>NW_025062889.1:2055000-2740000 GCF_018153295.1 Drosophila grimshawi
TTTGTTGTTGTTGTTGTTGATTTGGCTCATCTTTTGCTTGGTGGATTTATTTTGCTAGATAGTAGTAGCCAAGCGTAAAAGTTTTAGAAAGCAAATTTTCCTCAATGATTGTATTTGTGTGTGATAATTGGCTAAGGTCAAAGTTTCCACGCCACCCCCTTCCCCGCCCGAAAGGAGTCAAATTCAATTGATTTACCCAACCCTTTCTTGTCTCTTTTTATTTACGATTCGCCTGGACAGCGAGTTTTCAAAGTTTTTGAAAAAAAATAAAGAATCCATTGAATGCGGTCTTTCCATTCCCCATTTTTGCTGTTGCCGTTGTTTGTTTTGGCTTCGATTGGTTTGGCGTTTGTTTTTTGTCTCTCAGTGCTGCTTTTTTCACCTGCCTGGGGTTAAATGCTTGTGGTCTTCGCTTCGGTTTTGGTGTAGTTTTCCAGCAAAACTCTCGTAATGTTTCCCTAGCGGGTGCGCTTGAGTGGAACAACGTAGATTGTTATTCATGTAACATTTAATTGCTTGAAAGAAAGCTCAACACTTTAATTGGGTTTGTAGTGAGAAACACCAAATATGAAATTAAAAACCGAAGTTGAAAACGAACATTTCCCCCAGTTGTTTGAATTTTAAATTTAAGGCATATATTTTACAAGTTTTTCAGATAGTTCTTGAAATATAGTTTGTTATATACAACTTTCACAGCTTGTACGGCATTTTAATTGTCTCATTTTTAAAGTCCACAACAACTTGAAAGCTTGCTAAATTCTAGCAGAAAACTCACTTGGCTTGTATCCCAGTCTCAAAGTTGTTCTTGCTTTCTAGATTCGATGCAGTAATGAATAAACATTTTTATTTTTACATTCTTTGGCTGGCAAATGACTTTGTGCATAGCTGATGCTTTTGTTGTTTGTTTTTCGGCCCCTCTCACGCCTAATCAGGGCATAAATATCAAGTTCTGGTCTCAGTTGCACTTACGACAATGTCGAGGCAGCTGCAGCTGCGGCAGGAAGTGGGAGTTGTTGTGGTGGCAGGGGCAGGAACAGGGGAATGGCAACGTCTTCTGGAGGATTGTGCTCGTCAAGTGAAATCTTTGGGGGCATTGTGTGTGCTGGCGCACTTTCTTTTGACCCGGCTGACTATCTTGGCCTAATAAGCATCCTTGGGGAAATTATGATGAGCAGAATTCAATTTCGTGTTTAATTTGCCAGTGAATCCGTTTCTTTTTGAATTCACTTTAGTGTCTTCCTCCACTTTACTCGAAACTTGCAACAATTTTTTCTTACAAGTTTTCGACTTTTCGTTTGTTTTTCGTTGACTACTTGGCTACTTTTTGTGGTCTCTCGCTGCTTCTCTTTGTTTAGGCCAACAAATGTTTTTTTTATTGCCTTCTTGCTTTGTTGCCTTGTTGCCTTCTTGCTGTCTTTTACTTTTCACTTCTGCTCCTTGGCTTTTGCTTATAAAAAAATGTAAATCCGCCTTGCTTTTGTTTTGTTTTGTTTTTCTTTGTTATTATACAAATAAATTTCAATGTAGTACTTATTATTTGGCGCTGGCTGCATTTGTTGCCTTTTGGCCTTTTTCTCAGCCACTCTTAACCACAATAAGCGCACCTCATCATTATTTGCTGTAGAACATTTCTGCAGCATTTTTTAATTTAACCACAAAGTTTTCCGTATATATTATATACACATTTTTTGTTGTTGCTCGCAAATGAAATGCGAAAGTGATTTTTTTTATATTACAATTTATATTTTTTTTTGTTTTGATTTTTTTCTTCATCTGTTGTAGTATGAAAAGTTTTTGTTTTTTAATCTGCTTGACTGTTAACTTTCCATTTTTGTGGTTCTTCTTTGCATATACTCATCAAAAAGGTTAATTAAATTTTATTTGTTCTCGTTCGTTGCGCATTTAATATGCGTAAAGTTGCCAAAAACTTAATTAGACTGCATTAAAATGCACCGAGCCAAAGATGCGAACAGTTAGCTGCTGGATACTTTCTTTTTCTTTTTCATTTTGGCTCCCCCTTGCAAAGGGAATTATCTTTGACGGCTTTGGGGGCCTATGTTCTGAGGGCCCAACGCAATTTCAATTGCAATCCATTATCATTAACATATTTATGACCTGCGGCGTCGCTTCTGGGCTCTTCTGATTCTACGTGCTGCGTGCCTAATCAAAAATGCCAAACAATTGCTGCGTCTGCTCTGTGCTTTTTCTCTCTCTCTCGCACTCTCTATCTCTATCCCTATCTCACTCAGCAATCATTCACACCTTTAAGCTGCAACTGTCAACGTAGTCTCTCCCCTGAGGGGCGAGTAGGGGTGTATGGGGAGTGGGCAGACACGAAACGCGTTCAGGCTGCAAAACCCAACTGACTCAATGGGCTGTTGTCTGAATGGGTTCGCAAATCCCAGCCTGTAAAAACAAAATGGCCAACATTCCTCTTTTATCCCACCCTCCAACCGGAAGTTGCCAGCGGCGCTGTGATGACGACGACGGCGACGGCGTCGCTGCATTGTGCCACTTTTTACAGCTATTTCCGCCACAGTCGGAAATGTTTTTAATTTTAATACAAGTGGGCTGCACAATTTTGTTTTTATATATTTATATAAATTTCTGCCTCCTTGAAAATGTCGCTTTTATTCCTTAGTTTTTATTTTTTCACATCGCTCCTCATCCAGATTATAACATAATAAAAAAAAGTGTGGCTTTGGTGGGTTTGTAAAGATGGAATTAATGCCAGAAAAGCTAAACAGAATATTTAACAAGTATAAAGTGGATTTAAATTTATTATGCATGTTGAGTCAACCAGGTTAGTTATTATTCCATCAATCAATAGTTAATATACTTCACTTCTGGTGCTGACTTGCTGCAACTGGAGAATGTCTTTGAATTTCCCGCATTTTGATTGGCACATTTTGTCTGATTATCAGACATGTTTCGATTGGAGAGCTTTATCAAAAATGCAGCAACATGAAATGCAATTCTCAAGTTTTGAATTGTGTGTCATATACATATACAAAAGTACATATATATATATCTATATATATATATATTTGCGCTTGCTGGGTTGCTGCAGCTGCCAAAGAAACTTTGATGGGAAATTTAACGTCAAGTTCTAGCCATCTTCGCAGTCGTCGTGTTCTCTACATTTCCATTTTTCACTAACCATAAGTTTCCATCACTCTCAACACACACACACACACACACGCACACACAACAACCCCCACCAAGTCTTAAGCTTCATCTTTGCAGTTTCTGCTGCTGCTGATGCTGCTGTGTTTTGCATTATTGCCAGGACATAACAGCCTTGCGGCATTGCATTTGAAAGTTATCAGCCATCCCAAATATGAAAAGAAAAAATAAGTAGGAGAAACTAGTAAAGAACTAGAAATATGGATAAAGAAATTGTTTCATTTTTTGCGCTCAGGCAGCTGTTGCAATATACAATTTCAATACCCTATAGCTGTCACAATACGCAAAGGGGGAGACGGTGCTATTTTCTATAAATGTCTTATTATCTAAGGTAAATCTGTAGACTGTTTTATATATATATAAGTCTATCTTTTGTTTATAAATTTAACAATTATACAGCTGAGTATATATGTATCTAATATAGTATATCAAATTGAATTTTGATGCCCAAATAAAAGCATAATTTACAGGGTATTAGTTAGTGCCCTTTGTGACTTGTTTCCCCTATGATTTTCTCTTTTTGTTGCCTTGTTGCGATTGTAGCTGAAAAAGTTACTTACTTGAGCTCGATTTCAGTAGTTGAGTGTTTTCGAATTGCTATGCTGCAGGCGACTGTGTGGGATGGGGGTTTGTGGGCGTGGCTGATTGCTGTTGCTATTGCTGCTGCTGCTGCTGCTGTTGTTATACCTCAAATTGTTGTCAAGTTTCTCAACTGCCATATCTGATGATATGTTGTTATTGGTGTCGTACAGTGTGTGTACGTGTGTGAATGTGTGTGTGAATGTGTGTGTGAATGTATGTGTGTGTGTGTGTGTGTTTCCATGGCATCAGCACATCATCTCGCTTTTGGGCATTTTATTGCAAAATATTGGCAACAGTTGTTGTTGTTGTTGTTGCTGCCACATTGTTGTTGCTGTTAGCCACTTTGTCAGAGCCGCAATCGCTGCTCAGCTGCTGCTTCATCTCTTTTATTGTTGTTCGGCAACGATAATAATTTTGCTTTATTATTCCTCTTCATTTTTTTTTTTTGTTCCTTTTGGGGTGCCTTTTGTTATTGCACTGGCGATAATTGGCGCATTTTGGCACTTGCAGCTTTTTGGCCATTGTGTTTAGATTTTCCGTTGAGATCTCAATCTGTGACAAGCGGCCATTTGCAATATTGGCATACATATATCGACACTCTTATCATCATCAACATCATCATCCTCGTTATCGTTATCGTTCTCATTGTCATCATCGTCCTCTTCCTCATCCTCGTCCTGTGTATCCTGGAGCATTGTGCTAAGTGCGTGTAATTGAGTGTGGCTTTCAGTGGCACTGATGCCACTTGCAAAGTTGATTGAGTGCCAACAGTTCAACAACTGACAGATGAACGAGACAGTTTTGTGATTGACCAACACACAATATACATCTGTACATATATAGAATGTACATGCATAAATGTCCTACTCCTCCTACTACTCCTCCTCCACTCCACCTCATCAACCATTTTGCTCTGCAGAAGTGGGCAAATGAATGTTGGTCAAGTTGCTGCGACTTTGACACATTTTGTCATATTTACAGGCACAACAGAATGTCACTAATTTGTGCACATTGTCGTACAGTTTTTGCCTGCTTTTGTTTCTGTTTTCAAAACTTTTCTGCAATTCTATGGAAAAGCGTGTCGTGTAAATCGTTGCTCGTTGTCTTTTATGAAAATTGTCAACTCGAGCAAATATCGTTTTGATTTGCATGACTGACAACCTAATCGAGTGATTATTTATTCATATTCAAAGTTTACTTACTTGAATTTCGAAATAATTGAAGTCGCAATGAAGGCATTGAAATGTCAGCTAGCAGTCTATTATAATATTAAATATTCATTTATGGTAAATTATAAATAAATTGAATAGTTCAAATTCAACATGTATAATAAAGCTGAATTGCTTTTCTTATTGTTGCTCCTTGTGGCTTGCATCTTATTATATTATATATATATCCTAATTATTGCAATCATCTTTCGCATATACCACATCTTCCCTCTCTCTCTCTCTCTCTCTGTCTGTCTCTTTCACTCTCCTTGCTGAGCATTTAAATCAACTTCGGGTGCATATCAAGATGCCAAGATGCATGCCACCAAGCAATCAGTTGCAAAACTTTTCTCATGCATCTTTTCGCATGCTGTTTTTCACATGCCACTTGTCAGCGTTCAAAGAAGCATGCAACATAAATTGGCGTTGCCACATCGTTTACGCCGCACACATACACTACACACACACAGTTGACAGACAGTGGCGGAAATTGTGCAACTGTCTTTTGGCGCTTGTCAGCTCCAGCTAAGCATTTAATTTCGACGACGTTTTTAGTGCCCAACAAGATAGAAACTATAATAGAAGAAAAAAACAAGAGCAAAGATACTCTGCTCCCCACTCAATTGTTATTGTTGTGCAATATGCAAACTGTTTAACTGTTGACGCTGCTTGCCAACATTGTAACTGTAACAAAAGACAAGACACAACTTGTCCCCAGCACAATGCCAAATGGCCAGGAAATTCAATTAACTCGCTGGGAAACTGAAAATTGTTAACCGCGAAGAAAAGTCTACAATGTTGGCTATCAAGTCAAGTCTCTAAATTGCTGCCCCCAAAAATCTACCAGCAACATCTTGATGGACTTTTCTGCGGCTTTTGAATACCCTTTGAGAAGAGTCGTGTATCTGTGAAGAGACTCTTAAAGTTAGAGCAGTGGATGTTGTGGCCAATCTTATAGTCGATAGCATAGTGTACCAAAAATGCAGAGTTTAACAATCTAAGAGCTCTTCTCTAGGGTAACTGCAAGTCGTGCAGTATTATGTTTATCGCTTTAGCTTGTTACACTTATGCACTACTCAAATTAATTGCTTGCACTGACTGAGAATTACTAAAGAAAACCAAGAAATGCTACTATTCCTTTCAATCCTTTCAATCTCTTGCCCTTGCTCTGTCTGTCTCTGCCTCTGTCTCTGCCTCTGTCTCTCTTTATTTACACGCTGTACTGGAAACTTATTCAATTAAACTTTGGCGTGGCAAATGCGGCTGTAATGCTCGCTGATGCTGCATACATCCTACTACGACCGGGATCCTCTAGTTGCTAGAGATGGTTCGGTTAACCAAGCTTGGACAGGGACATCCAACTGGGGCAGCATAAATTTTGTTTTAAATGGAATTTCATTAAAAAATAATATTTTGCAGCGCAGCAAGCGCTTCATTTGCTGTTTTCTGTCGTTCCGCCTGCCTGCCTGCTTGCCGGCCGGCCAACACGCCCACATGCTGTGCATGGGCGTGCCACACACAGTCTGTCGACATATGTGACACGAGTTTTAAATACAGCACCGTCACCTCCATTACCCCGATTTTGTGCCCTGCTCTCTGTCTCTCCTGGGTGCGGTTGGTGTCCTTGTTGCCGTTTCGCCTTTAGCTGCATGCAAATTAGTGCTTTATTATATTGGACTGTGTGTGTGTGTGTGCAATCTGGCAACGCTGGTGGCGGCTGCCAGGAGTCGCTGGTGATCTATGTTGCACTCTTGACTTCTCTGCTGCTGCAACTGTTTGTGAACAGAACTATTTCCGGACGAGACTGATTTATGCAGCGCATAAGTGAGCGTTGACTTTTGCCTATTGCCGCTTGCCGCTTGCCTCTTGCCGAATTTGGCAGAAAGGCAGCTCGCCACATGTTGTTGTGTGTTGCATCTAATTGCCTTCACGAGTCGAGTCTATTTCAGATGCAGCCTTGAGCAGTGCACTCATCTTCGAAATCCGCTTCGACCAATTTCAGTACACAGATCTCAGTTCATCTAAATGCGCCTGCAACTGCCACTGCAATAGTTGATATCCTAATGAAAAGAACGCACATGCAGCCAGGCAGGCAGGCAGACAATGAAACTGGCAATTTCTCGACCAGCCAAAAGCAAAAGCAATCAACTGGCTAAACGACTCCTGGTCAGAATGCGTTCTATTGTGATTGATATCTTTGCAGCTGCTCGGCGGCTACGCTTTGTCCAAAAATCTGATTAGTTGTTTTTCTCCTCTGCCTGTCTGTCTATTATTCGATATGCGCTGTGCAAGATATAGAAGGCTACGCAATTTAAAATCAAAGTCAAATTTTTGCAGCTTTGGTTTAAAGAAGCTGTTAAGTTTTTAGTTTACTTTTTGGCAGTCATCTAATTGAAAGTTTTGCTTTCTATTGAGAAATCACTTGCAAAATAATAAGCTGTTATCAAATTAATTTGGATATTCATATTTCCACAGAATGTTTGTTGTTAAATATTAAAGGTTTTTCATTACGCTTGTCTCTGGTCTCTGGTAAAAGCAGCTGCCAACTTGTGCAAGTTTTACTCCTGTTGCATATTTCAAGCACAATCCAAAAGCAATTTGCATACAGCAAATAAATTTTTCTGATTCTGATTTTATAAAAAGTGATTTGTGCTTGGTAAATGGCCAAGGCAAGTGTCAAAGCAATGAAAACACTCTGGCAACTATTTCACAAGCAATTCTCTGCCCCACAATAATGTGCAATATCTCAACCCATTCCCTCCCCACCCTCGATTTCTAGTGTAATCATATGCAACAGTTTTTCTATCTCAGTCTCTCTCTTTCTCTCTCTCTCTCTCTCTCTCTCTCTAGCTGTCTAGTTGTCTCTCTGCCGTTTGATTTTGGCTTTTGTGCAATTTCTTGTGAATTTAATTTCCTGTTTTACACTTTTGCTCATTTGCCTCAACTACGTGGGCTGATGGGCGTTTCTCTCTCTCTCTTTCTTACCCTCTCTGTCTATCTCTCTCTCCCTCTCTTTCTGTCACACTCTAGCTGTTGATTTGCTGCTCTGTCGCCTTTTGTTGACATTTCATTGGCTGTCTTTTTTGGGGCATTACTTAGTATTAGTATTCAGTTCTTGACATTCTCATTTGCATTTGCAGCGTTTTGTCTTGATGATGACGTCTTCATTACGTATGCAACATTAATTTCCTCACAGCTTTCCATTTTGTTCTCGATGGACTCACTTTCTTAGTATTTTCTATTGCATGTGCAATTTAATTTTGTTCTTCATCCATGGGATTCTATTGGAATCCAATGTTTTTAATTGCCAATTAGTTGTTTAGGATCCCATTTGGTTATTTGATATTTTGTTAATCTCGAAATGCGTTTACGAAATTGTTGAAATATTCGTTTTCGGGCCGAGCCAAAAATTACTCAGCACCCAAGGAGCCGCAAAGTGGTGCTGCCCCCACAAAAGAAAGCTAACAAAATTATGTACAAAAATGCCTTTTGGCGTGTAAATGAGACGTGAATTTGATGTCTGCGGCACAGCGTGCACCGCGTGCACCCCTTTCGCCCACCTTTCAGCCGCACTCAAATAGCGTGGAAGCGTCAAGGCAAACTAATTGATTTTAAAATAAATAATGACTAATCACCACCTGCAAAACAGAAGCAGAAGCACCATCAGCAGAAGCAGCAGCAGAGAAACAACAGCAGCAACCCATACAAAAGCATTCTTAGAAATTTTATATTCTTGTAATACCCTGCAGATTGTGAAAGTGTGCAGAGAAGTGTGTTAGGCTGTCGAGTTGATCTAGCCATGACTTTATTTATTTTACTTCGAGTCTTACAATGGTTATTTCATTATAATATAATTATTTATTATCTATTAGCGTTTAGCTACATCTAAAATAGAAACCGACTAATTCACTTAGTCAAAATAGATAATAATAATAAATAAATATGAAGTTACAATGCCAGGATATCTTTTGACAACCCTTTTGCTCTGAATTGCCATATTTCATTTCAATAAACCTTTCACCCAAGCTCATATCCTGCCATCAATTTCGCTATATAGCTTCAATGTTGACATGGGTTAGTCAACCCCCCGCGCCGCTGACACCCACCTTTGCCCCGCTATAAAACGCGTTTCCTTTTTACCTTTCCCCCTCCTTGTGTGCCCAATGTGTGCAGCTCTACACCCAGTTTCCCACTCATCCGCACAGAGCTTGATTAATTGAAATTTCACTCACTGTCAAGGTGTTTGCTTCCCGCTGTGGGGGTGGAGTGGGCGAGTGGGTGATTCTCCTGGGGTTAGCTGTAAACTAAAGTGTTGGCGTTGGGAAAACGATGTTTGAAAATTAATTGAGTGCGCTAATTTTGCCAAAAAGGGTTTTCCTAATTGATGACGTGCAAACTTGTCGCGAAGAGCGAAGAACTAGTTCCACGAACTAAAACTGAATACTCAAAACTGATGAATGGGGTTCAGGGTTAAATGCTTTCGATGATGTTAATTTATTTGGCATATTCAACAATTGAGCAATAATAGAAAAAGGTCGGAAGTTTCCCTGGGCTTTCTCAATTTAACAAAATCAAATTTCAAATTTCTATTTCTATTCTTCTTCGTAAGCATTTAACGCGAACTTTATTTCTAAATAAATTAATTGCCTTCTACACACTTTTATCATCAAATTGCAAACTCATTTCCATTTTGGACACCTTCTATTACCACTTTATCGCTTTTGATGTTAATTTTGTTGTGCGTTTTTTTGTTTTTGCTTTTTTTTGGTTTGTTTTGCGTTCGTTACGCATTCGCTTTACAATTTTTGGCCACGCGCAATTTGCATGGAAAATGATTTTCGGGCTGCGGCAGCTATTTTATTTTATTTTGGCTTTGAAATGTTTTTCCAAATGTTTTCAGCAACGATGCGTGGGCTGCGTTTGCAGTAACATTTCAATTCTCTGGGCTTTTCAAATTGCGTTTCAAGTGCCTTTTGGCATCATGAATAATGCGAGAAATCATGTTGAATATGCCATTTCGGAGACGTCTCCAGCAGATGTGAGAATATTCATTAGATATATCAATAAGAAAGGCGCTTATATAGCTCATTGCCTATCCTGCAGGGTATCTAGCAGGGTATCTCACACAAGTAAGCAATATTCATTTAAGTAGTTGGCCTACAAAAAATAATGAACCAGAAGTCTGAATTTCACTTGCCGTTTGCTTTGTTTTTCTTTCTCTTCTTTTATTTTTTGACTAGACTCCTAGCCAAACATAAAGAACAACGGCCCCACCCCTTCTTAATGATCTACCCTTGAGTGTGAATGGTTCCCTCCACTCCTGCCCTTCCCCCTTGCCACATGCCAGCAGCGTTCTCATGTAAAGCGAGTTGCTCCTGTCTGCAGAGGATACACTGAAGCACAAAGCTGGCAAAAAGCTGGTAGCAAAGTTTGTTTGCCTTGTGCCAATATTCAAAAACTGATTTTCATATGTCTTTTAAGTTTATTTGTGCTGAGGCGTAACAGTGAACCCCTCCATACCCCCACCCACCCACACACACACACACACACATACTCAGTTCCCTCTGCTGGCTTCTCTTATCGTTTTCTGCACACGCATAAAAGTTGCCGGCAGAGTTTCTTTTAACTTTTTTATTGGTCGGAATTAAATTCGCCCCAAAAGACACACACACATACAAAAAACATGTGCGATAGATACTACGCAAAAATCCAGATGCTGTGCCGCCTTCCTGTGCAAGATTTTTCTCTTCACGTTCATTTTTTTTTTGAAAAGCGATTTCGAATGCAAATTTTATTGGCACAAGCGACAGCGATAGGCAGCGATAGTCGTATCCTGCAGGAAGGAGCTTCTGGCTACATGCCCTCCTCTGCATGCAGATTAAAATCAATTCAATTTGCTCTGCAAGCCAAGTAAAAAGTGGTAATCATTTTGCTCCATTCTTTGTCTTTAGTCTTACTTGTGCTCTTCTCAACATATTTGCTCGTTGTCCTGTGCTTTTCGTACTTTACATAATGAGATTTTAAGAAAGTGCGTTTGCCAAAATTTCTGTGTGTAAAGCAAAAGTATTTTGGGCTATATTTGGTTGTAATTTTTTTTTATTTGGAATGTTGGCCACAAATTTGGCAAGCAGCTTAGTACAAATTCCCATACGTTTACATATGTTGGCAAATTTACTTTTAAACAGTTTTAAGAATGCTCTAGTTAAAGGCGAACTCGACTTGAAGATACCCTGAACTGATGCGAAGTCTTTGCACACATTTCAGATAATCAAGTCGTTCTTGCATATCTGATCATAGTTCATATAGCAAATAGTTTACAAATATTACGAAATATATATTTCAGACGTATCAATAAATAGACAAGAACATTCTTCTATCTGTTACATACTTTTTCACAACTTCATTGTACACTTTCAACCAATTTCAATTGGTTCAGGGTATGCAAATTACTTTAGATAGTTGCACAAATGAATATCTGGCGAATGTGTATAGTTTGGCGTATTTCGAAGAATGTGTAACTTCAACCAAACAAATCCCTTATAATCCATGCTTCAAATTGATTTTTATTTTCATACAATTGAAGTTCTGAACAGAGCTTACAAAGTAATTATATTTTGTAAAGGAATGTAGCGAAAAGCACATTACTTTAAGCCAAGCAAATGAAAATTAGCCCAAAATCAGCAGCTGTTTTTCTATCTTTCAATTTATAGTCTATCTTATCTAATCAATATCCAGATAGCAATATATCCCTATATTACTCAAGCTCTAGGCAGACTCGAAAATCCACCAAGCGCACAACAATTTGGCTTGTGGAAAACTTTTGTATTGATTGCTGATTTCCTGTTTTTCCATTTTCACAAATTTGGTTCGCCTACTTACTTGTTTGGCCATGGCTAAAGGCAATTAAACAACCCAAAAGTAGCGTGTAAATTGCAATCACTTCGTTTTCCCCCATTTACTGCCCAATACACCCCCTCTGCTATCGAGGCAATCAACAAATTAAAAAGACAGCGCAAAATATTGCAAACATTTCAATAAAATGAAAAAGGAAAAATGAAAAATGAAAAATATAAAATAGTACATTTCTAACTGCGGCTTATCGACTTTTGCTCACCCAAATGAATGCCACTGAATGCTCCAGAGATTTCAGTTTAGTTGGTATCGCTGCCATTTATTAAAATCGCTGACACATACCCTAGAAGAGGGGGGCTGGGGGACTGGCTGGATGGGGCTTGACAGGGCGTGGCTGCTGCAACTGACACAAAAATATCTCATAAGCAAGGCGACGACATCGAGGACGACGAAATTAAATATCAAAGTGCAGCTAAGGCAATTCCAAAATACACTTTGCTGCTGGCTACTTGCACTTTGTCAAGGAACAACGGCTTGATATGCCTGGGGAACTGTTAATAATAGACAAGTTTAAACTTATTTCAACAACTGTACACATACATTGTGAATAAAATATGATCTTTCAAATATCATAAAACTCAACCCCAATAAATGTCGACCATCAACTGTCCGTACAAGTGTATTAAAACTGCGCCATTCTGAAGCCAGCTTCGTTGCGGACTAACATGTTTCACAGTTGTTGGCCCGCAGGCGCAGGACAGCAATAAATTTGCTATGTACAAAATGTGGGTCCCAGACTTGGCAACAGCTGGTGTGGCTCCACTCTGCACTTAGATCCACACAAACCCAAACTAGAATGTGCAACAACAGCAGCAGCAGCAGCAGCAGCGGCAGCCAGCTAGACTTGAAACGCATGTTTATCAAGCGGCGGCAGTTCTTCATTTGCGGATCTAAAGACAAATAAATGAGTCACTTTGCAGTGCTTGGCAGCCAAAACGGTAAATGCGGCTAATTAAAATACTACAGATATTGCGGCGTATGCGCAATTAGTCAGCTTTCGGTCTCTTCCTTCGTATAAACACACAAGTACACGAATACACACGCGTACACATACATTAATTTTTTATTTTCGTTTTCGTTTTTTTCATAATTTTTTAGCACAACACTCGGCAGACATAAATCAAGCATACGCCGCGTAAGGCACGCCAGCCACACTCATTGATTTATGTGCGCCCAGATATTCGCGCTGCAATTTTTAAGTAACTTTTATTATGACAAACGTGGCTTTTGGCAACGTGGCATGTGTTCTCTGGGCCAGCTTTCAGATCTGCCAACTTTTGGGTTGTTTTTTTTTTTTGGTTTTGGTTGTCTGTAGGTTGGCTACATTGGTTGAACATTTGATAAATGGCCTTCTTTTAAATTGGACACCTAATGGAACAAGGGCTGATTGCAGTTAGTAGTTTTAGTTGATTTAGCATATCTGAGAGTTTTAAACTCGGCATTCTAATATATGTGAAGTCAATATGAGGCCATCATATTTACCGACTCCCAGTTCACGTCTGTAATTGTACAACTTTCATGATCAGCTTCCATAACTGCACAATGTCTTTCTTATTTGTTACATTTATTACACAGATTATTCACCACATTGTTTTGTGAATTTCTCTGGATTATCGACATCTTGTTGCTTGGACTATTCATTAAAGAGTTTACGATTTGAAATTTTCGTATCGTTTAGTATAGATAATCTGTTTGTGTTAAAATTACTTTCGTAAATAAATGTAAACCGTGGTAATAATCCAAATACCTCCGCGTCTATTGCAATTTCGATTGTGAATATGTGCCGGAATTAAGAATATTTGATTTCTATTTATTTCTGTTGTGTTCTTTGCGTAGTTGTGCTCGCTTCTGGTGAGTAAACTAAAAATAATTCACTGACATTGACCTTACTGCCATGCATGCAAGCCAGCAATGTGTAAGCAATTTGTGTGCCGCCCCCTGCGGCATGGAAAATCACAAAAATAAATGAAAATGCAATTAATGAAAACAGTTTGTGGCGTGTCTGGCCTCCGTTCAGGTCGAATCGTATCATATATATATATATATTGGATTGGCTCTAGCCACTGGTCTATATCATAAATATAATCTTTAGTTGAGCTAAAGCAATTTCCAATTTTGAAGTGTTCGCGTCCGTGTGATTTGCTTCTGTTCTTGATACATTTCTGAACATTGATCTGCTTTTAATTTTCAACACCCTGCAATAGAAAATAAGTAATGAATCTAGTAGATAATTAGTTAGTATTTAAAAATAATTTATATATAGAGACATAAATTATTTTTGTCATATAAAGTACAGATAGCTAAGACCCAAGTATATAGGGTATATGCTAGTGAATCATCCTGTCATTTCTCACTTTGTGCTATTTCAATGAAATCGTTCACACAAATAAAATTTGCAAATTATGCAAGGAGGCCTTCTGTCCGTCCCATTGTCCGTCCATTTGTTTATTTGTCTATTTGTTTACTTGCGGCTCGGCGCGAGCAAAGCAAATATTCCGACACTTAACTCGCAATGATGTATGCTAAGTTTCTCTATATATATATATATATATATACTTGTACATAAGAATGTAGATATTTAGTATTCCCTTGCTTGATAATTGTATTTATTGGTGACATTTCAACAGCCAACAGCTCTTGGCCACAATTCTCGTGCATTTGCATTAGTGTTTTCGCAATGCATTAATGTATTTATTTAAAGTGACAGACAAGATGATTGCAAAATAATTCTGCGCAGATTTATGTGCGCGGCTTATTTTGATCAAGTATCTTAATGTCTCTATTTTATTCGGCTTGATTGGCAATTTGTTAGATCGGTCTTGTGCGAAATTGAATGATGACATAATAAATATCAGACAGATTTTATTCAAATAAATTACAAATGTTAACTAGAAAGATGGAAAAAACAGTACAAATTGAGATGAAAACTAAATTTTATTCAATTTGAACGTAGAACATTTTTTAAAACCAAAAACATCTCATTCACTCACTCTACTACAGCATTTGGAGAGGTTTCCCTTTTGCGCACCACACCACCAATCTGATCTTACATAAGATTATTGTACAATTGTTTGTAGTTGTTGGTTGTTGTTGGTGGGGTTAACAGATTAACAATTTCCTGGCTGGCAGTGATTTTCACTTTTTGTTTCCCCACCCCGTGATATGTGACAGTTATGTCAAGGAGTCTATGTGTGTGTGTGTGTGCGTGTGTGAGGGGGCACTAGTCAGGGCCCAGATGCGGCCAGGCTTTAGCAAAGATAATGCCAAATAGTGTGTGAAAGTTAGCAAAGAGTTTGTCATGCAATTAGAGCAACATGCGACCAAAAGTGGATGACGACCGGCGAACGAGGAATGACGACAACTCTGAGAAATATAAAAAACTGCCGTGGCTGCCACATTGCGTTTTTCGCAACTAGAAAATCAAGTTTTCCAATCTTGCTCTGCTGCCTGTCAGCAAATAAAAGCAACAATCAAGCAAGCCAAAAGTGGTTTTCACCAATTGAACATGTTTTCTACTTTTCGTTGTATTTGCTTGCTGGTATTTGTCGTGCTTCCTTTAGCGCTGCAAGCGTCGATTGCCAACGAAATCGAAATCAATTTTTCGTTATATGTGCGTTGTTGCCATAGAGCCATTGAACCATGCTCATCAAAGCCAATGTCCATAACAACAGCAACAGCAACAGCAACAGCAATAACAACCCCCACACCACACCACACCACACCCCACCACAGCCTCAATACCCTAAATTGAGCGTCTTATGTAAGCAGCTAACCAAACCAAACGTGGGGCGCACCATGACTTTTATTTGTTTATTTTCGCAAGCGAGCAGCTCAAATCGAAATATGCGTAAGAGTTTGCCCACAAAATAAAAAAAGAAAAAAAGACCAGCAAGAAAACCAGCAAAAAACCAGAAGAAAATCAAAATCAAAACATTGTTGCAGCGAAAGTTGCCCTAGCCCACACACAGAGAGTGAGATGGAGAGAGGATATGTGTGTGGATATTGTGGTTGGTTGCTTGTTTGGTTGATATCGCAATGTTACTATGATAGCTCTTGGCCATAAATGTCTTCGCTGCTGGCCATAAATGCCGTTGCTTTGGCCATCACTTCTCGCTGCTTGCCGCTTGTCGCTCGCTGCTGCCAAGTGGACAAAAGGAAGTGAATGCTTGTGTGGCAGTTTTGATAAAAATTCGCTGATTTCAAACAGAGCGCAAATGGGGCAAATAACATTGTTCAATTCAACCACCAATGTTCCTGCAGTTGCATCTTTAAACAATCAAACAAAACAATCGAAAGATTTAACAATCTAAGTACTAAAAATGTATCTTATATTTTATATTAAATTTCCTTTGCATTGCTCCTTAATTTATTTTCTGTGTATAATTAATGAGTTAGGACGAAAAGCATTTCAAGAAATACCAGACAAACCAAATTACAGCAGACAATCATTTTAAACTAATTAAATTTAAGCACAGCGTCTAGAATATTCTGGCTGTACAATGTCTAAGTTCTAGATATGTTTATGTGTTCTGTTTTTTTTTTTTGTTGGGTGTTTTGTGGGCGTACCATAAACATGCCAAAATAACAATGGTCCATGCATGCCCTCTGCCCCCTGCTCGCTGCACCTTGTTTCCTTTTGCTTTATACTGACAGGCAAATCTAATAAGCATAATGAATGAAGCAGCAACCAGGAATGGCGCAACCAGCTGAGTTTCTGTTTTCGCTCAACGTGTTGAACTTGTGCTGTCACCTGTAAAGGCAATGACAACAAACCAGCCTCCTCTCCACATGCCCCCATCCCATGCCTTTTAGTGTGGCATGTGGCCATGTGGCAAATACATAACTTGAAATTCTCACTGCTCCCATTGTGTGATGCTGCTGCTGCTGCAAGAAGATATTCTTTGTGTCTATCTCTCTGTCTGTTTAATTAATTTCTATATTAGATTCACTTCATTAAAAATGTTTTATATATGTTTTTGGCCATTGTGTTATTGTTTTGTTACATTCTTTTTGTTTTTAATGTGTCTACACACACACACACACACAGGCAGAGACGCGAGGAATGTGGTGTTGATTGAGCGGCGCAAATGTGTGACACAATTGTGCGAACAAAACTACACTTGGTGGTGTGGTTTCTGTATCTGGGTATCTTTGAGATATACATGCTATGCTCAATGCCTGCCTAATGGCTTGTAAGTGATCTGTGGGCATGCAAGCTGAGGGGTTTTATTTTTGGGGCGGGGGGAGGTTGAGGTTCAAGATGTGGCTCAGGGGCACCTAGATCCAAACGGATTACATAATTCATCATCAAATTCCCCAAAACCAGTGACACTTGCTCAGTTCGGGGTCGTTTGATCCCCACCTCAACCCCTAACCCCCCACATCCCACATCCCACCCAAACAGCCCTCTTAAAAAGGCTCTTCAATCGTTGACTGTTGTCAAACTCATTTAAACCTAAGGTCTCCGACCACCACCTTCCCCCTCCCCCTCCCTGATGCGCTGCAACGCCCACTCTTCTCTTGCTATGCCAGCAATTAACGCACTTTCAGCTACATATACAAACTGGGTCAAGTGTGTGGCAGCCGAGAGGTGGGCCATGGTAGTGGGGGTTGCGACTAGGGATGGGGTTGGGTAGGTTTTGAAGTTTTTCAAGTGCCTGGCACTTCGCAGTCGTCTAATGAAATGCATTTCAACTCTCATTAGGCAGGCCATTTGGTGATTTAAACATGAAAGGTGTATAACACTTGGCCAAGCCTTATAAATATATATGTGTGCAGGTGTGTGTGTGTGCACAATGGGACAGTTGTGCTGGGTATTCAATTTCGTATATTAATTGCTTAAATACATTCAAAGGACTCCGTTTAGTATTTGTCGCGATAAAAGTTTTTAAATATGGTTTAGTTTCGACAAACTTATTCCACTTTCAATTGCTTGATTTATATTTCTATTGATTAAAATTTGTGAGAGAAAATCAAGACAATATTAATGCTCATATTTTAGATGTTAGATTAAACTCGAAGACAAACCATAACCAATTCTAAGCAGTTGAGAATTAATCGATTCTTTTCAAGTGCAAATAAAAGAACTCTTAAAATAAATGACGAGCGCATTAATATCATTTAAAATGTCCATGCATAAGAATCCTAAAGATATCAACATTCTTTTCAAGGATAAATAACATTAAGCATAAGCTCCATAATTCCTAAATATGATATTAAAAGAAAGAGGCCAAACCTTTAAGTCTTAAAGCTCGCCACAACTCTTTTGACTTGAACCAAATTTCCTTTGTGCTGCTTATGTATTGAAAGTTGTTTGCCTTCACGCAATCACAGGGCAACAGGGACAACAGGGACAACACAAACAGCAAAGGGGCCCGACCCCGAACCCATCGTGAAGCGTAATGACAAACTCAAAGTAAAAGCAATTTTCCATATACGCAAGAATAAAATGCTGTTTAAGTGCTTTTCCTTTGTGTTTTGTTGTTGTTCTGTTTTTTTTCTTTATAACGGCATTACACACACCTTTTGAACCCAGGGCAACATTGCCAACATTGCCTTGCCAACCGTTGTGCTCCTTGTTTTGTGTTAATTTTGCATAGAATTAAAGAGGAAGTTTTGTTTTTATTTTCATTCGTGCTTTATTTTGTTTATTTAACTTGTAATGTGCTGGCACTTAATGCAATTTTGATGTTTTTGCGTCACCTGCTGTTGATTTTCAGCAACTACAACACAAAATAAAACTTTACATTGCAATTGTGGTTAAAGTTTCACGAGTTGCTTTTGTTGTTCGTTGTTGCTTGTTGTTGACTGCGCTTTTTCTTCTTTTTTTCTGGCCATTGCAAATTTTCTTGCAACATTTTACAAATGCGTTGGCTTCCAAAACTCTTTTAACAGCTTCCTCTCTCTCAACTCTCTCCCTCTCTCTCTCTCTCTCTCTCTCTCTTTGCTGCCTGGCATTTTTGGCGCTTGCCACAATGGCCACGTTCCGTAGTCACACCACTAGACATACTCTCTCTCATGCATTCTTTCTGTGCTCTGTTCCATGCCATAGACCTTTTCAGGGGCGGTAGGACGCATTTGGGCATGGCTAAAGCTTTTTGGCAACAGCAGCAAATATAGCAGCAGCAGAAGCTGGAGCATCCTGCAATTTTGCTTTGTCATGTGCAATATTTCTTCTTCTGGCTGCACAGTGTCTTTTGTTTAAGAACTCGATACCGAAACTCTTATATGTGTGTGATTGTTTGACTCTGAAACTCGGAAAATTGGCAAAGTGAACCTTTTTGTAAAGCATTTAAGCAAAGCAGCATACAAAATTAGTTGCAACAAAAGTTGGCTCTTAAGAAAAAGAGGCAAAATAATATATATGAACGTATGTAAATGGGACTGCATATTTATATAGTAGGTGAGTGGGAAATTAAAGGGCAAATACTGCTTAAAATACCTGTAAAAGTTGTTAAACTTTGATAAAATATTCCCAGAATATTGCATACTACAAATGCCTTGATATATTGCATCTTCTTCAAATAAGTATATTCGATATTTATTTTGAAGCTCTCTGAAAATTGTATGTGCAACATCAGAGTTGGGCCTGCAAGGAAAGCTGTTAAGAATAATACCAAAATGATGTAACCATAAACATGTTTCGTTATTAGTATTTTTATAATACTGCGCTGCCGATAAATCAATTAGGAATCATTGCTGAAAAGTGTGCGATAATGCGATAATGCGATTACAATAGAGACAGGCTTTTGACATAAGAAATTTGTCACATCATTCGACGAGACGGAGCAGAGCAGGCTGTGTTAAATCCTACTTCATTGCGTGTATACGCAGTCTTAATTCATTCGTCTGTGAAACACCTACCTGAAAAAAGTTTATTTAAGTCATCTCGGCAACAAAAAACAAAAATAAAACATTAAGTTAAATCAAGAAAATTTTCTCAATTTTCCTCGTGTGAATATTCGCAAAGTCGCGACAAGTGAACAATAAAAGTGAATAAAAAGCACAAAGAGAAAACGGGAAAGCGAAAAACTTTCTTCTGTTGGTAGCTGTGAACTAAACTGAACTGAACTTACTGAACTTAACTGAACTGATCAATCTGAATAATGGAGAACTATATGTGGGTGCCACCATCGCAGTCGCAGTCATCGCCGTTGCCGGCAGCGCTGCCGCAGTCGTCGCAGCAACCGCTGGTTAGTGGCACACCGCAGCAGCAGACGCCGCAGCAGCAGCAGCCGCAACAGCAGCCTGCGCGTCGATTTCCCGGTGGCCACAAGAATAACTACGGCTATATGCAGAGTCAGGCTAACGCGGCTCTCCTGATGACCACCAGCAATCCCGCTGTCCAATTTATAGGGATCGGTTCGACCAGCACTTATCGCAATCATTCGATGAATAGTGGCTATAATCATGGCGACGGCTTTCAGCATAACGGTAAGAAGTAATTTCTACGACATGATTCAGCAGAAAATAAATTGAGCATTTTCTCGTTGTCTGTCAAATGTCAGGCAGTGGTGCTGAGGCGTTGCCATATCTAAGTGCTGGTGTGCACGTAGTGTTGCCACTGTGTGCGTGTTGTGTCAGTGTTGCGCAACGTGCTTTCTATTTATAAATGAATTATGATTTTTCCAAACTCCCTTCTCCTCCCAAAACTACTACAACATTTGTCGCTAAACACATTGAATGGCTATCCAAATTGAATTCTTGTACTTACTACTCACTCACTGTTTGAATGGTGTCTAAATATTTATACATATATATATATATATATAGATATCTATATAGATCTGAAATTTTTGTTTATCCAACTTGTCAACACTTGAGCAAAATGACTAAACGACTATTTTCTTCTCTTCCATTTCTCATTTCTCTTTGCAGGTAAGTCGCTGTTTTCTATACCCGAAAATGTTGTTGTGCTTGAGAGCCGTAAGTACATTTCAAAACTATACCACTATTTTAATACACATTATGCACATATAAACATTCATATATATATATATCATATGTATATATATACATATACCATTCATCAATACACCTTTTACACACTACACTTGATTTATTTTCGGCCAAAAGTCTCTCGCAGTTGAACTACATTTCTCTATTAATTGCAAATAAAAATTAAAAACATTGCCAACTAACCCATAAAGATCAAAAAGCTGTCGAACTACAAAAATTATTGCATTTGCGTGTGTTTTGGAAAAACGCTTCTGCCATTTATGAATTATCATCTTCGCTTGTTTTCCAATACAATTTTCGAATTTCCCCTTTGTATTCTGTATCTAGTCTTCAATTTGCAATTGCAATTACAATTTCGATTTTCTTATAGTATATAGTACATAGTATATAGTATTGTAAAGTCATATCCATTCAGTTCATGACGCCATCGACTTTTATTTTGAAGATTGTTTTTTTATTGTTGTTGCCGTTGCAATTTACATAATTTTCAATGCATACGCAATTTAGTCGAGTATTTGAAAAAGTATATCGATTATAGAGGGAAAACGCAGACACGTGCATGGTAATAGAATTTCATTATTATTGCCAACTGCCCTGTGCTTTGTAGGGGGTCGCCTTGTTGGTTCTTGGTGCTGTAAAAGCAGTTGCATTTTAAATGTATTTCTTCGATTCTTACAAGCGGACAAAATTGAAGGAGTATGTTTAAGTAAGAGGCCTGTTGTCTCTAGAAAAAACTATATATTTTAGAATAATATTAAGATTAATTTCATTTGTCTTACTTTCTCTATGCTTCTACCAAAATCTACGGGCAAATTAAAATCAAATACAAATACGTCGTTAAACTCGCAGAAAAAAACCATTTGAATAATTTTCTCAACCAGCAGATTGCCAAAATTTTCATAACAAGCCGCAACTCAAATTGAACAGCAATCTCATTAGAGTATGCCATAAAAACATGAATGCCCATTCTAATAATTAAATATATACATAAAAATTCATAGATAGGCGAAAATATATTCGCACCATAATTAAAATAAATATTTCTGAGTGCTCAATAATTGCCAAATAAATTATTTTAATTGCAAGCCTGAGGAGAATGCCGCTAAATATATAAATAGCCAAGTATCTCTCATTCTCGCGCGCATCTTCCCTCTCGCTCTGGCTTTGTCTCTTGCTGGCTCGCTCGCTCGCTCGCTCGCCTGTCATTTATTATAGAACAAATTTGCTTCCGTTCTGTTGACTAACCAATACGATGCATTGGTCACACCCACCAAATTTGTCGCAGGTGGCAACAAAAAAAACCAAAAAGAAAAAGCCATTTCAAAAATATATAAAAGGAAACACTTAAATATACATAAAAATTCCAAGGAGGGAGGGGGATGAGTGGTGGGCGATGATAATATTGGTGGCATATTTTTAGATTTATAGCGGCCGTATGAAGATTTCTCTCGCCGAAGATGTTGATGGCTGCCTTTCCCCCAAATAGGGATCAACATCAAGACCAATCGAAGATTTATGCCTGTTTTCATTAAGAGCAGCAGTCAACTCTAACCTCTAACCACCCCCACAACCACCCGCCCCCCTACTACTGCCCCCTACACACACACACGTAAATTAAATACGCGACTTTATTTGCGTTTCTTCGGCATTTGTGTTATTGTCAGCCCAGGGTTGTCAGGCTTTATCAGTGGCAAAGTTGCGTTGTGTGTTTGTTTATCTTGCCCCTGTGCGCAGCTGTTGACCCAGCACAACAACAAAAAATACATATATAAATATATATATATATTTATGTGTGTGTGTATTTGTATATGCATACATATGAGTATTTTTTTTGGCGCCCAACTTTGGTTGCTTAATTTCCGAGGCGAGTTGTAGGTGTGAAGTTATTTGCCATTAGTTCTCTACCCCTCCCGGTGCTCCCCTTCCTCTCTTTCTCCTGACAATCTGCCTTTATTTGCCTGTTGGCTTGTTTTGTGGCTTACTTTTGCTGATTGGCAGCGTATGTCCACTTCTCCCTCTCTCTCTCTCTCTCTCTCTCTCTCACTCTCTCACTCTCTCTCTTTCTCTCGTATCATCTATATAGGTTCTTTTCTGTACATATTTTTTGTTATTAAAGTGTTTTTCCTCTGTTGATATTTGCTTACGTAACGCAGCAAAATTATTACGCCCCGAAGAAGAAGGCGCAGCTGAAATTAATTGAATTAACTTTTGCTTGCCTTTTTTTTACACTCTCGGATATTTTGTGTAAATAGCGTAATTGTGAGCGATAACTATTTTAATTAGTCAAAGTAATTATTAAAAAGGAAACCTTTGTGAGTGCGGGAGAATTAAGATTAAAATGATATTGTATTAGAAAATATTTGTACAATTAATTATAATACAACACATTTAAACAAATCGTTCAAAATGAATGTGGGCTTTACTCTTCAACCCTGAAAGTGGGATTTAGTCGAAATCCATTTTGGCCCACAAAAATCACAAAACAAATGAAATTTCAACTAATACTTTGCTGTGAAAACCGTTTGCTCATAAATCACAAGCTTTCCAACAAAAACTTGCTCACAATAAATTAATTCATAGTGAAATAACAACAAGGACGCATAACCGCAACATGAACAAAACACAGAACAACAGCAACAAAAAACACAGTAACCAATTCGGATAACCGCATTTTCGGCAAAATGCGAGGGAGAATCCAAAAAGCATAAATATAAATTGTGTGTCCCTGGCATTTTATGGTAATTCAATCAAATTGAAAATGACAAATTGTGTCAAGTTGCGGTCATTTAAAAAAAAAAGCCCACTTCCTGAGTCGACCTGGGTGCTGGGTGGTAATGCAAATGGACAGAATGTGCCATAATTAAATCCCACGTTGAGAAACAATAAAAGTGGCCAATTCGTAATGGTTTTAAAGTTGATGTAGTTGTTGCGCTGGGCGTGACTGGGCTTCATCTGCCCCGCCCCCCCTACCCCCTCTCTCACATCAATCAATAAGAAGCGATCAATCAAAACGGTGTCAACAAGCAGTACGCATCCAGCTGATGATGTTGCTGCTGCTGCCGCCTGTCGCTAGATGGCGTGTCGAACATGAAGAATGAAGAATGTCGATGTCATCGCCTGACCAACTTTTCGAGAAACCAATGCCCGATTCCACCACCACACTCCCTCTCCCTCTGCCTTCCTGGCTCATCGGCATCTCACTGCCGTGTGCCACACTAACGAGCGCTAATGGGCAATAAGGCCGCCCACACAGCCCCCAACCTGCCATCCCACCCCTGGCAATATGCTAGAATGAAACTATTGAACCAAAAATGTTCAAGTGACTTTCAAAGTTTTCTGGGGGTGCCACGCGCAATATTGCGTCGATTATCTTCAATCAAATGCACTTGATTGATGACTGCAACCGGACCAAACCGACCGTAGTACGAACAGATAATATCATCCCCAATCTATCTCAAGGCTACTTTAAATTTACTCCAGCATTAGTTCGTATTAAAAATAAAGAATAAAATAAATTAAAAATTGCAAAATAATGCAAAAGCAATTCATCAGCGTCAATGGGTATTAGAGGTGCAGGAGAAAGTTGGTTAGGGAGCGCTTTTCTCGATAGTGCTTTCAACTTTGTGTTATTGATGAACTTTAAATTGAAGTTTTGATTTTCAAAAACTTTTTAACGATTCTGCAAAGGCTGACTGAAGTCGTAAATTGAAATTTAACAATTTGTGCTTTATAAATTTGATTTACTTTACTCGTGCCAAATCTGGCTTAAAGCCGTAAAACTTACAAATACGTAAAGATTGTGTTTTATGTACATCCAAAAAAGGGAGTGCAACAATTTTAATGTTTTATGTGATTTATTGGGAATTTCTCTTTCACTTATGACCTTTGCTTGGGGCTGCTTACATACAATCTACGTATACATATATTGCTCAATCCTCCAATCCTTTGCTATGGCTAAAATATTCAAGAGCACTTGCTTTACCAATCTCGTTTTTCTCTCGGTCGCCTTTCTGCCATTGGTAGAGCAATCTCGCAACTTCCACTTCATTTGCATACAAATTATGGTCTAAATGTTGCGCATAATCAACAATTTGCAACCCCGCTTTGTGATGACCTGTTAGAGAGCGCTGCATAGCTCGAAAGTAATTGACCACATGTACCCACTCTGCAACACAGTGTTTCCCCTAACCCCCTCACATCTCAACATCTTGCTTAATTTGCCTAGTTGCTGCTGCTGCTGCTAAATGTTGCTGATGATTTTCTTTAATGTTCCATTTCATAATTTTATGAGGCAAAGTACGCCAACCGTTCTCCACAGTCCTCCTCCTGATTCTGCCCCGGCGCCTGCCTCTGGTCACATTTGCTTAATTTATGCCAACAGCGGCTGCTGCTGCTCTTATGGCATCGCTTCATCTTCTTCTCGCTCGTTGTTGTTGTTTTTGTTGTGGGTTTCGTTCTTGCTGCTACTTCTAATAAATTGTAATTAATTTTCCCAGCTGGCCTTAGAAAAAAAAAGAAAAAACATCAACTTTTCAACACAATTTTGTTTAAGCAGCAACAGTTTTTTTCTAGCAATTAAATTTCCCATTTAACTAATGCGTTGGCATTTAAAAGGTGCCGCTACACTTTGCACAAGCAAGCAGCTAAAATATATAGGAAATGGGAAATGAGAAACAGCGCCTGGCATGCTACCCCACAAAAAGTCAATACATCCGACCGCAAAACAAGTTGAGTCAAATCAAACAAACAAACAAAACACACACGCCATGTTGTCATCTAACTAAAAATCCATCCATTCCGAGACCATTCGATACCAACCCAAAAATGCTACCCTCTATCGTATATAGCCGCATCGTTTTTCGATGCACTCGAATATGCTTTTGGCCGGCCGGCCAGTGTAGAGTAGTATGTCGCATGTCTCTTGGCATTCCTTTTGGCCAAATGTTGCAATTGCCAGATTGGCATGAGGAGCAGCTAAACAGAGTGTGGGTAGAGAACTCTAGACGAAAATTGAAGTGCAATTCGTAAAGAACTCGACTGAAGGAGTTGATGACAACGATGATGTTGATATTGATGATGATGATGATGATAATGGTAGCTTTGAGTAGGGCTGAATGCTGTTGGACAAAATTGAAGTCTTTGATTGAGCAAATGTGTGTGTGTGTGCGGATTGCACACACATCTGTGTGTGTGGTTTGTGTTTACATGCATTAATGGTAAACCGCAGCGTTGACCAAGACTACGAAAATGTTTGCCAATTCGTTAATTAGGCCAGGCCAAAGGGCTTGAAAGCCACGCCCACACACACGATTATGTTTTTTGGCTAATTATGAGTTCTATTTTTGACGTGACCTTTAACTCAGCTAAGCTGACATCAAACAAACAAACAAACTGGAAAGCAACTTGAACACCATTCTGCGTTTATAATTAGCTTGTCGTCCTGTGTGGCCCTAACGCTGAACCTTTCAACTCGTTCTGTTGCCAACCTGTGTTCGCCACCTCTGTTTGCCAACTGTTAACAATATTAAAGCGAGAAGCCATCCTTAACTTAGAGAGAGAGAGAGAGAGAGGGTGAGAGGTGGCTAGAGGGCATAACAATTACATGCGTTTATTCATATAATTCAAATCCGTACCGTAAATGTAATTAAGCTCATGAGAATTAAACGTAAATTTATTTTGCCACCGGGGCGGCAGCAACGCTCGTTAAGCGTACAACATCAACAACAAATGCGGGCAAAAAGAAAAAAAAAAACTTAAAGCGCAAATCCTTTCGCAAGGTTTTCGTCTTTTACCCTTCTGCTTGCCCCCTGCCCTTCGGTCTTTATCATTCTGGCTAATTTCGTTCAAGAGTCGAATCCTTGGGGGAATTTGGTGTATTTGGTTCGGTTTCTGGTCGCGTGTCGCATATAAATTGGCTCATTGCTGGCTCCCTCTTCTTTTCTCCGTCTTTTATTTTCTTATTGTGATAAGCATTTGCCATTTTTTTCCGCCCCTACTTGGATTTTTCTTGTGTTATTGCGTATTTTGCATTTTTTGTTGAATAGATTGAATTATGTGAGGAATTTTGCGAAATATATATCAAGCAATTGCTATATCAAATGTAATACATAATAAAAAAAAGAAAATGTATTCATATAAGCTGAAATTCATATAAGATAAGTGTAGATGACAGTAATTCAGTTAGTAAAATCCATTGACATAAGGGAAAATTTATGTGTTGTATGTCTTTTGAAATCAACTTTTATATAAACATTTTCCTTAATGCCAAATGGCTTAAGGCAACAACTTGTCTTAGTTTTTCAATCAAATGTGGTCACACATGCTTTGCGGCACGTATTTGTTAAGCTGATTTAGCTCTATAAATGTTTTTCCAATTTTTCACCCACAATAATAACAACAACAATAACGGACTAAATCAGCGTCGAGAAAGGATCCAGCAGCTTTCCACAATTTTCTTTCTATGGATTTGCCAAAATATAAAATATTGTTGCTGCTGCAGCCACAACATTAAAAACCAATCAGGCTCATTGTCACATAATCAACCCGATCACACAACCAACACACACACACACACCGCACACATATGTTTTTTTTTTAATATATATTTTTTATAAAGTCGATTGTAGAGTCGACAGTCATCGCTGCTATCATCGCACACACAGACCGAAAACTCTTTTGCCCTGTCACATAATAGTTTTGGCCTTTGAAAACAAATTCAATTTGCAAGCTGCTTATGGAAATGTTTATGCAAGACGTGCGCCAAACTGTGTGTGTGTGTGTTTGTGTGTGTTCCACTGTGAGTGGGTGGGGCGGAGTGGGAAAATTAATGTCACATGACATGAAGAGAAGAGCGTGTGTGAGCGCACAACTGAGTAGAAGGCGGGCGGACTCCTCGAAGGCGTGGCAGCAATGCATTTTAGCCAGATAAACAAGCAAGGGCGAGATAGCTGTGAGTTGGCTTAAGGGTAGGGTTGGGGGATGATGCTGTGACTCTTAGTACAGTTGCGCCAGTTGCCAGCGGCAAAGTTGACTCTGACAAATTGAAAATCATTGAACAGCGAAAGTAAAATGCACACCTAAGCAGCAAAAACAACAAACACAGGGGTAGTTGATATAATGTTGTCACACATGTGGAGGGAATGGTTGTGTGTGTGTGTGTGTGGTGTGTGTGCGTGGCTTGGTGAAAAATTGTGTAGCATACATTTAAGCAAATTGCAATTAAGGTTGCCAACGTTTGCACACACAGTGCTTTGTTTGACTATCCGATATCCAACCACACCAACCCACAAAACAATCCTCCCTTCCCCCCCCCCCCACCTGCTCCCCCCGCTCTGACAATCGTTATTTTGCGATTCCCATTTGCCGCTCGACAAAGTGCGCCAATATGCCACAAAGTATGCTACAATTTGTAGCATACATAAGCTACAGCCACCCGCCCTCCGCCCACACCCACCATTTTGCAATAAACGCCACATAAATGTTGCATATGCGGAATGGCTTGCATTTTCTATTTTCTATTTTCTGTTTTCTGTTTTTTTTTTTTGTTACCCAGCCTGTTTTAATGGATCTTTGTGTGCCCCCATTTTTCACTTGCAACCCAAACGTCGTTGCCTGGTTGCACTTTTCTAGCAAATTGATGGTCGGGCAGCAGGTTGATGTATGTATCTAGGGGGAGGGTTGCCTAGTGCTTGGTTGATTTTATGTTTATTTAGTCGTTCATTTTATGGCTGTATATTGCTGCAGCTGCCTTGCACTGTTGCCGCACTTCAAAGTGCGCCTTGCTCGCATTGTTTTCAGTTGTTTCGCATCAAATATGAACCGACGACTGCCACTTTTCGCAAAATTTTAGTGTCATCAAATATTTGTTATTTTGTATACATTAGCTTGCTCAACTTTTGATGTGCTATGTTGCCAAACTTTCCCAACAATAGTGGTATACTGGGGCACTAGAATAATACAAATTATTCATTTTAATTCCATCACACGCTGTTGCCAAACTCAGACACACTCCTTCTGTTGACAAACTTCTTGGTTAGTTTTCAAACAAAGCAAACAAAAAGAAAAATTTAAATCCCCAAATGCTTAGCATTTTACTAAGCTATTTGTTTGCGCAACTCAAGTCACGCACCATTGCCAAACTTCTCGTTACCAGAATGCCGAGCAAATTGTATGGGAATTTTGTTTAAACAATTTGTTCAATTAGTTTGTAAACTTACTTTTCAACTAGACCGCCCCAGCAGGCTTTGGCAATTATTTACACATGCCAAGGTGCATTAGTTTACGTTATTGGCAACTTCCGTAGTTAATTGTGGTCCACGTGTCGTATGAGTAACTCGACTCGCATGCAAATAACCATTGGGCTTCGAAAAGGAGTCAAATTGCTGCCGCCGTCGCCGTCGCCGTCGCCGTCTCGCACACTTTGCGCTCCATAAAAGCTAAACTACAACTTCCGGCCACATAACCAACTTTCACCTTGCTGCCTGGCTGACTGGCTGACTGGCTCATAATCTAAAATAATTTTGTGCGCGCGAAAAATTTACACCTGAGCAACATCGTCGTCGCCTTGCGTGTGAACATTTTCCAGCAATTGCATGCAACAAAATATATACACACAGTACACACAATATGTATTTATACATATATATATATATATACATATATAGCACAGCACCTTCGAGATGCTTATACATTTTAGGCACGCTTCCGACGACCGCCGGCTGTTTGACCAATTTTCCCTTTTTCTTGACCGAAAAAGGAACTTGCAAGTTCGCGTCACGCATACGCCCCATTGAGCGGTGAGCTACAAATCAGCGACCCGTCTCTGAATTTCAATTAAAGCGCCGTAGAGCTTCTCATCCTGATGAGAAGAAGGGGCACTAGTTAAAATGAATGACTATGTTTACCTCTTGATACACGAACGAACGCTTCAATCGCTTGCCTCCGGCTGCGGCACGTTCCAACTGTCGAGCATTTATTGACTACCACTCAGCATGTGCGATCTGATTTGGGGCAACAATATAGACCAAAAAACAGCAACAGCACCCCGCACTGCATCCTTCCCAGCCACCTTTATCTATGCGACTTATTTGCTTAAGGCCAAGTTTTAAATTGAAACGTGGCTTGCCTTGGAATCCCTTTCATGGTTTCCTGTCGAACGCACCGCTTTAACCACGCATGCAAACAATTCGCATGCAAAATGCAAACGGATTAAAAGCGTTGACTAAAAAACTAAAAATAAAAACTGCACATTTCTCTGTAACAGTTATCTCTGGTAAACTGAGTTGGTTCAGATTGCCCCAGGCCATTGCCAATAACAGGAAAAAACAAAACGTGATTTCTGTTATTTCTTTTGTCATAGATTAAATACCCTGTCGGATTAATTAAATTGATTCTATGCGAATAAAAGTCGATTCAGTTTTAACAAAGTTTGCCGATTTCTTGTGATGGCATTTTTTTTTCAAAAACAACGTAAAATCAAGTTTTTAAATAATTTGAACATGGTTCCCAATTTTATATGCAGTATTGTTCTAGAGGCTTGTATTTTTCTATTATCTGCAAATTGTAAAGGGAGATCAAACGTGATCAGTTACCACGTGTCTACCTTTGATGAAAGCATTGTGCGCAGCATTGTAAACGATTTAAGTTTGCTTCCAATTTGGCCAAAACAAAATGGCCAGCGTGAAAAACCAACAAGCAGAAAGAAGCTGAAGCAAAAACAAATAGCATCAGTGGCGAGCGCAGCGCTGTGTAGATTTTTATATAAATATTGTCAGGTAGTAGTTGTTGGAACCAGCGACGAATTGGTGGTGTGGTGTAGCTGATGTAGTCAACAAAGAAAAACAAACAGTTGTTGCCACTGGCATTTTTGGCGTTGGTCCGGCAACTAAATCAAATCAAAACAAAAGCAAAGACAGCAAAGAGAGGAGATGGGGGTTGGGGGTGTGTCGTAAAAGAATGAAGTTAGTGGTATGCAAATTTGAGTAGCTGACGTGATATTTATAAAGTTTGGGCTCCTTTTTGCCAAGTTCCTTGATTAAGTTTAAAGTGTTTCTGAGCTTAAATGGTGGCAAACCACTTAAGAGAGCTATGCGCAGCGCCACGGAGCACATGTGTTGAAAGTTAATTAAGTAGAAGCCCAGCAAACAGCGTTTCCTCCGATCCCTGCTTTTTCTCTCTCTCTCTCTCTCTATATATAAAAATATATGTATTCATATTGCTGGCCCCCGCCGCGATATTTTGACACTTTGTAACGGTTTTCGCTTTAATTATAACGCTCCAGTTTCCAGCAACGAGACCGAGACTTTGTTTCAGGCTTTGGCTTTACGGCCATGTTGTGGTTTTCAACTCGGGGTTTTGGTTTGGAGGGGAGGACAGTGTTAAATCTATGCTAGACTGCTGGCTCCCGCTATATTGGCCCTGTCGATGAGGTTTTTCCGGCACGTCTACATGTTGACAATTTTCGGTTGTTATTGTTGTGCCAACAGTATTGTGGTTACAGTGGGGCTGTGAATGTGAATTTACTGCCACAAAAATATATTGATTAAAATTGTGTCAAGCCAGCCAGCATTGCATTTGTAGTAGGAAATGAGGCTCAACTGGATCGTTGCTGCTTGTCTCCCCCTCCCTCCAGAGAAATCCATTTATTATGGTTGTGCTTGTAGTGTGTGTGTCTCTCCTCTCCTTCGTACATGGTTCCTTTTTTGCTGTTTCTCTCTTTCTGACTCCTTAATTGCATTTCATAGATTTCGCTTTTTATTTACTGTGCTCTGTTTTGGTTTTTTGCGTCACTTTCCAGTTAGCCAATAAACAAAACCGCCGCACAAATATTTTTTCGTATTCTTGTAGGCCCCCAAAAAATTCAATTAACTCGCTTTGCCCAACCGCAACTGCAACTGAAAAAAATAAAAGCAGAAACCAAATTTACACCACTTGGGTGGAGTGGCAAACCAACTGTGCCATTGGTAAAAGCTCGATTATTGCTGCTTTGACTTTGACTGTTATCAAAGCCGCTTTTAAACCGAAATTTGAGTTCTTTTTTGCGTGAAACTTTTGGCCAACAGACTCGCTTCGGCCAAAAACATAAACATATACAGAAACAAACAACAACAACTACACACAACATTTTGCATGCAACAACAATCTCAGATATGAAATAAAATAGAAAACATTTTTAAATTTTGTTTTTAGCATATTTAATTTAAGTCTTTTTTTGTTTTGTTGAAATTAAAAGCTTTGTCATCATTATTTTTATGTTTTGTTGTTTTTTTCTATTTTGTTTTCTTATATATACTTGTTAAATTGTTGTTGCATGCAATGTGTATAACACGAATTGTTGAAAAATTTAGTTGCAACAATACAAACACAACAACATCGCAACAACCACCACCACCACAACAACCACCACCAACAACAACAACACCACCAACAACAACAACATCATCACCACCACCACCAACAACAACACCATCAACAACAACAACTTGTTGCCCCAGCTCAAACGCACAATCTTGTTCCATTTAAAGAGCCACCACTATTGGGACCAGGCACCGCCTTCCCGCCATTCGGTGCACCCGAATATCATCCCACCCAGCCGGATAACTGGAAGGGCGCCGCCATCCATCCAACTGGCCTCATGAAGGAGCCCACCGGCGTCGTTGCCGGACGTAATGCACCCGTCGCTTTCGCCCAACAAGGACAGGCTCAGGTGAGTATCGAATTACCCCCAAAACAGAGCTCCTCCTCCTCCTCATCCTCCTCCTTGCCAACGCCATCGCCTCTGGCTTGCATTTCTGCTGACTGCACTTCTTTTTTTTTCATAAGCATAATTTTAATTTTAATTTTAATTCACAATTTACCATCTGCAATCCTTGCCAGAGGCGAATCAAAGCCACACACACCCAACGTCCTCAAATCCCCGACGGCAGCAGCTGCTGCTGCAGCTTCTGTTGCATTTGCTGGACAGCATTTTAATTAATTTGTTGTTGCGTTCTCTCTCGTCCTTTTATATATACATTTTTATCGCTGCCATCCATGCCTCCAGGGCGCTGTCATGATGGTCTACGGCATGGACCATGACACTTCCAACACAGATAAGCTCTTCAATTTGGTCTGCCTCTATGGCAATGTCGCACGGGTAAGTACATACAAACAGATAAATACTATCATCCCAGCAACTACTTATAAGCACAATTAATTTGTTAAATACAATACAACATATATCGGAGCGTAATCGCAGGCTGGGCATCAGTTAATGATTTTTTGTGATAAGTCCACGATGTGTTAATTAATTGAAAACGAGCAAACATTTTGAAGATAGTTCATTGCGTATTTCTCATAGGTTGCATAGATTACTATATAGTATCTGGACTAATATAATAAATAAAGCAGTATTCATCTTATGTGCGACAATCTCGGCGCAAGAGTAGATGGTAGAATAAAGTATAAAAACCTGAATAATGATTGTCATTTCCCCCACAAGAGGAGCTATCAAACTTAGGTAAATCAGGCTGTGAAAACTTAGGTTAAACAGCAGGAACTTTATGTGATGCAATCTCGGATCCTCAGCTTATATGTTTTATATGGCGTAGGCGCTAAAGAGCTCGTCGTATAACCAGTAAACTAGTAGGACCATATTCTTTAGTAAATTATCGCACATTATTTAAACATTTCTCGCCAGCTCAACATACTCATAGGTTGTGCATTTAAAGTTTGAGTATACATTTCTTAGCCTTGTTGCTTAAAAAATCTCTTCAATTGCCACTTCACGTAAGATATTTTGCGTCACAGTTTGACCTTAAAAAATAGGGGGGCGGGGCGGAAAACGGCTTGAAGCACTTAAGCTTGCACTTACCCAGATGACACGAGAAGAAAATAAAGACGCATTTTCATCGCCTCTCGTTTTGGTCGTCAGCAGAAATTTTTGTGTCGAGACTCTTAAAAAAATAAAAAAAAAAAGGTGTTGCCACAAAAACCACAAGATATTTCAAGTGGGTGTGTGTATATATGTGTGTATGTGTGTCTGTTTCATTTGTAAATGTGCAAATAAAACGAAAAGCAATAAAATTGGGAAGTAAAGGCCAGGACAACAACTGGAAGCTGGAACTGAAGCTGAAAGCCCCTAGGCTCACAAAAATAGATGTGGGGCAGTTTAAGTCCACAACCAAAACACATTTAGATAAAGCGTTTTAGATAACTACCAGTGACATGTGCGAAATGAAAGGGTACATCGAATAGAGAAGGGGTAGGGAAGTGGTAGGGCAGACGCCTGGGGGCAGCAATCAGTGCAGCAGCGTCATCATCTAGTGCCACAAAATGTGAAAAGAATTGATTCCAAAGAAATGCTCAAGCATTTATTCTGCCAGCAAATAAAGTAAATCAAAATATGCTAGCCATTAAGTAAGCTCCCCGAAAACCAAAAAAAAAAAGGAAAAACCTTTGCAAAATGACAATTCAAATGGGAAGCGGCAGCAACCGCACTCTTGGGAGCATTTAGTGAAACTATTATGAGCCACGCCTCCTCAGGTTGCAGCCCCCGCCATTCAACTGCCATTAACAATGGCAATAAAAAATACAAAAAAAAGAAGCAAAACTGAAAAACTGAAAATAAAATGAAAATGAAAATGAACTGAGCGTCGGCGGGGCGACATCAAAGCTAAAGCTAAAAATGAGAATGAGAATGAGAATGAGAATACAGTGAGTTCCTTGGCAACAGCAGGAGTCGCTTTCACTTTACTGCCACTAAGTTGCTCGTTGTTTGTGTCCTTTGATAATTGCGCCAGAGCAGCAACAACGGCGAAGTCAGTTTGGTTTTTCTTTCTGACTTCTTTTTTTTTTTTTGGTTTTGTTTTGTTTAGTTTAGTTTAGTGCCACTAACAAAGCGCATACCCCTTGAGGTTTTTGACTGTGTGTGTGTGTGTGTGTGGCAAAGACAACATAAAAGCATAACTGGGGAGCTGAACAACAAAAATCGCTAAGCGTTTTGAATTAATATCCTTGGGGGAAGGAGCGGGCAGCGTAGGTGAAAAGGTTACACATTTGCTGGTTTTGATTTTCCAACAGTTATTTCGAAATTACAAGAAATAGAAACAGAAATAGATACTTCAGAAAATGTATCTGCTTTGCCAAGAATTTGTTATAAATATGAACAGCTGAAATTGCTGGTTTGTTTTGGCTTAAAGTACGCCGTTAATCTTGTTAACATATGGCAACTCCTTGTAATGTAACAGTACTTAGCTTTATCTTTAGCCATATGGGCAAGGTTCTTATCCCAAACATAGTTTCCACTTCATAAATCGCAGCATTCGCCAATTTTTCAACAAGTGCGCTCCATTAGACAATAATTTAACAGTCTTCACAAGCACACACTCATCCACACACACACACAGAGAGTGAACTCAGTTTGGGTGCTGGCCTCACGCCCATTCACAATTAAATGCAATTTACGCTGCAAACAAAAGCGAGAATGGAGAAAAAACTTCAGAGCAGCAGCAACTAAAAGCAAACGAACAACTGACAGCCACAAGACCAAAAGGGCGATGGTCAAGGGATGGATTTTATAGCGGCACAGGGGAATTGTGGACTGGGATGTGCGTGGTTAACTGAAAATAGTTGGATAGTTGGCAAGTTGGCTGGCCGGCTGGCTGACTGGCTGGCTGGCCGGCTGGCCAAGCGAGCAGGAGGACGACGTATAAATTCAAGGCAAAGTAATTTAGTTCACATTTTTCTCCCGCTTGTCGGCTTGTGTGTGCTTGTTGTTGGCAAGCTGAGATTTATTACAAACTTCCTGTCCGAGACGGAAACTACTCATTAGCCATTAAAAATGATTATGCGCAAACATTATTCACTGGGCTGTGCTCCTCTCTAAGCCACAAACATGCATTTCTCTTCTCTTCTCTTTCGCTTTCTCTCGACTCCTCCACCACCAACTTGACAATCCAATCCAATCTCAATCTCACTGAGTGGGCGGGCCATTCTCATTCTCACTCTCTTTTCTCTTTCTTTCTGTTTTTTTTTGCTTTGCCACTGTGCTCTTTGGCATGTCAGCCAACCTCATTATAAACTAACATATGTGTAGATATATGTGTGTATGTGTGTGTGGAGAGGTGTGTATGCTGCTCTGTGGCGCTTGTGGGTGTGCGTGCATCAGTTTATGGTCCGACATGTTTGAATTGCGAATGAGAAATTGATGGGCACTCAATCAAAGTGCTGCCTGAACTTGAGGCTGCCTTCGTTGTTGTTGTTGTGGCTGTTGCTGTTTTTGTTGGGTATGTTGGTGTTAATGTTGGCCCGCTGAGGGCGCAACCTCTCCTTCTTGCAAGCCGTGCCCATTTTAAAGGCATGTGCCATAGATTAGCGATAAAAATGAGGCATGTCCTGCATACCGAAACTCAAATGCTTTCCTCTCCATGCCCTCTGCCAATTGTGACACAAATTTGTCGTATAAAGTTATTACTTAGAACAAAAAAGAGCTTTAAAACAAGCCTAAGTATTGATATGATATTTCGTCTTTGCTTTAAGCCTGCTGAAAAGCTTCAAGCCATTCCAACAAATTAACAAAAACCATTAATAAATGAAAACTTTAATAAATACAATAGTATTTAAATGAGAATTTCTATTCCATTTCCTTAAGTCGCTTAGTAGTTGATGTGTACGTGGCTCAACCAACTTTGACATAAGCCAAGACTCCGCTTATAGGCTTTTCAAAATCTCAGCTCAAATAGCTCGCTTCTGGCACAACTTATCTGTGGCATAAAACAAGTTAGTTAAACAGTCAATTTCCATCTATTTTGAAGGAGAAAAAGGCCATCAGACTACGAATAGGATACAAAAATCACGCACATCCCATAAGTCAAGCCTCATAGAGTTTGGCATTAAATTTTCTCAGGCTAAAAAAAAAAAATAAGAAAATAAAATAAAATACGGAAAAGATATTTGATTATCCCATCGGATTAGGGACAATCAACCGACAGATGAGGTAGCTGCTTACTACACAGGAAGGAAAAGTGGGCTGCTCGACCCCCCATCCCCACTCTCCGCCCGACCAACCTGACTGACTAACTTCCTGTCTGTGTGTGTGTGTGTGTGTGTGTGTATGTGTTGGTATGCATGCGTTTGCCTGTATGAGTTTTGTAATTTTTAAAGCATACATCAGGGCTGTGTATCCAGATGTGTGCGAGTTGTGTGAGTTGCATATTTAATGCTGCCTAGTTTCAATTTGATTCACCTAAGAATATGTCTTTAAAGTCAGTCTGTGTGTGTGTGTTGCTGCGGGGCTGTGCCTGAAGCCAGGTCGCGCCTGGCTAAAGTGAAAGCAATCGGGTTTAATTATTTTTTAGGAGCTGTGCACGCGATGAAGTCATCGGCCAAATTGATTCTCAGGTTAAATGGCTTGACAAAAACAAGGCAAGAGGCCAAACAGCTCCACGCAGTTGCAGACAGCCAAATTGTTAATGTATCCTTAAAGGCAGCAGCAGCAGCAGCAACAACAACAACAACAGCAGCAATACTCAACTGGCAAACACCAGCAACAACAACAATAACAACAACAACAGCAATCACACGCACTCAATTAAATGCGCATTAAAAAAGCATTTGGTTCGTTTGGTTGGAAAAGACCTCTGGGAATCGGGGATGGACTGGCAATCGGCCTGGATCTGGTCATGGGGCTGGGCCTGGGCCTGAGCCTGAGCCTGGGCAAACTATTGCAGCCAATATTCTGCCATCTATTGTTCACATTGTTGTCGATGTGGATGCCACCTCGTGTTGCCGCCCAGCGCGTGAGCAATTAAATCAAACGGCAGCAGACGCCACGCCACATTGAGCACCAAAAACAAAGACACACACATTTAGGGGGTAGCATAGGGTATAATGAGCTATTCAGTGCAAAATGCAGCAAATGTACAAAAATTCTACATTTTTCATCGTTATTCGATGTGTTTTTGTGTGAGCTGAATAGAGTCAAAAGAATCCTTTCTAAACTGAGGAAGAGTATCCCATGGCACATCAGGTTAATTTATTTACGCATTGTTTTAATTAAAGCAACATACGCATGAAAGTATCTATTGGGGAATTGTTGCCAGTCTCATGCTGAAAATAAAAACGATGCGCAGCAGCGGGAGGGATGAGGAGGGCAGCTGGTGGTCTTTAACAATTGGTGGCCACGAGTTGGAGTAAAGGGCAACAGCACAGCTCATTAGGCACGCACCAAATGTTTGTCGCTGGCAGTGGAACCTGCCCAGCCCCTTACCCAACCTCTGCCATATAACAGATGACCAGTGGCCAGTGAGGCATGAAGGGGAGAAGTAGGGAGAAAGAAAGCGCTCTTTGATTTGTGAATGAGTCCTAGCGCCTGTTTTGCGTGTCCCGTATTATCCGTATGGGGCATGCCTTGCTTCAGTCTCTCTCTCTCTCTATCTCGTTCTCTCTCTCTATCACTATCTCTTTCTCATCATAAATGCCTTTTGTTTTAGCTGCGAGCTGCGAGGGGCTAGCTGCTTGTGGGAATTGGCAGGCCTATCTGCGCGCTTTCTGCCTCACTGATTTATGGTCTATATTTATTTATATATATATATATACGATTTTATATTGGGCTTTTATTTTTATATGATTTCTAGCCGAGCGTTTCGCGTGTTTGCCTTCTTTTTCGTGTGGTTTACCTTCTCTTTTTTTGATAAGCCTCATTTGGTTTTCATTCACTGCTCTTGTGTCATGTTATTCGTTATTCGTTATTCGGTATTAATTCGCATTCATGTTTCATTCAAGCGTATGCGTTACCATATCTTTGTAAATATACAAATATATATATATATATATATATATATATATATATGTTCAATATAAGCTTCTGATACAGCTGCGTCTGTTGTTCGGTTGATAGCGAAAATCTCGCTTAAATATTTTCACCCATCGTGGAACTATAATCTGTTTGCCTTTTGTATTTTCTGCGGGGCCTTTGTTTAATTTCAATTATTTACTGCTTAATTATGTGTAAATTTGTTTTTTGGCCAGAAAGCTTAAGTTGCAAACCAAACAACGAATATTTTATGATCGATATATAATATACTACTTGGTGAAACAAATCAAAATTGTTTGCGTTGCAAACAAAATTTATAAATTGAATATCTTAACGAAGTAGTTGGCTTTCATTCGCTTTCCTCTCTCGCCTGCTTCAGAGTTTAATAAAAAATAGTCTTGATAGAAATATATTGCGCCACTTGACTTGATTGCCATAGTTATTGCTCTTGTTGTTAACAACAACAGTTGCTGTTGCTATTGCTGCTGCTGCCGCCGCTTCTGGCAACAAAAACCAACAAACAATTTGCCTGTCACTTTCAAGTAGAAAACTGGCCCAAGACCATAACAAGCAAAGACAGCAAGCAATTATTTGGCCATAATGCCGCCCAGCTGTTGCCGTTGACCCAAACTGCAAGCCAAGTTGGGTAATTTTTCAACTGCAACAAATAAATCAAAGGAAAAACAACAACAAAAATACAACTAAAAACTAACCTAGCAAATTAACAACACACGAAAATGACATTCGTGTGAGCGCATTTTTCTTGCGTGTAGTTTTTTGAAGCCAGAGCAAACTCGACTTAAATGCTGAGCCACAAATTGCGGTCGGCGTTTTGCCAATTTTGGTGCAGGTGCAAAAACACGTTTTCACTTATTGAGTTCAATGCCTCGCAGCAGCAGCAGCAGCAGTAACCAGCGCAAATTCAATTGCCAAGCTCTAACTAACGGGCTAAGTTAACTAACCGACCAACCAACCAGCCAACCAGCCAACCAACCAAGCAGCTTACATTTTCCGTAGACTTTTCACTTTCACCGCTGTAATTATTGCACTCGAATTGGCTATTATGGTTAATTAACTTTATGAATCTTTTCAGCTGTGCTGCAATAGGTGCAAAAAAAAAAAAACAAAAATAAAAACTTAGCTACTTAATTAACTGAAATTGTTAGTGGCGCCACAAATAGTTGAGGGCCGGTGGCTGATACATAGTTAGATTTATGAAAAGTGCACTTAAATCTCTAACCATAAATAAACTTTTACACAGCCACAGCCGCACTTGAATGCTCTCCAATTTTGCAACTAAGCCCATTTAATTGACGGGACCACGCCCCAAAGTGTCAAACATTTTAACTCTGCTCTCGTGTGCCACATTTTAAGTCTCTTGACTGTCAAACCATATTATTAAATAAGCTGAAAGTGTTCTAGTTAAGCACGGGGCTAAAAGATATCCCGTAGATAGCTTATGATTATATTCTTTTATTTCGTTAAATATTTATAGGTTTTTATAGTTATTGATTTTATATGAAAGGGATATGAATTTACTTCTCCCACACGTCAAAGGGTATTTTTTCATCATTTGACACGTACTACAACCAAGTTATGTCAAAATATAATAAATTCAACAATAGAGACTCAAATTTATAGAGGAGAGGAGATCCGCACAATGGACAGCAAATTAAGGGCGTCATTCAATTTGATAATTTAATTTTAAAGTAAATTGTAAATTCAATTGAACAGAAATGGCTGAGTTTGCCGCAGGTCAGAGACACATGCTAGGGATCAGCAGCAGGCAGCAGCAGCAAGCACCAGGGTCGAGTCGGTTTATATGGGATATGGGCCAAGAGGACGAATGACACTGCAAGAAAATTCAATCAAATGGCAACCGGTAGGTCAACACTCGACGGGAAACAGTCGCCGAGTGTCTTTCGAGTATGTGAATGGGGGGTGTTCAAGTGGGTGTTGAGTTCTGAATATAAGCACACAGAGTGTTGATGAATGGTGGGTGGGGGCGGGGGCGGGGGCGGGTTGGTAGTCCTATAACGTATACAGAACTGAATATAAGCAAACCTAAACGTAAACGTAGAGCGCCAGCTAGATAATTGCATTTATTTACATTTGCGACACAAATTGCGGTGACAGATGCAACTGACAAGTGGCAAGCTGCATGTTAAACAAGTTTTGCCCCTTTAAGTTTGAAACTGTTTGAAACATGCCCCGAGGAGTTGATGCAAGGTTGTCAGTAGAACAACTATTTCAAATTAAGAGCTACGAATAAAATGAATAAATAAGGGAAAAAGATGTAACATTTTTACTGAGCAATTTAGTAAAATATTTAAAGCCCTAATTAAGTGAGATTATTATCTTCTGAATAGACTTACACTATTAATAACAATTAATCACAATTTGTTTTCCTCTCGATTTGCAGATCAAGTTCTTGAAGACAAAGGAGGGCACCGCCATGGTACAAATGGGCGATTCGGTTGCCGTTGAACGTTGCGTGCAACACTTGAATAACATTCCCGTTGGCACTGGCGGCAAGATACAGATTGCATTCTCAAAGCAGAACTTCCTATCGGAGGTGATTAATCCATTCTTGCTGCCGGATCATACACCCAGCTTCAAGGAGTACACTGGCTCCAAAAACAATCGTTTCCTATCACCGGCACAGGCCAGTAAGAATCGCATTCAACCACCGAGCAAAGTAAGTGCAATCATCAATAATCAATAATAAGCTGTACTATATATATATATATATCTTTCCGTTTAAGATCTTGCACTTCTTTAACACACCGCCCGGTCTCACCGAGGACCAGCTCATTGGCATATTCAACATTAAGGAGGTGCCGGCCACATCTGTGCGTCTGTTCCCCTTGAAGACGGAGCGCTCGTCATCGGGCCTGATCGAGTTCCCCAACATTTCGCAGGCCGTGCTCGCCATCATGAAGTGCAACCATCTGCCTATTGAGGGTAAAGGTGAGATAGTACTGTGTTTAAGTGTTTCTCGAAAAGAAAATGAACAAAATGAAAATGCTAAAGTTAAAAAGTTGGCTCGTTCGAAAAATTTGTAAACATATGGCCATTTTCAAAAATAATGCAAAAAAAAAAAAGAAATTAGCAAAAGTTACACAAAATTTTCGCATAAAAAAAAAGAAACCACCACCTTCCCATCACCACACCACACCATTACCACCACCACCACCATCACCAACCCCAATCCAAAGAGTGGGCAATACGCAAAAGTTTGGATGCCATTTTTCCATTGGCCTCCCAACGTTTGCTGCCTGCCCACTGCCAAATAATAAAAAAAAAGAAAAAAAAGAGAAAACAATCAGTTCGCCAAACCCAGCAAAGCAGTTATTCTCCCAGGCAACCCTTCATCTGCACAGGATCGCGCCCAAACTTTTCTACTTTCAAAAGTTGTTAGTTATGAGTCGCGTTGAAAATGTTAATTTGGTAATTAAGATAAACAGTTTCGGTAGCCAGTTATTTTATAGGGCAGCAACCACCCACTCTACACTCTCAGCTCTCCGCTCAGAAATAGGCTATTATAAAATTTACCATTTACAATTTCTCTCGAGTCGACTTGGCGACCCATTAAACTTTGGCCATAAATACTTTCAAACATTTGCCTCGACACATTACGATTATTATTATTTTCATGTTTACATTACGGCTTTGAGCCGCCTTTTATATATATATATTACCTCTTGTGTCAACATGCCCCACAAATTGCTGAGACTGCTATTTTGCTTGCCACAAAACGTGTTCATAAAATAATCAACATTTGATTTCCAATTGATTGACTTAGTTGTTGACATTTATATTAAACACATTTTAAAAGTATTTTCCATTGATTGTGCCACATTTTTATGCACGATTCCCAATTGAATCGCTGTCATTGCCAAAGTCCTTGTTGAAGTGATTTTATTTTTAGCTGTGAGCTTACAGTGTTGGTCGCGTTGTTAGAAACAAAATACTCAATACAGATATTGGGGAAAAGTATTATGAAAAGTATATATTAATATCTATATATTCAATATTGATAATCTTCTTAATAGATTGGAAGAACATGTATCAATTTATATGGGATCAGTCTCATGAATAAACCGTTTTTATACTAGGAATAGTTGAAGCCAGAATTCAAATCAGTTAATTTTCGCCATTTTCATGTTAATCTTTTATCTTTAATCGGTAACATTTTTTCCATGTGTTATCTTTAATCGGAAACATTTGCCACTTTTATTCCATTTTTCCAAAAATAGCAATCAACAGCATTCAATAAATGTTATCAACTGGCAGTTTCTGGCAGTTGCCTGAGATTGCATCCATCGATGCATTCAATTAACCTAATTGCCTGCAGCGTGCTGTGTTGCTGCGTTGCTGTGTGGCTGTGTTGCTGCTGCCAATTCCTGGCTGTACCGAATAATTTTGCATTCATTTTGGGCTGCTGACACTGGCATAGCTGTCCACACACACACACACACAACAGACAGGTGCAATGATGCCGCATGCTGCATGTGCCGCACACGGGGGTATTCATTCTGTGCTATCATTGTTTACACCTTGCGTAAAAATCTTTTATGCAAATAGCTGAGCACCAGCCAAAGACTTGAGAGTACGAGTCAGAAGGCTTTTACCCTCACCTATGTGTGTGTGCAGGCATGTGTACGTATGTGTGTGTATATATACATATGTGTGTGTATATATTTTGTCAATATTTTGGTGGGTGTTGTTTGCATATTTGTTGTTGATGCATTTCGGTTCCTGTTGCTGCATCGAGTGCTCGCTCGAGTGCATGGTAAATAGTAATTAAAAATGTAAGGAATGCAAATAAACTCGAACATGGCAGCAACATATACACCCACACACACACACTCGCTCACACACGCACACACACACACTTAACCTGCAGACGAGTGCAAACAGCAAATGCTAAATGCAAACAGATGCCGTTGCATTCTTTCAGGCTGTGATATGATGCATCCAGCAAATATTCATGCGCACACACACTCTCTCTCTCTCTCTCTCTTTCACACTCTCTGTGTGTGTGTGTGCGTGTGTGTGTGCTCGTTGCTGATGGTTGGCAATTTTTACATTCGAATGATTTTGATTGCATATTGGACCCCAAAGTATTTTTATGATGGCGCTCCCGCATTTAATTGGCACATAAAATTGCCTTAGTCGCCTTACCGAGCACCTTGACGATCTAATAAAGGTTTCAAGTCCTTTACGAGATACCCTGTACAAATGGCATTCGACTTGGCAGGCAGTACACGTTTGGCAAGCATTCTGATAGGTAATATCCACAGTTGTCAGCGAGTTTGCTCCATTTTCCCCTTCATTAAATAGTCGAGCATACTTTTGGGCTGCAGTTTTCATGTCGAGGGTATTAATGATTTTAATTAGATGCGGCGTCAATATAAAATTAGGTCTATAATGGCTGCTTAGCAATAAGCATGAGCCAACTTTTCTGATTGCGCAACAGCGTGGAAATGAACTGCCTATTTCCCTTTGAACAAGAAAACCCCCGCCCACCACCATCCATCCGCCATTCCATAGCATACCCCGTCCGTTCTCCCATCATGTATCCCATCCGCAAGAAAATCCCATCACGAAAACTCTGCGAAAAGCAAATAACTTGATTCAGATATACAACACTTATACACATTACTACAACAATACTATTTAAAATACAAATCTTATTTACCAACGAAGGAACCCCATTTATTCTATAACTATGCATATTTCTTTCTATTCCCCACACCAAAACCAACCAACCAACCACAACCACAACCCACCTCCAAACCACAAAAAAACCACCAAAACAACCAAACCACTATCCACTATCCACTATTTGCAACGAATCTAGGCACCAAATTCCCATTCATCATGAAGCTGTGCTTCTCATCATCGAAGAGCATGAATGGAGCGTGGAATAATGCCGCAAATGAGGGCATGATCGAGAAGGAGAACGATGGCGATGTCAAGGCGGAGATTTACAATTGAGATTTGATTACCATTGTGTAAGCGCAGCCAACAACAACAACAAGAACAACAAAGCTAAGCAACACAACAACAACAACAACAAAAACAACAATGAATATAAGAAGAAGAGGAGGAGGAGGAGCATAGGACGAGAGGCAGACGTAAACACATCAGCAACAAACCACAACAAACACAATATAAAATATATGTTATATATATTGGAAGGGACAGACAACAAATAACTGAAAGCAGCAAAACTGATGATTACAACATATATATATATATATCTATATATCTATATATATATATGATTAAATTGACTTGACTTAAACAAACACACACAAACACAGCTAACAAATGAATACTTTTAAAACAATTTGCAAACGCATGTAACTTTTTTACGCGCCATTTACTTGAAAAAGAAAAACAAAAACAAAAACAAAAAATGAGAATCACACTTAAACATAATCAACACACAGACAAACACACACACACACACAGACACACACACCCCACATTCATGTACAAAATGGCGGCGTTTAAAAGCCACACACAACCCCCCAAAATAAACTTACATGCGTTTTGCGACACATCAAACTAAGTGCATGATAATTATTGAAAAATAGCAAAAAATTAGGTTAAAAAATTGTTTAGTTGCATTCGAAAACAAAAACAACAACAACAACAACATCAACACCAAAACAAAAATTGTTAATATGTTTTCTTGTTTTAATTTTGTAAAGTTTCTCGTGTGTTGTGTGTTGCACTTGATGAAATTGCAGAAAAAACAACAACAAATTGTAAACAATGTAATATGCAATTAATATATAAATATATATATATATAATAAATATAAAAAAGAAAAGAAAACATAAATAAAACACACAATCGCAAATTCAGAAAAGAAAAAAGAAAACCAACAACAAACCAACTGACTTTCAACTACATATATAAATATTTTAGTTAATTATATTTCATTTATTTAGACTTATATACTATATGGGATAAAACAAAAAAAAACAAAAACAAAAAACAAAAAGAGAAAAACAAACAAATGCAACAACAAATTTCTTTGGACAATATTTCGACAAGTATTCACGTGTGAGACAAAAAATCTGATGCTAAAAACAAAATATTTATTGAATCAAATCTAAAACAAACGAAAAAAAAAATGCGAGAGCGCAAAACGTGTAAAATTAAACCAAAAATTTAGCAATTTTAAATCAAATTTATTAATTTTAGTTTAACGCAAATTTCAGCAAATTTTTTAAACTAAACAAAAAGAACGAGAAAAGAGAAACTTGCACAAGCCAATGTTTTTTTTCTTCTTGTAAACTTTATAGTTTTTTCTTAAATTTAAATATTAACAAATAAAAACGACAAAAAGACAAAAGAACATTAACATAATTTTTGTGTTTACAAAAGGCATAAATCTAATATGTATGAGCTGTATATGTATTTAAATTAATATTAACTATAATTTTACACTAAATGTAAAAAGCGACAACAAAACTAAAAACAAAACAAAACAAATATCAAATCTAATAATAATTAAAACAATTAAAGCATATTAAATTAAGAGCGACATTGAGACAGGCAAAACAAAAAAGCATACATGCATAAATACACATACGACGAGTACATACATACATAAAAACTAAAAACTAAAAACAAAAACCTAAAAAAATAAAAACAAAACAAAATAAAAAAAAAAACAACAAAAAAAAAGAATATTTTTGAGGCGTTTTAAGCTTAGAGAAGACAAGAGAGCCAAACATTTCAAAACTCCAAGTAAAATTTGGCGTGACGCATATAAAATGAATTATAAATAATTTAACTAAAAATATCAGCAATAAAGCAACAGTAACAACCATATCAAAGGCGTATGTTAGATTAACTATAACAAAAACAACAAAAACAACAACAACAACAACAATAAAGAAATACAAAATAATAACATGAAAATTAATTTCATATAATTTGTAAGCAACTGCAGCTAGTTATTAAAAATAAAAATAACAATTTTTCTTTTTGTTTTTCTTAGACAGTCTGTACATTAAAAGCAGGGCGATGCTCTTTTTGACACTTTTGTTCTTAACTGCAAATCAACGAATACTATATGCTATATAGAGAAGCGTTAAACGAATTTTTCATGCATAAGCACACACACACACACACTCACATACACACACACACATACATATATATTTCTCACAAAAATCATTTTTTATTACTATGTGCAATTATTGCTTTAATTAACAACAAACGAAACAAAAACAAAAAAAAACACTTCATTCTATTTTATTTATTGCAATTTTTTGCTCATTTTATTCGGTTATGTCATCTTATACACCTTTTTTTAAATGTCTTAGTTCTTATGTAAATTGTTGTAAATCGTATAAATTGTAAAATATTTTTTATCTAATTAAGTATAATTGTACTTAATTTAAATAATTAATGATGCGAAGAGAAAGTAAGAAGAAAAATCTCGTTAATTAAATCATACAATTTATTTTCTTAAGAACTTAAAGCAACAACGATCTTGAGCTCCTAATTAGTGCATAAACAAATAATTAAAAACAAAAAAACAAAACAAAACAAGTATATAATAAATTAAAGAAAACATATAAAATAATACACACAAAAATACAACTTGGTAGCTATATAATTTACACATATTAATGAAAAAACAGTAAAACAATAATAATAATATGGAATTTTAAATGTTAATCCATTAAATACAACACTTTACAACGTTGTATGATTTTACTTTTAATTTCTTATGAGTTAAACAAAAAACAAAAATATTTCTATATATCAATATATATATATATATATGTATAAACATATATGTATATATAGATATATAAATAATTTGTTTTATTTAATATTTAAATTTTGTTGTTATTTTTTAACGCGTTTATTGTGTGCCCAAAGTTTGTAATATGCGCGCTCGATTTTTTGATATAAATATATATGTATATGTAAAATTATTTAGGAATTGTTTCGTCTTTTTTTTATTGTTTTCATCATCATCAAAACATGGAAAAATAGTTTTTATATGTATATGTTTTTACAGGAATTGAAACATGACAAATAATTTGCTTAAAGAAAAGCTCTATAGACAAACTCGCAAGAAGCCACATCCTAGCAACGCACAGCCCCCTTCTTCTCCGCCTTTTAGTTTTTTACTTATCAAATACTAACACACACAAAATAAATAAACATCAAATACTAAAATAAAAACTATACCAAAATGTATGCCAAATTGTTAAAGCGTTTAAATCCTGAATTTTTAACATATCGAAATTTATAAGGCCGCTTAAGTTAAACGATTTTACAATTTAGGCATTAAAATGTTTATAGCGAAAACAAAAAAAAAAAAATTAAATGAAAGAAAGAACCCAGAATACTTTCACTGAACAACTGCTAACAAAACATAATCCATTTGTTAAAAACAAAGCAAACAAAAAAAAACCCTGATCAAAGAAAGGAATCAAGCGAGTAAAACGCCCAGCAAAAGAATTGTATGTAATATTTAATATGCAATGCTAGACCTAAGCGATGTGTGTAAATTAAGATTAGTGTGCATCATTTGAGAACAACAACAACAAAAATCAACTATGATAAAAACTAGCCAAATTATTTTCATTTGATTTGCCTGTGTTACAAAATTCGAGAATTATTAGTCAAAAACAAAAACAAAAACAAACAAACAAACTTTTAGTCGCAATTACGCTTTATTTAAATGCATTGGAAACCAAATATGAAAAAAACTAGACAAATTTCGTTACAAAAAAAATTAGTTATGTTAAATTAAGGTTGCCAGCAAATTGAATTTGTTAAACGCAAACGCAAGCGCAAACGCTCCTTATTTTGCACAGTTTTTTGGAATATTCTTTTTTTCGCAAATATTTTTCCCAGCCTGATTTTTATTGCCGCGTAGTTTTCAACTCTAAAAAAAATGCGCATGGGGCACAAGGTAGGTGCTGTTTATAAATAACACTCGAACTCGATTTATTCCCCGAACTTGCCACTTGCCCAAAAGTACTACCTCCCCTCGCTCCCTTGTTCTGTTGTGAGAGAGATGCATATGCTCGAAACGGTTTTACTTAGTTCTTGTAATTCGCATTCACACCAATTACACAACAACAACCACAACAACAACAACAAAAACAAAACAAAAATGGACCAGTTTATTCAGAATTATTGAATTGACAACCACCAAGAATCAAATACCAAAAAAGATATAAAAAAAAACAACAAAAAAATTATATACATTTAATGAATTGATGAAACCGTCCAAAGATGAAGAAACAGCAACAACAACTACAACAAACAACACCTTTCAATACACCATTAAACACGAGTTGAAAACTGCTATCCAACAACAACAAAAAAAACAACAACCTCTAATAATAATTGCCTGTCATTCGAATTTGTTCTTGAAAGCGTTTTTGAGTCTTGAGCAGGCGATTTTTATATATATTTCGAATACCATGCTGCTTACACGAGTTCCAACTACAAAGCTAAACAATAAATACATCTTATTTGCTAACCAAAAGAAAGAAAAAAAAAAACTAACCAGCTACAAAAGAAAAGCATTTTTCTATGAATGAGACTTTTTACTTGCTACAACATTTTTCTATTATTTTGGTTTTTCCAGCAAAAAAAAAAAAACAAAAAACAAATGAAAAGAAAACAACACTAAAAACAAAACCAACAACTTTGTACACCGAAACGAATTCATAATAATATATGATGAAAATGCATATTGAGAGAGTAATCCAAAAACAAAAACAAAACAAAAAAACAAAACAAAAAACGAATAAGCTACATATGAAAAATGCATAAAAGATACAACTACAACTATATTCTTATAGGCTTATAGTTTATACTTAACATACACATACATACATACTTATATACATTAAACAAAATATTTACATAACTATATACGATATATATATATGTATATATATATATATACATGTATACATAATACATAAACACGTATAGTAATAAAATACACACACACACAAACACAAACACATACACATACATACATGTACGATATATGACATATATGTACATATAGATTATATATACATATATATATACATAGTTTTTAACAACAAAAGGAAAGAGGAAGCAGCGCGTGTCAATTTTAAATGCAAGCAAACAAAAAAAAAACAAAAGAAAATCTTAAACAAATAAAATACGAATACGTTTTCGCTTTTGGCATTTGATGAGGAAACATAATTACATTCTTACATAATTACACCACAAATTACACAAATCAATCTACACACAGGACACACACAGACAGACAAACATGACACAGACACCGACACAGACATCGACACAGACACCGACAAAACGAAAGGACGAAAACAAGTCAAAAAGTTACAAACAAAAAAAAAGGAAAAATAATTAAAAATACAAAAAGAAGGACAACTGCATAGTGTAGTCGTACGCGTAATTACTGGTGATAATTTTGAAAAAATCTTAAAACATATTATTAAAAACAAAAAATGCAAATAATATACTCTCGTACATAAAACGTATTTGCATACTTAGCAGCTATGAACTCCCCACAAAATAGATGTCTATACTAAAAGTTTACCCGAGTTATATACTACTATATAGATACGAAACATACATACATACATACTACACACACACTCACAGACACACGTACATTCCTAATTCAAGGCATAGTCTCTCTTAGTCACCTCTGAAGAAGAATTCTTGCAGTGTATTAGCAAGTTGAACATTGAATTTGACAAGCAGTATTAAGTTGACCCCATTAATGCTGTATATGTGTACATAAACCGACCCAAAACATACACACACACACACATATATATATACACATATATATATGTATATATATGTATATATACACTCGAACACACTCGCGTGATTTTAAACATCTGGGGTTGTCTCCTGTTTGCGATTTAATGCCCACACTCCAAATAATTTATTGCTTCATCTTAATTGTCTGCGTGTGTGTGTGTGTGTGTGTGTGTGTGCTTGGCTTAGCAATAATTGCATACATTTGAGACTCCAATTAAATGTGCTCTGTGCAGACCCCAAAGGCGTACCCCATTAGCAAGCTGAGCACACAGTGAATTTTATAAGATACACTGTTGTTTCTTTAGCGATTGTAGAAATCGTTAATCGATAACAACTCTCAGATGAAATATTTTCATTTTCGATAAACTCCATCAGTGTATAATCGATTAGATATAGTTCGCGAACAGCTACAGTAAAGTCTCCAAAAATGGATGCATAAAGTGTCTCCATTTCACAATTGCTCACTTAAAATATTTGGCCTCTAATTGAGCCAAGTTGACAAAGACAAGGAACAGCAGCAGACCGACCCCTACATTTATATGTGACTCGAAAAGCACAGGACATCGACCGGTTGTAAACTTACACAATACACACACAAACACACACAGACACACACAGACACACACATGACAAACACAGTTTAGATATAGAAAGGTAGCAGGAGAAGTAGGAGGAAGTTGTTTCATTTGGCGTGTGCAATAATTATATAATTTAACTTGTGCTTAGTTGACACAAATTCATATAAATAATAATTATAATAATAGTATGCAATTTAGTTGAATTTGCGTTGAACGTTTTAGTTTAGTTAATGCATTAATATAATTTTAGATTCGATTGTATGTGGCGGAAATAGTTATTATTATTTACACAATTAATACACACACAGACACAACACACATAGCCACTTGTTAAACTTATCCACCGAATAAAAACAATCTCATTATCTAAATTTAATTAAATTAAATTTTAAACAACAAAACGAAAGGAAAACAACACACACAAAACACATTTCACACACCACACACAAAACACTATCTAAAACTATTTCCGCTCGCTTAAGAATTTTCAGTTTTTCACACATTATGATGATGTTGTAGTCGGGGTATTTACTACAATATAGTATTGAATGCCGCAAGTGACAGACACGCTGCCAAAAAATAAGTACAGCATAATTTTGAGGGCTAAAATACTTAACATAGCAACAAATTTAAATTGAATTTTCTAAGTGTTTAGTCGAAAACGCGTAATGTAATTTATTTAGGAAAACAAAAACAAAAACAAAACATAAACAACAAAAATACACAAAAAAAAAGAAAACAAAAACAAAAAACATTTACACTTAAAATACTAAAATACACTCGAAACATTAACATAAACATAAACATATACATATATGAAGATAACTATATATGCGACATTTGCTACATTATATACTTAATACACACACAAATACATATATACATATACATAAACATAAACATAAACATATATACATATATACAAGCATACACATACAGTCATACATAATAACATGAAGCCTACAGAATGCCACATAATCCGAACTAACATCTTTTTGATAACAACTTTTCAATATTTATGAACAATTTTTCGAAAACACGTTTCTGCATCTCGTATACATATATACACACACACACACACACATGTATACACAAAAATACTCTCAGACATACAAAAAATATTTATAGCGTTCATTCAGCGTATATCAAGCAAATCTTAAACAAAATAAACCAAAACCCACATTAAAGTTAAAAACTAACCCCAAAAAAATATATTACAGCAAATTTGTTTAAATAGACACATACACAGACACCACACACACACACACACATACACACACTTACACTTATACAGTCACACAATATGACAAATTATAAACAATTATTAAAAACTACTATTTATTAAATGTTGTTAGCATTTCAAAAAAACAAAAAAAAGAAACCAAAAAAAAGCTGTAGTGCAAAACAAAAAAAAAAACAAAAACTTGAAAAAGGAACGAAAAAAATTGTAAGCAAAACATTAAAAACTTATTTAAATTTAAGCGCAAATACAGTAAAAACAAAAATCAAAAAACAAAAAACCAACGAGAATTTTTCGATGCAAGCGAAATGTCTCAATAAAGTACATTAAAGCAAACCACAACAACAACAACAACAAATACAACAACAAATACATAATACAATTCTTTGATCTTGAGCGAAAACAAATAAATGAAATACTTAAACTTATACACAAAAAAAAACTCAAAAGAAAACTTTGTTTTATTTCCCAAATAAAAACCAAAATGTTTCTTTCGATCTTAACTCACTAACCAAAAGAAAATAAAAGCTCTCACCTATACTTTTATCATATTTACAGTTAACAAAAACGCAGTACAACAACAACAACAACAACAACCACACTACAACATCAAGTACAGTTAGTGGCCGCATAACAACAACAACAACAACAAGTACAACAAGCACCACAGTCAATCACCAAAGTCCAAAAAACAATCTTCAACAACAACAAAATACAACTACAACAACAACTACAGCTACAACAACAACAACAACAACCACCACCTCCATTACAAGAACTAGAACCAAGTATAGCTCCAGATGTATTCGTATTTGAACGTTTTTCTTTTTTTCAATTATATACACAACCTTCTTCTGCATTTCAATTTTGATTCAAATTTTTATCGCATACAATTTTCATGCAGTCTTAAAAACCACCAAAATACTATGAAAATACAGCTCAAGTATATCAAGTCTTTTTTAATCCAAAGTTAAATCTTATAATTTACCCGCCTGCTGCATGCGGTAAGTAATTCAAGTAGCTAGTTATAATTAAGTTTAAAAATTCTTTAGCTTTTCAAGAATAGTTTACAATCAATACTTAATTGAATTCATTAAATAAGTAGCTTTAATAAAGGTTTTAATTTAAACATGTATTCATGAGCTGAGAGTATAAATATATCATCATTCAGGAATATTCTATTCAAGTCACTGTGTTTATTTGTTTGGCAGTATTTAACTTTAATCACAGCCAATTACCAAATTGTATATCCTCATTTAAATATTCAATTATTTGCTGGCCACATTTTCACAACCCCAAAGGGCTTGCCTGGCAACCGATGAAGCGCATTGAATTGTTTCATTTAATTAATTTATAATCGAATATATTATTGAAAAAACAACAGAAAAAATATATCACGAAATATGGCCGCAGGAAAATAGATCGGAAAGCCTCAACCATTTAATTTAGTGCACGTACAGAGCTAATAACCAAACAAACAAATAACCAATATTAAAATACGAGTGACACAACAGCATATGGGGCAAAAACTAACTAAGCGGAAAATTAAATAGATGCAACAACAGTGAGTGACTAGGAGCTACCCTGTAGCTGTTCCCCAGATGCAAAGTGACTTAAAATATCTGTAAAATCCTAAGCTTTTCATTTTTTCCGATACATACACAATTGATATAGGCTTATGTCGACCAATTCTCTCCTCTTAATTGCAGTGGGGTATTCAAAACAAAGTGATGCAAAAAGAGGCACAAAATAAAAATGGGAAGCCTGCTTTTCAGCTAGAAACTTTCATAAACATTTGCTTTACGTTTCAATGCACATTTTCAAATAAAAAAAAGCAACTCTTTCGCTTTGATTTCGCATAAAACTCAAAAAGTTTTCAAGTTTTGCGTTTCCCGACTGTACGCTTGAATAATTTTTGTGAAATTGCATTTAATATTGTTTAATTAAGGTTTGGCCCCTAAGCCTAGGGGCAAAACTTTGATCGAAAACCAGCTGGTTTCTAACGAGCACCAGCTCAAAAAAGGGTTCAATTTCCTCAATTTATCAACTGTCTGTATGTGACATGTATCTATGCATTGTGTGTGTGTGTGTGTATGTCCAGAGTTGCCACAATCCCACAAAAGGCAGCCTTCATTTAGGCTAAGCCCTATCTGGCTCAATAAATAATTTGCTTAAGCTTAAGTTCTGTGTAAAGTAGCAGATATGTATTGCATTGCATACCGTTCGTAATCCTTTCTCTATTATTTCATTTGCGAACCCGACTTACATAAATATTCCATTTAAAATGCATGCCACTTGCCACGCGGGGGCATGGAGGGGGGCATGTGGCTAAAGGTCTATCTCTGCTTGTATTATTTGCCTGCCATTGTCATTCCGTTTGAATTGTCTACCATGCTGTCCACCAGTATTTATCTTTGTTCCATTTATTTTTTCATTCTATTTTATTTAGTTGCAGACCGCCACAACAATGAGTGTTATTTTCTTATTTATTCACTGGCTTTATCTGCTGTGCTTATGCGAGTTACTCTTTTTTACCCTTTGTTGTAGCAAGTTCTTTTGTATTTGGCGTTAAATTACATGTCGTGTGTCCAACTCGTTGACCATTGATTGATTGCAGTTGGCAGAACTATGGCTGAAGCGTAGACAAATGCAATAAATAGTTAAAACCAAATACAATTTACTAGAAAAAGTGTATTGAGAAACCAAAATTGATTTACGAGTTATATTATTTATTGGCCTTTTTGTTTCAAACAATTAAATTCCCAGTTGTCCATTCAAAATTCATGCCAAATTTGCAGATAACAATTTGAAAGAGCTTATTTACTAAAACAACACCTAATATACTATGTATCTTGATACACATCTTTTGAATTTCAGCTCGACTATAAACATTTATGTATGTATAATACAAAGATAAATAAAAACAATAGTTTTGAGCTTATCGTAAACCGAATTCGGAACAGAACTAAATATGAATAAAAGTAAAGGGACCAAATTTGAGTTGCTTAAAGGTATATTTTACTAATTTTCTATTTTATATTAAATCTTTTTCGTCACACAATCACCAATGATTTGGCTTTTTAGCAATTCGGTTGCTTGATGTAAAAATAAACATTAAAGAAATAATACTACAAAACTTTACATATAGCCTTGATATAAAATAATGCAGAGTTTACTTTAAAAACAAATAAAATTAAAATATATGTAAATTAAAATCTACATAATACTCAACTTCATTAACAAAAATAAACGCGTCAAATTTGTAAATATAAATGAAAATTATACGAATAAATTTGTAAAAAACAACAAAAATATTATGTAAATTAACATACGATAAAAATTCATGTAATATTAATTAAGGCATCCATATTTGTAAATCTTTGTATAACAGTTAAAAAACAAAACAAATTATTGATTTTCCTTAGCTTTTTTCATATTTATTTTGTATTTTTATAAATGTGTTGCTATAAGTACAAAAAAAAAGGAATATAACATTAAGCAAATTGTATTGAAAACAAAACAAAAAATGGGTACAATAATTTACAAAAGACGAAGTAGAAAAAGGTGCAAAAGAAGTTGCAAGGTCCAGTTAGGAAGTGAAAATAAAAAATGAAAGGTTCAACAATTTGCTCATAGATCCAATTGCTTTAAAATGTGGTTGACTAGTTTTCATTCTCTTTAAATTTAGGAAGAAATTAGCGGATAGTTCGTAAAACATAAATATCTAAACAATAACAATAAATTACACCAATTAAATGTAAACAACGCACTTCAATTACAAACATAGATTAGAGTCAATTGTCTTTCAATTATTTTTGGTCGAAAGTAGTGAAAATAAAACTGCACAATAATAAAGTATAGTAAGTACATATATACATATACATATACATATACATATATCTAGCTATTAAATGCACAATAACAATTTATCATTTACAAAACAAATTCGGGTGTAATTAGAATTCTAATTTTGTGTATTTTGAGCAAAAAGCAGTTCGATTGAATGCATTTCCCGATGCGTGCGAACCAAACGATCCTAATGTCAATTTCAAGTTAAACTTAACTGTAGTTGTGTAATTAACTACAACATATATATTACTAAATATATATATATATGTAACAATTAAACTTATGTATTAAGCGAAAAGACAAAAAACAAAAATAAAAACAAAAACGAAACGAAACAAACAATTCAATGTGCAAAAACGAGTTACTTTAGCCACAAACAAAACTGTATTTTATGTAGTAGTTGCTAAAAAACATAAAACAAACAACTTTCTGCGAAAATCGATTATAAAACGCACACACACCAACATCAATTCACACACACACACACACACACAGTCATTCACACAGTCCGCTTTAAAAAAAAGCTAAAAACTCAATTTACATTGTATAAAAAACGACAAAAAGATGGATGGTTGAACAAAGCAATTCGAAATGCGTGATGTTGTTTTTTTTAGTCACCAAATCAAATGTGATTTTGCTATATATGTATGTATAAAATATAAAAAGAAGAAAAGAAATATATTACAAGATTTCTATATATATATACACATAATACATATGCACTTAACTATGTACAATTTTTGGTTGCGTACTCTTAGGCAAAAATGATATTTGTAGGCTAATGCTAATGTATATGATGATCGACACTTGAAAGATATTCAAAAACACCGTTTTACAATTTTCTGCTGCTCTCAATTTTTGTTGAAATCAATGCGAAAATGGAATTAAGGACATGACTGTATTTTTCTGTTTAATTTTGATCTGATCCTTAGCTCTACGATTGTTTTAATTTACACTTACGATTCTCAGTTCACTGACTAAATGTATAAATGGAGTCCAAATAAAAGCCACCGCCTCTATATCTAAACAAATAAACTTAGAGAAAATTGTGAACAAATTGTGTCTATGCTATATAAATGTAAATTTAACAACAACAATTTAAAAAAAGATGATGAAGATGACGATGACGATGAAATGACAGTTCTATAATCGTACAGTTAGAGTACTCGAACTTGTGTAACTGAAAGATACTTATATACAGCATATACACATTATACATAAAAATAACTATTAAATATATATATAGATATACATATGTACTTATACAGGATAATCTTATATAGTATATACATATGCGAAATCCTTTTTGGACAAATTTTTCGATGTTGCTAATGCAGTAAACACACAAAACCAACAAACTAACCAAGAAAACAAAAACGAAAACCATTTGTAAGTAGACGATTTGTAAGTGTTTGTGGTGCAACCTGGTCGAGTATAAAAAAATATATAAAGATAACAAGAAGAAGAACAAGAGGAAATCATAAGAAAATAATAGGATAAAACCCCCATGCGAAAACTGGCTAAAGCAATAGGCCAACAGCTGCTTCAATATTCAAATCTAGCACAAAATCTTCAAATGTGTTTACTGATCAGGTGCTGAAGAATACGAAGAAGAATACGAAGAAGAAGGTAAATAAGATCTCTTTCTGTGTACATTTTTGAAGAAGTCTTTGCATTTGATGCCTGGGAATTCACAAATAATTTCAAAGCATAAAATTAACAGCACAGCATTCAAGTTAGTCATTAACTTATCTATACAACTTTGTATCTTTCATGTTTTAGAACTACCCACCAGCTGCTCTTCCAAACAAGACGCATAAAAATGACACACACACACCAAAAAACTACAACTATACAAGTCCTTTTCCAAATGCAAAATGAAAATGAAAAAAATATTTATATGTAGGGTATATCCATATCTAAAGACATATGTTTGCCATCACCTAAAAGAGATGCTCTTCTCAACGCTGACTGCAGAAATACCACCATATTTAACTAAAACGAAACGAAAAAGTAAAACTTAAACTAAACTTAAACTTAAACTACAACTAAAACTAAAACTGAAAACTGAAATCTTGAATATATTTTAAAACTGTCTCTGTGGCATATACATAGGACTCCAACAGCGAGGCTCATGCATACAGAAAAAAAAAAGCATCAAGTAAATACAATTTAATAGTAATAATAATATTAATAATCATAATAATAATAATAATAATATACATACATACATCAAATATATTTTATTAGTAGGAAAATTTAACAGTAACAGTAACGACTACATACAATACAAGCTAAATGAAAAATAATAAAGATAACAACAAAATATATAATGAATAAATGTTATATAGCTGTTAAGTGTGTATTAAAATCATTGCAAAACTAACAAAAACAAAAACAAAAGCAACTCAACCAACCAAAAGTTGTTAAGTTTTTCCGCTTTAAGTGTCAAATTAGCTAAATATTGTAATTATAATAAAAGACATTAATAAATAAACAAAATAATTGCTTGATAAAGACAACTCTATAAAAGACAAGAAACAATTTTTAACTGTTAGCGAAATTTTAATTGTAAAGTAAAACATACATAAAAAAAATCAAATAAAAAAAAGATATTTGGTTAAGCGCAATGCGAAATTTGTTAACAAAATTATGAGATTTTATTTAATTTTAATGAAACAAAAAGCCAAAAGAAAAAATTACAAATGAAAACAAGCAAGGTAAACATTTACTTTGAGGCCCAAAAAATGTTGTCTAATATTTAAAAAAATAAAAAGAAAACCAATGAAAGAAACACTTCCGACAACAATTAAGAAAACTCATTACAATAAATGTTAGTAAAAATAAAAGCAAAGCCGAGGAAAAACCCCGAAAAGATAAATATATGATAACAAAAATGTTCATACATAAAACGTACTCGTACTCGTACTATTCGTAAATATCATATGTGCGAGAAATAACCAACAAACAAATACAAACCAAAAAACAAATACAAACCCAGAACATTTAAATACAGCAAACAATAATAACAAATGCCAGAGTAATACGAAAGCATTGGAACCCGTGGCAAGTTATAATGAAAACTTTATGCATACAAACAAACAAATATTGTAAAAGCAAAACGAAATGCGAATAAATAACAATTAAAATTAAATATTAAATTAATGGAGAAAAACTTTTATTTACATGTGGGTGGCTGGTGAGCTTTTCACTTTACAGTTGACAGGCAACGCTGACACAAAAAACCCTTCTGGATGCAGGGTTATATAATCTGCCGGATATAAATCAGCTCAATGTTGCACAACATTTATCGGCATTTATCGCCATTTCAGGCACCAAAATTCGCTAAATCTCGACTGTGTCAAACCGCTATCGATGAGCATGAAAAGTTGCTATTCGAAATGATGACCATCGAAATACACTCGAAAAAGGCCTCAAATTCCATTATAGTCCGCAACTATTGATTTTCGAATTACGCGTATTTTTGTAGAATTTTTTGCTGTTCAACATTTTTTTTAAAACCGCCTGCAGAGTCGAATTTGATTTGCGTTTCGAGCAAAAGACACAAATTTTGGTTGATTTCCAGCCCCAAGTACCAGGCGCACAGAAATCAGCAGCAAGCTGCAGTTTATTTTGCAAAAAAGCAAAGCATACTTTTATGCTGAACAATTTTGGGACATATTAAAAAGCAGTGCATACTTTTTATTGCAGGGCATTTTAAGACCCAAAATATTTAATTGCATACTTTTACTGTGACGAAAACTTGTTTGGCATGCAGTAAAAGTATGCTGAGCTTTTTCTAGTAGTATTCAGCAATTCCTGCTGATGATGAAAATGAAGCTGAAATTAATAATTTTAGATTGCAATGTTCAATGAAATGATGCTAAATATTTTAAGCTCTTCGATAGCATTTGACCTTTTCAGCTAAAAAAAATGCTGACCTTTTCAGTATTTTATATTTTTTATTTTTATTGGCAGTTGTGGCAGCGATCCCAAACTGCAACAGCGAAATGCCCAATTAATATTACTCAGTGTCAAAGTATGACACTCTGACTGCACAGATTCGATATAAATAAATAAATGATGGGGAAAACCAAAAGGAAAATGGCAAAAATCTTAATTGCTGCCACATGGAAAAGTTGAAGAAAGTTGAAGAAATTGTAACTTACTTGCTGAGCTCCAACGCGCAAAGTTGAACCTGTGAGTTATGTGGGAGCTGCCGGGCGTCAAGGGGGAAAGCGGGAAAGGGGCAAAGGTCTGTGAGCGGCAGCGCAAATGACTTCATTAGTTTAATTGCAAACATTATAATAGTGCAACCCAAAAAAGTTGCTGTTAAAACAGCTGCAGAAGGGAAAGCATTCCCAAAACAAAAAATCGGGAATTTCACTCATTTAGCAAACGATTCTTGTCTGCCTGCAAGCAACAACAATTGTTGCTTGGCCAAAAGAGATAATGAGACAAAAGCAGAAGCACTGCCATGTTTTCTTCCATTTTTGTTTTTTTTTTTTAACATTTTTTCGTTTTTGCTGCTGCATAAAATGGCTGCATTATGCAGCGAAAAAAGGCAAAGCCGAAAAAGAAATCTCCGCCAGCTGCCAAAATGCCAAGCGGTTAAGAGAGCAGCTGCCAAAGCTTTAACAGCTTTTCGCATTGCTTATACTAATAATTAAGTTAATCATTGGCCAAAATGCACTTAAATTTCGTGCGTAATTAATTTTGGTGAAGTTTTAACAGCTCGGCAAAGTTTCTAGACGCGTAACTCACGTGTGCCGTATTCATAATTCATAAATTCCACCCCTTAAAAAATGCTATTAAATATTTTATAGCGATCTGTTGTTGTTTATTATCGTTTCGAATTTATTTTACAAGTTTGAATTTAAATTATAGTACTAAATAATTAAACTCTTATAGAAATAGTAAATAGAGTAATAGCCTTAGACTTTTTACATTTTATCCATTTTACTTATCAATTTTAATAATTATTTATTTTTAATTATATAATATTTGATATTCCTTGTTCATTTTCAGGAGCTTATTTCCTTATTATTCTTGGCCTCTTATACACCTTATGGATCCCTTGCAATTTCATTATATTTTTGCTTACTCAGGCATATAGGAATTTCCGTATTTTCCGTTATTGCCACATAATGGCATTTCTAACGTTTTTAGCCTCATTCTCGTATCGAATAACATTAAAAGCATTTTTTCTTTTCTCTCACACACATTTTTCCTTGGCGCGCATACAAACTTTTAGCATAATGGCTTATTGGCAACGCTGCTGCACACAAGCACACACACAGACACACACACACACACACCTCCAACTTCCCCCTTCCCGCAAACTGGGAGTTGACTCCACTCGACACCTATCCGCTTAACTGGGCCCATTAAAGAATGCATCAAAAAAACGGAAATTGCCTTTTTTGCCAAAGCTCTTGCGAGCTGCAAGTTTGCCCGGTTTCATATTGAAAATTAGCTGCTCTCCGATATTTATGTGCAAATTGCATTTACCAGTGATGCACATCAAAGCAGGTGCAAAAGCAGAAAAGAACAAAATTGATGCCATAAAAAAAAGAACTTATAAAAATGAATCGCACTGAAAAAAGAAAAAAAAAGAGAAAAGTCTTAAAGCTAAAACTTGTTTGGCAACAAGTTTCAATTGCAAAATAATTATTTTTCATTAATATTACAGTCGGTGCTAATGAACACACGCACACACACAAACTTACTGTCTGCACCTGTTGTACAACCAGAAAAAAGAACTGATAAAAGCCAAAATAAACTTCAGGTCAGTTGAGAAAAGAGAGAACACATTCTGGCAAGAGCAAAAAATTAGAAAATACATTTTTCAGCATTAAAAATTGTTCGACGTGCGGAGATTGCGGTAATTTCGCTTAACAGTTAGTTGCTGCCAAGCACACGCTCACACACACACACACATGCACAGCTGGCCAGTGGTTGAAATGTTTCGACACATGCTGCGGTGCCAGTCAAATACACCTGCTCGCCACTTGATACAAGAGGGGGCGAGACGAGGGCGTCGGTAAGCGAGTGGGTGACGCTAAATGTCGAATGTGCAGCCCCAACTGTCGGATGGAGGAGGACACAGCAGCACACACACACACACACATACGCACACATGTATACAGAGACAAGGACAGAGGAGGCAGGAGGCCAACAGCTGGCACTTGACGTGAACAGGCGGGCAACGAGAAACAACTCGAGGGCCTTCGCTTCAACTACTTTTTGCAACACTCGCAACATTTCGCTTCCGCTGCCAAATGGCAAAAGCACATAACAACACACCAAAACACATACCAACACACACACATACACACAGAAATACACACATGCATAGCGGAATACATATTTACACATGATACATTTAGAGCTGCGCTGTGTGGAAAAAGTGTAACTAAAACAATTTGAAATAAGATACTTCTGTTGGACAACAAAATAAAAATGGAGATACAAAGAAAGATAGTACATTTTAATGGAGTTGTCAAATTTATAAATTAATTCGCAGAGTGTATGGATTTTAGTGTGTTAAATACTATAAGTAGTATAAAGTATAAATAAATACAATTTTTCGCGTATCAACTAAGCTGTGGCATCGTCTTAAATATTTTCTTCATCATGCAATGGCAAATAAAAAAGTGTGAAGACACCCCACACACACACTCCAACACACACTCACACACACAATAAGAAAGCGCAGCGTTTGAAATAAACCAATGAAAAAATAGCGAATGGCGGCTCAACAAGCTGGCTTAATGTATTTTAGCGCTTGGGGCGCACACATTAAAAACCACATACCCAAAAAAAATAGAAAATAAAATGCTGAAATGCTGAAATGCTTGTCTTATGTCTCTAAGCATATTTCTTTTCTTTATTTTTTATTTGCGTCACTTACATTTCGCCCAACCAACACGTTAGCCAAGTGAAGTGTAGCTTCAGGTGTTGGCCAGCTGCTTTGCTTCGCACGATACTCAACTATGCGTGTATGAGTGTGTGTGTGAGTGTGTGTGTGAGTGTGTGTGTGTATATGTATTTTGAGAGGTTCTGGAAATGTGACAACAATTGCTTTTGGAAATTGACTTACAGTAATGCGCATTACAATTACGTAAGCAGCAAATCCCCGAATTTGACAAATCATCGAGCAAACAAAAAAGCAGGCAACAAACTCTGTCAATATGGCATTATGGCCAATAATAGCAAGCGTTAAATGCATTGGCGCGAAAAACCTTTTGGCCCCAGCATCAATCATAAATGTTTTAAGCTGGCTTTTGTATGTTCTCTGCTTGTGTGTTGTGTGTGTGTTGTTTGTTGGCTAATTGCATTTGCTGTAGAACGCAACTCGATAAGCTTAGCCTGCTCTGCTAGCATTTCGGCTTAATTATAAAATTTCACATCAATTAAAGCCAACTGAAGAATGTGCAACAAGGATTTCCACTTACAACCAACCACAGAGAAAGCGTTTAGTAATCGAACACCTAAAAGTAGGCAACACATTTTAAATACTCAGTGAAATCAATGTGTGTGTGTGCTTCTCTGTGTGTGTGTGTGTGTGTGCCTGCGTGCATGATTTTTAATTGCTAACGAGGCCCATGCACCAGAATAATGACACTTTAAGCGTCAAGCTTTTAAGTCTTTAAGTCAAATTGCGTGTCCAGCAACGATTTGTCCAATTAAATGGAACTTTGCGCATAAATACGGCTAAATAGCCAATGTGAACGATTTGCACTTGAGATAAGATTTAAATAAAAGGGTTTCTCACTTTTTATGAGTCAATAAACAAGTACACAAAACAGCATGTTGATTTATACCCTGTATACCCTGCCCTGTCAGTGTAATCTTGTTATATATATACATATATATATATATATATATAATCTTAATATATATCTTCCTATCTAATTATATATGTAACTGACTCAGTTTTGAATCGGAGTCAGTCGGATTAAACTACTCTATATATTCCTTGATAAGCATTTTTTTCCAGCAACATTTAATACTCATTTGCCACATATATATAGGAAAATATCGGTTGTTTTTTGAAATCAATAATCGTATCTGACTTTGGGCAGATGTTCTCTGATCTGCAAGGGTATTTCAGCGTCGGCATGCCGAACACAGCTGCTTTTTCATTTTTTGCACACAGAGACGCCGTTCCTAAAAGTGAGGCCCAAAAAGGGGTTGCAAAAAGTTGTGGAATTCGGAGTTCCGTAAAGCTCTGATTTATGTGCAAATAAGAATGCATATCTAATATATTTTTAAAGGACCTTCTTCCTATATTCTGCTGGCGCTCCTGTCCGTCGGCCAATGTAAACAATTTTGATTGCCTGCCAATAAACAGCTCGTGGCTGGTTGCGTTTAGCTTCGTTGAAAATGCCAAGCTTTCGGTGCTGGAATGCAATAATCAACACCATCAACTCTAGGAATTAAGTGGATCACACGCAAGGCAGGAATGCGCCTTGGATTGGACACGTCAACCTTGCATTTCAGTTGCGAATCGACAATCGTTCCATAAATATGGAGCTCATGTTCAATACTGCGCGCCCAAATGTGCAGGGCACCAAGGTGTTGCAAGCGATAAACACCACATTTGTATTCAAAATTGTGCAGAGCATCGATGGAGTGCATCATTTTCATACTCTAATCTTGTACATAACGGAGAAGCTGCGTTTAAGCACACCCGGCGCAGTACATTTTTTCAATCAGATGTGGCTGATCTTTCCGCTGGTACCCCGCATAATTGTAAGGAACAATGAGGGAATGAGTAATACGTTAAGGGATATGATTAGCACACCATCCCTGGTCCTGGTCCTAACAACAGATCGTACGGATCCCATTATGGAAGTGGCGTCAAAATCACTCACAAGCAGGCGATGGCTAAAGACAATATTCATACTCTTTCCCTATTTGAGCAGTGGCGACATTCACAATAACTTTACCACATTCACCGAGTTCTCGAACATCTGTAAGAATGTGCTGCGCTGGGCATGGGAGAAGCAGTTCATCAACTCCTTCCTGTTGACGATTGGTGAAAATGTCTACCAGCTGGATCCGTATCCAACGGAGAGCATTGTGAATTATACGCAAGTTTGGCAGGATGCTGATTTCTTTCGTCCTTTAAATAGGCATATGAATAAATATGTGGTGAGCACACCCGTCATGTACGACATGCCCCGGGTGTTTAAGGGTGCGGATCAGAAAACTATCTTCGGCTCGAGTGCAAAATTGTTTTTGGGTTTTCTGGATTATGTGAATGCCACATTGAAGGATACGAGTGCAGATATGATGAATAAAGAGTTCGATTTACCTTATCTGCTGGAACTGGTTTCCCAAGGTGTCTATGAGACCCTGATACACTCCTATACGGATCTCGCTGCCAACTACTCAACGAGCTTTAGTTATCCCATTGCCATCAATGATTGGTGTTTGATGGTGCCCTTTAGAAACGGCTCGATGCAGGAGCTGTACGTGAAGGAAGCATTAGAAGATGATGTTTGGCTTATCCTGATTGCAATCATATTTTATATGGGTGTTTCCATATGGATTTGTACGCCAAATCGTCCGAGGGATTTCAGCGCCGCCCTGCTGCAGTGCGTCTGCAGCCTGACAAATATGCCACCCATTGCGGTCATCAAGATAGCCACCTTAAGGATGAGATACTTGTTTGCCATGTTCTCCATCATGGGCTTGGTTGGCTCCAACATGTATGTCAGCAAGATGACCAGCTATTTTACAACTGCTCTGCAGGAGGAACAAGTCAACAGCATGCAGGATGTGATCGATGCCAACCTGAGGATACTGGTTGTGGACTATGAATATGAAGCACTCGCTAGCATGCCGGAACAGTATTCGCCACGATTCATGCAGCAGGTGGATATGGGGGAGACTCGTGTTGTTCAACGTCATCGCGATAAATTGAACGCAACGTATGGTTACTTTATGTCCAGCGATCGTTGGGAAACGATTGACATGCTGCAGCGGAATCTGAGGGTGCCCGTGTTTAAGCTAACGTCAATCTGCTCGGGTCCCTTCTATCATGTTTATCCCCTGCCTCTGGATTCACATCTGCGTTCACCGCTGCAGGAGTTTATACTGATTGCTCAGGAGTCGGGTCTGCGACATCATTGGAAGTGGGAGGCCTTCTGGGAGGCAATGTATATGGGGGTCTATCAGTGGACTATTGTCAATGAATCTCCGGTGCCACTCAGCATGAGTTTCTTCTCCAGCATGATGCGCACCTGGTGCGTTGGACTAGTCCTCGCCGGGCTCACCTTTATCCTCGAGATGAAGTGGCATCAGCACGTCTTTGAAGAGTATTGCCTGAAGTCGTACAACAAACTGCGCAGGATTTTCAGAAGACGCAGGAGAGCCGGTAGACGATGAATATGCAATCGGAGGATTTTCAAATTTCATTGATTTTTATAACACATATTTTTATACACATCTTTACAATAAAAATATATATCTTCAGCTATACCACCATTCATTAAGTGAGTCAATTTTTATGTTCTTAAAAATTATATATTTTGGTGAATTTTGGAATTGAAAATGGAAAAGTTTAAAGATTTTTCTTGAATTTATTTGCATTTTTTGTACTTGTTTTCACTACAAAAAACGCAGTTTGTTTTTGTAGAGTGACAATTATGCATTGAATTTTGCAAAACTGATTCTATCGAAATGAAAATATATATCTACCATATATTGAGGTCAACTGGAATTTAAAATACGTGCAAATTCGCATTGAGATTATTATTAAATTAAATATTTCATTTGCATTCATTCTGCATTCCAATTTATTTTGCATTTTAAAATATAAATGTCGATTGTTGTTTTTCATAGACATGCATCAACATTTGTATATTTTTATATATAATTAAAGAATTAATTTCTCGAGTTGCGTGCTAGAAACACTTCCAAAGCAAAAACGATAGCTGCAATTGCTGACATTGTCACAAGGAAAAAGAATGCAATAGCCAAATGCTGGAGACCCGCCGATTCGAAATCCTTGTTCTCCTGCAATCGTTGCACTAATCCCGCATGCATAGCAGACTCAAGGCTGATCCGGGCGTAGTAGTAAAGCAGTCCGGACGAGTGCACCCGGAACGTAAAGTATTCCAGATCACGCCACAGCGATGAATCCTTCTGCATGGGGTATGCCAGGTGATAGGAGCCGAAGCAAATGTCGCTCATCTTGAACTGGCGCTGCTTCAGATGCTGCTGCTGGCCATCCAAAAACTGCCAGGTATCCTCGGTGACAAAGTACGCAAAGGAGCTATTGAAGCTCAATTGATGTTGAGCAAAAATTCCACTATCCACAGGTCGCAACAGTTTACTGAACTCCACTGGCAGCTCGGTGTGTGCTTGCAACAGAAACTCCAGCTCATAGTCGATGATCATGACTGGAAGCTGGGCGATTATAATGTCGTCCATAGTATTAAGTTGAGCATGGAAAAGATTGACGGTTAGAATGCTGCCCAAAGTCGATGTATAATTGGCCGACAAAAAGAAGCCATGAAAGAATACGGCAAACAGCAGCAAGAAGCGAATGACAGACGGCTTGTGTAACAACTGCCGTCCAGTGGATATATTGATTATATAACAATAGGAGTTGAGCAGGGCGACAGTGGGTCCCTCAGCCGCATTCGCCGAACCCAAGCACAGCCAGAGCAGCTCCAGCAAACTCAAGAGTACAAAGGTGCCCAGCACAAAGAACCAAACAGTCCAATCGAACGGTTGCAGTGCATAGAAATAGGTGGAGACACTATTATACAGTGGCACCATCAGACACCAGCGGACCACCAACAGTGGATAGCTCTTCTCCAGCTCATCGTCAGGCATAAACAAGGCGTAGGCATGGGCTGAGAACTGAATTTGTCGCTCCCTTACCAGTTGGAGTGTCTGCTTCATGTTGACAGCCCTTCCACCCAGTGCATCTTGTGGTAATTCCCACTCCTTAAATCTGCCATTGATATGCTTGACAAAGGTGTTGATGATGCGATAAGTGCTTCCCTCATAACGTTCTCCCACACGAAATAAATGTGGTACATCCTCTCGCAATGGTGTCGCAAACTGGTATCCACCCACATTCTTGCTAAGATTTAAAATCTCTTTCATTTTCTTCTGCATAAACTTTCGCAGATCTGTGCGATTTTCGATCGTCATCTGTGGATATTCGCTGGCGCCAAACAATTGATTGATCCCATCGACAGACTCGAAATATAGTAGGGAATTCTCGTACTGATAGCGGTTGAGGAAGCGACATATGTCATACATCGGTTCCATATCGCTCACTTTGTCCATTATAATGATGATCAGTAGATTGAAGTGCCTGCCGATCAGTACCTTATTGGCAATCTGGAGGATGGGATCATTGGGTCCGTTGGTGAACACAAAGTTGGCCTGATTACGCCTCACAGCTGATAAGATTGCCCTCATCTCCGAGTTATTCGTGTTAACTATCTGAGTCAATTCAAAAGCATCGTCAATTGTACGTATGAACTTCTCCACATTATCCATATGGTCTCCGTCCAGTTGCTGACTAATGTACCACCCCAGATCCTGAAATGCAGCAAAAGTATTAAAAGTTAGTACTAATCTGCTAATATATTTCAAATTGAAGGCATAGCCCCATTGAAATATGAATATGCAAAGTATTCCTCTCAATAAATTCATGACTGAACTTCAAGAAGCACACGACTCGTATACGCAATGTTGACGGCTCGTTACGCATTTAAACGTATTTGTAGTTTTAGGAAAGTGCCCAGGGGATCAGTTACAAACTACAAGCTTTATCTGGAACATAACAATTAAAACAAATGGGAACATTAAAGTTGATTTAATCGATTTCGTTCGATGATTAATATTACATTTTTACATAACGAATGAGCTTATTACGAACTGGTCAAACATACGATAAGTAATTTGTTTTTGTAATCCCTTGGATCATGTTTGGCTATAAATGCAGCCAGTTCATTTTTTGAAGGCTTAACGATTATTTTCGACTAGATTATACCCTGTTTTTTAGTTACACCTTTTCAAGCTAGCAATTTTCTTTCGTTATGTTCCAATTCACTCGATGAACTAGTTCAAATATATATCGCTCTTAGTCTCTACTTTTCCCAGCGGCACCACAAATGTTCCAGGCCATAGACCACAAGGCCTGTGAGTATACCCACTGCCAGTACAATCCAGGCTATCGCAAAGAACTCCACGTTCAATGGCTCCACGGAATAGCTGTCCACAAAAATGTTTGCATAATCGGCACGCAAGGCATAGATAAAGGCCATCTCCTCCCAATATTTCCAGAGACCCACCTCACGCACATACAACACAAAGCGATCCAAGGCCGAGGCAAATGGCGCCTCCCTTTGGAGGGGAAACGCCTTGAGTACGCCCCCAAAGCAGATCTTGGACATTTGAAAATATGGCTGAATTAGCACACGTTGTTGCCGATCGAAGAACTTCCAAGTATCATGGGTGAACACATAAGCATAGTTCCTAGATGGATGCGTGAGCAGTTCCTGATAGTCCGGTCAGCTGCGTGGCTCAAATTGTGCCTCCAACGAAGCGATATCCGTAAAGGGTACAATCCGCAGCTCCTCCAGCAAAGTGTCTGGTATAATGATGCGCACCCCGGACTCAATCAGCTCTTGCAACGTATTAATGGGCTTCACAAAAACCGGCTTCATATTGTAGCTTGTGAAGTGACTAAAGTAATAAATGGATATTATAAATCCCTGGGCATAAAGCAGCGTGTAGAAGACGATCATCCTTATGGGTGGGCTTATAAGCGGCAAATGCACATTCATGTTGGGACTGTACATAAGCAGTGCCATGGCATGGAGCAGATTCCGCCTGTACGGGCTGGATATGCGCTCCGGATACTGATTGTAGCGCAACAGGAATGCCACATAGAAGATGCCAAGGAAGAGTGTTGCCCAAACATAGCGACCCAATGGCCACACCACATACATCCATTTGGACAGCTCCGGTGCCAGGGGAATCGCAACGCAATACTTTCCCACTTCGATGGGATAACTGTATTTGACATTCGATGAGGAATTGAGCAACATGGTCCTGATGCTCACACCATGCAGCGACACATTGTAGCCTCCCTCGGCCATCTGCTCCTGCAACTCGCTCATCGGAGGCAAGCTGGCTACATGATCCAGCCGCAGCTGGTAGTGAAACACGTTTGCAAATGTCTCCATGCACTTGAAATGGGGTCCACAGTACAGTGTTCCCTCGTTTCGCGTATCATTGACAGCGAAAGCGTGCGGTATATCCGAACTGACAGGTGAATAGATGTGATCCACTATCATTTTGCTGACTGACTATTTGCACGATTCGCGTTGCAGGCCACATTTATAGCTGAAGTGCTAACTTGCTGTGACTCCGTTGGGGCGGGGCTTAGTCCTGCTCCTGTTGCCAACAATGTCGAACAACTGCAAATTATCGCAACTCACAAAATCTGAAATGCAACAAGCCAAACCAAACGGAATCAACGATTCAGTTCTGACTCTGAGACGCGGCAGACTGGTTGGCGGCAGTCTGCATATCATTAGCAGCCACTGTATGCAGTCGATGGCAATACAAAGTAAATACAAAAAATATATTAACTAAAATGTTTTTTGTTTGATGGGTAAACAAATTGTACCAAAATAAATATGCTCAAAAAATTTATTAAATCATCTTCATAAACATAAATCGAAAAAGTACTAAAACAAATGGCAATTAATAAACTGTATTTTGTGTTATTTATTTAAATTATCTGAACCACTGTATCGCAATTATTAATCGCAGTTTTTTGCTGCCCTTTGACCTCTATTCTGAATTACACTGCACACAAAGCCGTACCACATTTGGACCACTCTCCTCGCGGGCGAAGGAGCTAAATTTCTCTGTGTGTTTTTTATGTTGTTTGCCATCAAATATTAATTTGTAAATACGGCACAGAAATTTGCATATTTGTATGTTATCGTCATACGGTCAATACTTGTAAATAGCCCAACTCTTTTGCGTAATTATTAGAGCGCGAATGTTTACACACATAGTCACACACAGCACACACACACAGCACACATACACACGCACGCTCACACACACAAAAGCAGTCCACAAAAATTGCAAACAAAAATAGTAAAATCCGTGCAAAAAATTTTACGGATTCCTGTCTCTGTGTGGGTGTGTTCGTATTCCTGTTCGTATGTGTGTGTGTGGGTGTGTTGTGGCTATGTGTGTTGTGGCTATGTGTGTGTGCTTGTACATTTTCAGCTCACATGTAAACACTTTATAGCTCTTTTTTTATACATTATAAGAACTTTCAGCACGTAACGCCAAAGTGGTGTTAAAAAAAAGACTGCAAGCCCAACCCACTTTGAGCCTCAGTCTCCACACACCCCTCTCCATACACCGCAACCAGCTTTATATTATTTGTAAATGGCGCACAATAAAAACAAAAAGTGCCATTGAAATAATATTCTGCTTATGGGTAATTACAAAATCATTAAATGTAAAAAATTATTTTACGAATTCCGGTTTCAACGGGATATTTTCAGTTTATTTGAGTTGTCGACAATTGAAACTTCTTTACAGGAAGTGTCTGATTTTCCATAAATATATATATATATATTCTGCTGTTGCCGAGCAACTTTTGAAGTTGCATTTGATGCCAATTATTCAGGTTGTGTGTGGAAATGGAATGCTCAAAGGTGTGCTCTCATTTTTTTTGTAAGCGCTTTAATATAATTAATTGAGTCCAATATGCATCTGCTTTGTCATTATAAGCATAACGCTTATTGATTAAATTATAAATACAATTCGATTTGCAAGCAGCTTGCTTATAAATCATACTTTACACGCCGCTCGTGCAATTTATGTTGATGACAAGCAAACACGGCTATTTTCTTATCTGCCCAAACAAAAATATGGGCATCATTCGTAAGCCGATAAATGTATTCCATTTGTGTAGCAATCGCAGAACGAATAAAATACTCACACATATTTGGGTGGCGACAAACATAACTCATTTAAATGCCTCTGGGGAGTTATAAAATCCGACGCATTCAAGTCAGCAAGTCATTAAAGGTTGTCAGTTAATTCTGTTTGCCGGGAGCAAAGGGTATATAGGTTTTCCAAAATAATTCCACTTAAAGTGTTCCGAAATCAAGAGCTTATTAGATTTTGTAAATTTAATATTAGGTTTTGGGTATCTCTGAGTCGACTTTGGCGCTTAAGCCTCGTCCTGGAATTGGAATAAACACGCAATCATAAAAAAAGGTACAAATCCAATTGTGCACACACAAATGCAAAACATAAAATGCTAAATGGTAAACGCAAAGGGATTGCTTTCATCTTTTTAATGGGTCTGAGCACACATGTTTGAACAAATTAATAGAATGCCCCAAAGGTAAAATAATAATTTGGTTTCAATTAGAAAAGTGCATTAATTTTGTGTCTGCTGATAAGCAAACTTGTTTTTAGCGAATATGTGTTACTTTAACTCCGATTCCAATGAACCCAAAGGTTAAACAATCTATTCACATAGATTATACTCAGTTATCAGTTGAATATTTATGAGCCTTATATTTTCAGCGACAAGATAATCTATTTTTGGAACGAGGAACCAGTTTTGAATGCCAGACAGAAGTTAATCTGTATTTTCTTTCTTAAATTGAGACCTTAAAACGTAACAAAAATTTAAACATAATCAAATTGTTTATACTTAGTTGACCCAACTCGGTTCTACAATCGAAAGCAGAGCTAGGGCCATAAAGTGCTGCTGATAGCAAAATGAATTGAAATGCCAACTCGAGTCAAGCAACACCCCAGCACCCAATACACCCCCCACTTCCTCCCATTTACCCTGCACTTCTCTGCTGTTTGAAATTTAAATTCATTCATAAACCAAAATCTTGTTTATTGGTTGCTGGTCGGTCGTTTGTTTGGTTGTCTTTGAGTTATTTTCTTACTTGTTTTTTGTTTTGTATTTTTGTTTGGGTTGGGTGGGTCTCGCTCGCAGCTGCCTTTCACCGCTGATTCTTTTTTTGGTTTATTTCTCTCTGTTGTTGTTGTTGTTGTTATTGCTGCAGCTGCTCGTTATAGGCGTACATGCTCCATAAACAAGTCTTTCAGAGCAATTGTAGACAAACCGTAGCAAAGCTTGGCCAACTGCTGCGATACATTTTCCAATTTGTATGCGCTATTTTTGTGTGGCTATTCAAGCGTCTTCAATAGCCGTGATCGTCTAGTGGTTAGGACCCCACGTTGTGGCCGTGGTAACCCAGGTTCGAATCCTGGTCACGGCAATGCTGCAATATGCATTGTCACGGAGAAGACTTTACTTTTTTTTCAACATTTTTTCTTCAAATATTTTTGTAAAACAGAAAAGATCTCTAGCTAAATTTGTATCTATAAATAAATACGCTGGGCACTCGATCATGTGCCAAAAATAGCCAAAAATATATATAATATTTGTGTGTCATTTTTGACATAGAATTTAAGTCAACCAGAACCGAATTTATGTGCACAAATTAAATGAAGTCTGTTAATTATGTGAGTGTGCCAATTAGTACTTCATTTAAGTATTGAGTAGCCAATTTTCCATCTCAAACACTGATAAGTTCAATCACAGCTTGTCGATTAAATTCAATTATATAAATTAGGTTCGCTGCGCCCCAAAAGTGTCCTTGCTGCTGCTGCTGCTGGCAACGTCCTGAGGCACAGTAAGCAAACTGCCGCTTGGCCATGCAACTGGCAACTACGACGCTGCTGCTGCTTGCCACATGGCCCCAGCAACAGCAACTGGAATCACACAATCTGAGCTTCGTCCGGGATGTGCTACACAATGCCGCAGGTCAACAACGCTGGACGAATACGCCCATCTTCCTCAATAGCTATGTGCAACGCGAGCAGATGGATCAATTATTGCACTGGTTGCACAACAATTTGAGTGTTGCAAGCTATCAATTCGATGGCACTCAGGAGCAGCCCGATACCTATAATCCGCTGAGGAATCACATCAAAAACGATGCGTTGAGTTTACTCTTCTGTCACAGCGCCGTGGAGCACATCTGGTGGCATCTCGATGAGCGTTTGAGCAGGTTACGCCAGAGCAAGCTCATCATCAGCCTGGATGCACTCCAGAATCAGCTGGCGTTGCGTAACATCTTCGCCAAGTTGTGGAGTCTACAGTTCATGCGAGTTCTGGTGCTGCACCGGCAAAGGATCTACACTTATACGCCGTATCCCTCAGTGCGTTACTATGAAATCAAATTGGAGCACTCCAGTCAACTCTTTCCACATCACATGCCACACAATTTGCATGGATATGTGATCTCCACGCCGGCACAGAATGATTTGCCGCGTGTATTCCGTTTGAGGGATGAGCGTACGGGTGTCCTGCTCATCCGTGGCTATGGTTACCGTGTCCTCGCCGAGTTCCTGCATCGACACAATGTTCGGCTGATTATCAGCAATGCCGGAGAGATTTTGAATCTGGAGAGTAACGTCAACATGACTCGCATCAACAAGCTGATCGGTGAAAATAAACTTGAGATCACCATGCATCCATATGTGAGCATCGATCGCGATCTGGGCATTCTCAGCTATCCGCTGCACATCGCTCAAAACTGTTTGATAATGCCAGTGCGCAATGAGATTCCACGTTTTATGTACCTGCTGCGTCCGTTCCACTGGAGCAGCTGGATACTCCTCCTCTTTGCCGTGATCTACATTAGTTTGGCTCTGTATTGGCTCCGACCGGGCTTGGGTCACAGTCCTGGTTTGAGCTTTCTGGTGGCGCTCTGTCAATTGCTATTCCTCAGTGCACCGAATCATACTTACGCACCTTCTCTTAGATACTTTCTGGTCGCCCTGCAGCTCTCGGTTCTAGGCTTCTTTGTGACCAACTGGTACTCGAATCAGTTGAGCAGCTCTCTGACAGCCACCCTGGTCGGAGAGCAGGTGAACACCTTCGAGCAGCTCATCGCCCAGCAGCAACGCATTCTGTCCAAGCATCATGAGGTGCGCATGCTGCTGGAACAAGTGCCGCCACATCTAAAGCAGCAGGTTGAACGTCTTGTCATTGGCTCCGAGGCTGGGGAGCAGGTGAGTGCTCTTCTCCACTTTAATGTCAGCTACGCGTATCCCTTTACCGTGGAGCGTTGGCAATTCTTTGCCCTGCAGCAGCAATACGCCGACAAGCCCATCTTTCGTTATTCCTCAGTCTGCCTGGGTGCACCTGTCATTGGCTATCCGATGCGGAAAGATTCGCATCTGGAGTCACCCCTCAAGCATTTTATAATGAGAATCCAGAGCATCGGTCTCTTTCAGCATTGGATAGTCTCCGACTTTAATGATGCTTTGAACGCGGGCTATGTCCACCACATTGATAACACCCGCAGCTTTAAGGCACTCGATCTGGACGCAATGCGCCTGGGCTGGTTTATTCTCCTCGGTGGCTGGCTGCTGACCGCAGTGGTTTTTCTCGGCGAGCACCACTACAACCACCACCACCAGCACCACCTGCCAGTGACTTCAAGTTTAATTCAATTGCAAGCAATTGACAGAAATACACAAAACCAGCCCCTCAAGCGAGGTGCGACGATATCAACTCAGTCGACAGTTGGCAGGGAGGCAGAGCAGCAGAGCAGCAGGGCGACATCAGCTGCTGTTGACATAAAAATGCAATAAAATCTGTCACAAAAGCTAAAGCCATCTTGAGTAATAGAAGTTGGTGGTTTTTTTTCACATAAACAAACGAATTTGCAATGCACTAAAAATATATATAAAAATAAATCAAAAAATGAAACTGCTCTATCAAAGTATGAATTATATTATGTATGATATTGATATAATATCAAATAATAAAAATTTAACCGTAAAAAGTACACAGGTGTAAAAACAAGCTGTTTTCAATAAGCGAATGTGCTTCTAGTTTTTTTCTTCCCAGCAAGTAGAGAAAAATGGTTCAAAATCAATTCAATGTGACCAGCGCTGCATGGTGTACCAAAATGGCGACAACAATACATTTTATTGTTATTGTTGTTGTTATTGTTGTTGTTGTTGTTGTCAAGGTGCTGCTTATTGGATTTTCGTGAGCGAGAAGTATTTGACAGTTTCTGCCAGTTGAGGGGGGCGCTCCTGCTTGTCACAATCGCTACAATTCTCACATTTTGCAATCCAAGCAAAATAATCGTCCACTGATTTTAATTGAATGAGCCTCAACCAGCCTTCTTTTAAATAAAATAAATTGTCACACGCATAAGTGGAGAGAATCATATTATGCATTACAATACGCAATAATAATGGCCATTTCCAAGCCATGTTTCACTAAATATATACAATAAGAATATAAATATTAACCACAAAAGCCCCGTTTGCCCTTCTTTATCTCTGTCTCATTCTCCCACGTGTGCATTCGCTTTATTTGTGTTAGTGCATTGAAACTCGCCTGTGTTGGTAAATATGCATATTGAATGGATAAAAGGATTTACAATTATTTCGTGTTTCGTTTGGCCGTTTGGGGCGCTGACTGCCACCTTGCCTCACTTTCAGCTGTCGAACCAACACACCGGAAGCACCGTGTATACCGTTGTCCTCTTTGCATTGTTACACATTTATTTTCTTTTGTTTGTTTCACACATTCACAGGAACACAGCCCGAGAGCAGAGAGAGCCTCAGTCACTGAATGTTCTATGGAGCATGCGACGACTGTCACCGCTAGTTTCGCTTCATAAAATACGCAAAATATTTGTTATGATTTACTGAAAGACACACATGGCTTATATTCTTGCGCTTTAAAGGTGATTATAAAATATTCTTTCATTTTTGAAATTTCAAAAGTCTTAGCCGAGACAACAACCAAAACGTTATATGAGCGCCAAAGAAGCAATGCTATACAACGCTTAAGCGGATGGCATTGAACAGCACTGTAAATAGCTAGCGCAGCTCAAAACCGATAACAGCGTTGCCTGCCCACGAAATATCCTACAGCAATGTTAACCGGTAACCATCATTAATATAAATGTTAAAGTAATAAGCAGAGTACATTTAAGAAATAATTTATTTAAATACAACTCTCACTCTTAATCGTATTATTTTATTATAATTGACTGTGACTTACTTTAAGGTCAATATACCCCCTTGATAACAGGGTATATGAGCAACGGAAACGCTACTTTAAATTGATTAAGAGCTAACAAGACACAGAAAATTAGACGAGACGAGAACTTAAATCAGCTTATAAATTTTATTAATTACAATTTATAACTTGAATTTAGCTCCAAAAACTAATAAATTAATGCAATGGCAACGTTTACAGCTTGCATGGGGGACTTTTACACAATGATTATTGTTATTCTTATGTACGTGCCTCGGGACATTCTTCCAATTGTTCTATTTGTGCAAAACGACAAAATAAATTATAACAACTAAAGACTACTACAAACGACAATTAACAACAAATGTTAGCACGTACAACAAACAAGCATTTAAAATCGAAATGAGACAACTATTTGGTCTTTTTGGACTCCACTGGCGCCGTTTTGACTGGTGGCAATTTCTCTACCGCCTGCTTGTAGAGCTGATTCAGTCCAAAGGTGGCGCGTACATTGTCGCTGGAAAAGAAGAACTTTTGCAGTTTGCCCTTGGCATCACCACATGGCCGCCGTTCCACCTCCTTGCCCTGCTGGAACAATATAACCGTCGGCAACTGTTTCGAGAAGCTGCTGTCCGAAATGCGATATTTGGCGGCCACATCCGGAAAGCGTCCAATATCGATTTTGCCAAACTTGAGCAACTGCGTATTATACTCCGCAGACAGCTCGGCAAAGATGGGCGCAAAATGAACACAAGTGGGATTCCACACCGTATAAAAGCAGATTAACCAACTGGTCTTCTTATCCCTGGCCAGCTCATCCTCAAAGACCTGTGCGTTGCGGAAATAGGTAATGTGCTCGGGACCACGATACGAGGGCTCCGGCAGCACAATACCAACGAGCACACAGATGAGTAGAAATCCCAAACCATAGCGAAAATCAGCATAGCCCCAAAGTATTAAATTGGCGACTTTTGTGTAGAGGAACGACGATGTCAAATAGTTGATCATCGTAACGCTGCCCGTCTTCCGCGAGCGTATCATCACAACGATGAGCAGAAAGAAGAGTATTTCCACTTCGCGACTGTCCATGTCGCAAACCTCCTCCTGGGCGGCGTGCTGGAAGAGGCGCGTGCAAATCACCTTCGTCTTCTTCGCAATCAGATATGAGACGGCTAGCAGTATGTTGACCCAATAGTATGGCTTGGCCAATACGCGCAACTCTTTTTTCCATGACATGGCGTTGCGTTTCCTGAACTGGGTCACTATTTTAATTAACAACTTGCCGTGTTTTTACTGCTGTTCTTAGCTAATTTTTTTGGCGACACGACAATCGATAACTCGAATGCAGCTCGATGAGTGTGACCAGTGAATAGTGCTGCTAACTTTTAAGGTTCCAGTGCTGTTAAATGCTTGCGAATAGTAAAGAACGCGCTAGATTTGAATTCAAAATTGTATTTCTATAGAATTTGTTTGAACTTGATTAATTTAAATTCAAAACACACACAGAGTTCAATGTTTGCTTGTGTCTGGTTGATTGTTTTGCGAAATCATGAGTCTGATGTCTCGATTCTTTTACATATGTTTGATTAATTTCAATTTAAAACACACACAGAGTTCAATGATTGCTTGTGTCTGGTTGATTGTTTTGCGAAATCATTAATCTGATGTCTCGATTCTTTTACATATGTTTGACGCTGCTAGCCTTACCCAATTTAAAGTCCACGCAATCTGTTTAAGTATTTATTATCTGTTAAATATATATATTGAAAACACACGCTCGCCTTTAATCAGTCAAACAAACGAGAATACGTGACTTCAGACGCGCGTGGCTGGACAAGTCATCCCCTCTTAGTATTTTTGGGGCACCTCTCTTATTTGTTTATTTTTTCTTTCATATTCAATGATATGTTCCCGAAAATTGCAAATGTGTTTTGACTGCAACTGATTAGAGGCGGGAATAAATGTAAAATTTATTTTATATAGTAAACAAAAGCATGCGTCACAAATTTATATAATTAATACAATGCTTTCAATAACATCATTCACAAAGTTTTTGCCATGGCAACAGACAGATTGACAGGCGAAAGCCAATAGAAATAATGATAAGTGTTCGGAAAATGAGGTTACAGCGTTTTTTAATCGTACAAAACATAATTAAAAATTCATTTTACAATATGCATACATTATATATAGATAAGGCATCAAACAAAAGGAGCACTCTGTGTTTTTTTTTTTCAAATAAGTTTTTCTAATCGCGATTTTTTTGTAAAAATCTTGTGAGTCAGTTGTAAACAACAATTTACATAAGCAAAATGATTGAAAATTGTTGTAAACAACATTTCAATAAACGAAACAATCAACATTAGTAAGGTCAGTTATTGCATCAGCAGGTGCTTATTATATTGTATAAATACCTATAAGTATACAAAAATATACACAAATACTCACTTATTTAAATATAGCCGTCAAAAACAAGAACCACCCCATAAGTAATGAAAAAATATAACCAACAGTACTTCTGGGCAAACCGGTAATAACCGGTTAAGTTATTGACTTCATAAGATCCTCAAGAGATAGATGTTTTGTAGACTGTTCTCGCAGTCAAGCAAAAATGTGCTTTTCGAAAGCACCTGATAGGTTTTTATGGGTTATCTGCGAGATTTTCGGCGATAATTTTTTGTTAAGCCTTTAAATGATTTAGCAACAAATCAATTTGATGAACTACGCAGTTTTAATCGATCCGACTTAACAAATGATTGATTGCCCACTGACGAATCTCTATCAGTCATATACCCCAAATCAGTTCGAGGCTAGCCTGATAGATCAAATGGGGTTAAATTGCATATTTATTTATACATATATATATATATACGTGCATAATGAAAAACTAAATCCAGCAAAAAGAAAAATCCAGCAAATGTCCAAGCCTACATAAACAAACACACACACACACATCAACACACACATACACGAGTACGAGTAAACAAAATGGCGTTCAGCTGATCTCTGTCTCTCTGGCTTATCGGCTTGATAAGTTTTGTTTTGAGTCCGGTATGCTCTATAAAATTCAAACGAAGCCAAGCCAGAGACTCAGTTCAGTTTTGAACCTGTTCGTGTTGTGAGTGCAAAGTAAACGTGGAAACCCCGACAAAACAAATATAAAACGCCGGCATTCCCAAATGCCCGTACAAAACCAGACTATATATACTTCTTCAATTATAAGAAATCAACCAAAAATTTACTTAAGAGCTGTTCGTACATATTTGCAAACATTTTCCAATTGGCAGTGAAAACATCTATATTAAAAATAAAAAAAACAACCCTTCAAGTTTGAACTTTGAATGGTGCTGCTGCAAGTGCGCGACAAAAAATTGAAAATTGCCAAACGCGCGCCCAAAATCGTCGATAAACTGTGTTATCTCAGCAAGCTGCAATTAACTCGAGTTTTCTTCTTCCTGAATAGCCTGAATCTAAGCTGTAAGTGTCAAAAAAGGAAATACAAATACAAGAAATATAATTATATTTGTTAAACTTTTGTTCTCTTTAGTTGTAGACATGGCCTTACCACAGGGTGCTTTTGCCGCTTGCAAGGTGCGCGAGCAGTTCCAGGAACGAGATATGATCATCTCCCGTTTGCGAGCTGCCAATGTCACTGATAAGGCTGATAACAATATGCGTAAGTTCGTAAACAAAGTGCAACTATATTTGAAATGTGCTCAACATTGTGCTTACTTTTTATTCTAATTGTAGAACGCGAATACTCGCCGGTCAAGTATAATGACAAACTGATGAACTCCATTTGGGGATTGTACAATCGCTACTCCCCCCACAATGTCAAGAAGAACGAGTACGCACCGCCAAAGTTCTGAATAATCTTACGGCGGCTCAGCAGCTGTAAGTAGCACTATGCCCAATGTCATCTATATATATATATTTTATATATATTTTTTTATTCGTTTCAGTTTTGTGAGCTGTTGCGCCTCCGTTGCCAATGCCTAACTACATTTATATATGTTATTTAGTCATTGGCTTTCTTTGTGCTTTTTGCACACATGTATCACTTACTTAATCTCAGCATACATATTTACTCACTTATCCAATAGCTGATTAAGCTATATAAATTCAAAACAATCGAATGTTATTAATTAACAAATTTTTAATCATTCGCATCTATGTAAAATTCAATAAATACTCGTGATATGTTATATAATGTAAGAAAAGCTTTCTTTGCTATATATAGATATAATGTTTACGGACAAAGACTACTTATATAGTCTCTGATTGTAGCTGTTGTAACTGTTGTAGAGATTATTTTTCAGTTTAAATAGCATGACTCATAGGTTGGTACCATATATTTAATATTGATAAAGGCATCTTCGCCGCCATGGAGCTCCAGCACCTGCAGCGTCTCATCAATCAGATCGCCCAGATTCAAGTTGTTCTTTTGTGCATAGTCAATCTCATCGCCGCAGTTTACTAGAACACAGAATATACTCTTTAATATTTCAGCATTAGGTTTAGCTTTCTAATAACTTACAGTTTTTCACCTTGAACGCATTGAACATGGGCAACAGTTGTCTGTAGAATGGCACAAGAGCGGGTCCCACCATATCCGAGGCCATGACCAGCTGTTGTATAATTTTCAATGTCGTGCACATCACCTCCACATTTCTAGTGCTCAATGCGTCTGCCAAAACAAGAAAAGACCAAAACAGAAAATGAGCAAAAGTTGTAGGTGTAAATTAAGCCAAAAGACATTTGCGTGCCGAAACATTTTTGTTTTCCTTTTTAATTTTTTTGTTTTTTTGGGTTTTGCCCCCGTCGCCGCCAGGTACTCACTCTTTAACGGTAATATTAATTGCGGTACGACGGGATGGATTTTATCGCCGCCGGCCAAAAGCAAATCGCTGACACCCTGTCTCGCATATGTCTTATAGGGATGCTTCGGCTCCGCCAATCCATCGAAGAACAGCGGCAAATAGAGGCTGTAGTCCAGCTTGTCAATGTCCACCTGGCAACGGTAGCAGGAGAAACAGAGACACATTTATTGATAGCTAGTCTCAATTCAGTTTTGTTTGGGGGTGTGACTGGCATTGTTTTTGCTTTATTTTGTTACAGGTGTAAATTTGCACGCGATGCTCGTTAAGTTTTTGTTTTCTGTTTTTTACTGATTTCTATTAAGATGCTTTTGTGTTTTTTTGTTGTTTGGCTTGTCAATATTGGGAAAGTTACCAAATTGCTTGCAAACGGCACTATTTATATGTTTTCTATAAACTATGGCTTAGAGTGTAAGAAAAATGCAAAACAATTTTGGTATTATTATTTTAAGTTTTCTTAAGACAATTTTACTTAAGTATAAATACTCGGAAATCAGCTGAAAACTTTTCTGTGACTATTACAATATATTTGTACTTATCAGGCATATGTATTAATTTATAATGCTGATATATACTCAAGAACTACATCCCCAACGATGTATATACGTCAATACTTCTATTAAAATTAATATGAGATTTCATATATAGCCAAGTTCTATATATATATATATATATGTATCTCATTAAGCATTTTAGTTCCCTTCTACTCTTCAAGTACAATTTCTTCCCACAACTTCAACCCCTTTTTGCTATTCAACGTATGTATATCTTTTTAAATTAATCAGCTTTTGTATCTATATTATCTATCTATTTGTTGTATCTCTCATTATAATATAAGCACTTTAATACCCTTCTCATTGTCAAGTACAACCTATTCTACTCATATAACCATCCACAACTTTAACCCCATTTTTGCTGTGTTTTCTTTGACCTTCAGTCGAGTTTCGCATATGACGCAAAATGATATAGTGTCAGTCACATATCGCTCATATGTAAATGAGCTGTCATAAATGCCGCATGGCTATATAAACAAACGCACCTACTTAAACAACATACGATCAAGGTTCCCGACATTGAGAGTGGTGGGCGGCAAACACACATGAATTCAAATCCTACGACCTCTCAGTAGTGTTCCCAATATGTATTATTCGTTTTCCAACTGACTCTGACTGGTTGACACCTGGACGTCACTATAGCTGAAATGCGAACGGAGTCAGTCCGTTTGTTTGGTAGTAATTCCGGAAATAGACAATGGCATATTATACATATACAAAATAAAGAGAGAATTCTTGTTCATTTTTTCCTATTTTTTCTCATTTTTTTGGTGCCACCGTGGCGCGAACACTTCAAAAATAATTGGACACGCAGGTGTGCAGATGGATGGCTGTAGAAAATGGGGCCACAACACCTACAATTGGTAATTAGTAGTTGGCATTGAAGGTTACCGGGTAATTTACGGCTCAAAGTTCAGGTAATCATGGTACCCACAAGTTCTAGAAACCAAAAAGCAAACTAATAATACGCAATAAGGTGAATGTGTGGGAAAAGATTACATTTTTCAAATTTTAGATATAAGAAAAAGCTGATTTTGATATCTTGGCAGTTCTAACATAAGTAAATTCCAATTTGCGAGTAAAAAACTTGTTTAAAAGATTTAGTCAAGAATGTCATCATCTCTCTACTTTTAATTGTAAACATTTTAAACCTAGTCTCTGTTGAGTTGCCACCTTAAACAATCCCCAAATGGTTTTTTGCTTGTAGGTAATTGTCAAATAGATTAAGCACAGAATACATAAACTTCCCTCGCACATATTACTAATAATAGCTGATTAAACATAACTTATTTCAAATTCATATCATCTAATAGTTTCCAGCCTTAAAAATGAGATCCTTTCCCAATCCACATACTCACCGTCCAGCCAATTTTATCGCCGCCACATAGATATTCCATTTTGATGGGCAAATCGCCACGATCGAAATACATGCGAAACAACGTATTTCCACGTCCCGGATTCTTGACAGCCGCGCTGCAGCCATTAAAGCGGGAAGCCAAATTACACGACGAAATGGATTTCTGATGTTTCTTCAAACCTACAAAATAAACGAAAGAAAAATTAATGAGACAAAGAAATACATGTTTTGGGGCACAACTTTTTGGGGAATACACACATTTGGGATTTGGGGCTCTGCCCCGCGCACTTGCCGTAACGACTGCCGCCTCATGTATGGGGCCGTTAATGACAACGGTATTTTTCTGCTGTGATTGTATGGAAAATGGCGGCACATAACGGGGTCGCGAACCCTGTGTGCCGCTAAATGGCCGTAATTGCGGTGGATTTGCGGATTTCGAGCGTTGCTTCAACGAAATTGAATTTGTATGCAAATCGTGCGACGGCCGCGTTCCATAAGCGGTCGCAATGCGTGAATGAGACATTTGCGTGGGCACCGTTGCTGCCATCATCAACAACAAACTGTGACTGACTAACTGGCTGACTGTGACTAAATGACACCCAGGTGCAGGAATTTTCTAGCTGCTCGTTCGTTGTGGGTGTCCGTGCCCGTTACTATGGCGCACGTTGCTAGGACAGCCAAAGGCACAGTGACTGATAAGGCGCCCATTGTTTACGAATTGCATTTAAAGCAATTTTGACTTGGTTGTTGTTTTGTCTTTGCCGTTACCATTGTAACAGTGAATAGCGATGCAGCAACTGTTATTTTGCGACTGTCTGGCAACGCGCAAAAGGCGCAAATAGAAAACACTTTCAATATCCACTTATTCATATTTGCATTAACGCGCCAATTGTTAAATACGTTAGGTATCGATGCTTGTGTTGGTATTATTAGTTGCAAAAAAAGCACTAAAAAATGTCAACTGCATGCATCGGTATTTAATAAGAAACAAAGCCCTAGAAGTACTCGTTACTACTCGTTCCACTAATAAACAAGTATTTAGTGCAAGACTAGTGACGAGTCATGTAAACCAGAACTTGTTCAGTTCATTTCCGTTTCAGATGCAACTGCAATTTGGTATTTTAATACTAACTTATGTGCCTGTGATCAGTGTCACTGGAAAATACTTGTGACTAGCAGTTTTTTAGTTTTTTTTTGTTGCACCAGCTCTTCTACTTGCTGAGCGAATAAAGAACAAATGTGTGTGAAAAAATGTCGCTTTAAATTGGCAATTATCGTAGCGCAAGTTGTGTGTTAATTGTACGCCAATATACCAAAAAAGAGAAAAAAATCACAGCATTTTGGTGCCGTCAACAATTGAACGCATGCAGCAAGCAAAAGGTGCGCAAGACGAAGAAGAAGAACAACAGAAGCAGCAGCAACAACAGCAGCCAGCAACATGTCTTCCAATACAAATGGCAATGGGGGGGAGTTGAAAAAATTATCGGAGGAATCGCTGCTGCAACCGCCCGAGAAGGTCTTTGACATTATGTACAAGCTGGGCGAGGGCAGCTACGGTTCCGTCTACAAAGCACTGCACAAGGAGAGCAGCTCGATTGTGGCAATTAAACTGGTGCCGGTTGAGTCCGATCTGCACGAGATCATCAAGGAGATATCGATTATGCAACAATGTGATTCACCCTATGTGGTCCGTTATTATGGCTCCTATTTCAAGCAATATGATCTGTGGATATGCATGGAATACTGTGGCGCCGGCAGCGTCTCCGACATCATGCGTCTGCGCAAAAAGACGCTGACCGAAGATGAAATTGCCACAATACTCTCAGATACGCTCAAAGGTCTCGTCTATTTACATTTGCGACGCAAGATCCATCGTGATATTAAGGCTGCTAATATATTGCTCAATACCGAGGGTTATGCCAAACTGGCGGATTTTGGTGTCGCCGGCCAACTGACAGATACGATGGCCAAGAGGAACACTGTGATTGGGACACCCTTCTGGATGGCACCCGAGGTCATTGAGGAGGTTGGCTACGATTGTGTTGCGGACATCTGGTCACTGGGCATAACTGCCCTGGAAATGGCGGAGGGAAAGCCACCGTATGGCGACATACATCCGATGCGTGCCATATTCATGATACCACAGAAGCCGCCGCCATCATTTCGGGAACCCGATCGTTGGACCACCGAATTCATTGATTTCGTTAGCAAGTGCCTGGTCAAAAATCCGGATGAGCGTGCCACAGCCACCGAACTGCTCGAGCATGAGTTCATACGCAATGCAAAGCACCGGAGCATACTGAAGACCATGCTGGAGGAGACGTGTGCCATACGAGAGCAACAGCGTGCAAATCGTGCGGCAGGCGTTGCCATGAGCCAGGCCAAGAGTCTTGCCACCCAGGAGTCGGGGCTAATGCTGCAGGAAGAGGAAACCGAATTCAATTCGGGCACCGTGAAAACATTCATAGATGATCCCGGCACACTGGTGCCAGAGAAATTCAATGAATATCAACAGAACTCGGCGTCAGATGCGACCATGATAGCCCATCCCGAGGAGATGGATGAGGGCACACTGGGTCCGGGCGGCATTCGCGGCGGCATGGCGAAGGCAGCTGCCAAAGCGGCAGCAGCAGCAGCAGCTGGCCAAGCAGCGGGCACAGCAATCGGTGGTGGCTCATCTTCATCAGCGGATGTGGCCACTGTGGACAGTGGCACAATGGTCGAACTGGAGTCGAATTTGGGTGAGTAGTGAATGGAGAAGAGAAAGCGATGAGAAAGTTTCACCTGCACCAAAAGCCCAAACGAAATATGAATATGGAGGAGAAGAGATTCAGCTGAGTTCCCAGTGTGATAATGTAGTGTGAGGTTATTAGGATCAAGAAAAGATTCACCATGACCAAAAGCGCAGAGAAATATAAATTTAATTAATAACTAAAATTCAGTATTGCAAATCTTAATCAAATTATGTCTTTGAGTTAGATACCTCTTTGAGCTTGTAGCGACACCGATCAGGATTGATTTCAAAAGTTTGCAAGTAGTCCAAAAATAAGTCTCCATCTTACCACTAACTTTTGTTAGTTGTAAGTTTTTCGTTGAAATGAGACTCGCTGTGAAATATATAAATAATAATAATATATGTTTATAGCAGACAGGCACAGATAAGAACTCCGTTTATCTCGAGTGCAGCTCGAGGAATTTAAGAAGCAACGGAAGACTGTTTATCGCAAACATATGAGAGAGCCTTCTTTCTCTCTCTCTCTCTCTCTCTCTCTGCCAAATGTGGAATCAGTTTACTAAGCAGCTCTGTTTGATCTCCACAGGCACCATGGTGATCAATTCGGATTCAGATGATTCGACGGCGGCCAAGCGCAATGACGATCAGAAGCCGCGCTGTCGCTATCGGCCACAGTTCCTCGATCATTTTGAGCGCAAAAATGCTGGCGATGGACGTGCTGACGACAAATCGACGCCCACGCCCACAGAATACTCGCCCGCCGCAGTCGAGCAACAACTGCAGCAGCAACAGCAACAACACCAACAACAACTGCAGCAGCAGCAGCAGCAACAACAACCGCAACAAGAGCTGCAACATTTGGCGAGTGGAGCGCACGATGCCAACAACTGGGAGCACAATATGGAAATGCAATTCCAGCAAATCTCGGCCATCAATCAATATGGACTGCAGCAGCATCAGCAGGTGCAGCAGCAACAACAGTATCAGCAGCAGCAACAGCAGCAGCAGCAACACTTGCTCATGGCCTATCCGATGATGAACGAGCAACTGATTGCGCTCAACAATCAGCAGAATTTACTGCGCAACAATGCAACGCCCTCACAGCAACAACAAGCAGGAGGAGCTGGAGGTGGAGCTGGTGCAGCTCAGGCTCCGCCCGCATATCAGCATCAACATTTGCACACACAATCGCATGCGTATGTGGAGGGAGAATTTGAGTTCCTTAAATTTCTCACATTTGATGATCTGAATCAGCGGCTCAGCAATATCGATCACGAAATGGAGCTGGAGATCGAGCAGTTGAATAAAAAATATAATGCCAAACGACAACCGATTGTCGATGCAATGAATGCGAAGCGCAAACGTCAGCAGAATATCAACAACAATCTGATTAAGATATAAGAAAGATAATAATATAAAAAACAATAACTCAACTGAACAGCAGCTGATTATGGTAAGTGAAACGAGAACATGAAAGCTTTATTGTAAAATGCACTGAACAAAAAAAAATAAACAAATAATGCCGATCAGATATATATATTTGTATAAGAAAAAACAACAGTTGTAAAATGCGGCAGATATATATAGTTATATATATAACGATATTACATAAATACACATTTATAATCTAAATTGCACGTTTGCAAAGAAAGAAAAGAAGAGAAAAAATGAGTTCTAAATTCGAATAGTGTGGCATATATAATTTAACTGCTCTTCAGTTTGGACAAATGCCCAACCACCCAGCCCCCGCCCCCGCCCCCCGCAAAGCCTACTGCTCGTAATATATAACCTTAAGACTAATTTGGTGCGTTCTTCCTTGTTAACTATACTATTAACATTAATTTAAATTCATTATTAACTCGTTGTGCTTTGCGTATAATTTAAAAGAAATGAAACATTAAAATGTGCATCACAAAACAAAAAACCACAAGAAACCGTCAAGCAATAAATAAAAGAATAACAATTTTTATAACGCATAGGAATGCATATTTTTCGAAGATATATATTTAAATGAATAAATATATATATTACAAACACACACATACACAAAACACATACTCACATAAATACATATATAAACATATATATATATATAGTAACTTTTAGAGTTTATATAAATAATTTACAGACTAAATATATATAAAGAATTATATGCAAAAAGCAAATATTTGATTATGATCTTAAACTAAACACATTAGTTCTTTGAATTGCAAATTGTCCAGATAATATATATATGTGTCTGGCATATTAGTGTGTATATAGAAGTCTTCATTTTTTTCTCAATTATATAAATAAAATGATGATTAAATAAAGCTGCTTGTTCCCCTCTATTCGGCAATATCCATTTGCTGCAGCTGTGCCCGCAAATCCTCGGGCAGACTATGCTCCCTCAGAGCGCTCGGATCCTCGCCCTCCACAACGATCTCCTCGGGATCGGGTGCGCGTGGCAAGAACTCCTCCGCCTCGCCATAGAGTTTATCAAAGATATCGCGAGCATTGGCAATGGCTGCATCATAATCCAGCTCGTAGGTGGGCGCAGCAGTGCAACAAATGGGCATGGCGGTGCTTGTCTTTGGAATGGTTTGCGCTGTTAGCGTAAAGTAAGCGCTGTAGAGGATTTGTGGCGCATTCGCTTGGAAGAGCTGCGCTGTAAAGGCAGCCAAATCAGCGGAAGGATCTTCACTTATAGCAGGCGTCGTCAAATGAAAGATATCTGCAGGAGAGCAAGATCAAAGTTATCATATCTAATTCAGTCTAGACACGCATTTACTTACACAATCCTTCGGGGCAGGTGCCGGAGTAGTGTGCCAGTTGTAAGAGGCAAGCCTCCCGCGCTCCCTCCTCGGCCAGCAGACGCAACAAAATGACGCCGCCGCCACCCTTATTCAACTCCTCATTGCCCAACGGACTGGCGGCTATAAATAGACCCCTAGAAATGTGTGGTTTCAACTCGCCGTAGTGTCTGGCCAGCGAGGCAGGCAGTTGAGCTGGCGCACAGACCACCTGCTTGGCGCGCAACGTTTTCCCTGCGCTGCTAACTAGCAGCTCATTGGACTGCTCCGCCTGAGTGATGCCATCCAAGCTGCGCTTTAAGCAATAAACACCGCCAAAAACGGCGCAAAGGCGACAAAAGCACTGCGGCAACTCGCCAGAGCCGTACATAGGAAACAGAAATGGGGTATTCCCGTAGCGACCCAAGCTGCCGAGGAAACGATTGGTGCGCTGCATGCCCACCTCGAAGCTGGTGTTGGCATCGCACATGGCAATCGCCTGCATGACGCACGTGCCAATCTTGTCCGTCACTCGCTGCGCCTGCAGATACTCGAGAAAGGTGCGTCCGCGAAATGAGAGCTCATCCTCCTCCTTGTAATCGTTGCAGGCGGTGAGAAATTTCATCAGCATACGTTTCTCGACCATGGTCAGCATTTTGGTGTTGAAGACATCGCTGCGGGAGCAGGGCACCGACACAAGCTCATCGTTGGACAATATACAAACATGATCCACAGCACGAAATTCTGCGTACCGACAAATATTGGATTTGATCAGCAACTTGACCAACTCGCCATCGGAGTAGGCAACACGTGGACTCAAGTCTAAGCTGAAGCGACGCGACTTCTCCAGCAGCGTTTCACGTGTCCAACTCACAATTTCCATTTCCTCATTTTCCTCCTTCGACTCGGGCCCATGCCAAATGTAGCTTCCATTCCTCAGCGTGAAATTGGGTTGCTCCAGCAAACAATTAAATGCCTCCAGATTAAAGGAACTCCATGCATCGCCATAATATTCATTGGCATCGATGTGCAACACCGTTTTGCCAATGCGACTAGCGGCGGCCGCAATGCAGGATTCCGTGAAGCCTGACAGAAGAATTATGAGTCATCCTAAGCGAAAGGAGGAAAATAAAAGACAAAGCAAAGCTTACCTGTGCCCACAACAATCAGGTCAAATTCCTCGGGCAGATCATCCGACATCTTATTGCTTAAAGTTAACTAGATGTATTGACAAAGTATATACGCTTAATTAATTATTGTATTTACAATTTAAGGCGAAACACCTTTTGTCAAATTTATTACTATTACAGCTGTTAGTTGCGCAGAAGAAAGTTGTGGCTGTTTTTGGTATTTTTTATGTTAACCAGCCACGTTCACACTGTCTTCTATCTGTTGTTACTATCGAGTAGTATCGTTTAAAAACAACTTGTTGCTGCCATGGCAGGCAGACAGAGCACGTAAACAGAGGTAAATGTTAAATGCATAAAGAAAGCAAAATTTAACGGTAATCATTGTGTTAATTTCATTCAACAGAAGAACATTTACTTAATTTTGAAAGCTTTTAGCTGTTTGGAGTATTTCTTGGTAATTTAAAGTTGAACGAATGCGGTCACACTGTGCGGCTATGAAACTACTTGTTGCTGTCATGGCAACGGTAAAAAAGCATAAACAATAAAGTGAAAAGCTTTCGTGAACTGCCAAATGCATAATAAATGCAACACTAAAGGGTAAAACATGTAATTTTGCTTGAAGAATGCAGCAGAAGCTCACTGCACTATTTCTTGCCCATTTAAAGTTCCACGCATGCGGTCACACTGTAAGCAGCAGGTATAAAAAGCATCGTTTGAAAACTACTTGTTGCTGCCATAGCAACGGTAAAAAAGCATAAACAATAAACTTTCGTGGATAACTGCAAAAATGCAGCAGAGCCTAAGCAAAAAGATGAGCTTCTAGTGTGTCGTGTGTGTGTGTGTGTGGTGAAAATGTCCTTTGAGAAGATATTGTACAAATACGATGAACCACACGGCATTGGCGATGTTTACTTCATTTGGCAGAAGAGCGCGGGAGCTTTGCTGGCCACAACGGGCACCGATGGCTCCGTCGCCCTGTACAATCGCCAAGGGCAGCTGGTGCAGCGCATCATCCTATCCGGGTAATATATAGAGGGATTAAGCACACCATAAACAAGAAATGTGTTTAAGCTTATGTATATTTCAGTTTGTGTTCGGGTTTTGCCTGGGATGCGGATGGGGAACTCTTGGGCATCATCACCAGCAGTTCACCGAATGTGACGCTCTGGGACTATGCCACACAGCAAAAGATCACAGTGGAGTCCGGGCTGCGTGATCCGCTCACCTGCATACTTTGGTCCAAGCAGCAACAGTTGCTTGCCGTCGGCACAGGTCGTGGCAATCTGGCCATCTATAATCATCGGAGTGGTAAACGTACTCCGGTGCTGGGTAAGCACAATAAGAGGATTACATGTGGCGCGTGGTCTGCTCAGAATTTGCTCGCACTCGGCTCCGATGACAAGAGCTTCTCGTTGAGCAGCGAGGATGGGGACACGGTGAGAATCGTTCAGCTGCGTGATGCTCCGACGGATATGTACTTTGCCGAGATGTCCAACGATGAGCACTTGGCCGGTGACAATGCGATCAGCATGATCATTGGCAAACGTACGTTGTTTCTGTACTATTTGCCCCAGCCGGAGAATCCCACGGAGCTGGGCTTTCAGAGTCGCTACGGTTCGCTATTGCAGCACAAATGGTTTGGCGATGGCTACATTCTGTTGGGCTTCTCCAATGGCCATGTAGTGGCCATATCCACGCATCCCAAAGACGTCGGCCAGGAGCTGTGGCAGGTGAGGAATCACAAGGATACGCTGACGGGATTGGCTTACTGCCCAACGCTGGACATTGTGGCCTCGTGTGGGGATGATAAGTGAGTAGGGAATTAAACTTTTAATCCTTGCAATCATCCAGAGGCTCTAATCCCTCGCACAGCATCAAAATCCACTCGATTACCAATCTGCAGGAGACGGAACGCATTATCACTGTGCCGGATCATGCGACTGTCCAAATGATTGACTGGTCCCCAGATGGACAACTCTTGGCCGTCACCACCAGTGTGGGCACCGTCTATACCTATGTGACCAAGCTGCCGCATATGTTTGCCGTCTCTGCACCACGCCTCGTTATGCTGAGCAGCCTGGCGGAGGTCTCCATCTATGTCTATGCACCGGATAAATCAAAGGCGTTACCATTTCGCCTGCCTCTGGAAACGGAGCCCACTTTTCTGGCCATTGGACCGTACAATTTTGCTGCGGGCGTGGACAAACACGTATGGTTCTATGATCTCGGCAAGAGTTTGGGCGATGAGCCGCGTCCCTTGAACGAACGTGATTTACCACATGATATTGTGGCAATGAAACTGAATGCGGATTATTGCGCTGCTCTGTGTCCGCCCCAATTGATACTGCAGGCCATTGCAACGGATAATCCCAATTGCAAGGATAAACTGCAGGCTAGCTTTCCCAGTGCGCTGCCCACCATGCCCAGCGATGCGGTCATCACGTGCTTTGCCCTCAGCCAGGAGCTGCTCATCTTTGCCACCGACGTGTGTATGATTCTTTTAAGATTGTGCTTGTTAAATGTTGCTTAATCCCTTGCAGATTGGCCACCTGGTCTTCTTCTCGCTGGAGAAGTGGGACACCTGCACCGTCTATCGTCATAGCAACGGGATCAGGCAACTCTTCACCGATGTCGAAGGCACCAAAACCATTTTTATCGATGAACATGGCCAGGGTTTTGTTTATTTGCCCGCACTGGATCAGGAGGCGCTGCTCATAGCGGACATGCCCAAACAGTGTGTGGGCTGTCTGTGGGATCTGACACAGCCAAACATCTTCATTAGCTATGATGCGCGTATGGTTTACACGCATGTCTTTGCCCGCCACTCGGTGCGTGGCAGACACACCCAGAAATTGGGCGAATCCAAACTGAATCCCGGCCAGGTGCCGTTGTTGCTGTGCGCCGGCGAAATGGCTTTGCATATCGATGGGGGGCAGTATGCGACACAATCGTTGAGCACCCATGTCGTCAATCCCGCCAACATTCAGTGCGAGAATCTTCAACTGCTGCTCGGTCTGAAGAAATACGATGAGGCCTACAAGCTGTGCGAACAGATGCGCATGGATTACGCCTGGCGACTGTTTGGCGAGCATGCAATTGCCGATCTGGAGCCGGAGATTGGTAAGCAGCCTGCAATCTATCTATCTATATCAATATATATACTTATTGCCTCCTCTTGCTAAAGCTTTGCGCGCCTATCGTCAGTTGGGTGATGCAGCTCTCGTGAACGCTCTCGAGGAGATGCGCTATATCGAGGATCTGCACATGTTGAGCGGCTGCTGCTGCATGCTGTTGGGCCAATACGATCAGGCGAAGGAATATCTGCTGAAGGGAGTTTATACCCGTGCAGCGCTTGATCTCAGCCGGGATTTGCTACAATGGGATCAGGCATTGCTGCTGGCCCACAAATATGAGCCGCTGGAGGTGCCGTTTATAGCACGTGAATATGCCCAACAGCTGGAGTTCACGTAAGAATCCATTTTACATTTAAAATGTAAATTTAAACAGATTTTTTTCTAGTGGAAACTATGCGGATGCATTGTATCACTATGAGAAGGGCTACAAGGAGGATTTGATCAACAATGAGGATGCAGAACCATCGCTGCTGCTGCACAGTTCGCCGGAATACGAGGAGCATGTGCGTCTGTGCAAAATGGGCATTGCACGCACCTCAATCAGAGCTGGAGACTTTCGACGTGGCGTAAGCAACTAGAGAAACTGAGAAATGATTTCTGTAGAAGTGGAAGAAGTATCTCTTAAAGACTTCTTTTGCTGCCGCCCGGCAGGAAAATGTTAAACACCATTTCTAGCCAATCTATCTCAGTTATATACTCTTGATACTCCCTCTTCAAATACCCTTCGATATCTATCAGCTTAATGTTCATTAATGTGATTCCTCCCTGAACAGATTCAATATGCTGTCGAGCTGCAGGATAAGCAGCTGCTCTTCGACTGTGCCGAGCTACTCGCCACTGTGGGTCATCTCACTGAGGCTGCTGGTCTCTATGAGCGTGGCAGCTTCTACGACGAGGCATGTGGCCATTATATAGCTTTGAAGATGTGGCACAAGGCGAACAATATTTTGGTGCATGTGAAGAGCAGCAAGCTGCATGCCGCCTACGCCAAGGCCAAGGAATCGGATGGCCAGTTTGAGGAGGCCATTAGAAGCTATCGCATTGCTGGCGACTTGGATGCCTGTGTGAGAATCTATCTGGATCACCTATGCGATCCGCATTCTGCCTCCGAAATTGTGCTGGAATCGCGTTCGATGGATGCGGCCAAGTTGCTCGCGAAGTTCTATCAGAAGATCAATGATATTGAGCAGGCGTTGCAGTTTCTTGTCATCTGCGGCTGTGTGGAGGAGGCCTTCCAACTGGCCCAGCGCCACAACAAGTTACGGCGTCATGGCGAACTCCTAGAACGCTACGAGAATGCCAAATCGGCAGACTATCTGGCGCTGGCGCATTACTTTGAGAGCGAGAAATATACGCTGCTTGCGGGCAAATATTATTTTCTCGCACGCGAATTTACCAAAGCGTTGCGTTTTCTGCTCAAAGCCTCCGCTTTTAGCAATGAGGAATCTCAAGCACTGTCGCTGGCCATCGATTGTGTGGCAACATCGAACAACGAGCAGCTGGCGACGCAACTAATTGAGTTTCTGCTCGGTGAATCGGATGGTGTGCCCAAGGATCCGCGTTATCTATTCCGCTTGTATATGGCACGCAAGCATTACAAAGATGCGGCTAAGACTGCTGTCATTATTGCCAATCAGGAGCAACTGGCGGGCAATTATAAATCAGCACGAGATCTGTTATATTCCATGTACCAGGAGCTGCGACGCAATAATCTCTCGGTTACGGCGGAGATGCGTCACAATTTGATACTGTTGCATCGCTATACGCTGGTGCGCATCCATGTCAAGCTGGGCAATCATCTACTGGCCGCCAAGCTGCTCGTCCAAGTGGCCGCCTGCATATCACAGTTCCCAGAGCGTAAGCTAGACCTATCAAGATAGGAGTACGTCATTATATTTATATTTGAACCCTTGCAGACATTGTGCCCATATTGACTTCGACGGTCATTGAATGTCATCGTGCTGGCCTCAAGAAATCCGCCTTTACCTATGCCTCGATGCTGATGCGACCCGATTACCGCAATCAGCTGGACGGACGTTATGTCAAGAAGATTGAGTCGATTGTGCGCAAGGCACCGAAAGGCATTAAACAGCTGCGCGATGAGATCGATGATGAGACCATGGAGTGTCCCATTTGTGATGCCAACTTGGCCAACATGGAGGTCACCTGCTACAGCTGCAAGACAACGCTGCCCATTTGCATAGCGACAGGTCAGCACATCATTAAGCAACAGATGACCTCATGTCCACAATGCGATTTCCTTTGCTTTCGCGCCGAAATGGAGAAGTGAGTCAATATATACATTATATATATGTAGATATATATATATATATTTATAAATATTTTCAACTGTCTGCAGCATACTCTCGGAGAATGGCGACTGTCCCATGTGCGGGGAGCGTGTGGCGCCTGAGCAGCTGTTCGATGTGGAGGATATACGCCCCTATATATTGGCCGCATCCTAAACTGATCAATTAGTTACTAAGCAAGCATATATAGACTGCACTGAACAACACCAAAAATAGTATTTATAAGTTACATAAGGCACCGATTTCACCTGGTATAACAAATTAAACAATGGATATTCCATGAATATGTTTTAGATTTCTTTATAATTTTGTGTTGCAGGCGGCATTTCCAAAATTTCTTAGTCTACACTGTAATCTCAACTAGTCTCTCTGTTTAAAAGGCGTTCTAATCAGAATTTATGATCTTGATTATTCAATTCCTGATCCAATTGAAATTCGTGCAAAAAACACAGCTTGATCCCAAATATCAATTAATGAATCCTTGTATCAATTGCCATAAAACCTGATATCATATTGGAGTTTTCTATAAAAAAAAGGGGTGAATTGTAATAATTTTAGATCACAATAATTTAATCTAATGCTACTTACAACTTTCTAGTACATATTGCGGCTCCTTTGCCTTTAATTCTGGCAGATTTACATCAAGATCAGAATCCCAAATCATAGCTCCAATATTTTATTAAGTTGTAAAAAAATAAACAAGTTCTTGCATAAATATCAACAATAACAATTGCAAATGTCCCAGGGCATTTTAATCCTTTTTAAGCTGCACAGCAAATTTGGTGGCTTTGATATCGCAGGCGGGCAGACTGGACTTGAGGCTCTTGGCGACCTCATCCATGTCTTTGACATACAACATGTCAAAGATGAGCAACTGCCTTAGATTCTTAAGCTCGCTGATAATGGCTAGACCGGAATCGGTGATGTTATAGCAGCCCGACACCTGCAGACTTGTCAGCGAATCGGTTAAATGGGTGAGTCCAACCAGACCATCGTTTTCCAGATGCTTGCAATTGTGAAAGATCACCGTGTCGATGTGATCACAGTTCTTGAAATGCTCCAAGCCGATTTTCATCACGGATGCATTGGAAGCGTCGACAACCTTAATGCGAAACGGTGTTGTTTCTGATGGCAGCATATTGTAGTCCTTCCACAGCTTGGAGGGATTATCGGTGAAGCGGACGCCGCCGCCGTTCTTAACCAACCATTCTGCGCAGAGGCGATTGGGACCCACTCGTGCCAAGCGTTCCGCATCAACCTGATTGAATGCCACTGCCACATAGCCCCAAATCTCACGCACAGGTGTCGCACATACTGAGGATTCTCGATTTGGCTTTGCTTTGAGTAGTAGCCGATTTGTTATTGATTTTGTAATTGTATATAAAAGCGACATTGCCGAAAACAAACCAGCTGTTCAAGCTAACACAGCTCTGCGCTGTTACACAGCACTGCTCGTCTTAAAACAACGAGTGAGAGAATTGAATGTTATTTTGTTGGTGCTATATAATAATGCGCTGTATGGTTTCTTCTACCCCTAAAACTTTAGCCATTTTTAAATTTAGCTAAAAATGATTTACAACATTTAAATTGTACATTTTCGAAGAAAATGTTGAGTTTTCTAACACTACTAAGCAGGCAGCCCTGATTGTTATCGGAGCGCAGCAGCAGCAGCAGCTGAACATTTTGCTCTCGACGTATCGATACATGGAATATTTACAATCAGTTCTCGTTCAGTTGTCAAGGCGGAAGGGTGCTTAGTGTCGCGTTCGTAACGAGCATCGTTTCTATACGCTTAATTAATCGAAAACAAAAGCGCGTGTGTCTTGCGAATCAATACAAAACTTCACAAAAACAGTAAATATTTGAAGCAATGTACACAGCGAATGTGTGATAACACATAATAAAACATAACGCGTTGCATTTTTGTTACAAGGCAACCAAAAAAAATAAATTCTAATAGCGAGTGCAAGTGTGACCAAAAGAGAGTGAGTAAGAGAAAGAGCGCCGAAGAGAGCGCGAGCATAAAATCACAGTCGCAGCAGCAGCAGCAGTAGCAGAAAAACAAAATAAATACATACACACACACACACATGTAAGTACAAACATAGTTTTTTTTTTAATGTTTTATGTATTTGTTACGCATTTGCTGCGGCGGCAACAATCAAAACAATCAACGAAAATCCAAATTCAATCTTGATAGGCATGCAACACACACACATGCACACATAGACGCATATGCAAGGCGCGCATTAAATAAAAATAAATTCTGCCGCTGCGTTTGTTTTGTGTTTGTGTGTGTCGGTGTCAGTGACGTCGCTGTCGCAGTCGCAGTCGCTGCCTGCGCTCGCGTCAGCATCGAACGTGTTAAAGTGACGAATAAACAACACACAGAATCGTTCACTAGAAAAAAGATACGACAAATCGACAGACAGACAGTTAGACAGCCAAACATTTGTACATATCTTTCACACATATATACAGAAAGGTATATACACACACACACGCAAGCGTATAGACGCTGTTTAGTTTATAGCCGCGGCAGACATTTTGGCTGCTTCGCTTGGCGCAATTTGTTTATATGAGTGCAGCCACAATCCACAATCCCCTTCCCCCATAACTAAATTCCCTACCTCTACAGGCAAACCGAAGCCCCCTACCCTTCCCCTCATCATTGGCATCCATCTCAAGCACATCAGTTTTCATTCACGCTAATTTTTGCCTTCACAACTATTTCTACTTCCACTTTTATTTTACCCATTACAAAACACATGCATGCAATGGGGCATATTAGCGCTTGTCAAATCTGCTTAGCAGGCAGATAGAAGCATATGTGAAATTATATTGGGGTTACACATGCCTAATTAATTCCTTTCGCTATAATTATAAATACGCGCCTAGCAGCCCATAGCATACAGCAGCTTCTTAAATCAATGAACGCTGCTTAAGGACAGAGTATGTTTCTGTGATCACTCACAGCTAAGAAATTTTTTCACGGTTTTGTCTACTCCTCTCGGGGCACCCAACTGTGCGCTCGTGTATATGTAAATGTGTGTGTGCTAAGATGAAGAATGATATGCAGCAATGTTAGATGATAAATAGCGCGCGCAATATTAAATGATTTATTTTGCCTGGCGGCTGCCCCCCGCCACCTCTGCCCCCACTGTCCCTTTGGCTTCTTTGCCCCGCAGGTTCATTGTGCCCGTTTCTCTCGTATGCTGTGCATTCTCTCCCCCTCTCTCTCTCTCTGTCTTTTTCTCTGTGTTTTGACCGTAGCTAAAGCTGAAAAGAATTCATCTATGGGCTAAAGCTTAATGCCCATTGCTGCTGCCTTTCAATCTGCTCTGCTTTTGTATCTACATTTGTTGTTGTTGTCTGGTAATTGAAGCAAGCAATTGTACAAATCCGCAGTACAGTCGCCTCGCCGCCTTGCGCCTTTTATTTCCCGAGTTAAATAAAAGAGCAAATCTGACAGCATGATCAAGAATTATTAGTATTTGTTCCTTATCCAAAGTGTAACGAATCATTTTATTTTGAATTTACATAAATTTGAGTTAAGTTCAATTATTGACTGAACAAAGAATCGAGTAGAGTACAGTTCTATAAATATATATGAATGGGATATATGCATTTATATATTCACAGTTATTCCGGGCACCTAATCAAGCCATTTGATTAGTCAATTGAAATGCCATTTCTCCATTGGGGTGACTCAAACATTTGCACAATTAAATCAATTATTTGTGGGGATTTCATTTAATTTGATTTCATGCTTTGCCAATGCAACTAATCGCATCTCATTTCCAACAACAACATCAACAATAACAACAACAACATTTTTCCACTGGCATTAATCATTCGCCATGGTCGCGAACAGCAGTAGAAAGAGAAGGAGAAGGAGGAGGTGCAGAGAAAGAAGCACACCAAAAGCAATTTCATAAAAATGTCATTTTTTTCTCCAAGTTCTCTATTTTTTTATGTGTGCTAGTTATGCGGCTTTTTTTTACTTTGTTATTTTATTTATTTATTTTTTCTAATTAGTTATAATTACACTTAATGCAATTTAGTTATTAGCTCTTCTCTATCGTTTTTGTAGTTCGTGCCAGCTTTATTTATTTTTTGCTCTCTTCTCTTATTTTTCTTCTTTTTTTGCTCTTAATTTCGTTGCCCTAAAAGCATTTAAAATGTTTTTGAAGGGGTATAATTATGTTGGACTACTTTTCACTTTTCAATGAACTGACTTTCCAACCCAGGACATTTTCATCATGATTTGAGCCTTACAATAAAACTATATTTAAATTTTAAGACATTATTCTGGACTCGAATTTATGTTTATAATATTTCGCAGAAAATCTGCTTGAGGACGTTCGTAACTTTCCAACGCCATAAGTATCCCAAAACTGAACCGATTTCCATAAACCAAGACTTTTTAATCACGATTTGAGCTCTAGAACAAAACGACATTTAAATTTGAAAACATGATTCTAGCTCGAAATTCGTTTAAAAAACCTGTACGAAAGAACCGATTTGGGACCACTTAAAAACTTTCCATTACCATTAATTCGACTTCTGCGCTTGGCAAAGACTTGGGCTTAGGGTATCTACTCCTCAGGCAAGGACTTGGGCTTAGGATATCTGCTAGTCGAGCACTCCCGACTACAGCACTCACACTTTTTGCACGATTTGTGCACATTGCACATTGTCGTTGTTTTCATTGCTTTTGAAGCTTTAGAGCAAAAAAACGTTTGTTGTTACAAGGGCTTGGCAAATACAAAACAAATATCTGAGTGGGAGTTGTAGGTTCTCAGGAGTAGAGGGGAGCAACGCGGGGGTGGGGGGTCGCAAATGTGTGTTTTGTTGTGTTGAGCAGCTCTGAGAAGAGGTGTTGGTGCATTCTGTGCTGTGCTGTGCTGTAGATTTCAGTTGGCCTGATAACTTCAACCGCATTTGCAGTACCTGAAGGTGCTTTTTTTCTCTCTACCTCTGTTTTTGTTTTATTGTATATTGTTTTGTGCCAAAGCCGGGTTTCGCAATGTGCTAAAATATTTATGAATTAGCCGGAAAGTCACGTTACGGGTATAAAGATCGCTAAGTGCTTTTCAGATGTGATAAGTGAGCAGTGACTACATAAGGAGCTGACTTATAACTACCATTAGTATTTCAAATCGAAGCACTTAATATGAGTGGCTTCGTTTATTATTGCTGTAACTGCTACAAACTAAAGGTGACCTGAATCCATTGTGCCTCAACCTGATAAATGAGATTTAGCTCTTGATTCAGAACTATCATGACTAGCTAAGCGAATCACAGTCTGCTTATTGGATAGTTCTTCGGAATGTGTTCCAAACAGGGTTTCTAGCCGTAACCGCAACTGTACCGATTGAAATTCAATAAAGAAAACGAAATTCAACATTTTTTTAAAGAAGCAGTTACAGGAAGCGATGTTATTGCTTTATATAGCACCAAAATGGAACTATCTACCGAATGCGAACATTTTGTAAAAGAAAAGAGCTTCTTAAAACCTTTTTCAAATTGCTAAACTGTTTTTGTCTACATTAACTAAATAATAAAATAAATACATGCTCTTTGAGTTTAAAAGTTTTGCCTGGAAAATGCTTGAAATTTTCCCTAACCAACCCCACGAGCAGCTTGATCCCTCCCTTCCCCCTCTCCGAGTGTGCATATGTTTTCACATTGTAGACTCCGCCACTTTTCCTACTTGTGCAGTAATCTAATATATTTGAGGTAGTTCAAGCATTAATTCTGTGCTAGTCGCTGCGCCTTGTTAAATCTCTGTTGAAATCAGTTAATCGCCCTGATAATTAATGGTACAACTAACAATTAATTTAATAATAAAAAAAAACCCCAAGCCAATGTAAACTTTTTCCATATCATTTAACGTTCAGCTCTCGTGAACGCTTTAAATCAGACACGAAACATTGTGTGGCTTACTACGACTGAGTGTGTGTTGTGTGTGCTAGGTGCGTATGCGTGTGTGTGTGTGTGAGGGAGAGGGAAGGATAGAGGGGCGTGTAGCCAAGTACTGGCCTCAAGGTGTGAATTCTACTTAAATTCAATATCGCAATATGCGCATCATATGCATATGAGCCAAGCAATTTTAGCCAAGATTATATCGAATACTTTTTAGGCTGTGGGGGAGGGGAGGGGAGGGGGGACCTCATAAATAAATGCATTTAATGCTTGGCTGGCTGACTGACTTTGGCTGGGGGGGACGGGGGCTGTCTACTGCATAAGATTCGTTACGTTGCTTGTCTCACGGAAGGAATCTGTTTCTGTTGTGGCAAGGCCAAAATCGAGCCGACTTCTTTGCAACTTGCAACTTCCCTGGCTCTCATCATTAGCAATTTGAAATGCATTCACAAAAAAAAAAAAGAAGAAAGATTCGATGCGAGCGTCTCGAGTAGTGTATCCAATTATTTTCACATTTTATGGCGTAAATTTTCTTAAGCTCAGCTCCCCCTGCTCCTGCCCCAACCTTTCCCTTCATACCCCCCAGCCGAAAACCATTTTTCAACCGAAACGAAACAAAAAACGCATGGGGGAAGAAAAAAAACATAAAATGCAGCTTCAAGTCCAACTAAGGCGAGCGCTGGACAACAAATCTTAAAAAGGCATCAAGATTATTGCACAGAAAAATTCTTTTCTTCACACCTCTGCCTCGATCGGAGTCGGAGTCAAAGTCGGACCCAACACACAAGACACAAGCACAACAAAAGGCCCAACCAAGAAGCTAAAGAATTAAATGCGACTTCAAAGAAAGGTACAAATAAAAAAGAAAAAGGAAAACGAATCTTTGACATGCCAAAGTTGAAATACCCTTTGATTGGTAAGATATGGGAGAAATAAAATTATTGTACTAGTTATATATATATATTGAATTAATGTAGATCATTTGTGGTAGTGGTAGTCTATTCAACCGATTTTAGCATAGGTATGAGCCTGAAGGTGAACTAAAACGACTTATCAATTGAAGCAGACTGAGAATATATAAGACTTGTGTAGTCGGGGATATTTCCGCACATAAAATCATAAAACTATTTGTAAGGGTATTCAAAGAAAATGTAGAAGAAGCAGCAGCAGCAACAGACTGGTATAACAAGAAGAAATATGGTCAAAACGAATGCGGCAACACCAACAATGGACATGTGTTGCAGCAGAGGCAGTAACAGAGCAGAGCAGCAGCAGCAACAATAAAAACCAATTTAAGCCAAGCGACGCGTCGAGTCGCCTCCATGTGGCAGCAAAAACAAAACTCTCTGCGTCTATCTGTATCTGTATCTGTAACTGAACTGGGCATGTGTGTGTGCGTGTGTGTGTATGTGGAGGATTCCTCGTAGGTTTTTATTTTTCTTTAACTCGAACTGACGTTGGGAAGAAACGTCAACTGCGTGGCAGCAACAACAACAACAGTTGCAACAACAAGAACAGCAACGCATTCACAATCAGTTTCAGAAATCAGATTCGGTTCGAAGTTGAATAGTTTTTTCTTGTTGTTGTTTTTTGTGTGGGTATCTCTCTCTCTATGCCCACTGCCAGTCTGCATGTGTGTGTGTGTGCGAGTGAGTGTGTGTTTGAGTTACGTGCACACCTGTGGAACACAATGCTGGGTTCTCTGCTTTGTAGCGTCGGGATTAGCAGATGTCTTGGCATACAAAAACGTTTCGAAAATAAATTACAATTTCATAAATGTTCATAACAAAAAAAAGATGGAGAAGAAACCCGAAAGCTCATTGATACATTTTTGAAAGCAAAGAAGTTAAAAGAAGGATTGGAAATGCTCTTTGTAGTATAAAATGATATTATTATGCTAAACCATAATTGAATTATGTTTACAAATTATGCCTAAGCCTTATAGATCATATATCTTATGTGAAAAGTAAAGTTATTGAAAAAGAAGTTTTGGAAAGAACATTGTTGAGTTACTGCCACATAAAAACATCCCAGCAATATATGTGTAAGAAAGTACTTTCTCAAGAGGAAATAGCTTACAAAATAGTATAAAAGAGAGTAAAGAGAATGTCTCTAATACCTTTAAATAACAAGTCCACCACATCTATACACATGGTTGTATTTTTAAAAAGATCTTAAAGCAGAAAACATAATCCCATTTCTCTCACCTGTCCACTTTCTCAAGGCTTGAAACTACTTCCCCTGTCATTCAATTATAAAAAATCTAAAGTACGCTTTTGTTCAGATTCGTTCCTTTGAATAACTTAAAATTATTTGCTTCACATACCCTGCTAAATGAAACAAAAGTCTATTCATTAAACAAATCTACCAGGTCATAAATGGAAACTTTTGTTAACATTGCAGAGATTGTCATAGAAATCAATTCAAACAGCTCAATACCAAAAGTCATCTATAGAAAAATGAAATGATGAAGCCTTTTCAAAATGAACTCAAGCAGACAACAATAATGACAATAATAATAATAATATCGGGCGTAGTCCATACGAGTTGAGGACACGGTAATCTTAATGTGACCATTTACCATTTAACCATTTACCCGTCGGGCTTCCTTATTATAAGTACTTTTCACCTTCAGTTCTTGAGGCCTGTCAGAACTCTCCGAACCGAAGTGGCAAAAAGCAACAACAACAACAACAACAATACGAAAATCCAATACCAAAGAAACAGATGCTTCTAAGACACGGAGCGGAGAGATCATAGCCAGAAAAGTAACAGCAACAACAACGGCAACAACAATAAAACTGAAACCCTCTGAAATCCCAAAGAGTCTGCCCCATGCCTCGTCTCTGGAAAACGACCCGACCAGGCACAATCCAGTTTTCTGTCTGCTTCTTTTTGTGTGCCCTTGCAAGCGGGTATATTCAGTTTGTTGTGCAACGCAGCAAAGGAGGCATGTCTGAGTGTATCTATATCTATTCTTGTTCAACTATTAATATACTAGCCTCGATTTATCTTTCCAGCTTTATCTACTAACTCAGCTATAAAGTAAACTACATCAGTTGATATAAATAATCCCAGGGTATGCCAACGTCGGTTTACTGTCAAGTTTAGCTGCGTCTTTTTTTCGTATTCTTTGGTCTCTGTTCTTTGGAGTTTCTGGCAGATCTGCCGTTGATTTCGTTTCGTTTCGCCGTCGTTGTTGTTGTTGTTTTTGTAGCTGGCTGTGCTTTGTATTTTATTTTTTCTTCACACCTTCAAAAAGGCAAAAGGCTGAAATTTTGAACGTCGACTGGAAATTCAATTCAATTCCCTTGCCACAGGCCAACAGCCGTCGGATGAGACGCCCGAGCCGAGAGCCGTAGCCGGTTTCTGGTGTTGGTGTCGCGCTTGGTTTTCTCACTTGGCCCGAAGACACCGAATATGTGCGCTTGTGTGCGTGTTGTTTGTGTGTGTGTATGTGTGTTGAGTGTATATGTGCATATGTGTTTCTTTTTTATACAGAGAGAAAGGAAATCAAGTACATTGCATTCCCAACTTGGGAGTTTACCAAGTGTGCAATTAGTTTATTAGAGTATTTTAATGATATTTTCAAAGCTATTTTTAGTATTTTAGCAAGTCAGTGAGAGTATGAAATAAAGGCTATCAAATAAATATACGGAATAAGATCATAAATAAAGAAAATAAAAATAATACACAAAATATATAAGAGTTCCTCATCATAGGCCTAAGAAAAATGTCTTCAGCAGGACTTAATTAAGTTTACTTAAGTGTATTGATCTTATTTCTAGTAAGTCAGTGAGCGTATGGAACGTAGTTCAAATGAAGACTTTCCGATCTTCAAATAAGTATACAAGACTCACTTCTTCATTCAAGAACTGGTAAAAATGTGTTCTTACACTCTTCGCTTTAGTATACCCTTTATTTTTCTCAGTGTGGCTCTCTGTTTCTGTTGAGACGGAGACTGCAGAAACTGCGCGAACTCGCCGCGCGTTAACTGACAGCCCTTCTACTCCCCCCGCCCAGTGCTCGTCCTGCCCTTCTAGTCCGTCCCTCTGCTAGCGTTGCTTTTGTAAGTCTTCTTCTTCGCACTGCCCAGGATCATTTCTTATTCGTTTTATTTTGCTCGTTGTTGTTGTTCGTTAAGATCTTTTGACAGCCGCATTGCGCGTTGCTTAACTTGCCCGCATTTTGTTGCTTTTGTTTTGTTTTGTATTCTGTTTTCGTCTTCATTTTTTTGTTCGTTGTCGCTCTCCTTTTTTGAATGGAACTCAATTTGACATGCCTGAAGATTTTCTCTGAGCTCCGCTTTAAGTTAAAAAAAAAGAAAAAAATAAAAGAAACCGAAATTAAATCGAAAAATTATTGCGCGACGGATTAATTTTATGAATGCCACCGCCAACGGCCAGCCTCCGCACCCGCCTCTCTGCCTCCTCTTCCAGCCTTTGCCTGCTTTTGAAGTCTATGCGTAAGCGTTATATATGAGCCGCCTAAATCATAAGCTTACAAATCCAACGATTCCCATGTCCCTTTTTGTCCCTCTCGCTCTCCTCTCCCTCTCTCCTGTCCCATTCTTAATTAAAGCCACGCAAAAAGAACAACAACATAAATAAAAAACGTCCACTTGACATTATCTAGAAAATAGTACTATATATTGCGTAAGTCTGTTGGGGCCTTTTGATAGAAGTTAGTTTGTCGCACCAATAAAATGTGTTTGTCGTTGGTTTTGTTGACTGCTTATCATTTGTGATGATAACACGTTTAGTAATAACAAACAACAAAGCCACAACAGCAACTGCAATGCCTGGCAAATACCCTGTAAGTTATTGAACAGCAGAAGAATATATTCTGCTCATGTTTATCTTTTGTTCTACTAAACTTGAAGTTGGCAACTTATACATCCAAAATAGAAATGTAAATATTAATATAAGCATACATCATGTATTTATTGGTCATAATCAAATTTAGAGCATAACAAATTGTACAAGTTGACATACACCAATGAACAGTAGACATCGCGTACAGGGTATCTACGTTCAACTTGAGTCGCGGTAAGCAAATTAAATTTGTACAAGTCCGTCATGCAACTGATGTCACGGGTCACAAAACCAGCAAAAAACGACGATTTCCAAGGAATTTTAGACCGAGATATGAAATCGAAAATATAAGTCAAATAGTTGATTTATGGCCTTTAAAACGCCTCTTTCTATGGCAAAATGGGGCATAAGCCGACCCAAGGACAAGGAATACATTTTGAAGAATTCATTTATTTATATTTGATAAACTGACAACTTAAAATCTCAACGCATCAAATCTTATTTTCCTTTTTAAGGCTAAGGCAAAGTTTGGCCTTTGCGCCAGGATATGGTGGACGAGGAGGGGACAGAACTGAATCTTCGATTACTGCATCTTCGATTAAGCATACTTCGATTTCTGATTCTGCGATTACTGGCTCTTCGTTCATAGGCACTTCTTTTTGTCGCAGAGATTATTTTTGATCTTGATATATTTGTTCACTGCATTCTTTTCCGATGTTTTTTAGATTTATATAGTTGATATTGTTCGACTTTTTTTGCGAATGATTTTTTTTGGGTGTCTGTTAAATTCATTTTAAAACTCAAATATATTAACAAATAATCAACTGTGTGTTGCACATCAATCCTTATAATCCATTTTGAGGGTTTTTTATTTCGATGTCAAATAGCCAATGTAATTCATTGTTTACTTTGAGGCAGACACAGGGTTTGCCATGCGCCACTTTCTGCATTACCCTTGCCATTTGCTCGGCACGAAAGCGCTTCTTCCGCTGCTCCTCCCGCTGCCCTTCCTCCACGATCAATTTGCGTTTCAGCTCCTGCCTGGCTGCGATGCGAGCACTGCGACGTGGCTGGGGGATAACAATTTCTCGATCTTCGATCAATGGTTCGTCAACTGTTGATTGTTCTTCAATTATTGGCGGCTGTTCGATAGTATTCTCCATTTCCTCATTTTCATTGTGGAATGACATTATCTAAATATATATAGTTTACAATTCGCTGTGGGTATATTTTCTTTTTTATTATATTTACATGAATGGCAGATAATTTTTTTTTTAAGAAATTAAACATACTTGGATGGTGTGCTTTAATGTTGTCAATGGATATGGAATTTCTACAATACTGAGAAAGATTTTTGTGAACCTGCCAAATGATGTTTATAGCACGACCTTCTTTTTTTCAGCAGCCCTAGTATAATCAATATTTTGTGGCATATAAATCAGCAGCTTTTAATATTTAAATGAATATAGAAATCATTTAATATGCTAATTGATACACAATAAACTGCGCATTAATTGATTCCTATTCTTAAAACGTTCATCTCTCTTTTTACTGGCATTTCTTTTGCTTGCCTTGTGCGATATTTTTCCTTTTATCGCACATTCTCAAGGTTAAGTCTTATTAAGTCCACTCCACCTGATTCCCACACACACACACAGCCCCTTTCTTCCCTTCTCCACCCTCCGCTCATTTTGGCATATGATATCACACACACACACACACAGTGACACACACGCACGTATCACAAGCTAGCCCCTGAGCCTTATCAAGCAACAACAACAATTCGCTTTGTTTGTTTGCTATTTATGCGCTTTAGACCAATCAAGCAAAACGGTTTATCATTAAAGCGATAAAAAAGACGTTAATTTATTGTGCACACATACATATATATACATATTATATATTTACATAAACAAGAATGTTAACTAATTGTGCAAAAAATAAAATTATCAAACTTGAGAAAAGCTTTAAAAGCTCCCCTCCTGCTGAGCTGCTATCTCGCTCTCTCCCTCTGTCTCCCTTTACTACTTGCTGCCCTATTTCGTTCATAATAAACCGTTATAAGCAGGCGTGCATTGCAGCTGTCTGCCAGCCTGTCTATCTGTCTGTGGGTCTGTCCGTGTGCAGTGCACAAAGCATCCAAGCAGAAGCCAATGGAAATTAGCCAACAATTATAAAAACTCTTTTTAGTTATTTAATTAGTGAGCGTTCTGCTGGTACTGACTGCTGTCGGCGAGTGCAAGCGAGTGGCTGGCAGCGTCTTGCGCTCGTATCTAGAGTGGAAAATTAATGGCTACAAAATTAAATTTATTTTTGCAAAAAGCAAAACTAAAACAAAACAACACCAACAACAGTAACAGCAAAAGCCGCGACGAGGCAGCCGCTGGCACAGACAGCCTGGCAGTTTGCTTTCTTATTGGATTTTGCTGTTAGCGTGCGTGTGTTGTGTTTGTGTTTGTGTCTGTGTGTGTTCGTGTCTGTGTGCAAAATTTATGTTGCTATTTGCGTCGTTGTTGCGGCGCAGCGACTGCGCTGCTCTTATCATGGGGTTCTCGTTGTGGTCGTGGTTGTTGTAGCTGGCACGTTACCTAATTAGTCGCCGCAGACAGCGCGGCAATAGGCAACGATTTTACCTTTTATGTTGTTATTGTAAGCCATAGGCCAACACAAACAATCAAATAAACACACACACACACGCAGACACACTCACACTAACTCATCTCGCATTGACGTAACGTCAACAGCGACAGAGACACAACGCCGACGCTGACTGCGCGCTGTTTCCGTTCTCGTGCCCACGCACCTCACACACACACACACAGCAGGCAGGCAGCAGCAGAGAACGATAGAGAGAGAGGGACAGAGAGAGTGCGCAGACCACGCGACAACAAACGCAGCTTCAACTTTGTTGCTGTTATGTCTGCTGCTGCGGCTGCTGCTTTGTACGAAAAAAAATACAAAAAAAGAGTTGCCAGAGAGAGAAAGACAAATTTGTGGGGTGTAATGGAAACGAGCAAATTTTATGTGCTTTTCAATAGCTGCTTGATCACGGCGAAACGAATCGATTACACTCAAAAGAGAGGCATACAAATTAGACATGCAAGATACAAGCACATATATATATATATATATATATAAATATGTATATGTATGTATGTGTGTACATTTCTTAAGTACTAGCATAAGCGTTCACTTTGGCAACTGATCAGCTTTGTAGTTGACGTTGTTGTTTTTGTTTAATGCGAACCAGCTTAGAGGCAATTAAATACAATTGATTAAATTTGCAATATAGCCGGATGTGAGACTTAGTGGGAATTTAGGTATAAGCATCATAAATATTCTAAATAATAAATAAATAAATTCAAAATACTAAGAAAACACTTAGAGGAGACTTAGAGAATAATTAGAAAGATAATAAGTGAATTGAGAATTTTAGATTTAATAATGAGAACTTTAATAAAGAATTGTGTACTTTGTAATAGTTGTAATAAATATAAAATACTAAGAAAAAACACTTAGACCAATGGGCAAAACCAGATAATAAGTGAATATGGCAATTTAAATTTAATAATGGGAACTTCATTGAAGTATTGGGTATTTTGTAATAGTTGTAATAAATATAAAATAATAAGATGAAAAAAACACTAATGGACAAAAGCATTAAAGAGATAATAAGTGAATCAGCGAATTTCGGTTCATTAATGAGAACTTTTTGTATGTTTGCCTTGAGATTTCTGATTATGATTGAATAATTATTGTTTCAAGAAATGCTAATCACATTTTTCTCATTTATTCTTACTCTTCTGCTTCTTGGAATCTAATCTTAGAAGCACTTGCAGCATGCTACATTCTACTGTAACTTTTTTCGTCTGCAGCTTTTTTGGCATCTCTTGTAGCAGCTGCAGCTGCGGTTTGTCTGTGAACCCAACTTCACCACACCACAGAGCACACCACAGCCCACCTCAACAGATTCCAACTCAAATGACTGCTGCCCGCCCACAGCAAACGCTTTGACTTCTGCTGTGGTTTTTTTTATACGTTTTTTCTTTTTTTGCTGCTTATGCTTTTGGTGTATTTTTTACGCCAACGACAAACGTCACTCAGACAAACGCAAACGCACACGAAAATATTGTATATATTTTTATTCATTTGGCAAAGGCAATAAAAAACGAAAAACACAACGACACAAATAGAAACAACTACAACAACAACGATTTTTGGGCGAAGCATTTTCTTCGCACACAGATAAAACCAGAAAAAACAATCAGTGGGCGACAACAACAACAACAAGAAATGCGCCAAGCCAGCAGAAAAACAGGCAAGAAGCAGAGGAAAAATTACCAATTTAAATGTTAAACAGCAATTCAACAGGCAGCAGGTAAAAATTAAGACAAATAAAAATGCAGCCTCAGGCATTTTGTGAAATGTTTAAGAAACAACAGACGACGAAAATGTTACAACCAAAAAAAAATCCACAACAAAAAAAATGAGCAAAATCACATTAAAAATGTTATATAAATTAAATGTAAAACAAAAGCAAAAACAAAAGACAAAACAAAAAAAAACAGCATGTTTTATTCAGTTGATTTTATCTATCCATCTATTATTGCTCCACAATCTGCTCTCGAATCTAATGAAAAATGAATGTTATTCTGTCGTACAACTAACGATCTTTCAATAGATAAACCCATAAATATATATATAAATGTGTTGTATTTTAACCCACGCCAGTTGTATATATTTATCGGCGGCATTATCATATCATCGACAGCCATCGGACAGCTAACAGCGTCGACATTTTGTCGTCTTTTCATAAGAAAACAATAATCTTGCCCAAATGCCCCGTACCGTTATATAATAAATTGTGAGGGAGTTGACAAAAACACAACAACAACAACAAAAGAAAAAAAATCACATTTGACATAAAAAATCTACATTTGATTTGCTCATCTTTGTTGTAACGAAAAAAATAAAAATAATAATAATAATAATGAGTTCAAAGCGAAAGCTTTAATTTAACCAAATTTGTTTACTCTCATCCCAAATTGATTGGCGTGTGGGTTTTGCCCTTAGACTGGGTTTTTCCCAACTATCTATCTAGTTGTCTGAAAGAGAACTTATGCTAATCAATAAATGCGATTTAGTTTGGCATTTTATGCATATTTTATGCATGCAAATTCATTCAAAATGGCTTCCTTTTTTTGACGAAAATTTACTCAACTGCCTGGCGAACGTCGCTGATTGGTGTGTGAAAATTGTAGCAAACAGAGTGTTGACTAAAACAAAAAACAAAAGACAAAAGACAATAGTCAACTAATTTATATATGCTGTTTTTTTTTTTCTTTTTTGATCGATAGTCAGTAAAACGTCTGTCGAACTGTCATCGATTGTGATTGGCGGCCACCCGCAGCAGCAACAGCAGCAGCAGCATGATCATCATCCCGCATTGATCGATAGTTATATTGAAAGCGTGTCAAAGGTGTTGGATCATATTTCTGGCTCTTCTTCTTCAGCCTCTTCTTTTCCAAAAGCATGTTGTCAAATCAAGCGAAGAAAGCCGCTAAGCCAAACTTAAGATTAATGTACATTTGTTCATTTTGCCTATTTATCTAAATTTTGAATCAATATTTATTATTTATGTTGGGGGAGACAGTGCTGAATTTTAAGTTAATTTAAATTTATGTTTACGAAAATGAATTATGCTTAAAACAGGCAATGGTTAACGGTTTCGTTTCCGATTTGATTGACTGTGAAGGAATCGGGGGAAATATGGAAATATGCATATGAAATATGCTTCTGGTTCCGTTTTTGGTTCGGACCTTCAATCGATGAAGTTCGCTTAACGGTTTCGGTTTGAAAGCCTTTTGGTTTACATTATGTCTTTAATTTTCTGATTTGATTCCCTTCCCTGTCAAGGAATCAGAGAGTGTCGAATTTTGATTCCCGTTCTAGTTGTAAATTTCAATCAGTTAATTTCAGAGTTATTGGAAAGGAATATTCAAATAACATACGATTAGCAATCGATTCTATAAACAATCTTTGTCATATTATAAACTGTTTTATCTTTTCCAAATTCCTTACCCAACCCTTTATTTTTGCGTTTAAGATCTTGGTTAATTTTGTCTAGAGACACTTGTGTGTTGAGTGCGGGCAATTCAAATGTTTACCGAGAACAAGTTTTCCACATAACTGCTCAATAAAGTTGTTGTTTTGGTTTTTTTTATGTGCGTTGCTCGTCAGACTATAAAAATGATTTCTTCTGTAGATACCGCCCGAACAGCACTCGTCCGTCCGATCGTAGACAGTGCAAACCTATTGATTAGATAATTGCATCGAGTATATACACATATGTATATATATATATATATGTGTGTATATATATGTAACTGAAGGGAGCCCAATACCAAATTATCTAATTGAGAGACCAAACAGACTTTTGTCAGTTGCTTATTATTATTGGGGGGAGTGCTATATTGTCTAGATATATATAAATATATATATATATATATATTTTACCTAGAATCTAGGCCAGTTGTTGATGTTGCTGTTGTTGTTATCAACTGTGGAAACTAATCAAAAGCACTTCACAAAAACGGACACAACTTGAGCAAGTTGAGCAGAAAACTCGCTGGAAACTCTTTTAACTATATATAGACAAGAAGAGTCTGTTTTTGATTTTGATCTGCTGCTGTTGCTGCTTCTTCTTTTGCTTGTGGAAAACTCTTTGAAGCTGGCAGGAAAAATAACAAAATATCTGTTGCAGTTAAGTAAAGTGAGCGGTTTCCGCTGCTGCTGCTGTTTCTTTAGCAGCTGCTTCTTCGTCTTCATCTTCAGCTGCAGCTTTTCCTTGTTGGCGGGGCACTTTTTTTTATATGATTTCATTACGCTTTGCCCCTCTTTGTAGTTGTTGTTACTAAATTTGGTTGTCTGGGCATTTTAACGCGCCTCTGTCTGCCTATGTGTGTGTATCTGTGTGTGTGTGTGTGTGTCAGACCATTTTTAGTAGCCTGGCCGGCAAAAGCGGCCGTCGTCTCTCTATATAGCCTGCTATTCGTTACGTTACTTTATATTTATATATATATATATATATATATATATATATATATATCTGTCTAAGTATGTTTATATATATATATATATAGTATATATATATGGGCATGTCTGGTGCGGTAATTGCTGCCATTGCTTGAGTTTTTGCAGCCGCTTTTTTTGCCCTTTTTGGTGGGTGTTGTGTTTGTTTTTTTTGGCCTGGGAAAATCTTGTTTGTTGTCGGCTCAACTGTTGGTTAGCCTTAACGGGCTTTTTACCAATGTTGGCAGCGTTATCTTTGTTAATTTAGCATCAAACATTAATGAGCATTAGCACGTTTTAAAGTCATTTGTTATATAATTTAATTGACACAAGTGTTGCCAAAAAGTAGAATTAGTATTTTAAAATCGAGCTTTTGTCATTTTTTTTTAATGAAAATCAAGTCTAAATATAGTCTTGTGATTAAAAAAATATATAAAAAATTGTGCCTAGAGTTGGTCAAGATTTTTTTTAGACTTTTTTGCGGTCATTTGCAGTTTTAACAGAAATCGCTTGTGTGACATTTTCATTGGAGTTGATGTTAAAGTGAAATACTCACATTTTGAAGGATGGAACTTGAAGAATAATATATTGAATACTGTTAAGTTGGTTTGACAGAAGGAGCTTGTTTGGTTGTAGATTGGTTGGCTGGCTAATTGATACCAATGAGTTTTCAAGGGAGCTCCATCTGGGTAAAATCTTGGAACTCTTAATTTAGCCTGTGAAATGATATGTTTAATGTTTCCAGCATGAATTCAAAAAGTAAAAGCTTGGCTAATAGTCTTAATTTGAAAGTGTGTGTTTAATAAGTCAGTGTTGTTCAAGTTTTAAATGGTTATCTTAATTGTATTGCCTGGGATGGATTTATGTCTCTTTGTTCGTGGATAAGATTTTCTGGAGAGTCTGTTAAACGTTATTCCCATTTCTAGAAAGCTTTACTAAATCAGCTACCTAGCGCCCTAATTTCTTATTAGCTACTCTCATTTTAAGCTTCTTATTCAATGATTTCATTAAGTTTACCAACAAGATGCACACTTCGTCAGTGCTAGATTAACTGCATAACATTTATATTTTACAATATGCACATTTTTTATTGGCTACAATCACCTAAAAACCTTTCCGACTAACACCTCTATAAAGCTAAGACTTACTGTATAAATATTTGCAATCCAAAATTAAGCCTAGGATACAGTTCAAAGCTCAAGTATTTTATAGTACCCAAAATCATTGAGTTCATATAATATAATAGAGTAAAGTATAATAAAATTAAGTGCATAACTACACAGTTTTCTTATTTGCGCAATCAGTTTATCAGTTTTTATTATGTTTGCGGCTGGGTGGGTTGGTTTGGTGTAGCACATATAACATTTATCTATAGAGCTGATAATCGTTGTTTGCTATATTGTTAAGCTGATTGCGGAATGCTGCGGATTGCTGAGCATTTAAATGTCGAGCACGCCCCAATTGAGCTGATAGCGAAAAGTGCGCAGCATTCGCATTATCTTTATCTGAATGTCACCGAAAATTCGCATCTGTTGTGTGTGTGTTTGTGTGTGCTTAGGTGTGTGTGTGGGCGTGTCTGTGTTCATTGGACTTTGCAAGCGTACAAAATGCAAAACGCTGCACAATTTCAACAAGTTGAAAGATATTTTTCTTGATGCTGCTGTTGCTTCTGCTTCGTTGGCTCTGCGCGTTTTTTTTTTCGTGTTTTATTTTATTTTTTTTTGTTTTTTTTTTTCGCACAAAAACATCCGGTCGTATTTTAATTTAATGAGCATTTATTTTGCACACTGCTGCAGAGAGTCATTTGCCACTCTGATCTGTTTATAAATTATTATTTATTTACTTTTGTTGTTCGTCAACATAAACAATTTTAATTATAACTGCAAGAGTCGCAAAGGGGATTTGTTTTTTAATCTTTTCGTGTGCAAAGCACTTATTGTTTTTTTATGGCATCGAGTAAAGTTTTTAATTTATTTAAATACTATCATTCTTAAACTCATCTCTCTCTCTCTCTTTCTCTCTTTCTATCTTGTACTCTTTTAGGCGCCGAACATGCAGCAAATTCAAATGACGACAATGCGTTCGAGCTTTGAAACACTGGCCGCTGGCGGGGCCACCAACGCCATTTTCGTTATGCAGGAATAACGGAATGTTGCAAATGAAATTGTAAAAACGCACGAATTTATCAAGCATAAAGAAATCAACGCAAATCAAAAACAAAAGCGAAAACTCTGCAAAATGCACGTTTCGGCTATTAAACAGGAAATGGCAGCAGAGAAGGATGCATGTGCAACAACGACGATAAACTTTAATAATTATCGAAAGCCAAGAATATGCAGCAAGAATACGAACAACAACAAGAACAGCATCAGCAACAACTATATTAGCAAATTTATAATGACGACGTCAATAATGCTGCTGCTGCAACGCTTCGCAACACTGAGCATGAGTACCAAGTGGCGACGGCGCCGACGGCGACGCAAACAGCAAAACGACAACAACGCAATTGCAATAGCAACAACAAAGGCAATGCATAATGATAATTGTAATTATACTACAGCAACAACAACAAGTGCGCGTCGCAATGATTTCAATAAAATCAATAAATTAATGCTAATTACGTGCATGCTGCTGATAACAACTACAACAATTTGTCAAAGTAACGCTGCGCCGTCGCTGTCGACGTCGTCGGGTGAATCGTCAACATCGCCGCTGAGCGCTCTGCTGAAAACGGGCGGCGCCTCCTACAATCAACAGCTGCCGCAGCAGCAGCTTTTCGCGATGCTAGCAGCAATGAATAACGGAGCTAACGGAAACACGGCTACGCTGGCAGCAGCAACAGCGGCGCATCAACAACAACAGCAACAACAGCAGCAGCAGCAACAACAACAACAACAACAGCATCATCGACAACGTCCGCGTTTTCTGCCGCTGCACGAAGACGACGAAGAAGATGAAACGGATGATGAAGATTTTGCTGCCTTGCATATTCCAGTGGAATTTGCCGCTGCCGCTGCACTGCCGCCGTCCGCTTCGCTGGAAACGAACGGTTTCGTTGCCGACGATGGGGCGCAATACGAACAGGCCGAAAAGGCGCTGGCAGCTGCCGAATCAGCAGCAGCAAATGGAAATGCCAAAAATACCAACAACAACAACAATAATAATATAAACTGTCCCAAGGAGTGCAAGTGCCTCAACGTCTACTTTGATTGCGATAAGCTGCACTTGGAGCGTGTTCCAGTGCTACCCGCCTATGTTGAAACTCTGTAAGTAAATCCCCTCCAAAAAAAAAAGCTAACCAACCCCACTGACACCAAGCCAACATCATGCATAAATAGTATTTATAACATTCGCAACAACCCTCGCAGCATTTTTTTTTCGTTCTTTGTCCTCTTTTCGTTAGTCGCTGAAGGAGTCGTTTGAATATGGGAAAGCTTTGGTTACAGAGTTGATTTGAAAATGTATTGCCTTCCAATATTCCAGTTTAGTTACTGGAAAACTAGAGCTATACAATTTATTACAATTTCATATATTAATAGTAAATATGTAAACTAAATATGAAGCTTAAGTAATTTAAAACCTTTAACATAGGGTATTTTCTAGTCAGTCAGTGCAGCATTTGTAAATTTTCCATTCATTTTTTTGGGGGTTGCGATTTTATCGTTGCGCTTTAATCAATTTAATGCACTGCAGAATTATGCAAAATGTGTGTTTATCGACGGCAATGCATCAATAATTGCATGACTGACAGACTGACGCACGCTTATCTGCTTATCAGTCCAAATTACGGCAACATAATTACGCTGCATTTAATTGCAGGCTTCAAAAAATAAAAATCCAATCAGCTAACATTGTTTTTCTGTTTTTGTTTGTTGCTTTTTTTTTTTATACAGGCATCTGGCTGGCAACAAATTGAACGACAGCACCGTGCTTGCGATACGAAATCTGCCCGAGCTACACAAACTGTAAGTAACAAAAAATAACAGAAACAATCGAAACAACAATTGAAATAGCAATTGAATTGAACCAGCAACAGCAACGACAATAACAACAGCAATGCATATATTGAATTAATTGTTTTATTCCATTTAGATAATGTTTTGTTGAATCTGCTGTGTTAGCTAAGCGCGTATTTTTAGATACTCTGCGCGTATTATTAAGCTATAAAAGAAAAAACCATCTGTTTTTTTTTTTTTGATTTTCAATTTATCTTAAATTGAAGATAAGCCTTTGGTTAACTAAATGCTGATATTATGCATAAAATACGCTTGACTAATTAATAAGATTTATTTATATATTTTTTTTGTATTTTAATTAAAGCTTGTCATTAAATAATTTTTAGTAATATTAAATATTGACTATTTTTTTGCCTTTATGTATATTTTTTAATTTATGCATTTGCCAATAGTAAATATGTATTTAAATTAACTATACTGTTTAATAATTTGCTGTTATTTTAGATCTCGACTGAGTGATATATATAACTCTTATTATTTCATAATTAAATAACTAAATCGTTACCACGTTAGAATTGCAATTTATATATAATTTCTTACTTTATACGTTGATTCGTTTAACTAAGGCTTGTTATTTAACAATTTGAAATTATATTAAGTCTAGACTAATTTTGTAACCTGCTTGGAGTAATAACTGTATTTTATTATAGTGGAGCGTTTTCTTTCTAGGACAGTCTGAACTTAATTTATATTTGAATGGACACTTGTTATTAAATAATTTTCAGCATCTTTAATCCATTATTTTGCTATTGTTCCCTTCACAGCACTCTGAAGCGCAATCAATTAGATGTGATGCCCCGTTTTACCGGTTTGTCTTCGTTGCGTCAACTCAATTTGGCCAACAATCGCATTCAGCGCATCTCGAGCGAGGCGCTGACTCTTCTGCCCAAGCTCAAATCTCTGGATCTGACGAAGAATCAGCTGCACAGCGTCGAGGCCAATATGTTTCTGCGCCCCAATCGCTTAGCGCATTTGTAAGCAACCAAGATTCATCCCCATTTCCATATCCATTCATATTCTCATCATCATTTGTTATTCATTTGTTCATTTTGCAGAATACTCAACTCCAATGAGATTGCGAGCGTTGATGAGCAAGCATTTGCTGCGCTGAGCAATCTAACGGATCTGGAGCTGAGCAACAATCGCTTGACCAGCCTCCCAGTGGGCGTCTTCAAGAATTTAAATCGTCTCAAGAAACTGTAAGTTCTGTGCGTTTATCTCTAATCTTGCTTCAATCTCTAATCTCTTTTTGGCCTTCTACAGCACTCTGAACTACAATCAGCTGGAGATTAATTGGTCAACATTTCGGGGACTGTTGTCGCTGCAGAAGCTCCAACTCAAGGCGAACAACATTAAGGCGCTGCAGGATGGCGTCTTTCATGTGATGCGCAACATTGAGACCATTGAGCTGGATCACAATAGCATCAGTTCGCTCTCCCGCCAGGGCCTCTTCAATCTGACCAAGCTGCATCATCTAAGTTTGTCGAATAACTCTATCACTCGCATCGAGCTGGACACGTGGGAGTTTACACAATCGCTGGAATCGTTGGATCTATCCCACAACTACATCAGCGAGTTTAAGGCACAGCATTTGGACTGCTTGAAGCGATTGAAGCAGCTGAATTTGGCGCACAATAAATTGCAATATTTGCCCGAGAACACGTTCGATTGTGTCAAGAATCTGGAGGAGTTGAATTTGCGTCGCAATCGCCTCGCCTGGATCATTGAGGATCAGTCGGCGATGGCGCCGTTTAAGGCTTTGCGTAAACTGCGTCGCCTCGATCTCTATGGGAATAATCTGAAGCAGATTAGCAGCAAAGCGCTGAGTGGCTTGAACAATCTGGAGCTCCTGAATCTGGGCGGGAATGCGCTGGCCAGCATTCAACCGAACGCTTTTGAGCATATGCAGCATCTGCAGAAGCTCATCTTCAAATCGGATAACTTTATATGCGATTGTGATCTGCTGTGGTTTCGCCAATGGCTGCTCGGTCGCTTTGGGCAGCAGGCTCAGCAGCTGCTGACCAATGTCGTCTGTGGTTATCCCGAGCATCTGCTCGATCGCCAGCTCTTCAAGCTCACCCAAACGGAACTCATCTGCTGTAAGTTTAACTGGACTTGCGCCAACTTCAGCTCTTTTTAATGAATCTTTTCTTCTTACACCTGTTTACAGCTGATTCACCCAAACCAGTGGTGCAGAAGGAACCGAATAATATGCTGGCTGTCAAGGGTGCAAATATCAGTTTGGAGTGCATTGCCAGCTCACCGGCAGCTGCCTCGTTGGCCGCCGCCGATGAGCTAAAGATTAAGTGGCGCCACGACAATCAGCACGTGCTCGAGCGGCAAACCGGACACGATGGCGCCAGCACGGAGACACAAATCCATCACGATCAGAGCACCAATCAGACCACAATCTACGGCTATCTGCGTCTCTCCAATGTCAGCTACGAGAGCGCCGGACGCTATCAGTGCGTTGTGTCCAATGCATTTGGCACCAGCTATGCGCAAAAATTCAAAATATCCATTGGCAGTGAGTAGAGAATATGGATCATTATCTATAGATCAGATATATATATCTATAATATCTATCTATCTATAATATCTCATTGTATCTCCTCCCGTTTTTCAGTTCATCCCAGCTTCTTGCATGTGCCCTCAAATCTAACGCTGGACGCTGGCGAAACGGCGCGTTTGGTTTGCTCCGCCAGCGGTGATCCAATGCCGGAGATAGCTCTGCAGAAGTTTGGGGCTTTGGACTTCCCAGCTGCAACGGAGCGACGACTCCAAGTGATACGCGAGGAGAACGCTTTTGTGATCACTAATGCCAAGCCGAGTGATTCGGGGATCTACACCTGCAACGCTGAGAGTCCGGCGGGCGTGATCAAAGTGAATGCCACGCTGCTCGTCAATGGTGAGTTAGGCAAAAAACAGAAACCCCTTTCCAAGAGGAACAGTATTTACCCCGCTCTAATCTTGCAGATAAACCACTGCCACGCATACCACTCGTGCACAAGGAGGTGCTGCTGGGACGCACCTGTGTGCTGGAGTGCCTCAGCGAATCGTTCAATCTCGATGTGGAGCAGTCGCATCGCGAGTGGTTCAAGGAGAACAAACCGTTGCACAATGCACCCACCGGGCCGGATGCGGAACGCTATTACTTCACCAAGGCCAAGGAGCTGCTGGTCATCGTTAATGCCCAGTCGAATGATGCGGGTCATTATCGTTGCGAGATAACAGATAATATGCGCACGTTGATACTCCAATCGGAGCTGCTCGTCGTCCAGGATGGTGGTGCGACCATCGATATGCTCTTCGTGGGCGTTATTATATTGGCATTTTGCCTATGTGGCATTCTCATCGGTTGCATCGTTTACTGCTTGTTGCGCTTTCAGCATCGCAGCAAATTGCCGCGTACGCATGCGAGCAGCTCCTCGCACACACTTCAGCTGCAGGATCAGACCCAGCTGACCACACTCAATCGCACCCAGTTGCGACCGGTGCTCGATGGCATCCAGAAGCAACAACAGCAGCAGCAGCACGAGCAGCAATCGCAACTGCGTCCGCGCAGCTTGGCTGACTTGGGTTGTGTGGGTGAGCAGGCGAATAGTCGCTTGATAGTGACCACGACGCCATCGTATGAGCAACGCTGCCTGGAGCAGGGTCTGACGCTCAGCTATTTGCAGCAGGCGGATCTCGAAATTCAGCAGGATCATCTGTCTAGCAAGGACTCCGGCACGGGTTCCGATGCGGCCGTCAAGCGTAGTCTGGAGGATTTTGGCATAGCCATACCGACGCAGCGCCGGCAAACACATCATCTCGCCCATGATGATGACGACGATGATGATGATGCTGATGCTGGCGAGGATCATGATGCGGATAATTATTCGCATTTTGCGCCGACGCTTGCGATGGGCGTCTCCGTCTACGATGATATGGAGCTGTATGAGCTAAATCACAGCGCTGCCGAACAGCAGCGTTTTCTGCGCAACAACAATCACAACTATGATGGGGGCGGGCGCGAGGTTCACGGAGTGGGCGTGGCAACAACAACAGCTGCCAGCGTTGACTACAAGCCGTCGTCCACAGCGGTGGATATTTAAGCTTGCTTCCTGATGCGACCAAAGCGAAGGATGAAATGCAAACCAAAACCAAAATGCACACACCAAAAAATTAAAATTTGGGCTGCTCCTGCCACGCCCCCCAAATTGAAAATGAAAAACCAAAACCACCCGCCACCCAAAAAAAGAAAAAAAAACAACAAACGAACAAAGACTGTTACTCGTAAATATGTAAAAGTAAAAGTAAAAGTAAGAGTAAAAGTAAAAGTAAATGTAAAATCTGACGACGCTTGCCTTAGCGACATAGAGCATATATAGATATATATGCTATATATATAATACCGATATGGCAGCTCTATTACATACCAGTGTCTTCGTAATTTATGAAATTAAATGGATTTATTATTATTATTATTATATACTTATAAAACTATATGTAGTTTAATATTTAAGCATATGTTTATATATTTAACATTTCTAATTGTTTATTTCGCTTGTGATATTATTTTTTATTTGACTTTTTTTCGGATTGCCTTCCAAGTTTTCGTAAGCCTTATAACCATATATTTGAAGCTGTATATATCAATAACACCTCTACCATTTAGTATTTAGTCTATAGTCCTTAGCTCTTAAGTCCATTTGCCACGAAATCGGCTAGGAACAATGCTAAAATATATTTGAATGTCAAGTGCATGATTTATATATCCATTTTAGCCACTCTTTAAGTTGCTTTTATCTAAAAAAAATTTGATATGTGTATAAAAATTGATTTGCCTTATGCTTATGGCCTTGACTATATAATTCTTTGAAATGCATATATATATTTGAAAATTTAGTTACGTAAGCTATACATTTTTTGAAAGCATCATGAAGTCAGCAAGTGCTAAATAAAAGTTTATAAAATTATATTTATCTCAGTATTTAATCTGTGTTCTCAAATAGCCAGTACGTATTTTAAAACTATGATCTATTTTGGGACAGATCAACATTATAGTTCAATCACTCTTAAGGTTTGGAAAGTCATTTAAATTGTTAAACTAACATTCATATTTATTAGTACCTTAGTACACAGTTTAATACAATTGAACATAAACATTAATTGGCTATAAATGCTAATAGTATGCAAAGGTCAGTTGGAATCGTCGGAGCTGCCGCTGTAGGCGGCTAAAAGTGATAAGCCAGCAGGCTTTGAAGTGACACTGGCAACAGGAGTTGCAGTTGCAGCTGGCTTGGTGACTGCTTCTGATGCAGCAGCAGATGCTGCTGGCTTGGAACAACTATCATTGTCTGCTGGAGTTGGTGCTGATGCTGCTGCTACAGTTGCCGTCTTGGGTTTGACCAGCACTAAAGGCGTTTTCCGTTTCACCAGCGACTGTGAGGCAGATGCTCTGCTGGGCGCTGCCATTGCGCTCGGTTTGGCTAATTTGGCTGGTGGTGGCACATTTGGCTCTTCCTCCTTAACATCCTCAATAATTTCCTCGGAGACAATGCGCGTGCCCGGCTCCGTTTTGTTTTTAAAGTTTACAGATCTGTCCACACATAAAAGGAATATATTAATAGTCATTAAAATTAGCTCCTCAACTTCACTCACTTGACAAAAGCCTCGTCTTCGCGTTCCTCGCGCTCCAAGCGCTCGCGTTCCGTCTCTGCCGGATTGTACTGTTCCAACATGGTGGAATAATCAACAGTTTGTTGTCGTCTATTTAGATCGCGCAGCTCCTCCAAACTCTCAATCATTTCGATTTCGTTGCGCGACTGTTGTGTGCGATTCTCGAGCAATTTCATTGGATTGTTCGCCTCCTCCTCGCGTGCCTCCTGCTCTTCGCGCCGAGCCTGCTCCTCGGCCAGCTTGAGGGCCATAAAATTACGTGTGGCGCCCGCCTCGATCTCGTAGTCCGTATTCTGTGGGTCCGTTTTGAAGGAGATCTCTTGCAGGCAGCGCGTGCATTTGATGTAGAATCTATAGATGCGTATGCCCAAATACGTTTCATTCTCCACATCTTCCTTGCGCGCATTGAATTTCTTGCCCTTGTATATGTATTCGCCGCAGGTTTTGCATCGCATATTAAACGGGGCCATCAATCGAACCGTATATTGTCGATTTTTGGCCAATTTCATGCGCGGTATCTTCGACGGGTCGAAGTCCGGCGGATAGTATTTCTAAGAAAGAAGTCATCGTTAGTTTACCTATTGACACATAATTCCCTATTTCCACTTACATTTAACACTTTACGCTCAGACATCTTGTTACTGCACTAAAATTCCGCGTTGTAAATAAACGTTTTTGCAGTTCTTCTCGCCAATTTGTCATTCACATTGGTGGCTACAAATAGAGTTGCTGCCTGCTGTGAATATCGATAAGTTTTCGATAAGACCGAGCCTGCTCAAATACGATATATCCACAATTCAAAGTTTCTGTTACATTTCGAACTTCAAATCAAAAATCATAATTGCATTTCCAGCACCCTTACAATTTTCACATATATTTGTTTATTTTCACAGTACAGCGATAGACACTTCTCTTTGGCTATTATTGTTGATAAATTATAAATTTGTATAATACAATAAATACAGGCACACATAATTCCTTCTATATACACATACATATATGTTTGATGTCACAATATGCTCATAAAAATATATATTTTTATATGGCGCACTCTCCGTTTGGTCGATTGTAACTGTTACGCTCCGGCTGCTCGCTCAACGAACCCAAATCCGTTGTGCGGCGTAAGCCGCCAAAGCGCGACAGATTATTGGCCTCACCCCGTTCCGGATCTGGTGAGTCCTGCACAACTTTCTCGACGCGGTCCAGATCCACATCCGGAAAGCTGACCTTCTTTGTGGTGGGCACTAAATTCGTTTTGGCACGCCCATTTGGTTTGAGAGCAGCACGTGGAACCTTATGCTTTGCCAGCTCATAGGTGCAGGCGTAAAGGAATGCATATTGCTGCTGTGTTTGCACCATTTTCATGCGCTGCAGGATTTAATATTGGTTAACAATAAGTTGCAGTCCATTAGAAATCAGTTTTTGCACCCACCTGAAATCGCAGTTTCTTGACCGTTTCAAAAATATTGATTTTCGATTCGCTCTTCAGACGCTGCATTATCAAATCTAGGGCAATGAATGTGCCCGTCCGTCCAACGCCGGCGCTGCAGTGCACCACAATAGGCGAGTAATTGGGACGCTTCTCTGCCTTCACTTTCTTCACGAACGTTATCAGGTGGTTGGGATCATCGGGACAGCCGTGATCTGGCCACTTCTTGAAATAGAAATGTATCACCTTCTCCTTCAAGCCGTGTTTCTCATGGACCACCGTCAGTTCGGTGCGATCATAGATGTCAAAGCGTTCCTTTGACTTGATTGTGACAATAACACCACGCGTATTATACGGATAATACTCATTGCATTTGATCTGCAAGCGGAACCGGAAAGAAGATTTACAAATCTTTACCAAGAGTGTGCAATTCCAAAGTGGTTGCTCACCGTATTGCCCTCTCGGAATTGGGTAACCTGAACAATGACTCGCACATTATGCTGTAGGATCATGCGCCAGAAATCCATAACGCTCTCCGGCTTGGGTCCTTGGGTTGCTATATAATTCTTCTTACGTGTGTGACCCTAAAAGCAAAGTTTCGTAATATTAATAATCATAATAATCCGGACAATACTTACATCAATAAATGAGGCATTGATATAATCCGATCCCTCCGTATCTATGTCCAAAATAACCCTATTCTTGTCATCTGGAATTAGTCAGAATTAGTACTCTCCCTTCTGTCTCTAAGCCAAATCCAACTCACATGGATATATATCCGCATAACGATTCTTATTGCAGCCCAATTCGGATGCGGCGTAGCTCAGTTTCAAGGTGTCAACGGTGATTTCCTTGAATTCGCGTGCCAACTTCTCCGGCTTGGACACATCCGCATAGAATATGGCAAAATTCTTGGGTGTCACATTGCCAAAGGGATCCTCAATGCCCTGACCAGAATCGCGATGCCTGTTGCAAGATATTGTCAATTAAATATGAGCCAAACAATTTGTAATCCTCTAGTCCATGCTTACCAGGCAATCCGTTTGCGCACGTAGAGTACAACCAAACCCAGAATAAACGCTAAGAGCAGGCAGCAGGAGACACTGATCAAAATCAGGGTCACCTTGATGGCCGCTTCTGTTTTGAACTCGAGCACGGCGGCATCATTATAACCAGAATTGGTGAACAGACGCACAACCATATTGTATTCCATATTGGGGTTAAGGGGTCCATTGCAATAACGCTCCGTAATATCTGGACACTTGCCCTCACCAATGACGAAGACAATCTCCTCCTCGCCGCTGGTGTCGCGTCTATTTCTGCTGGTCAGCGGCGGTTTCCAACGCACAGGCGTTGTTTGATATTGATAAATGCAATCGCCACCGACTTCATCCCATGAGGCAACAGAGGGCCAATCTCCCGCATTGAGCACATCATATTTCAGCTCCGGTGGGCCTGTACAACTCTTCTGGGATAGCAATAGCGCTATATACGTTATACTGCCCGATTCCGAGTCTAAAATATTGGCGGGCAAGCGCACAATAGCCGAACTGGTGGGATGACTTGTCTCATAGGCACTGACGCGCATTTGACGCACAACATCATCACCCAGGCCAGCGGGTACTAGAAAATGGAGATAAGTAATTAATTTAATTAAATGTATTTGTATTCAAAACGCGCTTCAAATTAGGCAGACAATAATTGCAGTGCTGCAAAATGCAGCATGCATTTTAAAAGGCGGCTGGCATTTTTAGCATTTTATGCAACTGCAAATTGGGATGCTGCCATAATGAGCAAACAATTCACAGCGCTACGTAAACAAGTGCGCTTAATTAGGATTTGAAAATGCTGTGTGTCATTTCAGAACTTGTGTTTCTGTTCATACCAAAAGTTGATTAATTTTAAAAACTTATCAATACTTACAGCCCGATGGCGATGTCCACTCCTGGATTGCGCTCTCGCTCAACGTTGGCACGTTGCGCGTTTTGACTGTGACTTTAACGGCATAGTCGACTTCTGGCTGCAGATCGGTTTCGGTATATGACATGCGTCCCTTTTTGGCCAACCTATCGAGCGGCACTTTTCGCTGGAATGCAATCTCCATGTCCTTCCGTCTACCACTAAAGTCAAAAATGAAGCACTCGATTTCGCCATTCGATTTACACGGTATTGTCCAGTAGACAGTCACATTGGCGCTATAAACATTCGGATCCAGCGAGGGTCCCTCTGATATTACATCCAATTTCGTTACAGGATCCGAAACTGTTGCAAAAATAATAAATAAATACTTGAAAGTAATTGTGCTTTTTGCTTACCATCTGGTTCTGTAATGCCTATAATGGGCGCTGTGTATTGACCCAAGCCGAAATCATTCTGTGCAGCCACTTGCATAATATATTTCACAGCTGGCGACAGATCCGTGAAGGTATTCGTCGTATCACCTATGAAAGAGAATTAAGATAGAGTTTAGATAAATATATGTGGATTGAATGAGTGTCAAACCTTTCGTATCGGTTTTTGGCACCTCTGTGATGGCCTCACAGATGCTGGGCACAAAATAATCGGCCTCGTAGCGCATGAGAAATGCCTGATAATATTTAATGGGTCCATTCGATGATTTGGGCTGCAACCAGTTGAAGGTCAAGCTGTGTTTGGTGCTGCCGTCTAGTGTGACACTTTCCGGCTGATCGGGAACTGTAATTGATTAGGGTTGCTTAGAATTGAACATTAGAAACTCTACCACCAGCACATACAATAGACAAGGGTCATGAGGTCAGTGCCCGTTAGTCGCTTCGGCGCCGAGGCACCTGCCACATTGTAGAGCACCACACTGCATATATACTGGGTGTAGGGGCTGAGTGGTGCAATCGTTGCCTGGAAGCCACGATCCCGATAACTCTCCACATACATCTCCCCATAATTGTAGCGTACATTCGCCGTCGTGGAGCAGCTGAAGTGCGCATAGATCGTCTGACAGTTGTTATTGAAATCCTGATTTTGTGCATTCAGCTCCAGACTATGCGAAGTCGCCTTTTTGCCCGCCACTTGCAGAAGTATCTAACAAAAAATCAACAAAAAATATACAACAGGCTTGGCATGTTTGAAAAAACTTTTTAAAACCAGAAAGGTCTCATTAATAATATAGTAATATAATATTATCGTTACCTTTTCAAAATTGATAACAGCTGCCTGCGTCTCGACCTCAATTTGTCGCAGTTCTCCATCCAAATTCTCCCGGGTATAGGGTATTATTTGTATAGTGTATGCCTGGCACGCAATCAGATCTTTCTCGAAGACCACGGAGTTCTGTTGGGTGTTAATGCTTAGGGCATCCACCTCTTTGTCATCGTCCATCCAGCCGGAAATGCGATAGCCAGCGATGCAGAGATCCGCATAGCTTGGAGTCAGCCAGCTCAGCTCAATGGAAAAGGGTTTGGTGCTGCTCGTCGGCTCAAGGATCTGTGTTGGTTCTGTTACAATAATATAGAACTATAATCTAGAACTATAATTTATGGTACATGTGCTACTCACGATCCTCGCCAAGTGTACTTTGACCCTGGTATATTGCACCCGGCTTGCCATTTAACGAGATGGGCACAATCTCCACATTGTAGCTGCCACAGGGTTCCAGTTTGCTAAACACAATAAATGTCTCGCTGGTCAACTGCTCGTCAATATCGAAATCCTCACGCTGGATGGGTCCACTCAGATTCACCCGATAATTGGCCACACATTTGGAATGATCGATGGGCGGCGACCAAAGCCATTTCAGCTCTGTCGAGTGAATTTCCTGTGTCGGCTCCGACACAGCACTGGGCACTGGTTAAATATAGTCAGAGTTAGGAACTGGATTATTTTTTATTCCTTTAACCTATTCAAAAAAGGGCCCTAACTTATTCAAAACTGTTTCGATTTGCGAGTCTGAGCTAATTTTGTTTATCAAAATCTTTAAATTAGGTTTCTAAGATAAGCAATTTTCGATCTTTTCTACATCTAAAATTGATGTTTATCAGATTTTTCAAGATCAAATCACTCAAAATACCAAATTGTGATCGATATAGACAACGAAAATTTGTAAAACAATCGATTCTAAGTACTAACACGAGTCTGAAAAAGCATAGTTTTTCAAGAACCCACTTTATTTGACCCATCCGTAATCATTTAATGATCATTTTCTGGTAAAGAATTACTCATAATTTTGCCAAGTGTACTAAGTACACTGTACTTACGCCTCTCGCCGGAGACAAAAGTCTCCGTGGCTTTGGCAGTTGTATTGCGCTCCATGTTGATGTAGACCTCGATGGTGTGCTCTGCACAGCCCTGCAGATTGTTCAGGGTATACTGCTTGAGGGAGCTATCGTTGGAGTATTCGCTCCACTCGCACTCTGCAATTGGACTTGGTTGAGAGTGGGGTTCTTATTGAAGTGGACGTAATCCACCTTACCTTTCTTCGCTTGTATCCCCGAACCCTGCACAGGCGCAGAAGTTGTCCCCTTCAAATGATCTAGATTCACAGTAGCCGCCGTCTCATCATCTATAACTGTGGTGGTTGTCTCATCGTCTGTTATTGTGGTGGTTGTTTCCTCATCCGTAATCGTAGTGGTTGTATCCACATCCACCTTCGTAGTTGTTGTCTCCCCATCCATCTCCGTAGTTGTTGTCTCCCCATCCATCTCTGGCGTTGTCGTTTCTCCGTCCATCTCTGGCGTTGTTGTCTCCCCGTCAATCTCCGGCGTTGTTGTCTGCCCATCCTCATCCGGCACACAATCGTTACGGCGCCAGACAATGGTGAAGCTGCCAATGCAGCTCTTGTTATCCGGCTCATTCCATGTGATCAGCGTGTCCTCATTGGAGCGCGTTGTAATGGTCAGCTGCAGATCGCCGGGCTCCAAGTAATCCGTTTCCAACAGTGTTGTGTCCTTGTCAACGATAACGCTCTCATTGTTCCGTGTGCTCAGCGTGACTGTATAGTTGCGACAGGGCCACACATCCTCAATGATATCGCTGCTTTCCTCCTTCGCCTGTTGCCTCGAAAAAGAGCTATCCGATGCCGTTGCCGAGATCTCAAAGTGTTTCACACACGACCGATCGCTGGTCTCCCAGTTCAGAACTATCGTAGTCGCTGTTGCCTCAACGGATAGCAATTGGGTTACTGGATCTGAAAGATACAAATAAAACTGTCAAAGAAAAGTGTAAGGTCTTTTAATGGAATACTTTATGGAAACACTTCCATCAGTCACAGTGAATATCCCTCTCGTAAACTCTCGTCGTACTCACCTTTATAATCCGTGTAGGCAACCACGAATTGTTCGAAGGGTGTTGATCCCTCAGCTGTTCCTTTGAGGGTTACAGTGTTTGTGTAGCTCGTACAGGGCTCCAAATTTTCACTGACAAATTAAAAATTAATATAGTGCTGATTGAAATCTTAACAAATATCTAGAATATATTACCAGATATAATTGTCATCAGGCAAAGCTGTTGATGTACCACCAGATGGACAAGCTACATTCTCGATGATGTAACTGTCCTTCTGCTCAACTCCGACACTAAATGTTAGGGTATATGGCGTGATAACCACATTTATTCGAACCACTGTGAAAAATCAGAAGCGGAATTTTAGAGTCTATACTTGAACTTTAACTTTAGATACAGCTTTAGAGGGGAATTTAGTAGATGTACAAGATTTTTCTAATTTGAGGAATAATTTAGGATCTAAACTTTCGCTTTCGAGGATAATTTTCAATTTGGACTTCAGATTAAACTTTAGAGGAGATTTTGAATAGATATAAAAGTTATTAGTAAACTGGGGATTATTTTAGAGTCTAAACATAAGCTTTATTTCAAATATTTTCCTGTTCATTTTCGATCAAACGAATGTTATACTAGGCACTTTGTACGGCATTTTAGGTACATTTCTCCCCCTAAACTTACCATCATTTTGGTCCGGCTCGGTTTGGGCTGTTGTTGTTTGGGCTTGAGCCTGGAGTTGTGACCAGGCTAACAGGAATAACGGTATGCAGAGCAGTCTATAAAACCGTGTCCTTGGCTTGTCGTGTTTGTTGAGCCGCATCTTAGGACCACATTGCAATCAGTTTACTAAACGAATGTGCGAATTATGGAAGTTAAAATCAAGTTCAAAGTCAAACAACCCATAAATGAGCTATATGCTAACTATGTGCCAAAAAAATGCAACCGGTTATTCGATTCAACTTCCCAAAAAAAGAGAATGAAATAATATATCGAAAGTATTAACCCCGCAATACAAATGTATATAAGAGCGATCGGCTAAGTCAGCTCGTTAAAGTGCAATGAGCACATTAATAATGTTTAAAACATGAATCGCATAATAAAACAATAACAATAACAGTTTCCCAAACAAATGTTATTTTTGTGATACGTGATTTACAAGTATTGATCACTTGAACTTATTACACAAACGCCCAAGTGTTAAAAATGTATTTTAAAAATCATTAAAAATAATAACAAAGCAAATTATACAATAATTATACAATTACGCTTTGAAGCATTTGAACTCTAGAGAACAGCAACCAACAAATAACTACAAATAAATACATTTGCTATTGAAAAGCTCGAAATTATTCAAACGAGTCTTTTTTGTATGTTGTTCAACATACAACAACATATTTAAAAGGAATCTTACACAAATTATTAAAAAATAGGCATCTGTAAGGGAATTTTGATCAGCTTAATTCAAAGTCGCTAACAAAGCTAAGTATTGTTTCTGAAATTATATATATACATATATATTTGCTTTTTTGTCCACATTTTTCAACTCAAACTTTATTATCGTATGGAATTTCTGCAGCAAATGAGAAATCGCTTGGGTTGGAGCTTTTACGATTATTACAAATAACTTGAAGCAAATTGAGAAAAAACAATCAAACAAATACACACAGATATGTATATATATTTATATCGATATCTATATATATATGTATATATATATAAAGCTGGGTATATTTTCTAAATGAGTCAAATTCTTTGACAAAGCCTTGCAGCAGTATCTTTTCTTTCTTGTTTTTTTCTGCATTGGGTAATTGAGAGCTTCTGAGTAATATTCCAATTGGCGATTAAGAAGAGCAACAACTACTACAAACATCGTAAATTATTTACACTTGAGAGCAATGCCAAGTCCAGGGGATTGGAATCAGGCTTATCAATCCACTTCATAAACAATACTTGGACGTCCAACTGAGTTAAAACCAAAATATAATGATAAAGATAACAATCTGAACAACTTGAGATTTTCATATACAAGACCAACAGCAACAAAATGAAGTCTCCTCACAAAGGAAATTGAATTGAAAGAATTAACTCAATTCTTATCAGACAGTCGCTGAAGAATTTCGTATATGATGCGTATAGGTAATCTATAAGATAATTCATTGTTATTGATTTTAGTTTGCGTTGCTGCTGAGGCTTTTTAATCAATGTCGGGTGAACAACGCTAATTACAAATTTCCAACGGCAGTCACTCTAAAAAAAAATCAATTGAAATTCCATTTTTTGTTTCTTCCCGATACACTTATTATTAATAGCACTGCGACATTATTTTCTTATCTTCAATATGGTGGCAAGGCTTGGTTTCAAATGCCAAATCGTTGTTTGCTTTCTTTAAAACAAAACACAAAATTCGCGTGGCCTCAAATCACACGGTAAATAAGTCAATAATAACAATTTAACGGTTATAGAAAGTAAACGCTTGTCGGAGCAGCTTTGGCTGCTTTTCGCGTTAATGTTTTATCATATCAACACACAACACACAGGTAAACATAATCAGAGCGCGGCTCCCTGATAACAGATAATGTGCATATATATTGCTTGAGGCCATTCAAAATATACAGTCCATCAGTGATTGCTTTTTTTCGCTTCTTTTTTTTTGTATCTATAAAAGTTAGTGTCCATTTATGCGATTTATGAGCCACTAAAAAGATGCGCTTCCGTTACAAATTATATTAATCGTTTGGGGCATCGATTGGCAGCAGTTTTTACTTGAATTTTGTGCATTGTTATCTTCACAGTGGCATGTGTGTAATATGGGGAGAATATGATTAGAATTGCTTTCGACTGCTTCGATAACAAATGAGTGCCTGCCTGATTGAGTGACTGCCTGCTTGCCTGCCATAATGTGCGAATCATTTACATATTTTGGCAATTTGATCATTAAATTGACTTTGGCTGTGTCATCAATAAAACAAATCTTGTCGTAGCACTCACAGGGTGGTCACAAATACGTCAGTAACAGATCGTTTTTTTTATTGTTGTTGTTCTTGTTGTTGCCGAAACCGATTTAGAATCTACTATTACACTTGAGTAAACGAAACGATTGCGTTGTTTAACTCTATTATAAATAACCGTTTCCGTTGAGCGTTAGTCGTGAACTGAGCAAATTAATTACACATGTCTGCATCACTCTGCTTATTTCTACTGATAAGCAAAAGTTTACTCCGACAGGGTGTGCATGAGAGAGAGGCGTGCGTGTGTGTGTATAAAAGATAATAAATAAGAACTCATTGCAGTTCGTCTATCTGTTCTGGTTTGCGCCCTTTACAGTGCTGTGCATTGTCAACAGGCGTGTTGTTTTCAAATGAAAATTACCATCCACAAGCTTATTGGCACATTATTTAAATTTTTGAACTAGAGCACAACCCGCCAAAAACAGCTGTTCCATGCACGATTTGTCACTGCTATCGATAGGCGTACGCACCAATCAAGCATCGATAACAAAATGAAATGCTAACCCTGCAAGTAGTGCTGGACAACAAAATCTAAGCATCGATACGTCGAAAAGCATCGAAAGATATTGGAAGCATTTCTCGCCGCGCTTCACTTCTGCGTAATTATTTCCCAATTGATTAAATTTAATACAATTAAAAAATACATAAAATAAAAGTTTGGTGTAAGTATGCGACGTGTGCCATAAAAAAACATTGAATCATCGCAAGTGCACGCCCCGCAGCGCATAATCAAAGCTACCCATTTTTTCGCAAAAGTGTTTGCTCGACGGCAACGCAGCAGTAGCAGCGAAGTGTATGTAATGGGCAAATGAGAAAAAAGAAAAATTTGTCATTTGTATGTGAGTGAGCACTGTCAGTGTGTTGGTGCGCGCTTATATGCAAAAGAAACTAAAGTCCCATATTGAAATGCTGTTTGTTTTCGCGTAAAAATGTGCGTGTTTCATAAATCTATTTGGCCTTTTGCAATTTTGCATATTGTCTTCTCTTGTGAAGCGCTGCTGCAGCGGCGCTGGCTGCGCTGCTCATTCAAGATGGCCGTCGTAACAGTTTTTTTTCGTCAGTGTCAGTGCTATTGTCGTTGTTGTTATTATTGTGTTTGTTGAGTGTTCGTTCGCTTTTATGTTGTGTGTGTTTTTGTTATTGAAAAGCAATGGCAACAAGGAGGGCTTATGCAAAATAATTCTGAACTGAATTATAAAAAAAAGAACATGAAAGTTCAAAAACAAAAACAAATTTCCAATTGTTTTCCCCATAGGCTTACAACCACCAAAAGCGATGACACATCGCCGCCCCTGCGTCAGTCAGTTGAGTTTATGTGTCAGTATGTGTTTGTGTGTGTTCTTATTTCGCGCATGTATCCTCCGCTTCGTCTCCTTTTTCCCCCTGCTCCACGTTTGCTGCGGAATTGATCGATTTTTACACACAGAACAAAACGTTAGCAACACTGTCGGTTCCAATTCCGATTCCGATTCCTTTGGTGTACCTCTAACAGCTCTTTTACATAGGTAGTAAAAGTAAAAAAAAACCTGTTCTGCGAATGCAGCCAACTCAGTCGGCAGTCGATGGAAATCTTGTTTTTATGTTTTTTACAGTTTTCCGTTTTGGGCTATGCTTTGGCATGGGCCATCCATCGTGCACATATGTATATATGTACGTACATACACTAAAAACAAAACACATGTGTAAAGTCGCATTGTTAACAGTTCCCAGAAGAACGAACGTGAGCAATTTGCTGTGCTAAGCTCGTTCTTCAGTCTGGAGCTGGAGTCACCCAGTCTGAGACACTGACTCTGCAAATTGACTGGCCACAAATTGTTGCTGCTGCTGCAATTATCTATTGGACTGTTTTCTAACACTTAGCCCTGTGTTTCTCTCTCTCACGTTTAGTCTTCTCTTTTGTTGTCTATTTTTTGTTTTTATGACTTGTGTTATCTACTAAATGTCTGCTCACGAGCTTCAACTAAGTTAAAAATATAAAGTTGTTTTTGTTTGTTCGACTTTCCAAGCTAAATGTTATTCTTAATGCGAATTAGACATTTTTGGCTGGCAAGTGTTGCTTCTAATTTTGATACTCAAAATTTTACTTAATTTGTGCTGCATTGCCAAATTTTTGCCATGTGTGGGTGAGTGTAAATTAATGAACAATTGCAAACACTGGCAAAGCGTGAGAAACACACACGCAGTTGGCAGCCAAGTGCACTGAGCAAGTGCAAGGTCTGTCGAGAGAGCGTCATTGAGAGAGAGAGAGAGAATGATAGAGAGCGTGCATGAGTCCTTATGCATGTGTGAGCTTATTTTTACATATATATGTGTGTGTAGCACTGATGCTGACATCAGACACCCACGCGAGTTGTTTTTCTTTTATTTTTAAACAGGTTAACCCAGCGCATTTTAAACAGCTACATGTGTAATCCTAATTAACAATTCAAATTGGAATCTGAAATACCTTTGGTAGACATGTGAATACTTGTTTATGTATGTGTATGTTAATGCATATATTTAATTTGCGTGGGTGTCAAATTGGTTGGCAACCCTTTTTTCGCAGCTGCTGCTGTTTGCCGTCGTCGCATCGCCTTTCAAATCTTGTGCAGCGTGTGACCCAAGCGACGCCCCCTTTATAGCTGTATTTATTATTATTATTTGATGATGATATTGTTGCTTTGGGACACCGTTACTAGTACGACCCACACAGTTACATATATTTACATGATTGGTTGGAAGTTACAAGGCGCATGACTGTGTATTGGAATGCTGGCACCAATAAGAACAAAACGCACGCCCGGTTGCCACAACACAACGGTTGTTGTCGTTGTCCGGCATTACATACAAACCAACTTACCAATCTACCCACCGCCTGCCCGAGCAACAACCAATCAAACCCACGCGTGTTCCGTTAATACTCGTGACGTTAGCAGCACTGTCTTTTATATATGTATATACTCTGTTCTTATGGGTTAATTGGGGGTATTAAATGTGCAAGACTTTAAGTAATTTAACTCCTCGTTTGTATCCGCTTTTATTAAATTGACTAGTTTAAAGTTCAAATGAGTCAGCATTTTAGATGTAAAAAAAATTAAAAACAGAACAGTGCTCAGTCGGAGCCTCATATTAGCAATTAGATTTATTTTTATTTTGTCTACTTGTATATTGATTTTTGTATTTTATATTTAGATGCGCAGTTAATGGAGTGAGTGCACTACATGCATGTCTCTCTCTCTCTCTCTCTTTTCCAGAGCTGAGCATGTCCCAACAGCTGATAAAAAAAAGGCTGACTTTGCTTCGCTCTTCGCCGACTGCGACAGACGCTCCACGCGTGACTCATTACTAGTTTCAATGCCGACGTCGGCGTCGTCGTCGTCGCATAAAAAATATGTTCAACGCTTGAACTTGTTTGGTCAGTTTTCAGCGCAAAATAAATGTATTTAGATGTACGCCCTGAGTTAAACAGCCAACAGCTCAGAAATCGTTGAAAATGATTCGGCAATGGTTATAAAAGCCAAAAATAATCTGAAAACGTCATTTCCTCGTTTCGAGCGTGTTTTGCGTATGTGTGAGTGTGTTTGTGTGTGTAGTCTAAGCTTGGACTTTGTTTTGCGTCTCTCTTTCGCTTGCTTGTTATTTACTTATAAGAAGTTGCTTGAATTACCGTTACATTTTTGCTAATTGGCTTTTTCAACGCTGCTTGTAACATTCGCTGTCGTTAGCAACGTTGACAACGTGTCGTCAAATGTTTATCAGGTGAACAAAATAAAATAGGCTACAAACAGCGCGTTATGCTTTCGTTGATTTTGCGCTGATTCGCGATTTGTTTAATAGCCGTTTTATTGCGTGCAACCTGTGATTTGTTTTCGCTTGTTCCCACTGCTATCGCTCAGCCGAAATGGATGGTGGCCACCTTGAGTTAATTAAATTGCAATTGTTATAAGCACAAAAGGCGACAAGTACATGAAAATTAACTGTTTTGTTTTTACTTTATCGTGGAATCTGTTGCATTGGAATAGAAGTAAGCAGTAATCGATCGATTCATGAGTTGAACTGTTTTTTCTATCAATTGCAAGCAGCAGGGTTGCATTTCAAACGAAATCCAAAGTTCAAACTAAAGGAATAGTTGCTGCTGCTGCTTTAACTTTTTGCAGACAATGCTCGCTTTAATGGCGACCAAATGAGCAAAAAAAAAAATCGTGTGCCAGAAACACAAAAAAACGCAACAGTTTCGGAAGCTGATGATGATAATCTTTATGTTGATTATCATGCTACACGCTGCGAAACAATGAAACAAGAGGCTAGATAATTATGAACAAGCAGCAGAAGAATGCTGAGTATGTATGCCAAAGACGCAACATTGCCAAAAAAAAAATAATACAAAAAAGTTGCAAAAGTAAAAAAAAATAAAGGTATGGGTGACTTGCCTCTTTGCGAAGTTTGCCTTTTCTTTTATGTAAAACTAATTTCCTGTTAAGTCAGTCAATCATTTATAATAATTCTCGAAAGATTGCTTTGATTTGATTTGTGTGTGTTTCTCTTTGGTTTCTTTGCAGCATTTATTGCACAAGAAGAAGGCAGCAACAAATTAAAGCAATAGCAGAAAAATTTGAAGCTCGCCCAACCCGAAGAACAGCATGAAAATGGTGTTGTCGCAGCGGCAGCGCGAGGAGCTGTAAGTAAAAACCCGAAATCATCAAAAATTCCATATCTAAATGTGTATATTTCTTAATCGAATGCGTGCAGTAACCAAGCGATTGCCGATTATTTGGGCACAAATGGCTATGCGGACTCATTGGAAGCGTTTCGCAAGGAGGCAGATCTCAGCACAGAAGCGGAAAAGAAATTTGGTGGCCTGTTGGAGAAGAAATGGACATCGGTCATCAGGCTACAAAAAAAGGTGATGGAACTGGAGGCTAAGCTAACCGAAGCTGAAAAGGAGGTCATCGAGGGTGCGCCCACAAAGAACAAACGTACGCCTGGCGAATGGATACCTAGGCCGCCAGAGAAATACTCACTAACGGGACATCGTGCCAGCATAACGAGGGTAATTTAAACTGTGGAAAAGCACCTACACACAATATATTGACTTATTCTTATTTCTCTGACATTGACAGGTTATATTTCATCCAATATTCGGACTCATGGTTTCGGCCTCGGAAGATGCCACCATTAAGATATGGGATTTCGAGACTGGCGAATATGAGCGCACTCTCAAAGGACACACAGACTCTGTGCAAGATGTGGCATTCGATGCGCAGGGCAAGCTCTTAGGTAACCAACACTATTATATATGTAGCCAAGTGATTAACTGTGAACACTACTTTCTGCAGTCTCCTGCAGCGCTGATCTGTCCATCAAACTGTGGGATTTCCAGCAGAGTTACGAGTGTGTTAAAACCATGCACGGCCACGATCACAATGTGTCTTCGGTGGCCTTTGTGCCCGCCGGCGATTATGTGCTATCCGCATCGCGTGATCGTACCATCAAAATGTGGGAGGTCGCCACGGGGTGAGTTTAATGGAGAGAGATAGTTAAATTGAATACTCATCGATTGATTAATGTATTTATTGTAGTTACTGCGTGAAAACCTACACCGGCCATCGGGAGTGGGTGCGGATGGTGCGAGTGCACATTGAAGGCAGCATTTTTGCCACATGCTCAAATGATCACACAATACGCGTTTGGTTGACAAATTCAAAAGACTGCAAGGTGAGCAAATGAACCAAATGAATCCTTATAAGCTTGACAAAGGAAATTGGGTGAAGCCAAGAAATTGGAGGGTTAATCATGCCTTAAGGGGGATTGTTGCTCTATGGCTTCCCTTGGCTTAAACTATGGAGAGCTCACTTCCGAAAGACTTATCGTATACTTACCTAACAATTCCTTTAGCATTTTCATTGAAATTCTATTTCTTTTTTTTATCAGGTTGAATTACGCGATCATGAGCATACAGTGGAATGCATTGCCTGGGCGCCAGAGGCGGCCGCATCGGCGATAAATGAGGCAGCTGGGGCTGACAACAAAAAGGGTCACCATCAGGGACCATTTTTGGCATCCGGTTCGCGCGACAAAACCATACGCATTTGGGATGTGAGCGTCGGACAGTGCCTGCTCACATTGAACGGGCATGACAATTGGGTGAGGGGCTTGGCATTCCATCCGGGTGGCAAATATCTGGTCTCGGCCAGCGATGATAAGACCATTCGGGTCTGGGACTTGCGCAACAAGCGATGCATGAAGACGCTCTATGCGCATCAGCATTTCTGCACATCGATTGGTGAGTTCACAAATACTTAACATTTTCAGTTTCTTTATAATGATTTTCGTTTTTTATTTAGATTTTCACAAAGCGCATCCGTATGTCATTTCCGGCAGCGTCGATCAAACAGTTAAAGTTTGGGAATGTCGTTAGGAAAACACTCAGCAAACGATATTTGCTTATTTCTCAATTTAAACATAATTCATAAACAAAAAAAGAAAATAGAAAGAAAACTACAATACTAATATATATACATATACATATATGTATAGATATATATTTAAAATTTGAATATGCAACACACACAGTCTCTCAGCCACCTTTACCAGATTCTTAAGTGCAAACTACATTTGTATATCTCAAAATATATCTATATATATATATATATATATGTGTGGTATATATATGATCTATGTCTAAAGTTAAATCCGAGCAAACAGCAATTAGCAAAAGAAGAAAAAAACAAAAAGCAGCGAAAGAAACGAAATATTTATTTAATGTACGGCCTCCTCCTAACTAACTAACTTACCAACCTACCAACTATATAATATACAAAGTACATGCATATTTATATATATATATATACCTTAAAATATACATACAATTATTGTTAATTTAAATGCTGTGTAGACCCACGCCTCAAAAATACAAAAAGCTAAACACAAAAAAAGAAATCAACATTGATAAGAAAAACAAAAGAAAACAATCGCCCACAAAGCACGCTCGCTAGCCGACAAAACTTGAGATCTGTAGTTGAATTTTCGTAGAGAAACCCAATTTGAAAACAAAATATTATATAAAATGCATATAAACAATTGTACGAACTAAAAATGTTGTAATGTCAAATCGAAAAAATGTTGAAATCACTAAACGCCTGTCGATAAATTGCGAAAACATGAAAACAAACGCATTATGATTGTTGTCATCTCTGAATTTCGTTGCTTATAGTAAGCGCATATTAATAGATAAATATATATATATATATATCAGCTCGCGCAATAATAAGAAATTCGATCACCACAAACAACAACAGCAGCAACAAGCAAAAGTATTCTTTTTATTATATAATTTGTATGTATACAATTAATTAATAACGCAAAGCGAACGAGATTTCGAAACAAGGAAAAAGGCGACATTTGTTATTCAAGGAAATTACTTGAAATTTCATTCAGATGAAATTCGGGTAATTTTTATTTTTATTTGAAATAACAATTAACAATGCTTTTACAAACATATACAACAAATTCAGCTCAGAGTTTTGTGTTCTTTTTTGCTAAAGGATTTATACAAAAACTAAACAACAAACAATACAAATAAACTTATAAAATGTGTACAAGTTTAAGTTTGCTTTAAGTTCAAAATATGATTTACGTTAGTAAAAATGCTGCAAATTTAATTTTAATTTAATTGTTCATAAGTGCAAAGGCAAAATATAGTAGTCTGTATGTATACTTTATTAATTATTTGTGGAACTTTGAAAATTTCGTATATATATACACGCTAAATAAGAAGAAGAACAACAGGATTGTGGATTAAACAAAACAAAAACAAAATACAAAAATAAAATTTGCTTCTTCAAGAAACAAAAAGATAAATGCAACAATCGAAGATGTTTAATATACTCTGTACTCACAGCATGTTGAAACATTAACAGATCCATCCAAGAATTGAGCACTGGGTACAGGGTATTCAGCATAGTCGAGCACTCTCGATATTAGACTACAAATTAGAGTACTCTCTCTCATGTAATGCACCTTTATAAATACACATGTATTTTAAGCATTATAAAATATGCAAATAACACTTAAATACAAAAGAAAAATGATACAAAAATCAATGCATATTTTCAAAACGCTTCTCTTATCACCAAAGCTGCTTTAACACGATGACCGATTATGAAGATAAATCGCTAGAAACCACAACATGCAATGCGGTAATTTGGCCAATTATAGCTACAATGGCCACAATTTTAACGTTACAGAAAGTGGTTAATATATATATATAATATATACACATAACATGAATAAATCCACAAATTTGTTTCACTAATAAACCATAAGTTATATTTTTGTTCTTTATTGTAATCATGTAAAGTAAGTGAATTAAGTCAAGTGGCAGGCGCATTTGGATCAGCAAATTTTGTGGTTTTCGTTGAAGGTTCAGTGACTACAGCTTCCTTGGTATATGATTTGTCCGCCTCCTCCATGATCTCGGCAAGCTCCGCCTCCGGTTTCTCAACTGCATTTGCATCCTCCAAGCTCTCCTGCTCTGGCTTCCCAGCTGCAGTTGACTTCTTCAGCTCTGGCTTCTTAGCTGATGTTGCCTGCTCAGCCGCCTCATTCGGCTGCTCATCCTCCTCGGAGCCACTTGCACTGGACTCACTCTCTGGCTGCTTATTATCATCCTTCGGTTTGGGTTCACGTGGTCGTTTGGCCCGCTGCTTTTTCTTCAGGCGTTTTGCTCGCTTCTTGGCCGTGCGCTCCTCGGCCTTCTGTTTGTTATCATCCAGTTTCTGTTGATAGGCATCGTCGGCTGCCTCACGTAAGCTCTGGTTTTGTATGTTTTTCTGGCGCGCGTATTCCTTGCGCCGCAGGTGGCGATATACGTGAAACTCTCCGGAGCCGGCACCCGCACTGCTGCCCATCACATTGCGCACGAATGTGGGCACGGAGGACATGTAGTCGCGCTCGCGCCTTTGCTCCGGTATAATAACTGGCTTTTCCTGTCATTTATTTACTTGATTAGCTTTTTTTTAATGGGAATCACAAATTTACTTACAGGATTTTTCATAAGTTTCTCCAGCTTCAGTCTTTGTAGATCGGTGGCTGACTTGATGAACGGCCCCAATGGCTTATCCTTCTCCCCAGCATCGTCGTCGTCGGAGCCCGCATTCTTTTTCTTCTTTCGCGGTTTGTTTTCTGTCTCTTTAACTAGATTTTTAATAAGCGACATGTTTGTTGACAAAAGAAGTCATTTCACTGTTGACGTGTTAACGTATCACGGTGACTGGCAATTCTTAATACCAAAAATACCAGACTTCTAGCATGTTACGACTTGTGAAGTTTGGTCACACTGTCGAGTTCCAGTCGAAAACAACGCGTTAATTTCTAAATTACCGATATAAAATCGTAACTCGTAATGTGCTAAACGTAGCCAAAGATCTAATTGTCATTTGTTTGTAAAAAGACACCCAGACAATAAATCCCCGTTTATATTATTAAATAGATTTATATATATATATGCCTAGTTACAACAAATTACAAAATTAAAAATCACATAAGCGGCAGTGACCAGCAGCAGAAAGCAGCACAGACCACAGAGCAAACAGTCAGTCGCCCGAGCGAGCAGCGTAGAGTTGTGTAACACGGCAAAGGCAACGGCAACGTGAACTGAACTGAATTTGGAACTTAGAATTTGGATTTGGTTTTCGGTTATCCGTTTTTGGTTTCTGTGCGCTATCAAAGAACAGGCATAAACAGGCAGCATGGCGCTCGAGATTGATGCAAAAAATGCAACGGCTGCGACTGGCGATGCTGGTGGTGCCACTGGCGGCAAGGCCAAAGCCAAGGAAAATAAGACCAATAATAACAACAACGCAGCCGGCGAAAAGAATTTGGTCAATGGCAGCAGCAGCAGCAGCGCCGCAGCAGCAGCAAAGAAGAAAGGTACGCGTTAACCGTTAACTATGACATTTTCGATCAAATCATCCCTCCCCCCTTCCCACCCACTCCACAACCATCCAGTGCTGAAGTGCGACATTAGCGAGTAGCAAAAGCAAAAGCAACAAAAATAAATAGTCTATCACATAACATTTTTACGTTACGTAATGTATTTTTTCTATAATGCTTTAAATGCGGCCCGTCGTCGTCTATTGCTGGGCGCTTTTGTCGTTGCCCCCCAACGGCCAATAGCAGCAGCAGTGCTGCTAGTACCGCGTGCGTTTCAATTGCATTAGTATTAGTGGGAGTTACGTACAGAGTGTGTGCGGTGTCTGCGTATTTGTGAATATGCGTGCGTGCGTTTTTTTTTTTTAACATGGCGACACACACACATACATAAATGCCGTTGTCCGATGTTCATTAACCCCCAGCAGCGGCGCCCAGCAATTGAAATGTTTCTTTAACCTCCAATTACCACGTGCTTGCCGCTTGACGCACTTGCTTGCATGCAACAAACAAAAAACTCTCGCAATCAGTCGTTGTCGTTGTGTTAATTATGTAAATCATGTTTTTGTAACAAATGATCCCCAAAGCATAACTCTCTCTGCTCTCTCGCTCTCTCTCTCAGCAGATGCTCTCCGTTTATTGGTTTGTTTATCAAATTTAGTTTGCTGTAATTTCAAATGTTCATGTTGAAATTAACAAGAGTCTGTTAAAATACAGAGAGAGAGAGAGCTTAACAATTAAGATTAGCGTTAAGAAATGCATTCTGATGCAGTCTTGCAGCACTGTCTTATCAGCAGCAGTTGCTTTGTTTGCTTTTCTCTTCTCTTTTCTTGTTTTGTTTTACAGCACTCGCACACAAGCGTAAATAGGCATGTGTGTGAGTGTGTGTGTGTGAGCTGCAGCCGGTAACAGTGAATGGCAAAAGTAAACGGCCACACTTAGAGGGCATATGTTATGTAACAAGTGCGCGAAATGTAGGTGAGGTCAGGTCGATGCGATGTGATTGCCCTTTGACGAATTCTTGCACTTCGCCCGGTTCAGTTAATTGGAATGACCTATAAAAGCAGCAATAAAAGCTTGTTTTGTTGGTATCGTTGTTTTTGTTTTTAAATACTTATATGTTAATTATATAACCGGTTTTGAATGTGTTATAAATAAGATTGCACAGTTTTTCTCTAAATGTTATCATCTCATTTTAAATAATATGATAGGTGTAATCAAAGCAAAGGTTAATTTCCTGCTTGAAAGGCTGCAATTTCTAAGGTTTTTAATTCTAATAAATTTGAAGGCCACATTAACTAAAAATATAAAATAATAATTGTTATATGGATCAATTTCATAGGGATTTCAAAACCTTAAAAAATCAGATGACAATACATACATGCATACATTGCGTGTTTAACGTATTAATCACGACTTTTATTCTTCAAACTGTTTCCAAGTATTAGCAGCTGATAAACAATAAGATAATCTACATATTCACATGCTGTTTACAGTTATGTAACGAGTTCATCAACTATTTTGAATGGAAAACCCACCCAAAGATATGCATAGAATACACCACAAACAATAGAGTTGTAAATTTGCTGGTTGAGCCTTGACCACAATTGGAATAACAATTGATGTTTATTTGTAGGCAAGAAGAATCGCAACAAAAGCCCGCCCCAACAAGACGCAATTGAGGCTGAAGCAGGCGCCGCGTTGAGCAATGGCCATGCGGTAAATGGTGTTGGCGATGGAGATGCTGATGCTGCTGATGCCAACGCAAATGTGCTCGCCGATAAGCCGGACAAGGCAACAGCAGCAGCTGAGGAGAAGAGCGCTACTCCTGACGATGAAGCTGCGGCGGCAGTAGCAGCTGGAGATGATGCTGATCTGGATGCGCTGAATGACATTGGCATCACAGTGAACATTAGTAGTCCCGGCACAGATGTGCTCTCCGTGCAGTTGTCGAGCATGGAGCTGGTGCAGGAGATCCATCAGCTGCTGATGGATCGCGAGGAGACATGCCATCGCACTTGCTTCTCCCTGCAGCTGGACAACGTAACACTGGACAATTTCGCCGAGCTGAAGACAATCGAACCGTTGGAGCAGGGCTCCACCATACGCGTCGTCGAGGAGCCGTACACAATGCGCGAGGCGCGCATCCATGTCCGTCATGTGCGCGATCTGCTCAAGAATCTGGATCCGGCGGACGCATACAATGGGATCGATTGCACCTCGCTCACCTATTTGAATACGATAACACAGGGCGATCTGCTGGACAAGAAGCGAACACGTCCCGATTCCGTGGACTGCACACCGCCCGATTATGTGACGCCCGGAGTGCGTGAGCCGCCGCTGTTGCCACTGCATCCGAACATTAAGAATGCGAAGGGACCACAGGCCCTCAAAGTGCTGACCACATCCGCATGGAATCCACCGCCGGGTCCACGCAAACTGCACGGTGATCTCATGTATCTGTATGTGGTCACCATGGAGGATAAACGCTTTCACATCTCGGCCTGCTCGAAGGGCTTCTACATCAATCAGTCCACCGACGACAATTTCAATCCGAAGCCCGACAATCCCAGCCATTTGAGTCACTCGCTCATCGATCTACTCTCGCACATCTCACCTTCCTTCCGACGTGCCTTCCAGGCCATCCAGAAGCGTCGCACCATGCGTCATGCCTTCGAACGGGTGGCGACACCTTATCAGGTCTATCAGTGGTCGGCACCACAATTGGAGCACACCGTGGACGCCATACGAGCCGAGGATGCCTTTAGCTCCAAGCTGGGGTAAATTGAAGCAATTAAATCAGTCATATTTTACTTACTTTCTCTCCATTCTCTTCTAGCTATGAGGAGCATATTCCTGGTCAGACGCGCGATTGGAACGAGGAGCTGCAGACGACTCGGGAACTGCCCAGGAAGACACTGCCAGAGCGCTTGCTGCGCGAGCGTGCTATATTTAAGGTACATGGAGATTTTGTGACGGCAGCCACACGCGGCGCCATGGCCGTCATCGATGGCAATGTCCTAGCCATTAATCCCGGCGAGGATGCCAAAATGCAAATGTTCATCTGGAACAATATATTCTTCTCGCTCGGTTTCGATGTGCGCGATCATTACAAGGAGCTCGGTGGAGATCATGCCGCGTTTGTGGCGCCACGCTATGATCTGCATGGTGTCCGCGTCTACAATGCTGTCGATGTGGAGGGTCTCTACACCCTTGGCACCGTTGTGATTGATTATCGGGGCTATCGTGTCACTGCCCAGTCCATCATACCGGGCATCTTGGAGCGGGAGCAGGAACAGTCTGTGGTCTATGGCTCCATTGATTTTGGCAAAACGGTGCTCAGTCATCCCAAATATTTGGAGCTACTGCGTCTGGCTGGCAAACACTTGAAGATCCTGCCGCATTCGGTGTTGAATGAGAGGGATGAGCCCGTCGAGCTGTGCTCCTCGGTGGAGTGCAAGGGCATCATTGGCAACGATGGCCGGCACTATATACTCGATCTGTTGCGCACGTTCCCGCCGGATGTGAACTTTTTGAAGCTGGAGGATGTGCAGATGAGCAAGGACCTCAGCGAGATGGGCTTCCCCATTGAGCATCGCCATAAGCTGTGCTGTCTGCGCCAGGAGCTGCTCGAGGCCTTCATCGAGGATCGTTATGTGACCTTCATACGCATTGCTGCAGCGCATCTGCAGCGCCTGAATGCCAAAAAACAGGCGGACAAAGACTTGCCCGTCATCACAGAGAAGCAGCTGGAGGAGCCAAAGGAAGAGCAGTCGACTGAGAAGCCCACGGAGCAGTCGGCAGAGAAAGACCCGATGGAGAAGGAGCAGGACAAGGAGAAAGAGAAGGATAAAGAAGCAAAGCCCAATACCAGTTCCACTGAGACGAAGAGCGCTGAGGCCATGGTGAATGCGATACGTGAGGCCCAATCCAATGTGGCAGTCTCCAATGAGGTGCAGGCCGCTGAGGTGGTGAAACGGGCCTGTGCCACTGTTGGCTCCCTCAAGGAGAAGGAGTTCGATTTCCGTTTCAATCCGGATGTCTTTTCACCGGGCATACGTCACATCGACGGACCCGATGGCGGCGGTCAATCGCTGGCGAAGCAAAAGCGTCTCGTTCAGGATGCTGCCGAGTTTCTGGTGCTGAAGCAAATACCCGCGTTCATCAAGGAGCACACGGCGCACTCGTCGCCACCCATCGATGGCCAGAGCCTGACCGAATCCCTGCACAGCCATGGCATCAATGTTCGCTACCTGGGCAAGGTGATAAAGATGCTCGGTCAGATGCCACGCATGGATTATCTGCATCGGATTGCCATCCTCGAGCTGATTGTGCGTGCCACAAAGCATATCTATTACACGTATATGCAGAGCACGGAGCCACTGCATCTGTCTGCGGCAATTAGTCACTTTCTCAACTGTTTGCTGACGACGGGACCAGTGAATCCCGCCGTCAGCAGCGAGGAGGTGCACAAGAAGCAATTGCGCAACAATGGTGGAAAGCACAACAAGCACAACAAATCCTCCAAGAGCCAAGCCAAACCACAGTCCTCATCGTCATCCTCATCCTCGGCTGCGGCATCCACACAGAATGGTGGCAACAACCACAACAGCAACAACTCGACAGCTGCTGCTGCAGGAGCCGCATCATCCTCGAGTGCATCGAACAACAGCAGTGCGGACTGGACACTGGTCACGCCACGATCTCTGTGGCAGCAGATACGCAAGGAGACGAAGGCCTATTGGAACTTTGAGCTGGACTGTGACTCCGTTGAGACGGCGGGCGCCAAGTATGGTTTCTTGCGGATCAGCTTGCTGCGCGCCTTCTGCCTGAAGGTGGGCATCCAGGTGCTGCTGCGCGAATATAACTTTGAGTCGAAGCACAAGCCCACCTTTGGCGACGATGACATCGTGAATGTGTTCCCCGTTGTCAAGCACATCAGTCCACGTGCCACAGATGCCTACAATTTCTATACGACGGGTCAGGCCAAGATCCAGCAGGGTCTGCTCAAGGAGGGATACGAACTGATTAGCGAGGCGCTCAATTTGCTGAACAATGTTTTCGGTGCAATGCATCAAGAGAATGGCTCCTGTCTGCGCATGCTCGCCCGTCTCAGCTATCTGCTGGGCGATGCCGGCGATGCATTGGCCATTCAACAGCGCGCCGTCATCATGAGCGAGCGTGTCAATGGCATCGATCATCCCTCAACCATTTTGGAATACGTGAGTGCCTGAATTGATATATATGTGTATAGAAAGTCTAATCTGTTTCTCTCTTCTTGTACAGACACATTTGTCACTCTACTCGTTTGCCAATGGACATGTGGGCATGTCCCTGAAGCTGCTCTATCGCGCACGCTACTTACTGGTGCTCATCTGCGGCGAGGATCATCCTGAGGTGGCACTCATCGATGTGAGTTGCAGGCAGTAACTTTTTAGCAATATATTTATTACAAGTTCAATTCAATTGCAGAGCAACATCAGCTTAATCCTGCATGCTCTAGGGGAATATGAGCTGTCGCTGCGTTTCATAGAGCACGCCTTGAAGCTGAATCGCAAATACTTTGGGGATAAGGCAATGCATGTGGCTGTCAGCTATCATTTGATGGCGCGCACCCAATCCTGCATGGGCGATTTCCGTTCAGCGCTGAGCAACGAGAAGGAGACCTACTCCATATACAAGTCACAGGTAAGTTGTGCCATATCAAACACAACAATGGCAACAGTTAATCAACTCCTTTTTCTTTTCCAGATGGGTGAGAAGCACGAGAAGACGCGCGAGTCGGCGGAGTGTCTGCGTCTGTTGACCCACGAGGCTGTCGCGCTGCAGCGCAAGATGAACGACATCTACTCCAATGGCAAGCTGACCAGCGATCTGCCGCCCATCCACATAACGCCACCCTCTATGGGCTCCGTCCTCGAAATGTTGAACACAATCAATGGCATTCTCTTTGTGCATATCAGGTTAGCTCTTGCATTATAATCCAGCTGAATTGTTAACTAATTCTCAATTCTCTACGCTGTCGCAGCCAAAAGGATATTGTGAAGGTTCGCAGCGAGATTGAAAAGCATTTGAAGACGAATACTGATGAGAATGAGATAACCGATGCACTCAAAACCATTGTGGCAGCTGCCAATAACAATGAGAATGCGACAGAGACGACCAAGGATGAAGGAGCAGCTGCAGCTGGAGCAGCACCGGGAGCTGGAGAAACGCCCGTGCAGCTGACAAATGGTGGAGGCGAGGAGACAACTGCAACTGCAACTGCGACGGTTTCCAGTTGAACAACGCAGCTACTGCAGCAAGAACACACAACAAACATCAACAAACACCAATAACTACAAATATTAAATACTACTACAATTTCATGAACAACACACATATAACGTCACAAAATTGTCATCTGTTGATTGTTGTCAATATTGCAACGTTTAATTCGGTGTCGTAAGCAAAATTCGTAACGGAAAAGTGTCTTTAATTTTGTTGTGGAACTAAGAAACAACCGAATCTAATAACACACAAACTAAAAAAAAATAAAGCATAATTATTTATGCTTTCTTCTAAAGGCTGCTCTTGTACTGCTCACACACACACACATATGTATCGTTAAATATTACTATACTATATACTACGGCCATATCCTTAGGTGATAAACGGCATTACAAAAAAAAAAAACAAAAAACAAAACCACATTTTAGCTTTAGTATGTCAAAAACAAAGGAACAAACTATACAAATACTAGCAAGCATCCTCCTAACCCTAATCATCACCAGCTATAGAGAAGAACAAAGAAACCCAAAAAAAAAAAATCAAAGCAACATAAACAATTGTCACTGTGTGTAGTGAATAATTCTTTTTGTTAAACCATTTGATGGGCGCCAGTCAAATGTCTTATTTTCATAGTTTATATAAACATATATATATATTCATTTATAGCTAGAATGCATTGTTTTTGTTTTGTTGATCACAACAATATATACATAATTTAAGATTGCGCTAACTGAAAAGAAAAGGCGAAAAACAAAGAGAAAGCCAACAAAATGGTTAATTTTTTCTGTTATACAATTACCATATAGATATATAGAAATATATATATATATATATAGACATCAAGCAAACTGACACACACACACATACACATATACATATATATATATATACATATGTATATATATATAGATTAAGTCCTTTAAATGCCAACAAGGTCTTGAAACATTTAATCACATGAGAACTACATGTTTTTTAATATTAAAAAGGATGATCAAAATAAAAAATCGAAAAAATGCAATTCGAATTCGGTTTAAACTAAATTTAACAGCTATGTGGATTAAGTTAAGTTTATGGGTTTATAAAGAGACTCGCATCACTTGCGCTTCCTGCACTTGTTGCGTCCCTTGCGCCTTCGTCCTGGCGTCTTTCCCGGCGACTTGCCATTCTTAGCTGTTTGGGTCTGTTGTGGTTGTTGTTGTGTCTGCTGCTGCTGCTGCTGGGATTTAGAGCCAGCTGCATTGGTTCCAGCCACATTAGTATTGGCCGCATTGGCAGCTGCAGTGGCAGCGTTGGTCTGTCGGTTCAAGCGATTGGCAATCTTCTTGGACGGTAGCAGATGTTGGCTGACCAGCTCGCCCAGGACGCCTTGATGCGCCAGCATGGAGAGGAAAGTGCAGATGAACTTGTCATAGTTGTGGGTGCGACGACTTGCATCCACCTTGAACATTTGCCGGCGATCATTCTCATCGGCCAAGTGCTGCTCATTGATGGCTATTTCCGTGTCCAGATTCTTGAGCAAAGATTGCAAATCACGCGCCGTAAACGCACTGGGCTCCAGCAGTGTGGTGGGTGTATCCGGACGCTGTTGCTCATCGCGCTCGCCCTGCTCATCGGCCTTGAGCAGTTTCTGCAGTGTGCCGGACACGATGGCCTGATTGGTGCGCAACATCTTCAGCTTGTGCGTGATGGCAATGCGTCGATCTGGGACGACAGCCATCAAATTGAAACGTATATCCTGCTCACCGGTGGCTATGCCCAGCCGCTCAGCCATGACACGCCGGAACTTGTCCGTCCAGTCCTCGTGCTCCTCCCAGCAGCCGTGATTCATGGGATACGGCTTGAGGCCGTCCAGCTCGAATAGTTGCCCATTGATGGGCACAAAGCTGACAAAGTGAAAGGCTTCCCCAGTGAAACGGCAACTGGCAACACCAGCGCCCGTTCGTTCCAGACGACGACGTGCCTGGGGCATTGCATGCGAATTGTGGGCACACGCTAGCTCCGGCGTGTTGCCAATGGCGAGACCCTTGTTTTCGGGACTCATGCCTTTGGTGTGGGCCTTGAGGCGACCCAGCGTCTCGCCCAGCTGCAGATTATTCTCGTTGCAGTTGAGCAGCACAGAGAGCAGCGCATGGGTGGCACAGCTATTCGGCACCACCTGCTGGGCAAAGAATATGCTTGAGATGGCCTCCTCATCCTTGACAAATATCTCGGCAGTTGTCTCCACTATTTTGCGACGCGCCCGTCGCTCTTCGATCCAGCGAAACAGGAAAATAAATCCATAGGGACTCTCAATGGGCTTTTGCAGATCATAGACCTCTTCAACCTGCACGTCGTGACCTGGTAACGAACGACAGCAGTGAGTTTTGAAATGAATGTCACCATTTCAACCCCATTTACTTACAGCCAAAATCTTCCAGGAGCAGTGTGAAAAGACCTGGATCAGATTCTAGCTCCAGCCAGCCATCTGCGAGCTGTGCCATTGGTAGTGCATTGTTCTTGCCGGCGTTGCCTGCAGCGGTGCTAATAGAGCCGCCTGCGACGCTCATTGCGCTGACCAGCTTGAAGAGGAGTTTTGGTAAGTTAATTGACAAATTTGACAATTATCAAATGCAAACAATTTTGTGTTTCTGCGCCGCAGCTCTGTGAGTGGCAACTCTTTGATTGTCAACGTTCCGGGTGAATAACATTCATATCGAAATGGTGTGGCAGCACTATTTCAGATTTACGCTCAGCTGATTTGACGTAACTTTAGCTCGGCACTTTTTTGCCCTGAAAAGTAAATCAATTTTGAAATTAATAATGGTGCGTCTAAATTTAGTTGCATTAACGAAACGAGTGCCCCTCATTCAATTCCGCAAGGGCGCTTTGACGGCACCAGGCAGCAAGGCGAGCCCAAGTCAGCAGGCAAGTTCAACGGAGTCGGGAGGCAAAAAGGTTAACTTTATAGGCCATCTACTGCATCATCTTTTTTTCTTGAGAACTACTCATAAATCTTTGTAATCTTTGGCTAATGATCGCTTATTCGATTCGCCCCCATCAGGTCACAAGTGGACCGGCGATTGAGGACTGGGAGCTGCCTGCGCGTTTTGCCCGCAAAAAAATTGATCCGCTAGAAGCCGAATACATCAATAATGGCGGAATACCCAACTGAAAATGCCAACGACACGACTTTAGTGCTGCTCGAATTAAGCTAAGAATACCGAACGCGAATGCCTTGCTAGCTACACAATTTATTGGAATTATTCATATTACGCGTGTCAGCTGTTTTAGCATTCACACACACACGCAGCCAGCCCCAAAACACTCAAATGTTTGTCGTCTAATTTTTGTAGTAAAGAGTAATTAAATCAGAATTAATTCAATGCGTGCAGCAAATCAACAGTTAACATTTATTACATTTAAATTGCATCTGCATGGGCCATAGCAGAAGCCTCACTGTTAAGTGAGGAGCAGCTATGTTGAAAATGGGGAGCCAAAGTGAGCACATTAATGCGAGTAGGAATTGCCATTCTCCGCCAAATGGGCTTTGCTCAGTGCTAATCTTGCGCCAATATAAATCAGACGTGGTTTTCAGTTCGCCCAACATTTATCGTTCATAGCCGACTGTGCTCTTGTCTCTGTGATTGTGTTATTTTTTTGTAATACACCGCGTTCGTTCCACCGCATCGCACCACCCCCCGCAACAGCCATCACACGGCACAAAGAGTGGAAAATTTCCAAGGCATTTGGAAGCAACGGTTGGCTCTTTATTAATAACTTTTCGCATTCTGCCATATTGCGTAGCAGGCGTTTATTCTTGGCTAGATAAAAGAGTCTGGCCAAAATCGGTGCTTGGATGGATGTGAAGCAGAGCATGCAAGTGAAGTGGTGCACCAACAAGGACTGCTTGGGTCTCCGTAAACGTGTCTGCGGACTGCATCAAACCTTTAAGTGGCTCCACCAGACACCCGCCCTCCACGAGTATCTCATCTCCGCCAGCTCCGTCGCTGCAAACACAGCAGCAGCAGCAGAAGAATCTACGCTCTAAAGTCCAAAACAACAGCAACCAAAAAGCAATAAACCAAAAGGAATACGCGCTTCGAGCAGAGCAAACAAGCAACAACAAGAGACAGATAGAAAGAGAAGAAGCAAAAGTATAATAAGCTAAAATAGACACGATACAGATAATAATTAATACAGTCAATACTACGCACGCCTAGGCATAGACATATAAACAAATAGACAACAACACTTAAAAATTCAACCTAACCTGCGAACACAAAAAAAAAAAAAAAATTGAAAAAAGAACGAATCGCTTTTTCGGCTGTTAAAGAAAAATATTAATTAGCAGACGTTGCTGACGCGCTGTGGCAATTGACCTTGTTTTTGTAACAACGAATGCAAATATTGAGCAGCAAGTGCATTGCCGTCACAGTGGAGCAAGCGAAAGAGAGAGAGAGCGAGCACCATAGCAACAGCGCCCAATTGACTTCCTTGTAAGAAGAGCAAAACAACAACAGCGAACCGAGCAGTGCACACAAATTGTGCAATAAAAGCAAGAAGAGTTGAAAATTTTAATTTTTTTTTTGCCCAACTGTCAAATTTAAAAATTTTATAAAATGAGTTTATTGCGTCGTAATTCGAGCCAACTGCGTCTGCTGCTGCAGGGCCTGGGCGCATCGTCAACAAAAATCATGCGGCACAAATCAAGCGATAACATCACTGCCAGCCATAACGTTGGCAACAGTATAAATGCAACTGGAACTGCAACAAAGACGATGACAACTGATAAGAAGCTCGAGTCAACTGCTGATGGGGATATCAAGAAATCGGTGTTCATATCGCAATCGCATGACATCTTCACCAACTTGGCGCTGGAGGATTGGCTGTACAAGAACTTTGACTTTGCGCATCATCATGTGCTGCTCCTGTGGGCCAACGAGCCGTGCGTTGTCATTGGCCGCCATCAGAATCCCTTCACCGAGGCGAATGTCTCCGCGCTGATGGAGCGCGGCATCACGCTGGCGCGACGGAACAGTGGCGGCGGCGCTGTCTATCATGATCGCGGCAATCTCAATTGCACATTCTTCACGCCCCGCGAGCGCTATGATCGCAAATACAATTTAAATATTGTGACGCGCGCTTTGTTCCGTGAGTGGGCCATCAAGGCGGAGATCAATGATCGCGACGATATCGTTATCGCCAACAAAAAGGTTAGACATGTGCTTTCATATTATTGCCCATTGGCTTATCAGCCTTATCAGCTGAAATGGCCATACATCTGGAAACGTATGACCTTTTGAATTGACCCCGCAATTCGCCAAATATTTTGGAAAAACACAATTTCATTCAAATGCCTGATTTATAAATAGTTGCTCACATTATATATTTTATTAATTTATATTTTAATTTGCATTTATATTATTTATTACATTATTATATAATATATTTCTTATTCAGTTATATTACTTATAATTTATATTTGATATATTTGCGCAGATATCGGGCACTGCTGCTAAGCTGGGACGTCCCAATGCGTATCATCATTGCACCATTCTGGCTAGCGCCAATAAGTTGCACCTGGGCGAGTCCTTGGTCAAGGAGCCGGCCAATTATATTAGTCGCGCCACTGCATCCGTTCCGTCGCCCATTCGCAATCTGGTCGATGTTAATCGGAATGTGAATGTGCCGCAGTTGCTCTCAGCTGTGGGTTATGAATACCTGAGAACTGTGGCGACTGCTCTGGAGGATGGTGGCAGCGCACAGACAATGAATCAGCGTGGCTTTCAGTTGGTCAATCCGACGGAGAAATGGTTCCCCGGCATCGAGGAGCTGCGCGCCAACTATTGCTCCTGGAACTGGGTTATTGGCAAGACTCCCAAGTTCACGGTGGAAAAGGAGCTCGAACTGAAGAGCAATGAGCATGGCATGAAACTAAAGCTGAACGTTGAAGTTGAAGGCGTATGTTTTGACAAATCTCCGAAACTGTTAACATTTATTAATTTTATATTGATTTGTTGCAGGGATTGATGACACAGATTGGCATCCAGTTGCCGCAGAGCGATCAGCTGGTGCCCGTGGTCACTCCCCTCCAGGGCCAGGCATATAACGAGCACAATCTGAACGGAATCATTGGCGCCCTCAAGTTGGTCTCCACCTCGAATGTGCAGCAGGCGATGAACGGTTCCATTTGATTCTTGCTTTGCTAGCAGAGCTACAAATTTGCATTATCTGTCCGTTTTCTCTGCTCAAGCCATTTTATATATATATATAGAGTAGTACACCTGATTTATATATCTGAACTAATGTAGCATGTAGGAGCATTAACAATTACATATTGACTTTCTATTTTATATATCAAAACGTTTTATAATAAATGAGTTACATGAAATGTGCATAAAAACTGCCTTTTTTCTATTTATAATAATGAATAAAACGAATGAATTATGTACGTTTATGCAACATTTTATTGCATATTGGTTAATTGTTATAAAATAATGTAAGGCACACTTGTTCACTATTTGACACAAATTGTTCACATAGATTGTCCACAAAATACATATATATTTATATATGGATATATATAGATTGACATATGGTACAAGTAGATATATATATATATATATAAACAAATGTATAACAATAATACGTTAGAAATTGGAATTAACCAAGATATCAAATAAAATCAATACATGGAGTAATCGTAATAAAAGAAATTGCACGCTTAAGGAAGGAGATGTGGACGAGGAGTGGGAGCTGCACCAGAAGCAGTTGGAGATTGGCCTAGATATGCACCGATTGCACCACCTCCGGCAGATTCTGGTACTCGGGATCGCGACTGAAGAACTCCATGAGATAGGCAAAGGTGGGCCGCTCCCTGGGATGATACTGCCAGCAGCTGTGCATGACGGCATAAATGTACGCCGGACACAGATCCGGCTGTGGCAAACGCTGTCCATTATCGACCAGCTCGATGGCATCCTTATTCAATATATCGCCATATGGCGGTGCGCCAAGCGCAAACATCTCCCACAGCGTGACGCCAAACGACCAAACATCGCTGGCATGCGAGAAGATGCCATTGTTGAAGCTCTCCGGCGCATACCAGCGTATGGGCCAGCGTCCGCCTTGCGTGAAATGATACTCATCGCTGCCAGCACGCAGCGAACGCGACATTCCAAAATCACTAATCTTCGCCTGCTGCCGGGATGTCAACAGTATGTTGCGTGCAGCCAAATCGCGATGCACAAAGTGCTGCGTCTCCAAATAATGCATGCCTGAAGCAGAGCAGCAAATGATTATTTAATTGAAATCTTTATAAATTCAAATCAAAGTTTGTATTCATGCTTACCGCTTGCGATTTGCGTTGCCCAGAGCTTCAGTTCGTTGTTGACCTTCAGCTCGGGACTGTGATCGAGTATGTACTGCAGCATGGAGCCGAGTGGCGCCAATTCCTGGACCATCATCAGCATATCACCTTTGGAGATGCCAATGAGTCGCACAATGCACTTGTGCTCCAATCGCATCATCACAGATGCCTCTCGCAGAAAGTCCTGCTTGTTGATGGCATGCTCTTCCTCGTCGCGCAGCGTTTTGATGGCCACCTCGAGACGAGGACTGCCCTCGGAACCGCGACGCAGCCAACCCTTGTAAACGGAGCCAAAGTCACCGGCTCCAATTTCCGGTCCGCACTCCAACTGATCCCGATGTATAAAGAATCGTTGCTTGGCGGCGGCCAACTCATCGCCACTGAGTCCCGATACACTGGCTCCTGCTGCACCTCCGCTGCACTTGCGCTGCAGATAGCCAGCCATTTCGCTCTCTGTGGACCCAGTGGATATAATCGAGTCGAGCCGCGACATCTGCTTCGAGTCGAGCAGCTTGATGGGCTGATCGAGCAGGATGTGCACATCCATTGTGGGCAAATAACCGTTGGCTGTGAGTGCAGCGAGACGTTCCCGCTCAATGGCGACATCGCTCTTGGTGAAATACTCGACTTCCGCCTCAGTCTTATTGGCAATCGGTGGCACCTCAATCGGTGTATTATTCCTTGGCACATTGTACACATCTCCACCAACATCATCGTTATCCACATTAAAGTTGCTAAAGTCCGTTGAGAACGAGAGATTCTTGAGCATCGGAGCAGCCGCCTGCAGCTCCTCCTTGGCCCGGGCGGCGGCTGCCTCAAAGCTGATGCTGCTCTCGGAATCGCTGCGTTTATTCTTCGATTTACTCTTGCGCAGACTGTTCATGTCGAAGAGACTCTTCTTGGGACTGCGCAGCGTATTAAACATGGAGCTAATGTTCTCCTTCTGCTTCTTCTGCTTGCCGGGTGTTGGCACTGCGATGGGATTGGCCGGCATGCTGCTGAGCGGCGGATTGGGCATATCCGTTGCTTGCTTGTGCGTAACACGGGGTATTGTGGCAAAGGAGGGCACCTCCGGCTTGGGCTGCGGCGCCACCGGATGCTTTAGACTGACGGGCAGGCCGTAGGAAAAGCGCATAAAATGCGCCACCAAATGCTCCAAGCTCGGCCAATATGGACCATCGTCAATGTACAGGAATTTTGACTGAAAGACAAATTACATTAAACAGATTATGAAAAAGAGCAAATATTGATGAATTAAAAGTGATTTTGAATCTGCCTCGCAGTCGTAGAAGAGCAAATATTGAACTATTGATAGGGGACAGGCCGAGGGGCTGATCCAGAATTTGAATAATAGATGTTATTGTCTCATTTTTACTCAGAATAATCAGTTAGATTATTAATTCGTAGCTTCTAGAAATATTAAAATTAAAATATATATTATCAGTCCGTTTAGGAACAATATTTTCAAACACATTAAAATTTCACACTTATCAATAATTATGAATTATTGACAATAAGAATGAATCATTTACATGCAATTTAATAAATAATTTAACAAATATTGTTATCAATTTGAATTGCTTACCCCGCCGGAGGACAACTTGTTGCCATTACTGTTCTGATAGAGATCCGCTTGTGAGATGAGAAAGTTTTTGGGCGACTGATCGGCGGTGAGCAGAGTGAGCACGTAGCCAGATGCCGCTCGCGACTCCGAGTAGCGCACCAGAAAGCAACCGGCTGTGTCCACCGGCTGGCCACTGGCCACCTGCTTGCGCTGCAAATGATGGGCAAACTGTTTGAGTATGGAGATGGCCTCGTCTCGCTTGAGGGTGCCATGGTACCACTGCTCCCGACTGGTGCTTGCCGGCGGCAACTTGTAGTTGAGCAGAAATTCCTCAACGGCCGTTTGGCCCGTCTCCTTGGCCAGATCGAAGGGAAACTCGCCGCAGCTGGTGCGTGGTAACGGTGGCGCCTGTGCCTCGAGCAGTGTTTGGACTGCCTCCAAATTGCCATGCTTGGCGGCCTCGTGCAGCGGCACATAACCATTCTCAATGTTGCGTCCCTGTACATTTGCCTGATGCGCGATCAGAATGCGTATAAAACTGGCCGGCTTCTGCCGACAGGCATACTAAAAAAGGAAAGGGAAGGATTAGCAGTAGAACCATTGAATAACTTGTAAGGGTCCCACTCACATGTAATGGCTGGCAGCCAGAAGCATCGGCGCTGTTGACCTGAACGTGTGCATCCAGCAGCAATTCGAGAATATTCTCATTGCAATACAGGGCAGCCAAATGGAGCGCCGTTTGTCCATCCTGATTCTTGGCATCGAAATTGCGATAGCCACATTTCAGCAGCTCAAACACGACGTTGCTCTCGTTCTTGCTGGTGGCACGATGCAACAGATTCGTTACGCCCTGGCTGCGTGTATTGTGCGGCGGCACATCGCCAGTGAGTGGCACCGTTAGTTTTGTGATCAAACCATTCGGTTCCTGTTGATAATAATCCACCAGAGTTTCCAGGCCATGCAAGATTTTCGTCTGACTCTTGTCATCGATGGAGAAGAAGGCATCCTCGCCATGTCGTCGAATCTGATAGTGACACACCTCGCCCTGCAAATAATAATAATTAATATAAATGTGTGAATCAATTTTGATATTTCTAAGCTGCGACATGCACGATCATGTCTAACAACTAACCGTGTTATCGAACACTAAAACACACACACACGCAGACACACACTTATGCAAATGTATGCAGCCTGCAACCTGTTGTTGATGTGTCACTCACCTGATGCAACAGACTCAACACAAAATCGCCAGCTGCTGTGCTGCTTTCGCGCACCAGAAATGTGCCATCCTCGTAACCTGCAAGCCAAAGTAACAATTTACAATTAATGAAAATTAAACACTTTTTTGGGCGAGTCTCAGTGTTGTTGTTGCTGCTGCTGTTAAATATGCACCTTGTTTAAGCAAATCGTCGGCTGCCTCGCGTGTCAAGCGGCCATGATACCATTTCATGTGATCATTGCGCGTCATTATGCTGCCATTTAGAGTCTATGTAATTGTCTGTAATACCGTTCAAAATGTGTACAAAAAAATTCACTTATTAATAGGAATTATCTGTGATAAGTGCGTGCAGTGTTGCACATCAGCTTGCAATCAACTCAAGAAGTTATCGTGATCGTCAGCTGGCAGTTATCGAGCTGCTATCAAACGACATAACATAATCGAGTTACGATTAATTGACTGTCATCGAGGTGGCAACGCTGTTATACTAGGTGCCGCAAAGTGCGCCCGCGCTAATCAAAATTCAATCGGCCCCAAATAAAATAACAATTTGAGTTTAATTGATCGCATTTGTTTTTATCTTTAATGTTGTTTTTTGTTGTTGTTTTTTTCATTTATCCAACTCATTTTTTTGTTGTTGTAGGAGAGAATGGTCTACTAAGAACACAGTATTAAATTGTGGGCGATTATGATTAGTTGGTTTTTGTGTGTGTATCTTAATTCGGCTCAAATACGATGTGTACATTTATATTTTTGTTGTTCTCTTTTTTTTGTTGTTTTGTTTTTGTTTTTTGTAGGTTATGTAAGAATATTCTTAAGCTTAAGCATTTAAAAAACGACTACAGACTATGAAAGAAAGGTTTAAATTATTATTAAATACAAACATTCAATGTCCGAAATGTATGTTTTTTTCTTCTTGTTTTTGCATTAATTTAATATTATAACTATATGTATATTTATATGTATGTATATTTTTGTGTTTTTTTTTCTGTTTAGCTGTTTTGTTTAGGATTATTTTAAGCATTTGAATAATGTACAAAAAAGTGTGCAGCTTTCGTTGTTTGCTGCTGCTGAATTTGATGTTGTTGTTTTTGTTGTTGTAGTCGATTCTTGTTGTAAGTATTGTGGCAACTTAATTGACTAACGGTAGCTAACTACGACATTAAGAGGAGAGAGTTAAGAATCCAGCAAAAACTTATCAACTAAATTGCTTAAGTGCTTTATTTTTAGCATTTCAGTTGTATATAATATATATATATATTGAGGAGTTTTACTTTTGTTGTTTGGCTTTTCAATATTATATATATAAATATATTATGTTTTTAGGCATTTTGTTGCTCGAAACTCTTGACAGCAAATTTACCAGAATTTCAGATTAAATTGCGTTCAAATCAAATACATTCCTAACCATTATTGATTATTGAATTTAGTGCCATTTGTTGTTGTTGTTGTTGCAGTGTTTGTTGTCCTGGATTGGCCTTTTGTTGTTGTTGCTGCTGCTTCTGTTGTTGTTGCAGTTGCCGTTGTTGTTGCTGCTTCTCTGCTGCTCATTTTCAAAAACGATTTCAATTAAAACATAACTAAATTCTAATGTAGAACAATATCTTTAAACATATTATGATCGAAGCATTATTTAAGTAAGCAGTATTCTCGCTCGCTCGCTAATTATTCTCATTTTGCTTGTATTTTGCATGTATTTTCTTCTTCTCATCTTCTTCTTGTTCTTTGTTTTTAAATTTATGACTTTTTCTTTGTTATTTGTTATGTCCTCAACATTTACGCTTTTTTCTTTTTCTTTTCCTTTTTTGTTGTATTATTATTATAATTATTTATATTTGCTTTGTTTTGCATCTTGTGTGTGTGTGTGGGTTTTGCCAGTTAATAAATTGTTTAATTAATTCGCTATTGAAGAGAGCTTTTGGGATACTCCATTCACAGTCTTTGATTTAAGGACATCATTTTCATATGAAAAGACAGTTTCCTTGCCGTTTTCGACGACACTGCAAAAAGAGTAGAAGAAACTAGATGAAAATATTTCTTAAATGAAAATTAAATCATAAATACTTAAAAATTTATGTTTTGGAAAGTTTTCTCCATGTCCAAAAATAAAATTAATATTTTTATTGACCTACCGTTTGGTCATCAATTTTTTGCCATTGACAAATACCGTTGAGGTCGATGTACGCTTAACCGCTGGCGTCTGGTGTCCACCTGCGGAGACGGTATTGCTGGCGGAGAAGGTAGTGAAGCCGCCGGGTGGCAGAAAACAGTCCATCATCTGGTAGTTGAACATGGGCGCACCAAACGGACTCGCCATCTTATGCTGATGATGATGGTGATGTCGAGCAGCTCCATGACCATTCTGGCCAGCATGATGACGTCGACTGCTGCTCGTGCTGCTCGTGGCCCCATTCGACGCCGAATAGCCATTGGCATCTGCAAGATTTAACAAGATTTATTTAAATGTTACATGGTTATAGATAGATATACAGATACTACAGTAATCGCTGAAAGCTGTTTTCAGTTGAGGCCTTATTTATTTAATATAATATTCATGTGTAGTAAATTTTGTAAGCAGAAGAATTTTGTATACCAAAAAGATGAGATTCAAAATGGAATTTAGAATTCCGCTAACATTTCGAGAAGCGACCACTGTATAAAGTTTTGAGAAGTCGTCATACCTCTGAAGAAGTCGGCAAACGGCGAGTTGCCGCCAAAGAATTCGCGGAAGACTTCCTCGGGCGGCCGGAACACAAACGGAAATCCGCCCATTATATCAAAGTCATCGAAGTCATGCGTCGTATAATGATAGCCCGAATGCGTCCGGGTCTGGCCGCGATCGCCCAGCCCATCCTTGCCGTACTCATCGTAAATGCGCCGTTTCTTCTCTGTAAAAAAAAAACAAATATTGAAAGGGGGATTCACCAAAATTCAAATTATTAATCTTCTTTTTGTTAGTAGTCCAGCAAAAAAAACGTTGGCGGAGCGAGCGATTAGACAAGGCCCAAACAAATGATGATCTCTGATGATGATGTTGAAAATGTGTCTTTCGGTTTTAGTTGCTGCTTATGCAAAAAACAAGAGTAACACAAACACAAAAAACGCGCCAAGGTTGTGAGTTCAGCGACATAACAGCAAAAACAAAACTCTCGTAACAAAAACAACAATGGCATCATAACCTCAAAAAGAAAGAAACGAAACTGAAAACTGGCAAACCAAAAAACAAAAAAAAAAGAAGAATGCTCCTCTCTTTGGGAGGGTTTACCAAAGAGTTTGTGAAACGGTGTGCCTTCGAACAAGTTGCGGAAGGTGAACGCCTGATAGCGATTCCCTCGCCTATCGCTGCCGCCACTACTATAGCTGGGATAATAATGATGACGATCACGATCACGATCGCGATCATAATCACGATAGTCAAAGTCACGACTCTTGTACGATGATCCCGTTGTGGCACCACTGCCACCGCTGCTGCGATAACGCGAATAGCTGCTGCTGCCGCTGCTCGCCGATGTTTTATGCAGCGTTGCCCTTGCATCATAGATGCGTCGTTTGCGCGCTAAATACACCAACAACAAATAATAATCGTAATAATAATGGATCCCTTACCATACAAAGCTGTGGGGAGGGGGAGTGGGGAACTTATGGGCAACACTGTTTATAGCGGTGCACTTACCATCGCATAGCACTTCGTAGGCCTCGGAGAGCTCACGAAAACGTTTATTTGCCTCGTCCAAATTGTCCGGATTCTTGTCTGGATGCCATTTGAGTGCTAATTTTCGATAGCTAAAAAATAAAAATGCAAGTTATTAGAGCGCAAAGAAATGGAAGAAAGAGGTCAGCCCCTCTCACTGGAATGAGCATGCCAAAATAGTCATTCCAGTGTTTAGCTCGTAATCAGTATTCCAATAAGAACCTCATTCCACTTGCAATACTTACGCCTTTTTTACTTCACCGTCGGTTGCAGTGCGTGGCACATCCAATACTTTATAATAGTCCACCATTTTGTTGCTGTGTGTGTGTGTTACTTAATAACTGTTATATTTGTTGTTCTTGTTTGTTATTGCCTGTTTTCAATTGCAATAGAATCGCTTCTCGTTCCACTATCTTCTCAAGCGCAACTGCAAAGACAACAATAAAGACAAAACAGAGAAATTAGTATAAGAGATAATAAGAAGAATAGCAGCAGCAGCAGAACACAACAAAATACCGTTGCAAAAACAGCAAATTTGGCAACAAAAAAAAATAGAAAAATTTGACTGTGAATATACTTTTTAGATTTTCTGTATAACTTGCTCTTATTTTTGGCAGTTATTGTTAAAAGGCAAGCCAATGCCTACTGGCTGGCTTCAGGGCAGGCTTAAGATCAGCATAAATCCCAAAAAAAAGAAACAAAAGCAAAGCCAGCGCGATATTTGCTTTAATTTCATTTTCTTGTTTTACATTTTGTACCACATTTCGAGTTCAATGTCGTACGAAAACCTCATTCTCCTTCTCGCTCATTATGAGCCGCCGCATTCGCCCACACACAGCAACAGAGAGACACACAAAGAGAGGGAGACATGCAAAGAGAGAGACCCACAGCATTGCTTAGGCAAGCACACAGGCAAGGCAGGGAGAGCGCCGCTAAAGGTGGACGGACGGCGCATGTGTAGGGCGTTCAGCCGGCAATGCCAGCAGCGACGCTGACTGCGACGTCTGCGATGTCGTTCCACAAGCGCGTGTGTAAAAATTTTATTTCATTGTGTTTGCTTTGGTGCTTTTTTTTTTTAGCGTTTGGCTTTTGGCGCCCATCTTCGCCCCATTGTTTTTCACACACACATTTTTCGTGCAAAACACTCGCTAATTTTATTTAATTTGTGTTTGTTGTTGTTTGGTTCGTTGTCATGCAGCCCCCTTGACACAATTTTTTTTTGTTTTTTATTTGCTTCTCTTATTTTATCAAATAAAATTACAACGGCAATGCACTTATCTCAGTTGTTGTTGTTATTGTTGGCTAATCTGTGTCAATTGTTGTTGTTGTTGCCACATGTTGCCAACGAAAGTGTGCTACAAATCAGGCCCGCAGCTAAATGACAAACATTATTATGCGACTGACCCAAAACCTGAGTGAATAAATTGTTGTTGCTGCCAAAGTTTAAATAACTTGTTGTTGTTATTTGTGTGGGTTGCTTTGAGGAGTTCTTATTGGGCGTTTGTGTGCGTGTGTGTGTGTGTGTCTGTTTGCTTTGCTCTTAAAATTAGTTGGCATTTTTATTTTATTCAATTCTTTTTTTGTCTAATTTATGACTTTGGGTGCTGCGTGTGCGTTCGTCGGCTATTATAAAATTTATTGAATTTAATAAATTCCACGCACTTACGACAGCCAAATTACTTAACTAAATCCACATGACATTTGCTACATCTATCTCTATCTCTGTTTAATTTTGTGGGAACGAAATGGAAAATGGAACGAAGCACACCTGACTGCTAATCATTCACAGTGGGTTAACCAGAATATTTATGAGTGTGCCATTAAGTTAATGCTGTAATTATTTTTGAGGTGACTGGCTACAAAAGGGCAAACCGTATAAAAAATCAAATAAGGCATGAATAGTGTTTGCCATTTAATTTAATTATTTATGCAACGACCTTAAGCAGATTAAAAACAAACAATAATGTTAACAGTAAACTTAACAGCGATTTGACAGTTCCTTAATGTTAATGTTTAACAGTTTGTTTCCCCACTTTTATAGCATACTTTTGTGCTATAAAAAGGACACTCAATAAATTAAACTTTATTTCCTTGTTATTTTATCTATTATTTACTTGCATATGTAAATAAATATGAGGAAATTTGCTCTTTTATCAGAATATTATTTACAGTTCCATTTAAATGATGCATATAAACAATTGCACAATATTTATTAAGCTTATCTTTACAGAGCATGCAAAAACAAGCTGCTGAATCATTAATAAACAATTGTGGTACAACAAAATTATACGATATTTAAGCCAATGTGTCACAAGCTGAAGTAAAGTACAAATTTTATCTGACGCAAGACAAACATAAGAAATTATACTGGAAAAAAAGGACAGGAAGTTCAAAGGTCAGGTTCCACCGAGATTTGAACTCGGATCGCTGGATTCAGAGTCCAGAGTGCTAACCATTACACCATGGAACCAACTTGGCCAGCTTGGCAAAAGTGGCTCATATGAAACAGAGAGCCACCCACTGCGCATGCTGCGCTCTTTTCTTGTGGCATGCAACAGCTTGTTTGTCCATGGCGTCAACAGCTGAGAGAGAGCCAAATTCGACAGGCAAAAGAAGGTCGCGAGTTCAAAGCCAGTCCAAGTTACATCAAAGTTTGACCCACAACAAATTGTGCTTATCTCACAATAATTGTTTGTTGCTTTTATTTTCAATCTTAAATATATTTCTATATATATATATACATGTACACTGCTCAAGGTCACAGCACATGCCACGCCTGCTTTGCATTTAAACGCCTCTTGAATAAGTTGTCAGAAAACTGTTCAAATGAGGCTTGCTCAATGCATATACATATAATATAAAACAAGAAAGTGCAAATAGTTCTCAATCAAGCCGCAGCTTAAATACCCTTCTTGCAGTAGTTGTTTGCAAAAATGTTGATAATTTATTAAGCATATTATAAGCAGCATAATATAACTTACAACACTCGTATTTTCAATTAAACTATCTGGGAAAATTCAAGAGAAATCATCTGGCATCTTATACTTTATAAATCTGACATTGTGGTAAATAAAAGAGTTGTTCATAGAAGAAGTCAACTTCCGACTAATTATTCCTATTAGATATAGGCATATAGGCATATATAGCACCCTATAATTAACCATATTGGCCAAATTTGGATTGGATATCTTGGTAAAGAACAAAGTAAAAAAAAACCGATCTGGCCAGGTCCAATATAACTACAATTAATTCATGGTATATATCCCAAGTTTCATAAAGATAACTTTAAAGCTGTGTCAGATTTCAGTCAGTTATCAAGATAGTGATGTTAATCAGGTATTTAAATATATTTAATGGCATCAAAGATGTTCCCTTGTACACCCTTACAATGTTCACAACAAATTTGTAACACCCTCTCTGCCAGCGTATAAAACATATTATCGCTTATGTATGTATATATATATATATATATACATACATATATAACTATGTATAAATATATACAAACTAGCCGACTAGCTGCTACATTTATATAACAAACGTATAGCTATATAAATATATATGTATATATATATGTATATAAATATATATGTATATATAATGTCTATATACCTGTTGACATATTCGGCAAATTCTAGGTCGTAGGTGTAGGAACTTGTAGCATTGTCTAAAAGCAGCAAATGACGACAACGACGACGACGACAACGTTCAAATTGAATCGTTTGCTATTTGTTGCTGTTGTTGTTGTTGCTGTTGGCCAGCAGACTAGCCGCATGACACACTAGTCTCGCCGGGAGAGGGGTTTCCTCCCCACCCCTACCATCACCATCATCATCATCATCGCTTGCCACTGACGTCTGAAGATAGAACTGTTGCTGCTGCTTCTGCCTGCTGCTGTTGAGTTGAATTTCACAGCTGTGGCTGCTGACTCAAATCACAGCCAAATATCGCTGGCGGCTATAACGCATCAATCCGAGTCCACCACTTGCTTCAATTTTTTTAGTTGCTTGTGGGCGGGGTGCGACAACATTTAAGGCATTTTTATTGTTTGTTTCTGTGCTCGCTTAGACGGCAAGGCAACAACATTGCGAGGAACAGCAGCAGCAACAATTAATTTTAATACCCTTTACAAAACAGATCTAAGAATAAGCAGTTAATCTATCGATAAGAGAAATTTGAATCATAAACTATAAAAAAAAACACGGCGTCCAAATGGGTTTCTTTGTTTCCTTAATCCCAAAAGTTTTTCTTTCATTTTACGGAAGGAAGTGAGGCAGACTATTTTTGATTTGGCAATGCTTTGTTGATCGATTGTTATCTTCACTTATCTATATATGTAAAGCTTTGCTTATCAGCAGTTAAGTTCAGTAATCGATTCTTAATCTTCCATTCAATGGAATGAGGTGCAACAAGGACTAATTTTGATATCATATCTATATGCAGCAGTTATCTTCAATAATCGATTGTTAATCTGTGGAAAGGACTAATTTTTATGTGGCAATGCTTTGCTGATCGAGAATCACATTTCATTATCGATAGCTATCTGTACGTAAAACTTCAACTGACAGCTGTTATCTTCTGTAAATCTCTAATAAATATCTTTCTTTTACATAAGCTGACATTTGTGCTTGGGCTTAACTTTCCAGCCAAAGCTATTGGAAATTCACCACAGACTCCAGTTAGGGTATCGAGAAAATGTTGGCTGCGCTTGCCTGATGCTGCCTACGCAATTGGTTGGTGGGCATCAAACCTGAAATCGCTCCAAAAATTATGTATGTGGTTGCTTTGCTTGTTGCTCGCTGTTAGTTGTTGTTGTTGCTTGTGGCTTGCAGAGTTGTTGCTTATGCAAATTACATCACCGCCAACGGCGACAGCAGCATCAATCGATAATCGATAGATAAATGACTCTGGAGACAGACAGCGCAGACTTTGATATAAAGCTTGGCGTTTTTCTCTTTCATTTTTCACACTTTCCATTTTATATTTGTTGGTTAGTTGCAGCAAGTTTGTTTGTTTATCGACTGTGGTTGTTGTTGTTGCTCGTACGCACTCAATTAATGCGTAATTGTGTCGCTGCATTGATAAAGCAAAAATAAAAAAAATAACCAACAAACAAGCAGCAAGCGAGAAATAACAAACATGACACGACACAATCAGCAATCAGCTGCTGCTGCTGTCTGTGTAACAATAATAAAAGCGATACAAGAAGAAGCAGAAAAAGAGGAGGTGGCAACAACAACAACAACAGTTGGTTGCGTGTTAATTACATGCACTGCGTGCTGAGCCACTTTGCTGATTGATTTTCTTCGTCTCACTGTTTGTTGTCGTTACTGTTACTTATTTTGTTGTTGCTCATTTTGCCATAACCTACTTCTTGTGCAAATGCAATATCAATATACACAAACACACACACACGCACATAATGAAAACTGATAGACAACGTAAAGCAAAACGCGCGATAAGGAAACGTTGCGCATTTACAAATACATGCACACACACACACACACACGCACACATATGTATGGGGGCGCCAAAGAAAAGTCACGCAAGCAAAAGCAAACGCAGCAACAGTTAAGTGAATGTGAGAGAGAGACAAGGAAAGAGGAATGGGAGAAAACGGTTGTGGGAGGGAGTAGAAAAGACAATTCACACTTCTTGCACGAAAACAGCTGAGAGGGGAATGGGATGAGATGGAATGGGAGAGAGAGCCGATGTGGGGGGTTTGAAAAACTTACGTTTCTTCTTGCACAAAGGGGATTAGCTGATAGACAGGGAGAGAGAGGCTGTGGGGGGATTTAGAAAACACAACTCACACTTTATGCACTAACACTGCTGATAGAGATAGGAGGAATTGAAGAGAGAGAGCGGGGTGGGGTAATTAAAAAGCACAACTCACACTTTATGCATTAACGTTGCTTGCAATTGTCGATATTGTTGTCGTTGTCGTATTTATTAATGATATTATTATTATTTCTAGTGTTCTTGTTGTTGTCGCTGTTTGTTGCACAAACATTATAAACAAAACGAAAATGAGCAGCAGCAACAACAAATCAAAAGGCGACGCGAACTGACAAATAAAACGCGCACGTCCGCGTCAATGAATCGTTTAGAACTGAACGCAGCACTCAAGCAGCTGACAGCGTTGCCATATACGTGTGTGGGGGAGAGAGCGCCTGAGAGAGAGAAAGTTCCAAGAGCGTTGCCGGCTACGCTGATTAGTGTGTGCTCATTGCTGTTGTTGTTGTTGCCTGATGCGTGCGTACCTGGGTTGAAACCGGAAGCTATTACGCGCATTCTTGCAAATTTTGCAGCGTATTTATCGTGTGCGAGTGAGCGAGAGAGAGAGAGAGATGTGTAAGCTTTGCTTATCAGCAAACTTGATGACTCTTAAGAGATCAGTCAGTTTCGTGTTTTTGATATACTACTGGTTTTTACCCCTCCATTTCTGCTGCGATATCAAATTGTGAATCATAGACGATTTCAGCGGAAATTTGCTATTAGCCATAATACATACTAACTGGCTTTTGGCAAAAGCACACACAAAACATATTGTATTAATCGATTATAAATTCAATTCATTTAAATGAATATATAAGTGTAATTTTTATAGTTAGGGAGCGAAAGAGAGGCACGGAGACGGCTGGCGGCAGAGCGCAACCGAAATGTTAAGGCAACCAATTTGAATATTTAATTTTAGCACTCGCAACCAGAAAGCTATTTTTTTTATCTTTTTCTTTCTTATTTATTATTTTTTGGGTGAGGTGCGCGAGAGATTAAGAGGGAAAGCAGGCAGCGGAGGGCAGCAACCGCTCGGCGAGTCGTTGACGCCGTCGTACAGTGGTGCAAGTTACAGCAAACAGATCCTGAACTTTTAAATTAGGTATGCGAGCATATTTAAATTGTTTTTTTATTGCAGATATATTGAGAAAACATCTTTAAGTTTATTTCGGCAAGGCTCTTCAGTTTTTTAATTATTATTTTTCTTTCTACTGTATATTTACAATCATGACCTGCCTCATTTCATGCCCATATTGTTTGCATTAAGCTCACGTACCACTGTGCCAAGTTAACAGCAGGTGGTGATGATGATGATATTATTTGCCCAATGAAAATTTTGTGCAAAATTTGCAGTGTATAAATTGTACACTTTATGTACATAACAGAATGTAGGCGTGATTACGCCTGTGTGTGTGTGTATGCTTGTATGCGACTATTTTTAGTATTGCGGAAAATTGAAAATATATTAAAAGAAAATATAAATATATATATCCACATTAAATACATATAAGAGCCAAGCGAGAGCATGCTCGCAGGCTAGGCTATATCGATGGATAGATACCCATTAAACAAATTCTAGGTAATTAAAAGAAAATTACTAAATTGGCTTTTGTTTATTATACAAATATTTAATAGACATTGATGAATGTTAAGTCTTGCACATCCGAAAAGCAATTTTGTACAGGGTATAAGACAAATCGAGGAATGGATAAGCAAAATTGAGCGCCATCAATGTTGCGGGAGAAATAACAGCAACAATCAAACTAACGGCACTCACCTCAATACAAGCAAAGTTTTTTTTTTTTTCTGGCGAGTGAAACAGCCGGAATTGGAACAACGGTAAGTGGCAACAATTACAAAAGAGTGCAGAAGCCTAAAATAACACAAATTAATGCCACACAAAGCAACACAAATTGCAATGGAAAGTGGAATACACCTCTCTTCCCTCCCTCCCCACGTTCTCCCGTCCGTTGCATAAAAAAGAGAGCCAAAGAAAAAAAGCAAAAAAAAAAAATGGTAAGCACAAATGTGGAAAAGCGCCAAATTGCACAATCTAACGAAAGCAGCAGCAAACACAATGAGTGCAATGCCATCAAGAGCAAGCATAATAATAGTACTACTAATAATAATAATAATAGTGGTAATAGTCAAGATAAACCACATGGGGAGTTAGTAGTGGGGAGAGGGAGAGACCTAGAAATAGACACGTGGGCGTGGGAATGTATCTATTTCTGTGTGATATGGAAAACCAAAAGATAAATACAAAATAGTCCATGTATGTAGCTCTTTTTTTCTGCCTTATTTTCTTCTTTTTTTTTGCTGCCTGTAAAAGTTACAACAACAACAAATGCTGATTCATCGCGCTTGTAAGCAGCTGGCGATTGCCACAATATACATATATATATATATGTATATGTATGTGTGTCTATGTTCCGTTTTGGAATTGTTTGGAACTTTTGTAATAATAGCATATCTAAGCACTCCTATCTCTAAGCGGGGGGTTCCTCTATTATGCTGATGGGTGGGAGGTATGTTTGCGGGGGGGAGAACAGTTGTGCACTGTTTCTAATCAACTCGCCGCAGAGCATTTCAGTTCAGTTGAGTTGAGTTGAGTTTCAGCATTTCGGCGCATAAATTAAATCAATTCAATGTAAATTTCGAAATGTTGTCTGTGTAATTTTTGTGTGGTTTTTTTCGTTCTCTTTTTTTTTGTAAATGTTCTTCTGGGTTGGGTCTACATGGCGAGAAACATTTAAAGCTGAAAACGTAATTCTAGCTTCATATTCATGTTCAAATTATATGGTTAAAAATTGCCTGAAGAGACGGCCAAAATTTTCCATTCCCATATAACTTCGCCAAAAGTGATTGGATATTGAAAAACCATAGCTTGACCTGTAGATTAAGATTACACTTTATTACATACCCCCAAAAAAAGTTTGTGGGAACATTTAAATTTGAATGAAGTTCAGTTACGAAATGAGCACAAAACTTCAAATTACTTTAAATAGGTACAAAGCTTATCTGAAATTCGACTTGACTTGACATAAGTATCTTAAATCAATTTTTGACATCTTAAATGCAAAGGCACCAAACTAGTTGAAATTTCCGACCGACCAGATCTTTTCGCTCAGTGTATTTGTGTTATGCTGCGGTCATGATGGGGCGGGGAGTGGGAGATTGCCTGCGGCATTACACTGGGGATTTAGCCGAGCTTTTCAATGGCATTAAAAGTGACACGCCCTGATTAAGGGCAGTTGTCAGTTGTCCATTGGCTTTGTCATCAGACAATGCAACCAGCACGGCTTTTGTAGCTTAACATTTTCAAATGCATTGCTATTTGAAAGCTTCAGATAAAAACTCTATGCTTAAGCTGAGTTGAGTAAGAAACCAGTGATTCTTTGTTGAGTGTTGCGCACACATAAATCACGCCACTCTAATCAAAGGAGTTACTCAATTCATTGATTAATTATATGCTGCTGTGACTGTTTAATTAATTTTTGTGTAGACAATTCAAACTAAAAGCTATAAGCTTCCAAGAAATTTCAGCGCTTTTTTTTATCTTCATCTGCAGTTGATAAATGATTTTGGACTGGGGCGAAGTTCAAGCATAAGTTTTTTTATGTTTGCTCTCTCTCTCTCTCTCTGTCTGTGTTGTCTCTGATCTAATCTAATCAAGGTTGGCGAAAGGGAGGTTTGTGCGGGTGTAATGATGACGATGCCGAGTTGAGAGAGTCATGCACCCATAAATCCTAAAAATAAAATATAATAAAACGAACAAAATACAGCCAAGAACTAAATAAGGCAAAGTCAGCTTTGTCAGCCAAGATGTGAGTCGGTTATGTGTGGCGGTCACATAAAAATCTACCCACCATCAATCGCACAACAAGCAATGCGATCATAAAACCTGTAGCTTAAAGATCAACCCGTAACTCAGTCACTCAGTCTGTCAGCCAGTCAGGCGGCTGATGATCTCAATGAAGACATTTTTTATTGCGTTTTCTGATTTGTGAAATCGTTACCAGTAACTAAAATGAAAAAAAAGACACAAAACTCTTTTTCCTTGCAGCGCACTCTCTCAATAAATCTGCCAGGCGCTGACGTTCACGATCACGATATCATCGCTAAGACTACTGTGTGGACAGCGCCACACCACTAGACTGACTGGCCAGCAGCGTCATCATCTTTGTTGTTGTGGTGCTGGTGGCACAACGTATCCGCATCTAGATCAGCTCCAATCCAAACCAATCCAAACCACTCAACTCAACCCGACTCGACTCGAATCCGGCCCCAGGCTGAGCATGCACAATAAGCGTTTAGAAAAGAAGTCAAGCGCTGTTGCACTCTTTGTTTTATGTTTGTTGGCTGTCGCTATTGTTGTTGTTATTGTTGTTTTGGTAACATTCACTACTACTGTTTGCAGGCACATACCCCACTTTATAGTGGACGGGGTATATTAGCTGCACACTATGTGCTTAAGTATTTTCTCTGTGTTTGCTACGCTAGATACGATTAATAAACCCATTAAAAATGGGTAAAAGGATAAAGTGAAGTTGTGTCAAGGCAAGTAAAAGACAGAGGGAATCTTGTACGACCCCGTACTCATCAAAATACTATATGTACAGACATAATATTATTATAGTCTATATTCGTTATTTGTCCTTATGGATAAGATCTGTCCTTTTGAACAAGCTAACATCAGCAAGATTGCTAGGGTAAGCTAGGGTCGAGCTCAGTCGACAAGCGCATTTCGACTGGTTTATCACATTTCAAGTTTTGTTCGTAATTACAGGGTATACACACACTGTATGCTCAAATGTATCTCTGCTGTCATTGTGTGCAGCCGCTTGTTGCATTGACAATGAAGTTATTAAAGCGCCGAGCTGGACAACAAACCGCAAAACTCCACAACTCCAACTAGACATTTGGGCAACATGTGATTAGTTGTTAAAAAAAAACTTCATCATGACCAGAAAACCGCTCGTCAAACAACCAAATTATTCGTGTGCACTATAAACTATAAGCAACAACTACATAAATCAGTGGCAAGCCAACAGATTTTTAGAGGCGAAAGTAGTCAATGTTTATCCATTCATCTGTTTTTTTTTTGTTGTGGCCAGCTCTATAAAAAAGGTTCAAGTTAGCAGCACCATTTGTAGCACGTACTTCGGCTGTGGGTTAAATATCATCTCATTTCTATCTAGATAGTGGTAGCAACATAATTTCCCAATTAGATAAACCACAAACACTAAAAAAAGAATGAAAAAGAAAAAAAAAACGGTTGGCTCATAAAAAATACAAGACGCTGACAGCCGTGTTAATGTCTAAAGAGGCGGAAGGGGAGGACAGAGTCGGGGAGTTTGGCAATTTGATATGTTGAAAGAGTCCAAAGAACAAGTGTAGTGGAAAACCACAGCGACAAAAAAAAGAAGCAAAAAGCAGCTAGTCTCCAGCGGGCTTTATAATAGCCGTGAGATAGCAGAACCCAAAGCTAAAGATAATAAATCATCAGCTATTCTTTTTGTCGTTTAACTTTAGTTACTAAAAGTTACCTTAAAGTCTTGTAAGGGTATTGGAAAACTTACATTGAAAACATGCGAGTACTCATATTTCTCATATGAGCTCTCGAGGTCTTATAAAGTCATCTAAAGGTACGAATAGGGGAAGTTGAAAACCTTCATTGAAAAAAGAGATATTTCAAACATATTTGATTTTATTGTTTCGGGTTTGCGACCTCAAAGTCTTGGAAGAGTACTTGGAGTAATAATAAATGATTTTATTAAATAAATAGATAACTGAGACTAGTCTTTATAGTCTCAGAGTTCGGCTTCTTTCAACAGATAGCCTCGGCTGATTATATGTATATATATACTATATGGGGTCGTAATTTCTTTCTTCTAAGGATGGGAAATTCGAAGAATTTAGGTTTGCAGAAAATTAACCATTTTAGCGGCCACCTTTGTACACTTTTTGATGGACCTTTCACTCACATTTCAGTCAACCCATCCATCGTCTGGGTGCACATTGTACAAATGATTTCAACTGGCAGTCAACTACCACAACTAACATTTTTGGGGTCAACTAGGCAAGCGCGCAGGCGTCGACTTGCGACTTGACTTCTCTCAGCTTGTTGCTCAGCCAATCAGCAACGTGTTTTTGTTGCTGCTGCTGCTGTTGTTGGCTTGGTCAGTAGCTTGGTCAGTTCAGCATCTGACTCGGCGTCTGAACTTTTTGCCCGCTCACGCGCAACAGCAGAAAAAGAAGAAAAAATAATAGAAGTAGCGAAGTAAAAAAAAAATGACAAGCCATAAGGTGAGCTGTGTTTTTTATTACTTCACATTTTGTGTGTTTTTCCTCATTTGTTTGCTAGAAGTGGTGGTAATTATTATAAATAGTCACGATTAGGCCTATAAAGCAAAATGAAAGTTGAACAGGCTCGCCCGCTCACTGAAAAGTGAGTGATCAATTTCAATGTTCAACAAGTTTTCTCAAGAAGAAAACGAACTCCATTTTCAAAGCAATTAGTTTAATTGAATGAAGCAGCAGTCATAAAAAAAGAAAAACAAAAGCCAAAAAGAGCATTAAAAAGGCGATGATGATGATGATGTTGGTTGAATGGCGGTAATAAATGTAGTATAATTGAAAAGTAATTGCATGTCGCGCGATCGCAAAAAAAGAAGTAATAATAACAGAGGTAATTATAAAGTAATGACTAAAACGAACAATTTACAATTTGCAATGTTCGTTCGCACGTCAAGGCAACAAGAGAGTATTGAAAGTGTTTGCAGCACTGTCATTTGTCTTATTGCAGCGCAGCCAGTGTTGGTAAGTGCTATTTAACGAAAGTACTTAAGCTAATTGCATTCGCTTCGTTGTGTTTCATTTCCATTTGTATCTCGGCACACGCGCACCTCTCGCCTTGAATGAAATATGCGATAAAAGCCAAAACCAGAAACTTCATGTCTCTCTCTGTCTCCCTCTAACCTCAACTCCTTTGTGCTGCTCGTTCGCGACATTGGACATGACACAATGATAAAAGATTTGGCAAACATACAAAAGAAACACAACGAAAAAAAAAACAGCAAAAAACTTCAAATGACTTGCAAATTGTATCGAAAACACAGAGAGGAGCGGCGCAGGGCAAAGAGCGACGCTAAAGAGTTAAATATTTAGGATTGGCAAATTAAATAAATAGCTTAACAAGAACAATGGGCAAAGCATAAGCAAAGCATATTTAATCATGCACGTTTTGGGTAAAGAAGAACCTATTCAGTGGAATATTTATTTTAATTTAATTAATGTCTAGTCGTCTAGCTTGTAGATAATATTATTATATATATGTATCGAAGACCTTTACAGCAAACTGGACTTAGTCAGAAATCACATTCACATCTATTCTTAAGTGTGGAGCTCACATTTAACAATCGAGTTTTGCAATTTGAGGTTTCATTTGCGTAATTGCAACTGGTTTTCATCTAATTACATTAGCTAATTAAACAGTTATAATACATAAGCGAGACTATCAGCCAATTTTGCTAATGAGACCAGAGATTGAGAGAGGGGGAGAATAGTCAGAGACTAGAGACCCTTGAAATATGAATTCACTCAAGTTGCAATGCTAAATGATATATGATTATTATGGATTTAGACTGCAATTCTAGCATTTCTTTCAAGATTAAATCACTCAAGTGTGGTAAAATTTCAGTGACATCATCAAACCGTTTGTGCACACTTCACTTTTTTTTTATGAATAATGTGGAAATATTCGTGTTTTATGGTTTCTTGGAAAACGAACCCGTTTTCTTGGTTAAGAAATAAGACCCAATTTGAAGCTCAAGTCTGAAACTCTTTCTACTTAAAAGCTTACGCGTTTGCTGTGCCCTTTTAAAAAACTGGCAAAGCTCACAATGGTTTCATTATTGAAACCTGGCGCTTCATGTAACGCCCATTAATAATTTACATAGTGTATCCAATCCGATTAATAAATTCAATTCAAGAGTTAAGACACGTGTAATACATAACCGTAGGCAATCTTTAACGGACTTTCTCACAATATACCCGTGGAGAAAACTTAAACCCTACCTTACAGAGATGAACTGACTGAGTGCCCCGTCATAAAAGTGTTTTGGCTGCGGCGCGTATAGATGGAAGACAAGTGCCTTGCTCATTAGAGTTGGAACCGGTTCATTTAAATAGCTAAGCCCGAGCAGACGCAATGATGATTGATTCATCACTAAATTAAATTAAATTTACAAGTTTTTCACTGCATTAGCAGCACAAAAAACAGTTGTAACGGTAAAGGCAGGAACACATCTGACTCGTTTCGGACAGAGGGGGAGAGGAGGCATGCATGTTATGAATCCACAGTTTCAATGACGCTGACAACTCAACAATTTTTATATGCGTTTCAAGTGCAGAGCCGGGAGCGAAGATTCATTCAATTTATCTTACACGAGCAACATAAAAATATGAGAAAAAAACCACCGACCACGATAACCGGAGCCCCAAAGATAAAAAATACTCGTTTTGATAATTAATAAAAAATCATGAGTAGAGTTGAGGAGACGAGGGAAAAGTGCAGGTGGAGGGGAGGGGAGTGGAAGTAATCATCAATGGTCAAACAGAAAATGACGATCCAAAATGGATAAAGCAATTGAGTTAGGCAGTAGTCGCAGATACAATGGCCCGGCAATCAAGATATTTACTTTGGATTTCACTTTAAGCTACACTTGATGATGATACGGTAAAAAGTAACTACTTTTTATACAAAAGCCGTCTCTACTGACAAATTGCAAGCGGATGCGCTTTAGATGAGTACTTAAAAGTAAGTATTAAATGTGTATACACATATTTCAACAAGGAAATAAAGCTGATGAAGACAAATGCATGTATAATATTAGATCTGATGGTTGAGTAAAAAAACGATTAGCTATTAAAAGGCTAATCTGATGTTCAAAATATATGTATATAAAATGTAATTATACATGAAAGTAGCTATTAAATAGTTGACATATTTGGATAAATGACGCAAGAAATATATAAATGCATCTAAATATACATTTTTTGATATGCATTCTAATTTTAAATATGTATTAACACTATGAAAATGTAGCTTGTTTGTAAATGCAACCAGAACTATGTACAATATCCCATATGGTCTAGTGGCTAGGATATCTGGCTTTCACCCAGAAGGCCCGGGTTCGATTCCCGGTATGGGAATATCTTTTTTAATCATTTATTTTAAGTAAGCTTTCGCATTAGTTCTCAATAACATTGAACATTATTTACAAATCCCATATCTTGTAAAGGTTATAACCCTCGGATCGAGCAACCTTTGTCTATTTGCTTGCCTCAAAGGCACCATAAAATTATTCTTTAGCTATTATCTTAATGAGCCAAGCTATCATGCTCGCCGACCTTTAAAGTCCAATCATTGCCCTGGAGCGAAAGTGAACTTCAATGAACCCTATTTATGGTTAGAGTGAAGTGTTTAAGTGCACCCCGTCGTTTTACACACAACACAACACGTAGACAACAACCCAATTAGCATGCTAACTTCTCCTCTACAGGCTCGTAGGCAGACAATCAATCCATTAAAAATACTCACGCACTTCGCTTCTTCTTCGTTTAGTCGACGTCTCCGATTTCGACTTCGACTTTGACTTTAACTGCGATTGTGGGTCCAAAACTGTTTGACTTGTCGTGAGGTGCAGCAGCAAGCTAGAAACGTGTACATTTCATTTCGACAGGCAACAATTTTTATTTTTCTTTCGTGAATACCCTGCACGCATGTCAATAGAGGGTGTGTATATATACAAAAAATAATAATAGGTATTTTAGTTGGGAAAACTACTTTAACAGGTTTTGAAATGAGAAATACCTCCAAATACTCTTCAAGTATTCGAAACTTAACCTCCATTATCAGGTTTTTAACTGAAGTATACCGTGAATTAATCTTCAATCAATCTTCATTTAGTCAAGGCCAACTTTCAGTGAAGAAAATAGATATTTGAGATGAGAAACCTACTTAAACAGATAATATTTATATTGCAATATAGCAAAAATAAGTATTTGAACGAGGTAGTTTACGAATTTCTTAATTTTCTTCAGTTTTATGAGTAGTTTCTAGAGGGTATCTTGTAGTTAAGAACCTTCAACAAAAACAGTGTATCGTAGTTTATTTTTATGGGACTATTGAGTATTGAGCTGTTGCCGTTACCATAGTAGTTTTCTCCTCAGCCATTTAGCATGGCAATCAGACAACAACTACCCAAGCCTAGTACTCCCCACCACCACTCCCCCTTAGGCAAAAGCCCGCCCACCCCTCTGGGGGAAATAATACACGCGGGTCATGCATGGCCTGCAGTTGAAATTGTCGTACACACCTCTTTGCCTTTTGTTTGCGCAGACAAACAGAGAAATATATATACGAAAAAAAAAATTCAAAAGTGCAAAACGTTTTCACTCATTTCATTTTCATGTTCGTGAAAAACCACATATGAAAAGACTGGGCAGACCAAGACGAGACACGCCCACTGTCTGTCCCCAAGAAGGGCCCGCACTCAAAGTCAAAGGCCGTTGACACAGTTTTTTTTTTTTTTTTTTTTTGTTTTTAGTGACTTGCGTGCCTTGAATCCGGACTCTGGTCAAGAGCAGACGACAGACGACACGACACATGTGGCGAGGAGATACATCTGCCAGACTTGCGGGTAGAAAGTGGAGTCGTCGCCAAGACGCATGACCAATAAATAAATTGAAATATTTACGCTTTAAGCAAAAGAATCGAACGAATAAATGAAACGAGCGAAGCGAACGAAAAAACGCGCCAACCGGTCTGGGAGTCTTTCCAAGACTCAAGACTGCATCTGAGTTTTTGTGTGTCTGTGGGTTAAAAAAAAAACCATTCCGCATCCCTATAATCGACATCAGCTGCAGCTGTGTGACCCACTCCCAGTTTGTGCAGCAGCCAGCATCGAATGCGAATTTATATTGCAAACGCGGCCAAACTGCGCCAAAAACTATCTGCGCACATTTATCGCCAGTTTTAGACAGTTTGACGGCGTCGTAGTTGCTCTAGCGCCTGCTTAGGCTAACCCAAAATAATAATGCAAAAAAAATATACATATACAACAAAAATAAATTGAAATTTCACCTCCGGTCACACGCTTCAGAAGTCACAGTAACCATGCCAATAGCGAGCGGGCGGAAAAATGAAAAGCTCTTTTTTTTGCAGCGAAAACTGCACAGCTAACTTCGTTTTGGTAATTAAGCGCTTGCGCTTGTGGCACTTCAAATTGATTGGAGCCCGACATGGAGCGGTACGCAATGGAATTGAAACGGAGCTTTGGCTATGGAAAGTGCATTTGTAGGTAATTAATCGCATGGGCCCAAGGCATATTAAATTGATTGGTGTCCGTGGTGAAAACGAGACGGCTGCATTCCTGCTTGCTGTTAATAAATTGCATTGGAAATGAAACAGAGAGGTTAAAAGTTCCCTGCTTGGAGCGGTACGCAGTGAAATTGAAACGGAGGTTTACTAAGGAAAGTGCATTTGTGGGTAATTAAGCGATTGCGCCAAAGGCATATCAAATTGATTAGAGTCCGTGGTGAAATCGAAACGGATGCCATTCCAAATGGCACTGTACATGAAACACCAATGTTAAAGTAATTATATAGCACAAATTGGTTTTACTCTGACTTTAGCTACGCAGTGGAAATGGAAAAAAAGAGTATTGTTGGGGAAAGTGCATTGTAACTTAGGCACATTTACTATATTGAAGTTCAAAATACGCCTAAGGAAATGGTTTGGCTGCTGATTAGGCGCCCTTGAGCATAGCACTAAAAAAGAAATATTAAAAAATGGAAACGAGACGGCGCACATCAAACGTGGTTGTAGTGGTGACGACTGCGCCTGCCTGTAGGACGACTGCGAATGAAATTCAAACCAAAAGCAAAACAAACAAAAGCTTTACACAAACAAATACATTTGCTTTGACGGCGACGGCGCAGCAGCTAGCAAACAAAAAACAAAATTTTAATATGCAGTCAGCATAGCTAGAAGAGAGCGAGGGTGATGGCAGCTGTTTGCTGTTGTTGTAGTTGCTCTTTTGTTCTTCAACTCAACTGGTTTAACAAAAAAAAGCAACAAAACGCAACCCGTGTTAGCGTTGGCGTTAAAAATGAGGAACAAAAAAGAAAGAAAAAAAAAACAGCTGAATGTTTCTTTATTGTTGTTGCTCTCGTCGATGATTCTCGGGGCTTGGCTTTCTTTGACTGTTGCCTAGCACTATAAAAATGTTAATTTGTATGCTGTGCCTGGGTTTTTGTTGTTGTTGTTGCTGTTTTATTCTCTTTGCGTCTTGCTCAATCGTATTTCGTCTCACACGCGCTTCTAATGTCTGTCCGTTTGCTGTCTGAGATGATGATGTTGATGTTGATGATGGCATACAAAATAAAAGCCAAATCCAAAAGACAAACAAAGTTTCAATTGCTGCGAAAGTGGCAGGCATCAAAAAGTGGGCGGTCTAACACCAACAACATCAACTGCTGCAACAACTACAAAAGGCCCTGATTGCCACGCTTTTGATGAATTAACCGTTTTATTACTATTTTTCTTCTTTTTTTTCAGCTGGAAATTGAGTTGCAGCTGCTGGTAAAAAAAAAGCAAAAGCAAAAACAAGCAAAGGTTCATTGAGCCGGATCATGAGTGGCGGCAATTTTCAGCTGATATTCATTAAAAAAGAACACAAAAAAAAACCCACTTCAATATAAAGTAGGCCTCAAGCCGAGGAGGGGTCAACAATAAGTGGACAACAAGATTTTTGACTCTGTGTTGAGGAAACGTTTCAAGAGTCACCAAAAATTAGCTGATTAATGATGCATTAATCAAGAAGAAGACCCCTTAAAAGTACAAGTGCAAGTAATCAAAATGACAAGAAATTAATTGCAATAAAAATATACATAAATCCTTAACAATGATTTCCCATACCGGGAATTGAACCCGGGCCTTCCGGGTGAGAGCCGGATATCCTAACCACTAGACAATATGGGATATTGAATACTTCTTCCATTTTTAAGGCCACGTAGAATCTTTAGGACTTGATCTATTTATGTGATCATTTTTAAGTGGGTGCGTCTATTTAAAGAGTCTATATTGGAAACACATCTAGATATTATCATTTATTTGGCAATTACATAATCCCATATGGTCTAGTGGCTAGGATATCTGGCTTTCACCCAGAAGGCCCGGGTTCGATTCCCGGTATGGGAAGTAACTTTTTATATATATTTTAAGAAAATAATAGAATGACTTACAAATTTGGAAAGCTGTGAATATCAATTCCATTTAAATCAAGTTGATTCCTTATTAGATTAGCTCGAAAGCAAACAACTAGTCAGCCCATTAATATACCTATTAAACAACGTGATTATCACTTTAACTTTAGACCAAGTTCCTTTTTGTGTTTTTTTTTGCCCAAAACGAAATTGATCTCATTTGGGTGCTTAATCTTAATGTTGACTAATCTAAACACAAGTACAAAATGCTTAGAAATTGACCAATTTAGCAGCGAAAGAGCAGAAAAAGGGTAAATAAACAAGAAAAACAACAAATGCAATGCTATTATTTTTATTGGTTATATTTGTTGGCATAGTGTTGGTTAATGCATAAGCGCCACGCAAAAGAAACAAGCACGAAACAAAAATAAACATTTTTTGTTGTTGCTTTTTCTTCTTCGTTGTCATTGTTTTTTACGGTTGTTGTTGTTGTTATAGTTATGGCCAACAACAAGAAAAACCGTTTGGTTAACAACGGCCAAAGCTAAAGAGTCGAGTACTTAACTATTGTTAAAATGAAAATTAGCCATGCTCATTGTTGCAACACACAGCAACAACAACACGAGGCACAAACGTGTGGCAAGCAGCAACAACAGCAACATCAGTGGACAGACAATGCCTTGACTGAGTTTTTTTTTTTCTTTTCTTAATACGAAAATTGCTTTTTCATTGTTGCAGCAATCGTTGTTATTGTTGTTGCTAACTGACAATTTGATTGCCTGTTTTTTTGTGTGTATTTTTGTTGGCAAACGGAAAAATCAATTTGATTTTTAATTACGGCAAATTTGAGACAAAACAAATTGCGGGCTACGCCAAATAAGGCAAATTAACGAAAAAAAATAGCAAAAACAACAAGTTCATTTATTTGAGTCACAAACCCGTATAACGGTACACACGCAGCTGACGCAGCAGCAGCTGGAAGGAAGTATATCAAAAAGGAGACAGCAGCAACAACAACAACAAATTGAACAGTGCAATGAACCGTTACACAATTACCATTACGTGTGTGTGTTTGTGCGAGCGGGCACACAATACACACACACTTTCGATTATTGAACACTTGTCAAATAAATAATAATACAAAAAAAATAAAAAAATAAGCATTTTGACAGATTGCCCGAGCGCCATTTTTAATTCATTCTTAATTTTGCTTTCGCTTACCTTCTTTTTCCAGTGGTGAATTCTCCACTCGTTCTTATTGTTGTTGTTGTTTCAAATGCAGCAGCTTTGCAAAAGCTTCCTCCTTGAATATTAGTATGATAAAGAGAAAATAAACAAGGCGTCAAATGTAAATTTGTATTACAAAAAATCGCTTTAAGCCAGATAACACGAAAATAAAAAAAACTAGCGAGCGAGCTGCTTGTTGACGGAAACGTTTGACGACGGCGACAAAAACTAACTCCTGGCGCGACAACAACACCAATAAAAGCAGCAGCAACAACAACAAACAATTTTGCTTTTTTATTGATTTTTATGCGATGTGCAACAATTAATGAAAAATCGAAAAGCACGCGCAAAACGAGATGCGGCCGCTTGAAGCTGCTGTCGCTGTTTATTGTATTATTGCTTCACCTTTGCAATTATTATTTTGCGCGAATTTTTATAAGAATAAACACAAAAGAATTTCGCACACTCGACACACACACACACATACGCGCTGTTCAATGTCAACTCGCTTTCAGCAACTTCTTGTTTGTATTTTTTTTATTATTTCTTATTTTTTGGCATTCACATTTTTGCAAGCACGTAACAGAAATTATGAATATTCTTGTATTTTTTGTTGTTGGTCGTAATTACCAGCGAAGCACGCTGCACTTTGCAGAACAGAATGAGTTTTTTTGTTGGTTTAACAAGCGCGGATAGCGCGTTTTAATGCCAAAAATGCCAAGACTCGCAAACAACGACGAACCATGCGCAAGAAAAACGAAAAGAAGACTGAAAGACTGAAAGAAGCAAAAAAAATGGGCAAGCTATGTCGAAGGTATCGATATATCGGCGTTGTGGGTGCGTAATCGATATGTCGAGTTAACAGCTGTTAACTCTAGTACAATTACAGTGGTAGGCAGCTCGAACGAACACAACTGTTGTGCAGCCGTTGCGCGCTTAACATTTTGAAATTCAAATCAAATCCATCCATTATAAACCTTAAATAAAAAAGCGTTTGATTTCTTGTGATTATTTTGTAGTTGTGCTAGTTATTTTTATTCATAATTATTTTTTTGTTATTAAATACTTTTACTTTGTTTTTTGGAGCAATAACATTGGCAAATGCAAACAAATTCAACTACGGGAATAACGCGATTTACTCATCGTCGTAAGGAAAGGGGGCGGGACAGGGGGCGTTTGTTTACTAATTATGTATAATATACAATATATATATATTTATATATATTAATTATAACTTAACATTCTTAGGTCTTGTGTCTTTTGCAGCTACTCTTTTGACTAACAATTAAACTTTTGCTCGAGGTACCCAATAAATTATATTTATGCTAAGACTACATAATGAAGTTTTCTGTTTGTTTTTTTTTTGCTTTCAATTTGACTATATGCTGTGTGTGTGTGTTTTTTATTGTTGCTTCCGCTTCCACTTCCGATTCAGATCAAGGTAATGCTCAGTCCCTGGGGCAATTGCAGTCCTGAGAGTGTTGCTTCTGTTGCTGTTGCTGCTGTGTGGTGTGTAACTGCTTTGTGCTTTCTCACCACATCCGCTTCCGCTTCTGTTGCCGCCTGCTGCTGTTCGCTGCTGCTGTTGCTGCTGCTGGTAAGCTGATATCGCAGACGTCGACGCGCTGCTGGCGCTGGCAGCACTTCCGTAATGACGCTATCGAATTCCAGGAGTATTTCATCCTCGTCCAGATTGCGTGTCCAGCGTGGACGCTGTTTGGCGGGACTCATGATGCGCAACGGACGCACCGTGGTGGGTTTTTCCACTTCCACTTCCGCATCCGTTTCCGGTGCGGTCGCCTGTTCGCTGCTGAGCGTGGTGCCCAAGCGACGAAACATGGCCACCACTTTGCCATCGACACGCGGCGCCGGCAATCTTTGGTAGTTGACTAGTTTTGCTGCCTGTTGTTGTTGCTGCTGCTGATCCTTGGCCAGGATTTGCTTGCTCAGCTCCCGCTGCAATTGCGCCACTTTGCGCAGACTCCGTCGATGCATGCGACGCCATTTGCTGATCTCGCTCTCGCGGCACCTCCGACACTGACTGTTACTCCGGCGCGTGGCCAGCTTCGCCAGCGTCTGGGCCGGCTTGAGGGAGAGCAGACGCAGCACCATCGGCGCACTGCAGCTGCTGCAATGACGCAGCATTTTGCGCATGGCGCCGGAGCCGGCGGCGCCTGAGGATGCAGTGAATCCTCGCTTATTGTAGCTCATAGCGGGCGCAGACTGTGCAGCTGGCGGGGAGGAGGGGCGCTGGATGTGTGCCTGCTGCTGCTGTTGCTGCTGCTGTGGCTGTGGCTGTGGATGCACTTGCGCCACTGGTCGCAATTTGGCTGCCTTCAATGGTTGATCCTTTGGTTGCTGTTGCTGTACCAAGGCGCCAGCGCTGCTATTGTTGCCCAGATGCGAAGGACTCTGACTACGACTCGGACTCTCGGCATCGTTGCTGTTGAGCGCCTGCAGCGAGTGCCAGTTTATGAGCCAATTGTTGCAGCTAAAGCACAGGAATTTATCCTCATTCAGCGGCTGTAAGCAGACACAGAGAGACAGAGAAGGTTAATCGACGTGTTGAGATATGTGAGAGAGAGAGAGAGAACTTAAGATAAATGAGAGATATATATTGAGCGGGCTTAAAAGAAAAAAAAGACAGTTGTTGCTAAACAAATGTCGCTGTTAAACACATGTTGCTGCAGAGATGTTGTTAAAGAAATGCTGAGTCGTTTGGGGGAAGTGGAGCTAAGAGATATGCTCAGAAGGAGAACTTTAAAGTGGAAGAAGAAAGAGAGAGATCTTGAAAAAGAAATGATGAGCGAGTAAAAAAACTAGTGAGTTGTTGCTAATAAGATGCTGCTAAGCACATGTTGCTAACGAGGTGTTGGAAGAACACGAAGCCGGAGAAAGCGAAGAGCGGGCAAAAAAGTTATTGGGTTGTTGCTAAACAGTTGATGCTAAGCAGATGCTACTAACGAGGTGTTGCTAAGCATATGTTTCCAAACTTAGTCTCATTGAGAGTAGAACAAGCAAAGACCCATTGAGCCATTAATATATTTGTTAATTTAAATAATATAATATATTAATATACATATAAACTAATGAACTAATTAATATTTGATGTGAAGTTAAGGAAAGTGTCAATGCCATCAGTTTGATAGCTTTATTTTCAAATGACGACACAAAGTTATTTCCACTAACGTGCTAATGCTTATTTTAAATATCTGAAGGAATCAACCAAAGAAATATATGTATCAAAAGTTTCCTTCAACTTTTGCAGAGAGAAAGAGAGCGCTGCACAAAGAGAACGCAGTTAACGCGAATGTAAAAACTGTTAAAATTCCATTAGCTAACATTACAACACTTAACATTTAACTTACAGCACTTAACATTTAACATTTATTTTATCCTGCGCAGGGCGCCAAATTTAAAAATGCAGGCAAATTAAAGAAATTAATGGTTTTTTGCTGCTGCTGCTGCCAACAGAAAAGTGTTAATAAACCAGCTTGTTGACGCTCAGCCCACTTGCCCACATTTATAATTATATAATTAAAATTAGTAGCAACATGAGTGTAAAATATGTAGAAGCTGCTCAAGCTCGGAAGAGTTTCGTGTGAAATGCAATTGTATTCAACTCATTGTCCTGCCCAATGAGTTGCTACTGGAGCATATAACCGCAAACAGCAAAAAATAACCAAATGTGCTGACTAAAATTGTGCTACGCCCCAAAGAACTGGCCAAACTCCGACTCCGATCACTGACCACTAATGAGCGTCCTCAGATTGAAAGGTGCAAGAAATATCATAAAATTTAAGTTGACTTTGGGTCCGTCGCGTCGTGGCATATTAATTACCGCTTGAGCAGCGAGAGACGAAGAAGGAGCGGGAATGGGGAAGGGAGCTGGTTCACGGCATTCCTTGTATCAATAATATTTTGTATTTCTTTGCGTGCACCTGCCGAAAATTGCGCCCAGCAGCTGCCTCGAAAATACAACAACAACAAAATACACAAAACCAGTCGAAAAAAAGGGCTCGAGGCGTGGTTTGAGGATACGGTTATGTTTTAGGTAGGCGCTCCCTGTCCAGGCGGCAAACCCGTTTGGCCACGCGCCGTCCTCCTTATCGAACGCCTGCAAAGCGTAGCGAAGGAGACCCAGCGAACCAAAAAACAAAAAAAAAATAAGGAAAATAAAATAAAATATGTACAAGCCAAACATGACATTAGGCACGCGGCATAACAACAGTGACAGCTGCTTAGAATTAGAGAAGGGGACAAAAGTGCCAGAGAGAGAGAGAGAGAGAGAGAGAGAGGGAGAGAGAGAAGTAATAGAGAGAGAGAGCGGGGGAGGGAGTTTCGGGATAGGGTAGTAGTAGTAGAAAAGAGTAGAGTTAGAGTATAGGTAGTGAAGAGGTAAAGTAGAGCTAGAGTAAATATAAATGTAGATAGATGTAGATGTAGAAGTAGAAGTAGAAGTAGAGTAAAGGTAGTTCAGAAGTAGAGCCTTGCTTTCGAGAGTATACAGTAAAGGTATAGAAGATTTTATACTTAAGAGTACAGCTAGAGAAAAGATAGACCTATATTATATAGTACGGGAGTAAACTAAAGGTAGTGTAGAAGTAGAGTCCTCTCTCTCTCTAGGCTAAGGGCAAACAAGAGATGGACTATAAAATGAATAGATATATACATTTCACACTGAAGAGTAGAGTTAGACAGCATGTTGACTTCTAGTAGAAACTAGTAGATTTAGACAAAAGGTAGCTTAGAAGTAGATTCTTCACTCCTTAAAGTATTAATAAAGTAAAGGATATTCCAGATTTGGAGGTAAATCGATCAGAGTTAGAATTTTCACAGTTAATATTAGAATTGGAGATTAGATGGGTTTTTAGTAGATTAAAGTAGAGTAGTAGAGTAAAAGTAGAGTAAGTAGAGTAGTGTAGAAATAGAGTACACTCTATCTTGAATAAATGAGTACATAGAGTAGAGATCGATTTATAGGCGTAAAGTAGTTGTGGTGGTAGTGTTAAATTAGGATAAATGTAGAATCTTTACTCCTTAAGGTAAATGTATTCCAAAGGTAGACTGTAATTCAAGTACAAGGAGAGCTGATACATTTAAGATTAGAGCTAGAGTAAAGATATAGATTTATATCAAAAGAGGTAGTGTTCAAGTGGAGTAAAGGTAGATCAAAGGTAAGGTCTTAATACTCAAAAGTATAGATAAAGGTGTAAGTAAAGTAAAAGTAGAATACAAATCGAATGCAGCTAGATTTGAACTCGAATTCAGATAGAATAAATGTATAGTCGAGTCAAGAAGTGGAGGTAGTGTAAAGGATAGTTACTGCCAGGATCAGTTGGGTACCGCAAGCCAAAAAGGAATTCAAAAAGTGGAAGCGATCGCTCAAAAGGCCATGTGCAAATGGTAAAATAATGCAAATTGCAGGCCAGGTGCAATTCAGGCAGCCTGAAAGAGCCACACGCAAAGCTGATAAACACACGAAACGAAAGAAAGAGAGAGATAGATAGAGAGAAAGAGAGAGAGGCAGACAGATGAGTGACTGAAATTGCTTTGCTGCTGCTGCTGTTTTATGGCAGACTCATTCAGTCTTTGCGAGACCTTATGGGTTTCTCGAGCGGGTTGAGGCAGAAGGGGGTGTGTTCTACTATAAAGCGGGGGTGATATATGTATATATATATATATATATGCATGTGTGTAGGGGGTGCATTGTGTAGTCAGTGGGCAGGTGGTGTTCAGTTGCGCAAATTGAATAAACAACAACGATCGTTACGTTGCTGGCCACTCTTTGAATAAGGGTGAACTATGCAAACTGAATTAAGTAGGGTAAATTCTAACGGTTTCTAGTTCTACAGATCTTAACCGATATAAAAAGCGTACCCTATTAAAATTGTGTACTATGTCAAACTAACTATTATTGTTTAAAAAGCAGTTCAGAGCTCTACTTGGAGATCAACTATTCTCTTTATCAAGATCTTATCAAGCTATCTTCATACAATACAAGCTGTCTATTTATGTTCAAGTCTCCATTCATTGTTGATAAGTAAAAGAAATATGATGCCTAGTTTCTAATATTATAACTGACTACCTCTCTATCATATCATGACCATCACACTGACTAATTAAATGCTCTGTAATTCAATAGCTTCTATCTGCCTTCATATCTTAGCAGCAACCCCTATCAATATCTTTCTATCATAACTAATTCAATTGTTGGCAAATCCAATTAACAGCTGGCAATGCAATGAAACCTTAGAACAACTGTCCCAAAAACTAGCCAAGAAGTCCTGCAAGGACTCATACTCAAATTTTCGTTGAATTTCTGTGGAATTTTCTGGAATTTTTTCTATGGTTTCCACAAACAATTAGAGTGGTCTATGGAGAAGTACATAGTTAATGAAGTTTATCAATTGAAAACTTATAAAAAATGACTAGAAAGATTTTGGAAATAAAATATAAGAAATATAAGAAAATCTCAAAGATTAAAGTACATCTAAAAACCATTTCCATTTCATATGAGGTATAAAAGAAATCAATAATTGCCAGCTAGATAAAAGAATACTAAACCGCAGTTATCTTTGGAGATCAATAAAAAATGCGATGCCTTTGCTAGATAAGCTGGAGGAACTGCGTCTCAGCTGCTGCTTGCTGATTGCGCAGTTCATAAAGAAATCCAGAAACCTTTAAGAATGTTAACAACAACAGCAACAACAACCTATAGAAATTGTTTACCTAAGCCGGGAGAGAACAGACAATAGCTGATATGCGAAAAGCAGGCAGCTCAAAAGAGTTTGTCTGGTTTCTTTGCCGGATCTGCTCTAAAGATGTGTGTGTGTTTGTGTGTGTGTGCTGCCAAATACAGCTGCTGTCTGTGTTTGTGAGGCAGCTGGAAAAAAGGTAGCCCTAAAAAATAAAAAGAAAAAATGTTAAGAGGCTGCTGCTTGCTCACAGGTTTGTAAGCAAAACGAAAACCCGCAGAAATTGGATCAATCATAAACAGCGAGAAGAGGCATCAAAAACAACAACAACAACAACAAAAGATATGCACGAATTGTCGCAGCTGCCACACAGCCAGCTTGATTGGAGAGCAGGTTCGTGAGTTTGCTTCAAGGCTCTCACTGACAGGTAGCCCCACAACAACAACAGCAGCAACAACAACAACAACTCAAAAACTGTGTAATCCAATATGCAACGCACTTTGTTCTGTGATGTGATGTGTTGTGCACTTTCCCAGGCCACATTTAAATTAGAACAAGCTGTTGAAAATTATGGAAACAGACAGAAAAGGACAAAGGACTGACGACAGAGGACAGAGGACAGAAGGACGCATGTATTGATTAAGTGCCACATGCAAAGTGTCCAATTACAGAAAGGGAAATGCAGCAGCTGCTATCCAGTTACTAAACTTGTCCAAGCTGTCCAAGTCGTCCAACTTACCCACGCTCTACACCGGATACGGATATGGATATGGATATGGATACACACACACAGCGACAGTCACAACTCAGGTAAATCGGTTTAGCTTAGTTTAGTTAGTCAGTCAGTTGGTCAAACTGGAAGGCAGATTGACAGCAAAGGTCGTCAATGTCGTCAGCTGAAGTTGTTAACTCAATCAATGGGTTTTCATCCTTGCTCTACTTTGTGTGGTGAAACCTGTTAAATGCGGAATAAAAACAGTCCTAGAAAGTATTTCTAATCGACAATCTGAAAACGTTGGACTTGGTTTAGATAGAAGAAATGCATTTCTTCAGGGGAATTATTTCGCTGAGTGTATAAAATTTAATCATGTTCAAGATTCTGTGACTGCTTTAGTTGGATTTGGTATCGAATCAACTATCTATATATATATTAATTAGCTATGAGAGTGTTTGAGTACTATATGTAAAGCTCTTTGAATAAGCTTGCTCTTTCTTAGTTTAAGCTATTCTCTGCTTATTATTTCCACATTATCAACTGCAAATTGGACTAAGACAAGACCTCTAAATCTGTCTCTCAGCTCAGAGGCTTGCTTCCTTCTCAACTTAGTTACCAAATTCGAACTTTGCACTAGATTTCGCCTCACACAACTCCTCAATCGTTTTATTAAGAACAGTTTCTATATCTTCTCTAGTTATTTCTTTGGCCAGACTTTCTATTATGATTTCCCTCAGGTTAGGTCAATTGGATTAATATTGTAAGTTCCATGCTTGCTCTGAGTCCTCTTTTTGCCTATTTCCAATTACATTTTTAGCTATCCATTTTGTAAATCAAACATTTGAGTTGCAAATTCCTTCAGCTGCATGCAGACTTCCTTGGCCAAACCTACCCTTTGCACTGTCGACTCGAGCTGTACCAACTCCCAACTAAAAAAACAACGCCCAGCTAGGTGGGGCTGCTGCTGTTGCTGCCCCTTCCCCGACCCCTTGTCTCGGGAGACTTTTCAAGTGCACACGCTTGGATGCTGCAGCCACCTGAATGGATGGCAAGCAGCGAGGGGGGTAGGGAGTAGTGCCGCTTTTAGCGGGTTGCTGCTGCCTCAAATCTTTTGCACAGTTCACAGTTTTTCATCCCCTTTTTTCATACAAATACAAAACACACACACACACACACATAGATACACAGACACGGGACGAGACGAAGGACGTTCGCTGTGTGTGACTCATTTATCGATTTTTGTTTTTGGTTGGTTTTGGATTTGGATTTGGATTTCGTGTGTTTGCTGCGAATGCATACCTGAAATTTGAATTTGGCTTGGATTAGCTGTACGATATTTGGTCCGGAGCGTGGCTCATAGATGTTGATCGTCTGATTTGTTTGGCAGCCGCAGATGAGGCAGGTGCGTTTCAGGTACTCCGAGGCGGAGGCAGCCGATGCCGCTGCTGAGGGCGCTGCTGCTGCCATTGCCGCCGCTGGCTCTGCCTCATTGTTCGCCGACATAATAACGTATTTATTATTATAATCCTTGTTTCTTAATATTGTGTCTATATTTTATTTGTATTTGTTTTTTTTCTTTTCTTCTTTTTGTGTCGGCACTCTCTGACGTCACTGGCTGTTTTGACAACAACAACAACAACAACGATTGCGTATTGGTTTTGACGTTAAATCCACAATCCACACACAGGAGAAGAAGAAGAAGACGAAGAACAACAACAACAACGGCGACCGTTCCACGTTGCACGTCCTTCGCGTTGCACGCACAATTTTCGAATGAGGCAAGCAAACTCACGAGTCTCTGCCTCGGCCTGTGGCACTCAGCGAAGTCGGACGTCGTCGTCGGCATCGACGTCGTCGTGCTCGTTGGGCTGTAATTCCATCTGCCCTCCTTCAATGTTGTTGTTGTCGTCGCCTGTTTCCCTTTTTTCCCCTGCCTGCCTCTCCTTTTACCACCTTGCCGCCTTTTGTTCGCGTGTGCAGCACTGAGAGAAATCCACAACTGCAAAGACAGAAAAAAATTAAAAGTAAGCTTGAAAAGTTGTATCTTATCTGTTGCATTACAAATTAGATAAAATATTTTAAGGCAAATTAATTACTTACTAGTTACTTATTTTATTAATATTTATTAATATTTATTATGTATTTCTTATTCAAAATATTAATTCATTTATAGTTCTATACAGATGAAGAAGTTTAAATTAAAATATGTTAGAATTATTATAATTATTTGCTAGCTGTTTGTTTATGCCCTAAAATCATTAAAATCAATAAAAAAAAGGGTTTTACATGAATTCCAAGCAAAAATAAAAAGAAGTCAGACCATTATTAGAATGATGTTGATTTATAAAATCGCGTCAGTTTTGACCAATTTATGACAATAGGAAACTTTTATCAGTATTTACATTTATTTATTATTATTTTTTAAACATGAATACCAAGTCAGAATCGCGTTTGCAACTTCAAATGTAGCTTTAATTTAGAGTTCCAAACATGGCTAAAAAGACCTGCTTTTTGAAAATCCGATCATTTTTGACGAAGTTATGGCTGTGGAAAGTTTCGAACTGTTCTCAATATGATTTTTGAGATAAAATTTTAATATGATTTCCGATCTACAATCGCATTTTAAACTTTAAATGCAGTATTATTTTAGAGGTCAAATCATGATCAAAATGTCATTGCTTTTGAAAATCGGTTAAGTTTTGACAAAGTTATGGCTGTGGAAAGTTAAGACTAATTCCTGCATAACATTTTTTAGAACAAACGAATTTTACATGAATCTCAGCATAAAAAGGAGTTTGCCAATTTAAATATAGTATTAATATAGAGGCCAAATCGTGATCAAAAATGCACTGCGTTTGAAAATTGAAATCTTTTTGAAATGCACAAAGTTTTTAGAAACAGTTTTAGACAGTTTAAACGTTGGAGTCCTCTTCACAAGGATTCGTATGCCCGAAACCTGTTAAAAGTATTGATTTATAGGCTCATTAGCTCCATTTTAATAACACTTACTTGACTCAGTGGAGGTAAGTAGTATGTTTATATTAAAAGGCGTTATTATGTTCATATTTACATATTTGCTCAGCCCAACAACAGCTACCATTAATACTTGACCTATCTACACTTTGTGCAGACCTCTACGCTTCCTCCAGAAAGCCAAAGGAAAACCTCCAACAGCAGCAGCAGCTGCTGTCTCAACAGAAATTGAACGACAAACTCCAAATTTAATGTGCAGGCTTCCTTTTGGCAACGGCAACCACAGCAACAACAACCAGATCAGATACTCGTCCTGCTCATCATTATGTTATTTATTTGTTGTTTTTACTTATTTCGAAGGTACAACAACTTGTAGCATGTGTGTGCAACAGCAGCAACAGCAGCAGCAGCAGCAACAGGCGGCATCCACATTCACATCCACATTGTAGTCGAGGATTTAGCTCAGTAGCAGCAGCTGCTCCTCCAAAAACGCACCACAAAAGGTGCATTTTTTGTTGTTGATGTTTTTTTTTTCACTATTTTTTTTTTGGTTTTTTGTTTTTGGGAACTCAATCATATGTTCTGCGCATATAACTCGTACTTTGGCCTCATCTTTGGCTTTGACTTTGTTTGCAGCTTGCAACCGGATTTTTAATGCTGTGGCGACAGATGTTTTTTTTTTCTTCTCTTTTTTGTTTTTTCGCCTTTCGTCTTTTGGTCTTCGGTCATTTGTGGCTCGTTTCGACTGGGTTAAGATGCCGCTTGCTGCTTCCCGCTACTTTTACTACGACTCGTATCGCCTCGTACTCCATAGTAAACAAAGAATCATTTTGCTTCGCACTCTTCATGAATGAGTTGATGAATGGACCACTGAACGAGCTACGCGAGCAGCCCGGAGATGATTAGGGGGCGCAGAATGGATGTGTTATCAAGCGGATATTTGTATCGTGATTTTGAAAAGGAAGTTAACAATGTGGTTGGCAGTCTTGAAAATGTCAAGAGCTAGACTATTGGTAAATAACTAATATAATACAATACATTAATGTATTATTAAATGTATAATATCGCATCGTATCCTTAAAGCTAGCTAGAGGACTTTTATGGTATTCATAAATACTTTGTGTGCCATGAAATGGTCTAGAAAATGATTTTATTAAATGCTTAGAACGTAATAATTCGTTGTCGAAACTTGAATACTTCTTTTCTTTTTCTTAAAGTACGAAAATTCATTTACTTTGACACCTTTAACATGAATATCTTAAAAAGATTAACCGCCTATTAATTTTTAACGTTCAAATTGAAATTTAACCACAGCATACTTCTAGGCACACACAAGCAGTAGACATGCAGTGCAAGCAGTGTCCGCCTGACGTGGAATGCAGTTCAGATGTGGGAAACTTACAAAACTGCTTGCCGAGCGCGCATTTTAAACGGTTGAGAAAATAGTCAAACGAATAAATATTTATATTTGGCAAAACTTCAACTTCAAAGCACATTTGTTAGTTCGTTTGAGCTGAAAATACCTAATTACAAATATTAGAACTGCTGCTAGATGAAGTTATGTATTAAATGGGGAGATTCAAGAGTTTAATGTACATTTCCGATGTCGGAAATCTATTGTGCAACTTTCAGATTCTCTATGCATAGTTAAAATACATCTGGTTCCTTAAATAGTATCAAATTGCTGTACTTTAAATATTTGGTTAAAGAATGATAGATGTTTTTAGGAGTTATGTGTTGTAATTGCGTATCTCTTGGAAAACTTTTTAATTTACTCAAAATAAAATTTACCACCCACAAAAAGCATAAGGAAAGCCTAAGACGACTCATTAAAATCGGCAACCAATATTTTGACTAAGCTTAACAACAACATATAATCGCCAAGGATAAATATAAAGATTTTTTATTTGCTTGAGGAAGTCACACGCATTCAATTGTAAATCGAATTCAAATAGTTAAAATTATGCATTTAGGGTGAAGCAAGAGCAAGTCAAGATTCGTATGCGTAACCCAAGGCATGACGGGGAGACTCTTGAGATTATGTGGAATAATATTGTACTTATGAATTGAGGATTTAAGTCACCCGCTGATGCTGCTCCTGCTGCTGCTGCTGTTGTTGCATGTGAATCTTGTGGCGTCGTCGCCTTCTCGTTCTCACGCACGGCGACTCCCGCTGCTGAGAAAGCAACAAATTGCTAGTGCCAAGGTGCCTCACAGGACCCCCCCTAAAGCACGTGCGAAACTCAAGAGCGAGAGTGAGCAAGAGAGAGATAGAGGGAGAGGGAGAGAGGAAACGAGAGAGAGAGGGGCGCGCGTGCAAAATAATTGACTTGACTTTTTGTTAATTGCAACAAGCAGCAGTGGCAGTGGCAGCAGTGGCAGCGTTGCCGCAGCATGTGGCTTAGAGTCACCCAACTGCCGATTGGTGGCAACGGCACCGATACTCTAGGGGATGATCGAATGAATGAAATGTTGCGGCACACACAAGCAACCCTCTCGGGGGAATTCCGTACACATTTTTGCCGGCACTTTTTCGCCGTTTGTTGTTTGCCTTTGGCTTTGGCTTTTTATTTGTAGTTTATTTATTTATTTTTTTGGGTGGTTGCTATGGGTGACTATTGCGCTCTGTTGTGCTCTTACTCTCCCTCTCTCTCTCGCTCTCTCTCTGTTCGTCATATGGTCTCTCTGCGCGCTCTCTCACTCACTCGCTCTCTCTATCTCACTCTCTTTGGCTGAGTTGCCATTTTGTTGAAGAGCTTCGGCCGGTCTGCTCTTTTATTTTGTGTGTGTTTTGGCATTTTGGGCCAACGGGCAATGTTTCAGTCAGTTGCGAACGCTGCAGGCGCAAGGATATCCCATTCAGTGCTCTCTGTTTTAAATAGTCAAGCGAATTTATTCTCGTATTTGGCGCGCTTTTTTTGCGCGTAGTCCTCAAAAATTATTAATATTCAGTGCGGCTGCTTCTTCTTCTTGTTGGAAAGAGTATTATTTAATTGCTTGGCATGTCTAGGCGCAAACAGGCAAAGCCGCGCGCCTGCTTGAAACGTAAGTTTGCCCAAGGCTGGACAATAACAGTAAAAGCAACAACAACAGCGACAATTCCCCAGTGAAAGCAGTTCAAATTGTCTGCGTGTGTGTGTGTGGTGTGTTTGTGTGTGTGTTTGATTGATTTGGGGCCAAGCCGTAGTCCAAAATGTGACAAGTGCTGCACATATGCGGACGGGTGGGGGGAGTGGGGAGTTACAATTTGGCAGCAGCAGCAGCTGTAATCCCCCGTGTAACGGTACACCTAACTGTCGGACTGGGCATGGGGAGGTGTAAAAAAATAGTAAACGTTTTGTGTGGTGGGTTAGCTTTTACCGTTAGTCTGCTTGTCTGACTGACTGTCTGCCTGCCTACAATTGCAAACTGCAAACTGCAGCCAAGGCAACCAAAGTGCCGTTAATTTTTAATACAATTTCAAATTGTGTCAGTGTAAATAACAGCAAACATACACACATACACACACACACACATACACATACAATGATAACAAATAAAATTGACAATAAATCCAATGCACATGTGAGGCGGGTAACTGGCAACCGGCTCAAAGCCCCCAAAGACAGCGCCACACTCACACAACAGACACACACACACACATATACAAAGCACATGCACACATTGCACAGGGCATAAAATTTCCCCAACGTATACAAAGTAAAAACGAAAACGGCAAAAAAATAGAAGCGAACTTTGGCTTTGCTCTTTTTTTCTCTCTCGCTCTCGCTCTGCCCGAAAAAAGCACAAAAACACAGAAAACCCATTGCCATGTATTTCTCATGGGAGTCGACAAACGGCTCTCTGGCCAATCCCAAGGGAATTCAACATTGGCGCTTACAACAACAACTACAGCAGCAGCAACAGCAAAAACCGAAACATGCGCAATTCTCTGGGGAATTTTCATTCGTTGACGCGACATATATATATATGTATCAGTATGTGTGTGTGTGTGTTGCTTATGTACGTGTGTGTACATCTGCGCTTGCATGTGTATGTATTAGTGCGTGCTTATTGATAAGCAACAACAACAAAAGCTGCTCAATATTTACGCTTTGATTTTCCATTTTTTTTTTTAGCCAACTATTCGTTTTACACCTTACCAAACATTTTGTGTGCTGGCGAAAATCTTTAAAACCGCTGCTAAAGTGAATTCCCCACAGCTGCTACTGCTGCTGCTGCTGAGGCGGCTTAGCATTGCGACAGTTTTTGGCCCAAGCGAGCGTCGTCTGCCATAAGTTGAGCACCAGAGTTGCCTTACTGCCTCATGCTGCTGCTGTTGCCGGGCGTCCTCCAAACCGTTGACATCGTCAACGTGTGCGCGTCCCTTGAGTATTGGCAAAATATTTGCTATGACATTGCAAAGAGAGAACGCGGCGCCAAAATAGCAACAGCAACAGCAACAGCAAAAGCAAGAACAGCAGCAGCAAAAGCAGCAGCAGCAACTGAAAGCACTTTGAGCCTGGGCTATGTGGGGAGTTGTCTGCTGTGTGGAGTTTTGTGGGGTTATATAGTCCTCTATATATACACTCAGCCAAATGCGGGCACACTTCGCAAGCTCAAACTAGCATAAGAATTTGCTGATATTTTTAAGCTATTATTTTCATAATTGCTAGTGAGATTATGAGAATTGAATTCCGCTTTTGCATTTTTGCATTTCTAGAAATAGAAAGTATTGTTTGCATATTTTTCTCTGAGTGCACAAACCTATACATACATGCATGTATATTGGCTATGTGGGTATGCGTCTAACGGTAACTAGTTTGGGTAAATAGATTTTGCTGTGGGCGTTTGTTCGCATCGCAATGTTGTTGTCTTTTTTTTGGGATATCCCATGGGGAATTCACTGGCAGCGGCATTTTGTCAAGCTCGGCCACCTTGGGAAATAACTGCCTTTTTGCACTTTAAGCAAGCAGTCCTTGTCCGTGTTTAATTTCCAATACCTTGCGAAGAAACTCAAAATTGTATATCGATAGGTGTATGCAAAACAAGTGTGGCCAATTACTTGATCGATCGGCTGTTGGACGCTGTTGTGAAACTGTTGTGTATCGGATACACATATATTGGTTGGTCAGCTTCCGAGTATGATCGCAGCATTTATCGATTTTGCTGTTGCCAACTGTTTTGTTGCTGATTATTACATTTTGCGTTTTGTTGTTGTCTCTTATTTTGGGGTTTGCCATGGGGAATTCACTGGCGGCGCCATTTGGCAAGCTCGGCCACCTTGGGAAATAACTGCCTTTTTGCGTTGTCGTTGTCTGTGCTTAATTTCCAAGAACTGTCAATGAAATTTTAAATTTACTATCGGTAGGGAAAAAAGTGTTGCCAATTGGTTGATCGCTCACTTCTTCGACGCTGTTGTGCAACTGTTGTGTATCGATTCACACATATATCGGTTGGTCAGTTCTCAGCGTGTGATCGCAGCACTTATCGATTTTGCTGTTGCCAACTGTTTTGTTGCTTATAATTTCTTTCTGTTTTTTTGTTTTTTTCGCGCAACTATTGATGAAATTTATTGTTTGGCGCTTTTAACAACACCTTCGGGTTTGTTATTTCATTATTTTTTTAATACACGTATATGTGTGTGTTCGCCATTATAAAAGTTGCAGGCGCTTTGGCATTGTTTTTAGCTGCTGCCACCCAACCCACCCAACCAACCACCTACGCCACCCACTCCCTTTTGCTCGCTGCTAGCCTTGCTCTCTACACACGCTTAGTAGCCATTTGGGAGCTTGGAAAAGTGGCAAGCGGCGGGTTTTGTTCGGGTAGTGGCAACGGATTGATGGGTCAAAGGGGACGACGCTTATTATTACGTTTACAAATATGTTCGAGTATGTGCTGGTGTGTGTGTTGGTGTGTGTGTAAGTGCGCACCTTTTTCTCTGGTTGGGGGTAAAACGCTTAAAAGCCATGCCATAGCCGAAAAACAAGTAAGAAACACACACACACACACACAGACAACCACACATGCGGGCACTTGTGCTCCACACCAATACACTCACAGACACACACACACACACAAACAGTGGCAGCGACCGAGTGCGAAATGCACTCTGGGGGGCTTTAAACAAAAATGAAAATCGCTTGCATACATATGGGCGCTTACACACACACACACACATACACTTATACACACACACACACACACATCTGCTTGCTGCCTTGCACAAAAAGAACTTGACTACGTCGTCGTCATTGCTGTTGTTGTTGCGGTGCTTCGACAATTTTAACGACCATAACTGGTTCTCACACCCCAACCACCGCACCCCCAAGCACCATCCGCCCCCTTGAAACCCACCCTACTCCTTGCCTTGCTCGCATTTATTTTAAAATACGCGGCACTTCCGCCGCAAACGGCACACACTCAGCTCTCGCTCTCTGTCTCTGTCTCTTTCTCGCCCCCGACCCCTGACCCCTTGGCACCCATCACCCAATACCCCACACACACTACCACCTCCACGCTCCGCTCTACCCCTCACACATGCTCTTTCAAGTGGCTCGCGCGCGAGAGTTCTCATTTTTATAGCTTTGCTCGTTTCGTTTCGCTGGGGCTTTTTTATATGGAAATAATAACCAAATGTTTTCGCATGGACACAGGACACGTATCGTGTCGACGCTTTTCCATTATGTTGACCAGGCTCTCTCTCACTGCAAGCCTGACTGGCTGGCAATCGTCTGTCCTCTCGTCCAGCTCGGCATAATGTTGATTTTTCCGCGCGGCGATTCCTTGCGGTGTGATTCCGGCATGTCCTTTTGGCAATATATTTTAAGCCGTTACCTTTGCCAACGATGGCGACGACGACGCCGTGGTCACCAATATGGTAGCTTCCCCTACCCACTACCCTTACCCCTACCCCTACAGCCCTACAGCTACCTGTACCCCTTAACTTGAGGGTAAATCATTCACAGTGTGTGTTATTTTATCATTTACATTTGAGTGCGGTTTTGCATTAGCTCAAAAGTAAAGCGATTCTGCATTTTACAAATGAGCTAAACAGTTTCTATAATAAAAGTTCGTTAGAGAAAAGGGGAATATTCAGGATAAGGAATATAAAACGAAGGACAGTTTTAGATATAATATTAGGGAGACTTTCATATATAGTATTCAATATTGAATATGTATTTCAATTGTCAATTTTGAAGGGATGAAGGAACATTAAAGATAGCTCTTCAAAAGCAGAAGGTAGATAATTATATAAGCACAATCAACCAATTAGTAATTCATGCCAAGTTAAATAGTATGCAACAAGTAAGATTGTAGATTGCGTAGCATAACGCAAAAACATACATACCTTAAGGATTTGCTTGTATATCGATATTTATCGATACTTTGAGCTCATAAGCGATAGACCTTAACAAGAAGTGTGATTTCTTCTTTTAATAAAGGATAATTTCTTCTAAGATTAATTGGCAATTAAGAGATTTAGACTTAAGATTCAGTATACTTGCCCACATTCAAAAAATATGCCTAGTAAATGATATTCCACCTGTAGCTGGCACAGTTACCAGTCAAATAAGAGAAAAAGCTCATAAACTTCACATTTGCTTTGCCTTTTGCAGCACACACAACACAAAAAACCAACGAAATTTATGAAAAATTCAATTTAATTGCACAATTACACATGTTCCACATTTCCATATCGTATGAGCTTTTGCTGACTGCTCTTGTTCTTGGCTTGTAGTCTGCTTGCTGCTGATGTTGTTGTTGTTGGTGGTGCACCCCTTGCAATTACTTTTAAGGCAGTTGTTTTTGGCCAACGGCAACGACACCCACAAGACTCTCTCTGGCAAACAACAACAGCAACAGCCATCGATCACGTGCGGCTTTGCCAGCAACATACACACACCAACACACCAACACACACACACACACACACTGAGACACTCAAACACACACAGAGACTCACTGTGGAGTTTTTGAGCTATTGGCAACAGTTTTCTTTAGAAACCGGTAAACTGGCGGCACCAACAATAAAACACAAAACGTGTAAATAGAATTTTTGGCACGATGGCCGCCCGGGGAGTGCTTTAGCATAATCTGCATGAGTATGGGTACGAGTGTGAGTGTGAGTGCGAGTGTGAGTACCCCCAAGTATGAGTATGAGTATGAGTATGAGTATGTTCGGCAAGTACTGTCGCTGTCGAGTCGACTTCAATTTGCCAAAGTTCTGCGAGTGTTCAATACACTCATTAATTATTGTCTACGCTTTGATGCCCTGTAAATTTGAAGAGTGGGGGATACACACACATGGATTTTACATATTTGACAAGCTCTTCCAAGACTTAAAAGTTCCATTTATATTTGTAATTTATTTTCAATTTTATTTACAATTTAGTTAAATTTATTTTTACTTTCTGTATTGTTCTGTGCTAACAGATATTAGTTGACATTAAGTAAATAAATAACAGTGTAATAATATATTATACTAAAAAGTATGCATCAGTTTTAATTCGAAATATTATTCATTACTAAACAGAGCATCGCCAAGTCGTTCATTTTGAACAAATCTATTTTGCCAGCTTTGTTTAAAATCAATTGATTAGTTCTAATTTGACGTTGTTTGATTTGCAGTTGGCGAAAAGGAGGAGGAGAATGGAGGCGCCACCAAGACGCCCAAGGCAGCCGATTTGCTCGAGCCCAAAGAGGAGTTGCTGAGCGCCGACGAAGGGGGCGAGGAGGAGTACGAGGAGGAGGACGATGATGAGCCCGACGAGGAGGAGGAGGAGCAGGACGACGAAGAGGAGGGCGATGGCGAGGGGCACCAGCAGCCCAGTGGCAATGAGAATGGGACTGAAAAGGAACAGCAGCAGCAGCGAGTCCAGTCCAATGAATCACAGTCGAAGCGGCAGCAACAAAACTGGCAGCCAGCTGATGCTGCTGATGTTGCAGCAACAACCAAAGCCAAAGTTGGAGAAGGGGCCGCAGTTGCAACGGCAGAAGAACTACAACACCCTGGGGATCCTTCTGTTGTTGCTGCTGCTGCTGCCACTGCTGGTGGTGCTGTGGCAACGTCTCTGGTTGTTGCAGCAGCAGTAGCCACGGGCAACGCCAATGGGCACTGCAAGTCGAGGTCCACATCCACTGGTAAGTTTGACTTCAATTTGCATATTTTATTGCCTTTTGCCCAAAAGATATATACATGTATATATACACCGATATAAACTGCTGAAGCACCAGATACAATCTCCCCTCACGCACACACACACACACACACACACAGAGAGACATACACCCATCTTTGAATTTAGATTCGTGTCCAGCTCTTGGAGTCGCCCACGTTTCAAGAGCAAAGTCATCGTCTTGGGCTTGCCCCATGGGGCCTTAACATGTCCGGCTAATAACTCTCGACAGTCTCATAAATAGCAAATGTTAACTTGTTGTTGTTAGCTCTTTTGCTGGCCAACCACTGTGGCTAGCACCACGTGTGGGGCCAGCTCTACAACTGCTGCTAGCTTTGGCTTTAGTCCATTGCTGTTTAAAAGTACTCAACTAGCTTGTAAATTGGTTAATGTTGCAGTTATGGTCACATTTAAGGGGTGCTCATCTGTCAGCTAGTTTTGCACACAATTTACGATCAACTCTTGGGTTAATATAAATAGTAGAGTATAAACCAGAGTGTGCTTTTCAATATAGTTGTAGATAACTGGAATGAAATTTACGTTTGTTTAATTTGCACGATAAAAAGAAAAGCTGAAAAGCTGTAGTTTTCGGGCGATGAATGTTATGAGTTCAGAAGACGTGAAAATTCCTCAATCCGAGTAAGATTCTTGCATTCGTGCAGGGGTTGATGGAAGAGCTGTGAGCTCAGAAGGTGACAGTGCTGAAAGCTCAATAATAATCATAATAAATGCTTCTTTTTTATATATATTTAGAAGAGATTAGCTGCTTTTCATATTAATTTAATGTTAGTCCAACTTAATGTTAATATTAATTCATCCATCTTTTATGCTGCCTGCTTTTTTTCTCGTTCAATTTTCATGGCAATCAACTTGTTAACATTGCGCTGCAAAGTAGGCAATGCTTTTTTCGTATAACATTTGCCGCTGCTCGAATCACCCTGTATACACACACACACACATACAGATATACGCTTATGCTTTCGCTTTGGAGGCTGTTTCTGTGTTTCTGCTGCTTCTGCTGCTGTCGATGCATAAAGTTTGATGTGTCCATGCGGCATCATACACGCGCACATTTACATACACACACACACACACATATAGACATGTGTACATGTGTTGTTGTATTTGGATATTCCTGTGCGTCATTGGATTATGGCACTTGGGTGTGTAAAGCCATCGATTCAAAGCGCTGCCTCGTTATGGTGTGTGTGTGGCAGATATTGTTGCTGCTGTTGCTATAGTTGCTGTCGCTGTTGCTGCTGCTGCTGCTGTTTTAGCCAACAATAATAAAGCAAGCGCCATGTTTAAATGGAGCACAAACCGATGACACACACACACACACACACGTTGGATAACTGCATGTGTGTGTGTGTCTGTGTGTGTGTTTGTTCATTATTTGTTGCTCTTTTCTCCGTTGCCACTGCTGCTGCTGCTGCTGTTGCTGCTGTTGCTGCCATTGCCGGCACACGTATTCCCGCTGGACAAACAGACAAGCCAAGCGGCGGCATAGAACATCATCATCAGACTAGACCGAAGCGAAACCCCCAAACGCCCTACACTCAGCGAAAATGCTAACGCACATCAAGCACAAATGTTGTCAAGAGGTCGAAATCTTTTGTGTATTTCGAGCGAAGAATGTTTAAATAAGAAATGAATCATTTTGAAACAAGTCCCACTCTTAAAACAAATTCTTGATTGCTTGAAGTAAGCCTTTTGGTGCTTATTTTAAGTATACTAAAACAACAGCAGATACAATAATTGCAAAGTCAAAAGTTTGCAGTGAAATCTTTGCTTGTAAAAAGAATTTTATTTATATAAAAATAATATTTTTGGAGATAAGTTTTTTAAATTAAAAATGATTTCAACTTATCAAAAAGTACCCAAGAAATAATCGCAATTGAAATTTGAAGAGCAAACCGCTTGTAATTCTAACAAGTTCGAACTACTGTTTTTCGCTGAGTGTAGGCACACACACACACACACAGAGACAGTGGAGCCATTGGGAGCAGCTTGCAGCCAGGCAGCTGGACGAGTGAGCCATGTGGCATGTTGTACGGTCTGGGTGCCGTTGTTGTTGTTGTTGCTGTTGTTGTTGTACCTGTTCGCTGCTCAAGTTTTGCTTGTGGCGTTCGCCCTCTCTCCCCTTCTCCCTTTCTAGCCCTACCTCTACCTATCTCTCTCTCTCTCTCTCTCTCTCTCTATCTCTCTCGATGGCCAAGTCTCGATTTTAACCTCACTTCGGTTCGCACAACGAGGGGCTCCACTAACGGCACTGTGGAGGGCCAAAAACTTTATCACCAGTGCGCGCAGCTACACTTGCCTTCTCGCTCACACAAACGCTGTCCCTCTCTCTCCATCTCTTCCTCTCCCTGTCTCTCCCTCTCTTTATGTATGACAAGTACACTGCTGCAGTGCGTTCACTGCTGGCGTCGCAGTCGCCTCGTTTACTGTCATTGTAGCCATGAAGCAGTCGCCTCCTTGCCACGCCCCTGACTCAGTGGCAGTGGCTCTCTAGTGTGTTGTATAATGTTCTAAAGGGAAATCGAGAGGCTGTGATAAGTTTGGGGGATCCGAAAATTGTCTTTCTGCCTCGAATGCTTGTTGTTGTTGCTCTTGTTGCTGTTGTTGCTGTTATTGTTGCTGGCATGCGAAACCCGGCGAGAACGAATTGGCCCTTTTGTGCGCATCAGAAACACGGCCCAAGTTGAGAGGCACCATCGAGGCACCAGCGCACAGTGACACCAATCTGGCTCAGGCATTGATGCATTCCCTTTGTACTTCTTTCACAAAAAGAATTCTTAATTAACTCACAATTATCATAATTAAGTTGGGAAACACCAAAGGCAGTTATTAAGTGCAATCTGTGAGTTATTACCAACTTTCCTATAAAACATATAAACATAGTTTTCTAGTGAACACAACTTCAACTTCAACTTTAATGTCAGCTTAGATCCTTCTAAACATGCCATTAGACTTCCACATTTTTTATTTTAAACTTAAGATCTTATAAAATGCTGTCAAGTTTTCCTTCTATTTTGGATATTCTGAGATCAACTTTGTTATACTGTAACTTTCCAGAAATTACCTTATTAAAAACGCCATTCGAAATCTTTTTTTTTAGGTTAAATACTTTATTTTTTGCTTAATTCTTTTTTGTCATTTAGTTAAACATTTATATTCATATATCATTTCTATTTAAAATTACTCTTTTTATAAATTACAATCAGTCTTAACATTTAAACCCAATACTTTCAATGAACACTGATCTCTTTAAATATTTCATTTATATATTTATAATAATTTGGTACCACTGTGCGGCTGAGCGAACGCCAAAGTGTCACATACTCAGACTCAAAACTTGTGGCGTTTGCTATCCAAGGCTATTCCTATAATGTACACACTCAACACCCAAACTCACGCCCACCGCCCACTCTCTCTCTCTCTTTCTCTCTCAGTGTCTCTGTCTCTGTCTGTCTCGCTGTTGTTGTCTCGCTCATATGCTATGACATTAATATGAGTTTTGCTGCTTATAGATTATATTTGTGTAAAGTTTTATGTTGCAATATTTCGGTTGTGTTCGCTGCACACACTCAACTCAGGCAACGGGTTGCCGGGTGAGGGGGTGGAGGAGGTGGTGCTTGGTGGTTGTATGACAGTTTTGGTACGACAACAACGACGACGACGACGAAGACACATCCTTGGGGAGCAACCTGGGTGCGAATAAAAATTATACATTGCCATATAAGCAGCCGAGTCGAGTGGGAACAAAACTGACACAATATGCAGGCTGTCTGAGAGCGAGTAGGAGCCAACTGTGTGTGTGTGTGTGTGTGTGTGTGTGTAGCATGTTTATTGGTATGCTCATTGGGGAGCATCTTGAGACAGAGACAGAGACCGAGACCAGAGAAACCATCTTCTTGTTGCATAGCGAAGTTGCTCATTTTGCCATTATTATTCCGTTGTGTATCGAAAAATGAAACAAAAGTGAGTTATCGTCTATCCTCCTCTCTCGCATCAAGTGTGTAATGTGTGGTAAAATTATCAGGTGCAGAAAAAGCCTTTATATGTTGTAGCGAGTGGGTGGTTGGGGGTGGCGGGTGAGGGGGTGGTGCAAAACACCCGTGGGAACACACGAAAGGTGCGTAAAATTTTATGACAAAACTTCATTGCTTTCAGTGGCTTTGATTAGGGAATTGCATATAGTCGAACTGTATGTGTGTCTAGATGTGTGTGTGTGTGTGTAGATGTGTGTGTGTTTAAGTGTGTGTGCGTGTGCTTGTGTGTTATGGCTTTTGCCTTGATGTTGTCTGCTATTTTGACAAATGGTATGACAAATTTTTGATGGGGTCAGCGGCCATAACTGTATATTGATTAATGATTATCTCGATTGCGGGACTCTTGCCTTAAATTAATCGATAAATTGTGTGGACTATGTTTTTGTTTGCTAAGCTGGAAATGTCTTGCGAAATTATCAACTGTTTTTGAGTCAGTGTTAAATATAAACTAATCGTTAGTTTATCTAAGTAATAATTACTTTTATCGGTTTCAACTATGAATTACTGATTGCAGCTTTTGGCAAGCTTTTATTTATTAACTAATCGATTGTTTTGCAATTAAATGTTATCGATTTCAATTATGTTCCCAAAATAAAGCAATAATGCGAAATTATTGACTGTTTCCTCCCGATAAAGTGCTATTCATAGATTCGTTAATTAGTTGGTATTAGTTACTAGTAAAATTCCTAAAAAAAATACTCAAATATTTTGCTATCAATTTGAATTATGATTGTATGTGAAGCCAAATACTGATTAAAACATATTCACTTCGAATCACTCAAGAACTATATGTCTAAAAAGAATGCCATGTCAGGCTATGTGTTATCGATAGTGTACTTATCGATTATTAAAGAGTCGTTCTACTTGAGCAATCAAAACAAGAGCAAGCAACTGCAGCACTATTTCGTGCAGTGCACAAGTCATTTATCGCCTCGTTAATTGCATCAGAGACATATTGAAGCCAATCCGAAACCAATACACCCCTCAACCATCACCACTGCTCCCCTGCTCCCCTGTGAGCCTCGATTACGACGCCGTTGACGTTTTATTATTATAGGAAAAGATATATATATATATATATATATATAGAGTCATATCATATCGTATCGCTTCGCTGGTTATTTTCTTTCTGTTTTTGTTGTTTGTATTTTTGTATTTTGCTTGCAATAATTTTCAAACAGAGAAACACACAAAAAGCATTTGCGCAACAAATCCCAAAGGAATAGGTTGTGCAGGGAGCGGGCATGGGAAAGCAAAGGAGCAGCGCCGGCAAACGAATCGAATTAAGAGCGAGTCACACACAAACTCACACACAGAGAGAGAGAGACAGAGAGAGAGAGAGAGAGAGAGACAGAGAGAGAGTGGGAGGTGGGAGGTGGCGGGCACAGAAGCGTCTAGCTGGCAGTTCTCCAGTTAACTCCCCTAGCTCCCTGAATCCCATCTCCATCTCCAACGCCCCCTCCTCCACCTCCGCTTCCTCCTCCCCCAACTCCATTTACTCTTTCTGTGTCTTTGCTCGACCTACTCCTGGGGGAGCAGTGAGCCGGCGGCGACGGCCGCTTCAGCCGCCTCCCTGGGGACGCTGCGCTGGCGCAGTGTGGATGGATGGATGGACTCTAGGAGTCCGCGCCCCGGTTCATATTGCAGTGTCCAAGTCAAGTTTTTGTTGCTGTTGTTACTGGGTTTGGGCTTTGGTTCGGGATCTGGACCTGGTTTTGGAGCTGCTTTGTTTTTGTTGTTGTTGTTGTAGACATCGCTTGGGGAAATTTACGCGAGTGGTCTGCAGTCGCTGCACCAGCAGCAGCCTACATATGTGGGCGTGGCACAGCAACAATAACGGTAACAACATCAAAGCTCTTCTGCTATTCCTCCTCGTCCTCCTCGTAGTTGGCATCCATAAAAATGAGCATGGCTCGCCTAATGGCCGCAAGATGGCGCTGCTGCAGTCATATGCAAATTTCGTTCGACACACACACTCACACACACACACACACACACATACGCACACACACACAATCGCATTCGCATTCGCTTCATTAACATGACGAGCGCGCAAAGATGCGAGCCATAAAATTAGCCCAGGCGACTGTCGATGCTGATGAATGCAACCAACACACACACACACACACAGACATCCTCCTCCTCCTGCTCCTGCTTCTGCTCCTGCTGCTCCCTACCTCCCCCTACACACTGCACCACCCATAAAAGCGCAATGAGCGTCGGTGTGCGGCGTCGAAAAATTTGCAAAACTCAAAGCAACAATTCGACGAAAGCCAATTTTAGCAGCAGCCCACAAAGAGTCCAAGTAAGAGTGCTCTAGTTGCGATGGGAGTACACGACTAGAAGATACCATATACTATTTTTGAAGTTAGATATATATAGTATATAGAAATTTATCAACTATTCAGATTGGTCTTCCCTGTGATATACTCAAAAAAGAGGTGTTTTTATATAAGAACTCACTTATCGCTATCGATGATGACTAGATATGATATATGTCATAGTTATCCGATTCTGTAAGGATATTAAGCTTTAAAGATCAAGCGTAAGCGAAACTTGTTAATTAAAGATATGCTCACAACTTATGCGCTCGAAGAACTATTCCCACTTATTACACCCTTTCTACGCCAAATTTAATGGGTATAGAACATAAGAGAGAGAGTGAGAAGGCAAAAGAGAGAGGGACTGAGTGTTAGACCGCAGCTAAAGAAGACAGCGCACAAAGGGGGCGGGGGGAGGGAGAGTAACAGGGGTCATACAGGGGGACACAGGCCATACGGCTCCCCATAGAGCGCATGTTGAATAATCATCTACAGCGAGGCAGCACGCAGAGAAGAGGAGGGTTGGCAAGAGGAGGGGGGACGCTAGGAACGAGAGCATGTCAAAGTCGCCAAACGTTGCACTTGCGTTTTTGGCATGTGTTTCCAGCTTGTTCGTCTGTGTCTGTGTGTGTGTGTGTGTCTCTGTGTGTGTGTGTGCTGGTTTCTGCCGCCGGCTGTCGCTAGATGGCGCTCGGCGCACGTGCAACAGCAACATGCCACACGCACACACAGCATCACACACACACACACACTTTTGCAGAGAAATTCGTAAAATTTTGTTTCCGCTGATGAAGTATTCCCCAGTTGCAGGACAAGGATTATTGGACGTGTGGCAACGTCCGTTCTATGCAACCCCCCTCCCAACCGCCTTGCCACTCCGCTTCTTGTCAGCTTATGCGCGTATATGCAAAGTGTGGCATAAAAGCACACATCGTCAAATACGTCAAGCAAACATATTGGCCAACATATTGGCGCCATCAAAGAAACGCTGCAGCGCTTAGAATGTTGCAAGTGGGCTGGCCGAGCCAGGTATGCAACACCCTGTTGCCGAAAATTTCATTTTGTCATTAGAAACTAATAAAAACGCATCTCAAAATGTATTTCGGGTTTTATGTTTGTGATTTTCCATTTGGCTCCAAATTAGTTTCGGGTCTGCATCATTTCGCATAAAGTGCAGCAAGTATAAAGCGAAAGGAACCAACATCAAATAGTATCGTAAAGTTTGATTTGGGATTATAGATAGATAAATCTGACTTAAACCTCGTAAATCTTGAGGTTGGTAGAAGTACAGATGAACTAGTTGGCAAATATAGGAAATCATTGTGCCAATAAACTAGTAATATTAATAATAGAATAGAAATGATAATAGTAGAATAATGATTATATTGAGCATATCCTTACATCCTTGCCACATAATCAAATTGTTGCATTTTCGTTTAATAACTTTATTAAAACAAAGACAGATTCCTCAAAAAACCAATGGCACTTGGGATAAATTTACCTTTAAATAAAATCTGATATAATACCCAACTATGAAATGGTATTAGATGGTTAGATATATGACCGCAACATAGTTTATGCTTAGGTTCATATAGATACAGATAAGCTCAGGATTAACAAGTGCAAGTATCCCCTATAATAAAAAAAAACTACTTCCAAGTTGAATTATAAAAACAAATTATTGTATAAATAAAAATAGTATAATAATGATTATAACTAGCTATGCCTACTCGGCTTTAAATCATTACTACATTGTGACATATTCAGTTAATAAGTTCATTGAGACAGATTCCTTAAAGACTCAATTCACAAGTTGTCGTCACAGAGATATTCGCTATTTACTTGCAAATGCCTTCCACAACACACCATTGACATCTAAACCTAATTTGTCAACTGAATGAGCTGCCGCAGCCAGACAGTCAGCAGCTGCGACTGAGTTATTTACACCCCCTACACACACACACACACATATACACGCACACACACACACTGAGAACCAGTCAACGTCCAGACAAAGACGCGTCAAACGTTGCGTATGAGTAATGCAAAGAAAATGTTGCGAGCGTCGCATTCCACACGTCATAGACGCAGACGGGTTCGAATTCCCCCCCTTCCCACCACAAACCCCTTAACTGCTAACAGCCACAACACGTGCTAGCCAAAAACAGCTGTTCATCACACAGAGAGAGAGAGAGAGAGGGAGAGTGAGAGAGAGAGAGAGAGCAACGGAAAGAGAGCGCATAACTAAAACCAAAACAAGTTTCGCTCTTAGCTGCAGTTGAAGGACTTTTGCGAGGCGTCTGCGCATTCTCAGCACTCGCTCTTAAATGCTCTTAAGACAACAATCAAAGGCAGCTCAAAGGAGGGGGAGGGGAAGGTTGTGGGAGGTCGGGTGGTGGGTGGGGGTCCAATTGGGGATTAGGGGGTTTGGTTTCGCATTGGGTCGGTAGCGCAGCTGGCTTTGCTTGGGCATGGAATTATGGCACCCAGGGGCATAGCATAATCAAAATTCCTTGCATCTGGGGACGTGGCATGCAGCTAGCGGCTGTGGAACGTGCCGCAGTTCAAATGCTGCAGCTTCCACTGCAACTACAACTAAATAACTGTGTGTTTGCCTCGTCTTCTTCTTCGTCTACTTACAGGCAACATAAATGCTCCTCAAGACAAGGACATGGAGAATGTTGTTGAGCCAACTGACGACGACGACGAGCTGGACGAGGAGGATGAGGAGCTGGAGGATGACCTGGCGGATGATTTGCTTAGCCTCAGCGGCGATGAGGACTACGATGATGAGGAGCTGCAAAGTCTCGACAGTTTCTATTCCGGTGAGTTTGCTCAAAGCCATTTTGCCACATGTGAATAAAGTTAAAGAAATATTTTAAGTTAAAAATTCCTTATCATTTCTCATACATTATTCGAGCATGAAATATTAATGCTTAATCTTAAAATTAAGCAAGTAAATGTTGAAAATGATTAAGTATCATAACTCTATCAAATGAAGTCCAATCTTGAAAAGCTTTAGCTTTTTGAACTCGTGGAAGTCCCTAGAATCGGCTACTATCAAACGCTGTCAGCGTAAAAATCAAACACTTTTTCTTAAATAATTATACTCCAATACAGCTTTTTGATAAAGAAGTTTTTAGTGCTTGAAGATCTCTTATAATTTACTAGAAGCGATGAAGAAAATGAAATATGAATTTTAATTCTGCTGCCAATTTTCTCAGCTTGATAACTGAGATGAGCTGTTAGCATAAAAAGCATTTTTACATTTACTTTGATAAGACATAAAAAACATTTATGTTTAGATGAGGGTGGACCATAATTGTCGCAGCCACTCAGCCACCCTACTCCGACTCCCACTCCCACTCTGACTCTGACTCTGACTCTGACTCCTATTCCGGTGCTGGCTCTGGTTGTGGCTCCTACTGTTGCTCGAGCTGCTGTTGTTGCCACTGTTGCCGCTGCTCCTTTAGCTGTATGCGTGTGCCTTGTTGTTGCTGTTGCTGTTGCTATAACCATTGAAATTGCCGTATGGGGTGTTATATGGCAGCTGGCGACGACACTCCTGGGTGCTCTACACCTGTGCCGCGGGTGTCGTTTCATATGCTGCACGACCAGCCGGGGGGGCTGGCCTAACTACGTTTTAAAAACCCCAAACAGCAATCAACACCAAGTCGGAGTCGCACTCTCTATTCTATACTCTACACACACACATATATATACACATATATATATATATATATATATATGTATACCACAGATAGCTGGGCAGAGGCCACTTCACTTCACTTTCACCACATACATCCTCATCGTTGCCATTTACGAGCTGTCGAACAAGCGCCAGGCGAGACAGAGACGAGAGACGGGCGAGGACAGACAGGGAGACAGAAGCATCATGAGCTACGGTCGGAGCATACTTCCTGCTCTCCCCTTTCCTCTTTCTCTCTCTCTATCTCTCGCTCCTTTGCCACATTTCTCTCTAGTGCCATTTCGCATGCTTTTTCTGTGTTTCATTTTTAGCCTCTTGTTGTTGTTGTTATTCTTCCTGTATTTTTCTTTATTTTTTGCCAGACTTTCCTGGTTTGCTTGTGCTTTTTTGTTTTTGTTGCTTGCTTGTCGTTGTCGACTGTCCAACATCCAAGCACATTCACACATTCAAACATTCACATTCACACACACATTCATTCAGTTTGAACTGAACTTGGCTGACTGCTTGGGCATAACTCGACTCAACTAAGTTGCTGGCGCTGGTTTAATGTCTTCACAGTGCTGCCTTATGCTCGAGTACACTGAGCGAAATGTATAATGAGAAGCTCAGCATAAAAAACTTGCCATTTGCAGCTGATTAAATTATTTAGTTTAGTTTTTTATTAGTTGTATTTAAATCAGTTCCTTAGAAATTAATTGCATTCTCGGCTTAGCTGATTTTCCAGTTCAACATTTGCTGTTTTTGGTTAGTAAGATTTCTTTTTGCACAGTGTATGCATGAAGTTTTGTATTAAGATACTAATAATGGCATTTCCTGTATTAGTTGCCTCCAGCACCTTCTCAAAAGTGATGTTTCCATTTGTATTCCACACTTTCATCGCATTTCTCACAGTGCACACACTTAGTTAACCTACCACAGCACTCAACACTTGGTCCAGTCTCCCCGCCCACCCACCTCAACTTGAGTTGAGACATCCTTTTCGGTTCGGCTCTGCCCAGTTTCATTTCTTTGGCTTTTGGCTGCGGAGAAGCTGCGGCACTTGTGTGGTTGGCTCCATGGAAATCTCTATGGCTCGATGGCTCTGTGGCACGGTGGCACGTTGGCACGGTGGCACGCTGGTTGCTCCATGGCTATTTGGCTACAATTTTGAAACGTTTTACGGCTTTTGCGTTGAGATTTGAAGAAATTGCGGTGTGAAATTTGTTGTTTTTATTTGGGTTGCAGCTGCGCCTAAATGTATGCAATGAAATGCAATTAGTTGCAGTCAAGCAGACAGCGCCACAAGGGGGTAAGGGGCAGTTCCTTGAGCTTGCCTCTCTCTCTCTCTCTGTCTATCTCTTTCTCTTTCTCTTTTGTGAAAGTTTACCCAAGTCATTTCATTTGTTTGCATTTGCCTTGGACTTCCGGTCTAAAACTCTGAGAGCCTTGTGTCCTTTTGATTTATTAATAGCACGTGTCTCCCCCAAGCCAGTGTACCTCTCTCTCTCTCTCTCTCTCTCTCATCTCCTCTCTCTCTCTCTCTGTCTCTGACTCTTTCTATGGTTTTAAATAGTGACAAGCTGGATGGGAGTTTTTAAGACACTGGTGTATGCAAATAGTTAGTTAGCTAGTTCCGCTACAAGTTTCCTTTTGATGCGACGCAATTAATTACACATTTGTCTTACAAGACAAACAAACATGGAAAACAACAACAATAACAACAAAAATTGTTGCAAAAAGCGCCTTCTTACATGTCCGCGTCTAAGACCATAAATAATTGCTGCTGTCTCCGACATAAAAAGGGGTTTTTACTCTTTACAATTTCATTGGACCAACCATGCCCTGTAACATCGCCTGCTGAAATGGGGTTTTATAGACTAGTGGAAATGTACATTTACTAAACTAAGAGACGTATATAATATATATATAACTTAAGAACGAATATTTATTGCTTTTGCTTAAGCAATTGATCCTAGATTGTAGTGATTATAATAGCCAAAGACTTCATATGTCCTTTTGCCTCCTTTTCATAGGAAGGAAGTCTGTGAAAAATGCATTGAGAATTATTAATTTTCTTGTATATACTATGAGTGCTTAAAGAGCATATCGTAACCACAATTTAGTTCTTAATAGATCTTCATAGATCTATATTATCTAGCTTAGTACAAACAACTCAATTTAACTCGCACTCTTTCTCAATTTATGTCTCTCCCTGTCTCTCTCTCTCTCTCTCTCTCTGTCTGTCTTCTTCACTCTGCTTACCTCTTTCTCTCATGCTGTCTTGCAGATTCTCTGTATCGGTCTTCCTCAAAGGTTCCCTCTCTCTCTCTCTGACTCTTGCTCTTTCTTTCTTTCTCTCTAAAACTCCCTCTCGCTCAATCTGTGTGTGGTTCTTCCTCTCCTTATTCCTATACCTCTCCCTCTCTCTCTCTTTCTCTTTGGCTCTCACTCCTTCGATCGCTCTTTTTCTCTCTCTGCCCGATCGCGTTACCTGCTAATTTCCACGACTATCTGCTATTCCCAGGGTATCTTGCCATCTCGCACTCCAAATCACAACTTAATTATTGTGTTTCTGTTGGTCTTGCAGTAGATTTGTGCTTAAAGTGCCAAAAATTCTCACAGGTTGGTCGTGTTGTCAGTTGAAGTCCGTTGCTTTCACAAGAAATGAACGCAAATTGCTTTAAGATTGAAATCTGTGGCTGGAAAAACTGGTCACTAAAAAGCCGTTTGCAGTAGATGCCAGTGAAACAGTTTAATGAACTGTTTGTGTGTGCTCAAAAAGGGCCGAGATCACGTTTAAGCCAAGATCTCAAAACAAATGCCGCTAAAAGAGACACACACACAACGAAAGCAGTAATTGTGAACTGGGTCAACACGCATCAAATGAAATCTATTGTGATATATATATCCATGGCAAATCTAAGCCCCAACCAAGAGTATTTATTTTTAGATTTCATATAAGTCATAAATAATAAGTGCCCAAAAAAAACAGAAAATACAAAAGAAATCAGCCAAGTTAAGTTTGCAATCTCAGGTGTGAAAACGCCTTGACACCAACAACAACAACAAAACAGCAGCCGGAAAAAAACATGAAAAAGTTGTTCCTTTCTTTTGAAAAGGGGTTGTAGAATGGGGTTGGAGGGGGTTGTTTCAGCTGCACTCTTCACGCTGTCAGCTGCAGTACTTTTTCAGCAATTTTTGAGCTCAAGTTTTGCTGCAGCAAAGCAGAAGCTGGTCTGTTTCCCGCGAGTCCTGGCCAAAAGGCTGCCTGACCATGTCCTGGGAATTGGGCGACTGGCATTCAGGCAAAAGTTATGACACGCCCAGCGTTTTGTTGTCTTTGTTGTTTTGTTTTTAGCTGCTTGCCACCTCTTGCATGATTTATGTGCGTTAGGTGTTTTGCCTGGCTGGCCAAGTTTCTGCCCAGTTTGTCTCCCAGGAGCAGCGGAGCAGGAGCAGCTCCTGCAGCAAAGAAAAAAACGATGGGGCGAAATTTTCTTTTTGCTCCTGCTCAAGACGTTCTCATTTCGCATAAAAGTCAGCGTACGTTTTACGATACACACACACATACTCGCACACATTTCGGGAATATTTCCACACACACACACATCCGCCAATTGGTTATCCTGCCACACCCCCTTTTTGGTGGCTCCCATGTGCATACTTTTGGTGCCACTTTCGCCGTTCGCTTGTCTTATGCGACTCCAAGGCACAATTTCGCGAACGCGTTACCCATTTTCCCTAGGGAAACACTTGGCAGTTTTTCGCACCCCCCTCAACTGCCGTACACCCCTCCCCCCACCCCCTAACCCCTAACCCATACTCCCCCTCCATACTCCTTACTCCATACATTTGCGTATGCTTCTTACTCTTGAAGATAAATTCTTGGTAATTTAAATGAAATACTCGCTGAAATGTTGCCGCATATGCGTTATTCTCTCTCCTTCTCTCTCTCTCTCTCCCTCTGTTTCTCTCTGTCTCTCGTTCTTTTCTTTGTTTTTGCCCGGCCTTAAAGGATTTAATTTGGACGTATTGTTATGGGTTATTTTTCGGTTGTTATTTCAGTAGCTTTTTAACGTATAAATCTTATGCATGTTATACATTATTGAGGGTGGTCCTGGGATGGGAGGTTTGAGGTGGTTGGGTGGTTGGGCGGTTGGGTTGGGTTGGGTGGTGGTAATGTGTTACGTGTAGTTTGTTGCTGCTGGCTTAGCGGCTACTCAGCGAAATGATTGCAATTCCCAGGTTGAGGGTGGGAGGACGAGGAGTGAGTATTTTGCATATGTTTGCTGGGTGGTTGAGTGCTTTATGTTGATGTGATCTAAATAGATGGGGTGAAGTTAAGTCAAGGAAAGTGCGCATCTAGTTTAAGTTAGAGTCCAAGGGATACCAATAAATTCCCATGCTCAAATAACACAAGTAAAAGCGTCTATCTTAGACACATCGAAGATTACATCAAATCTCTAATTTCGCTATAAATTTAAAACAATGAACAATTTGTCTTTGATAGTCTGATTGTGATTATTTGTTTGTGGGTTTGATTAGGTTAGCTTTATGAACTTATAAGTTGTGCTTAAAAGAAGTCATTTAACGATTTCTTGTTCATACGGCAACTATATATGCTCAGCAGTCTGAAGCAGCTGATTTCTTTAGTTAGTTATAAGGATAACTTGTTGAACAAAAAAGATTTTCAATTGTTCCTATATCAACTACATGCTAAAGTGATATATGCACTGCCTGCAGCAAAATGACAGATATATCCCAAGTTTCATTACTAAATCTTTAGACAAGTTGACATAGACACACACAAACAGTCATAAGCAGCTATATTAACTCGACTACTGATGCTGATCAAGAATATATATGCCTTCGTCTCTTTAGATGCGTTACAAACTTGATGGCAAACTACTAACACCCCCGGCAATCATATAATGAACCTAAATGATAAATTCAAGTGCTGCCCTCAAAAAGGAGTTCAAATTTTTAGTGTCTCCATGTTGAATAGCTCCCAAATGAGAGCGTAATGCAAATAACTTGGCTTACCTCATGTTGCAACATCATATTTTATGGCTACACTTTCGATACATAACAAATGCAAATTGAATTCAACTTTAGTTGTATTCAATAGTTTTTGGCCTATAGAATTGTGTGTGTTTGTGTGTGTGTAGTTGTTGCCATTTGCTTATTAGTTAAATGTCGACGAACTGCCGTCAAAATGAAGGTAATAAAATCATTTTATGTTTATGATCAACATCAAGAAGAGTCGTAAACCCAATTTCGCCAGACCAGACCAGACCCCTTTATATATATTTTGCGGCACTTGAAACACATTCGTGGAGTTCTAGTTTCCGGGTGGAAGAACCAGAGAGAGAAGGAGAGAGAGGGGGAGAGAGAGAATGAGAATGAGAGAGATATCAGCAACCGGAATCGCCAGAGTCGCATACACAAAAGACATCGGATGTGGCAATCGGACATGTTAATCTCTATCCGAGGCAGAACTGTTGAGCTGCCTACAACTCGGGCCTGCTGCATTTCAATTACGAGTACGTCGTACGTACTTCAATTCAATTCCGCGCTTTATGGCTGCCTCCGGTCTGTGGCACGCGCAACTCTGGTCAAGTAGCTCAGCGGTGGCAGCTGCTGCTTTGCTAGCTGCTTGCCGTTCTTGTTGTTTGTGGCACACCCCATGCAGCTGCCCCACTAGTCGTAACCACAAGCTGTTAGCACGTGCCACGTGCCAGACCCAAAGCGGGGGCACGGCAACCAACTCACTCACTAAGTCCAAGCTCCACTCTTTTGCTTTTGCGGTTGGCAGGTGCGAAAGTCAATTATGGACCAAGTCAGTCAAGCCGAAATCACAAAACCCAAAAACCAAAAACCCTTTTCAAATCGGGTTTGGTTTGTGGGGCAGGCGTAACCGCTTGCCACCGCAGGACGCACCCGACACGTCGCCAGGCGCATCATTACCGCGCTGACAGTCCATCGTCCATCAGGATCGCCGCCTCGAAAAACGATCAATGAAAATTGAACTCAACTTGTTCTACCTGTAACAAAGACAAACACTGATGCAGATCAACCAAAATTACACTCAGAAAAATATTTGTGGCAATAGAAAATCGCTTGAGCAGCGCAAATTAAAAAAAAGAATTTGCGTTTCTACTTTTAAGACACATTTTTCTTGACAGAATATTTCCAAAAAGTAAAAAGATGAAATCTCATTTTCAGCATTATCAACTTAGATCAAGCTTGTACAATTTTTAGAAATTTAATTCGTATGAATAAGAAAACCAGATCCACTTTTTTTCTGAGTGATTCCCGATACTAAAACTCAACCTGTCGCTTCAAGCGCTGATTGATTTGTGTCAGCGCCTGTGCCCAAAGTCAGACAGAAACTGTGATGCCTGCTCCCTGATTGAGTATTTCACTTCATTTTTCATTCACGAGAGAGAGAGAGGGAGACAAATAGAGGGAGAGAGAAAGGGAGAGAGAGAGAGAGGGAGAGAGTGCAGTTTACGCAATCGGACATTGAGCACTATTAGAGGATCATCATTATGTGCCCTGATGACTTGACTGTATCTTTAAAGTGCGCACAACTCAATGGATATCTCGAGATCTGATTTTGTTATTAATTATTGTTTTGGTAAATATATTAAGTGACTTTTCGAATGTTTTGAAAGGTTGCACAGTTGGGTTCCAAATAGTTTCTTCTTTTTTTCTGTTGGGTAAGTGATAATGGCGCCCCACATAATTGAGTTGGCGTTAAAAACAGTTCCGAAGGGTTTTTTTTTTGTCATGGAGGAGGGTCTTGAGATAAACGAGTATAAAAGGTTTTAGTTGAGTTAATTACCAAGGAGTGGTACAGCTTAAAGAAATAATATAGACCATTCTATGATCATATAAATATCTATTACAATATATATATATTATATTTGAATATCTTATTGAAAGTCACTCCTTACTATCCTTACTAAATTGTCCCCTAGTCAAACTAACCCCTGATTATTTCTCTCTGTCTGATTACTGATTAAATACTCGTCCATAATCAGCATAATTATAAACATAATAATCTAATATCATAGTAATTATAATAAGCTTCTTATTTTTACAACCACACAATTAAACTTTAGTTCAGCATTAAAACTTTAAAACTACCTTTTAAAATGATTACCATTTGAGTGCCTCGCATGACTAAATGCGATTTTAAGTACTCAAATCATATCATAACACAAGCGACAACTTTTCTATACAAAAATTACAAAAAAATCGTCTAAAAAAAACCCAAATGAACCTTTTTGAAAAAAAGGCAAAAGCCTCTAATTAAATGTGGTCCTAAGCGTCTGATTAATTGTGCAGTTAAAAATGAGCGGGCCAGCGGAGTGTGAGAGATAAAAATCTATGGAGACCCATATACATTAATTTATGTACATGAGCGCAGGACTCAGGACTCAGGACTCGGACCTTGGGCCCTTTCTGAGCCTGTCAAACATCAAAGTGACAATTTGAGTGACTTTTGCTGCAAATGGCAAATTGAAATGGTTAATTTAGAATGCTCGCTGCTGCTGCTGCTGCTCCTGCGACGAGTGAATGCCAACAAAAGGACACTTGCGCTGAAGGACAATGCTTGACAGGTTGCTGATGTTGCCACCACAAACACACACAAACACCACACCTCCTCATGTGTTGCGCTTATTTTTATAATTTATCTATTATGCATGAGGGCGCCAGTCAAAAACGCAGGGTCAGCTCTGCTCTGGCAAAAACCCTTTGCCTGTCAGCAGTCAGCCCAGCACAGCACAGCACAGCATCTATGTATGTGTGTTAACCATGCTGTCACATGTGAGCCAACGGGAAAAGTGCTCCCAGGCAGAGGCAGCAGGAGTCGCGTTGACCAACAAATCTCAGTCAAAGTCACAAGTTTTTTAGGCGTCACTCACATTAGCCGCGCATTAAAAATGCACAGAAATCAGCAGAGTTTTAATGTGAATGGATATGGCAAGTGGCAGTGACGACTACTTACATACCCTACACTTGCTCACAGTTGACAGATCACAATCAAAATGGCAAACTCTACTTAACTATTTGAAATCCAGCACTTTAAATCAGTTACTGGTATCGATATTATTCAATCAAACTTAAATTGAGACCATCCAGCATCTAACATTAAAAGTAGAAGCCAATATACCCAAGTCTAAATCTGATTTGAGGCCATCGCATAAGGGCTAAAGCCAAGGCTCATCAAGGCTGCCAGGGCGCATTTACCTGGTCACCCTTTTTCACCCACCGAGCCCAGAACCCACACCCCAACCAAAGGGAAACAACAACAACATCAACAGCAACTACAACAAACCCTCCCAGCAGTCTCCAAAATAAACCTTGGGCTCATCGTGTAAATGGAAGGGGACGTCGACGTGGACGTGGACGTGGTCGTGATCTCAACCAGCGCCTGTCACAAAACTGTCACTCAAACGTAATTAACGGCTCGAAAGTGGGAGAGAGATGGAAAGCCCAGTGAAAAGAGCCAAAAATCCCAAATCAACTGCAAAAACTTGTACATTTTTCAACGGCAAGTGGAAATTGTGTTGTACAAAATCTTTTTGTACACTAAAAAACGCTTAGCTTCTATTTACAATTGTTAGGCAATTAAGTTAACAAATTTTTGGAAATTCTCTTGTTACAATTAAAGAAAGTCGTCGAAAGTCACACAACAGTTGGGCGTCTAAAGGACGAGGGGGTTGAGGGCATTTTTGGATTGTTTTCTTGTTTTCTTGTTTTGTCTGTTTTGACATTTTTCACAAGTTTTTGGCGCATTAAAAATTTAAGGCGTAAAATTAACTTTAATTGGTTTTGAGATTGAGATTGAGTTTCTATTGGATTGATGGGTTCATCATCATTATTTAATGAAGTTTTTAATGCTTTCAAATATTGGAAAAGTTCGTAAAATGGATTGGTTCTTTTTTGCATGGCAATCTGTGGCTTTTTTAATTGATATTCTGTTAAGTTGAGGTCAGGTTGGGAGTTGGGTGGTTGTAAAAGGTTTAGCTTTTACCAAGTTATTGACTTTCAAGTCCAATTATAAGGCACAGAATAAAAATTCGCTGGAATTTCGAGGCAGCAGCTTGTTGCCAACCAAAAGGTCAAATTATGACTAACAAAGTGAATAATTGTTGTCAAAGTTATGGCATTTTGAAATTTTGAATAGTTTTTAAACCACTTGTTGAGTCTGTAGCCAGAATCACGTAAGAATATACAATTGTAACATGTAAATCGAGACAAAATCGGCTTGCCAAAATCGGCCTTAAGTGCAGTATTATTCTAGACCTGAAAATCGGCTAAGTATTGACAAAGGAATGCAAAGTCTAAAAAAGTTCACACGCAATTTTCACACTGGGCAAAATCCTAACCTCAAACCAAAGACTGAAACGACAAACTCGCGCAAACGCAAACCCAGCAGCAGAAACAGCTACAGCAACAGCAACAACAACAGCAACAGCAATAACAACAACCACGCAATCAACTCCAACACATAACCGCAATTAGCGCTTGCTTTCGCTGCAATTAAAAAGCGACAAATCCCGAAATCGACAGCGCTGTCAATAAATGCTGCGAAACAGCGAAGAGAGTTGCCCAACGGCTGGCGAGTAAATAAGCGAGAGAGCAGCACGCGTATAGCTAGCTGGCTCGCTCTGCGCAGCGACGCATGCGTTGGCAGCGCAACGAACGAATCCCATTGGCTGGCCACCAGTCATCCAATTGCAGATGCGAAACGAGTCGCAAACAGACACAAAAACAAAAAACAAAAAAAACCAAGCAGCAACTGCTAATGTGTAAAGTGATTTTTTAATTGTTCTAATAGTTTTGGTTAAGTGGTGTAGGCGGATGGGGGTGTGGCACTTTGTGGGCGTGCTGTTGAGTGCTGCTGACAGGCAGCCAAAAAAGAAACAAAAAAAAGAGAAGCAGAAGAATAACTGAAAAAGCTGCTGCACTTTTTGGCCATTGTTGCCAGAGGTTGCTGCATGCATAATTAATTTGGCTTTTAGTGGCATGCTGCATGCAGCATGTAGCCTGTAGCCTGTGGTGGCTTGCCACTGCTGCTGTCCTTGCCAGCTGTCCTTTATTGTTGTGCTGGCCATATTGACGGGCGACATTTGCGTCTCTTAGCGCTAATGGCTTTAACGTGTTCGCTGCCGTTTTTGGCCTTTTTGCACGCTTTTTATTTCTCATTTTATTGTGTAAATTTTGCTCCGATTTTTGCGCTTGTGATTGGCGGCTTATTGACAGAATTTGTGATGTGGTAATGAATCCTGATACAGCATCGAAATTGATGGCCAACAAAATGGAGGGAGTATTTAAATTGGATAATGTTTTTCTAATTTTCTGTGCTAAAAATAAGTGAGAATTTGCTTAGTGTGTCAATGTGATGAATTGTCAAAAGTTGTGGAGCAGATGAAGTGAACACATAAAAGATTTTAGTCCTTTGAATTCACAACTCAATTTTGTGTCAATTAAATTCTCATAAACCAACATTTTTTTGAATTGAAGAAAATAATAGAGAAATATATCTGAATTGTAAAATGGTTATTAGCTTAAATGCTATGATTTTTAAAGCATAAAAAGAATCTAAAAAATAAATTATTTCTTTCTTAAATTGTATTTATTAATTAATTAAGATAAAATAGTAGTTTTTAATGATTATCAGCTGATTTGCTTCAGATTTCAAATATTGTATGATTATTGGTTGAAGTTCCTGATTTCTTTCAAAGCAGTTTCCAGCTAGTTGCTCGTTCTCACTCTTTCTCTCTCTCTTTCTCTATCTCTCTCGTTTTCTTCATATTAGTAAAGTGCAAATATTGTTGTCCAAACTTTTACAGCTGCCCAAAGCAGTCAGCAGTCACAAAATCAAACCACGCCAAATAAAACAAAATGAAAAACTTTCACAAAAAGGCTACACATCAACACCTGACATTTCAGAGATAATTTGCATAATACTCTTCTGTTAGCCAGAAGAAAAATATATATCAACTGTAGACAGTCTCCCCCACGCTCTCTCTCCCCCTGCTACACATTAACAGAGTATGTTATGTATACACCCTGTAAACACCCTCTCTCGCGCTCCCACAAGCTAACAAATGAACGCCCAATGTGACAGCGGCACCACACACACACACACACACACACACAGACTAACACTCGCACACACACACACACAGACTTTGGCTCCCATGCTCCGCCTTTTCAACTGGCTCTGTACATAAGCAGCGCACTCACACATACACACACACACACAGAGTCACACATACGAGAAATGTTACGCTCTTGCTCTCTCACAAAATTCAGCTTGCGCTCACTCACTCACGCATGGCTGCGTTTGCGCTTGTATGTGTGTATGGATGTGTGTGTGTTTGTGTGTTTGGGGCGCCATTTAATGCTGTACTGAGCTGTGTGCTTTGTTTGCTTCTCATTTGCTGGCCGCTGCGCTGGCAGCAGCGACGCCGACGCCTCGCTGCTTGGTGCACACAGAATCCCAAAAGGCAGGCAAATCCACACACACACACAGACACTCACACACACACACAGAGACGCATGCGCTGGGCAAACTGGTTCGCCAAGTGCTCGAAATTTGTTGTTGGTGTTGGTTTTTTTTTGCATTTTGTATTTTGTATTTTGCTTTATAGGCGTTGACGCCCGTTGCTGCGACGGCGACGACAGCGCTGCTGCTTCGTGTTTCCTACGGCGCTTGCCTCATGGCTCTTGGCTCATGGCTCTTGGCTCTGATTTCAGTCACATTTTGGTGCTCGCGGCAATTGGACGTTCCGAACGCGCAACAACAAAAACAACACCAACAACAACAACAACAATTGCGATCCTTTGGCGTCGTTTGGTGTCGTCGCGTGTTAATTGAAAAATTGTTGTATTTAATCTGTGTAACAAATTCCTCAAATGTTGCCGCATCGCTATTTCTAAGCCAGAGTTTTCAGTGTGACGCATGTCTTAGTGCAAAATAGTTTTTGGTGTAAATTTGCTAAAAAGTTGCTTCGATTTGTTGCGATTCGCTGAACAATGCCATGATGGCCTTAAAGATGTTATATCGCGGTCCCAGTTCGCGTTTGGAGAATTTGATTGAAAAGATTCAGGCCACAAAGGAGATTACAAATAACGGTAATTTCAGAAAGAAATTTTTTGGTTTTTTTGGGGGGATTTTATGGGAGAACTTTATTCAAACTGGGTGGGTCCTTATATAAAACCTGTGTATTAAGAGCGTGATTTCTGAAACACCAATATTAATTTGTGACACTTTCTAACAAAAGGAATTCAACAATTTGATGAGTTGAAGTTTTTTTTAGATATACCTATTTCTGATCTTCTCCTTTTTGTCTTCTGCTTGGCGTAAATGGGAACTTTATAAATATTTAAAAGTTCTTCGATTCTATATTAGAAAAATGCATAAATATTTAGAATTTCTGCGATTGTATATATTCATAATTGAATGTATATTTAATAAATATATTTAAGGGTTTCTGTCAAGCTTATATTCTGCTCAAATCATATGTGAAATGTTTGATCTCTGAGATATTTTTAATATTCATTGTCTATAAAAGGTTATTAAAAGTTTACTTGATAATCAATCATAGTTTCCTATATAAAATATACTTAACTTTCACTTTCCATAAATTAATTCATTGCCTATTTTTCAGGCAGAATATTTAAAAGAAGGTTTCAACATAATAAAATGATTAGGTGATAAGCTGATCCCAAAATATATTTTAATTAAAATCTGACGCGAGCAAATAAGTTTAAATTCTTTCTCAATTTAAATAATTATTTGGCATATACAATCTCTGGCAATAGATTATATAATTTAAAAGAAACCCCTTTCAAATATTGATATATAAAGCTATCGTAAATCCATTAAATCAAAGTGGAAAGTGTAAAACACAATTCTAACCGCTAACTCTTGGCTGTAATCTGTTCAACCCCTTTCTGACATCTCAATCTTCATTTAACCCAATCAAATCTTAAGATTTACGAACTCTTGCAACTTTCCTTGACCCAAGGCACTTTAAAACGGTTAATTACAAAGGCGAAGACAATTCCCAATTGACGCCATATACATATACAATAATTAATCTGATGCATCATTTTCATGTTTCCTAATTAAAGAAAAACCAAGTTGAAAACTTGCACTTGGAGTAGCTGGAAAAGCAAGAACCACACTTCAGATCAGCTCAGATCAGAGTTCAAGCGACGACAGCCAAAACAAACAGATACAGATACAGAGGATAGATACATAGGATAGTTAAGAGATACATTTACAGTTACAACTAGAGAGATGCAGATACAAATACAGCCACAGACGGATCAGACAGCGCAATTAGCTTTAATTAAAGTTTTCCAAAACCCAAAGTGTACCAAAAAAAAACAAATACAAACAAATAAACAACAAACACAAACGACACTTGGCGCGTGGTGATAGATCGGCGACCATATCGAAGTGCTAGTTGTGTGCACTGAGCGAAATCATTGCATATCAATGATTATTAGAAATTATATATTTTTGAACAATATATTGAAATGCTGTAAACTACTGATTTGATTGAGAAACAAGAATCCTTTTTAAGAATCGAAATATAAATCTTGATATAGAATATTTTTTAAAAAATAGTAAAAAATTTAGAAATATTTTTGTGCTTGGAATTTTCATTCAAAAGATTGTTATTTCCTTGAATTCATATCTGGAGACTTTAAGCTCATTGTTTTTAAATCTGATAAATATGAATTGAATGTTCATAATTTCTTAAAATATGTTTAAGCCGGATAGAATGTGCTGTAAGCATTCCTTATCATGATTAACAGATTCGACTGACTTTTCGGCCAATATGAGCCACTCAGAAGTCCTGTAGCCATCCGGATCGAGCTAAGAGGCTTGAGGCTATGCCACAAAACAATTTTGAGATCCTGATGAGCTAAAAATGCAACTGGGATCAAGCTTGTTGCTTGCTTCAAATTGATCTAGTTAGCTACTGCTGATCGTTCAATGAACAAGCTCAACTGTTATGCTCAGTGTATGATTGGAGTGACCCTCATTGCCTGCTAGTATGTATGTGTGTGGCTGTGTGTGTGAGTGAGGCGTCAAGTGGCAGATCTTTGTAATTAAAATGCTCTTAAGTACAAAAGCGCAATTAGTTTGCATGAAACAAACGTGCGGCTCATTTACAGAAGACAGGGGGTGTTGTAGGGAGGCTAGGCCTCAAGTGCGTCTCTGGGGTGGAGGCGACACCAAACGTAGCATGTTAATTGAATTAAATGTCCGTGTGTGTGTGTGTGTGTGTGTGTGTGTGCCGAGAACATTTGATAAACCGACGTTGATTTCCTGTGTGTATTAGTCACAAGAGAAGCCGACGACGACGATGAAGCTAATAAGGATGCAGTCGCTGCCCACACGAAAGACATGATCTTAATTGCAATACTGATGCCCTCCCCAATCTACTCCTCCTCCTCTCTCTCTTTTAGACATGTACAGCACGCACACCTCGTCGAGCTACTCGCCCAGCATCTCGGATGGCACATTGACGCCCAACTCGGTGCAGCAGCAGCAGCTGCCCAAGGCTGCCGCCGAGGACAATCATTCCGAAGAGTCCAAGGCAAATGGTGAGGGTCCTGCTGCGGAGCAACAGGATCTGGCCAAGCCGAAGCGACCCGCTCATTTGCATCATCATCATCATCATCATTATCATCATCAGCAAGCGCTGAAAATTGCCAACAAGCTGCGCAAAATCAATAAGGAAGCCAAGTTGGCAACCGCAGGAGCAGCACACGGAACAGGAGCAGCAGCAGGAGCAGCAGGTGGCGGAGGTGGAGGAGTTGCCGCCAGCAAGTTTGATAAGTTGACAGGCGAAAGCATTAAAAGTCGCGGCGACGGCTCCTATCAGTGTCAGTTCTGTGATAAATCATTTCCGCGACTCGGCTACTTGAAGCATCACGTCCAGGTGAGTTCCTGTTCAACCCCATCTCCGCATCTCCACTCAAAGGTCCTTTGGGGTGAAAGTGTTGGTTAATTAGTCGACTTGACACTGTCTAAGGCGCTTATGTCTAAGAGCGTTGGGTGGTTGCCTTCGTCTGACTTGGGTGGGGAAGCTGAAATTGGAACAAGCCAAGTTGGTTTGGCATCTCAAAGCCACAGCCTTCAAATGTCGCTCAGCGGGAAAAACACAATTTGCAAATTGCCATCGATTCAGTTTATTTTCAAATGAAAATGGGTCACGGGAATAAATAGATTGACAAATTGAATACGGGGTTGGAAAGTCTTCTTGTTAAAGTTTAATAGGTTAAGGAAGATGTTGTATGAAGGAAAGACGATGAACAGAGTAAAATGTGTTGCTAGATAAATAATCTAGAAAATATAAAGTTTTCAATATGAGCTGAGTTGCTCGGTTTAAATGGATAGGAAAGGTATTCGAATATGGATATCTAAAATATACAATAGCTAAACTCTAATATGAATCAAAATTATTAATGCTTTGATATTTTATAATACAAAACTATATTTATTATCTAGAAAAGCCATCTCTAAGAACAACGCTTCTAAATTAAGAAATGGTACTGTGAAAGATTAAAGAACTTAAACCTCTAAAAGCGTTCAGCTAGTTCAATTATTACAGCATGGAAATATTCTTATCTTGATCTTGATCAACTTGATTTTTCTTGAGGCTAAAGACTTCACTATCCATAATAAGTCTCAAAGTCTTCCAACCTAAACTCTTCTTTGAACCAAGTAATACTATTTCCACTATTGAAGAATTTAATATCATCTTGATTACTGATATATAATCTTGAGAACATTTTTGGAATTCTGTTTACGCAAAAATAAATATCATATGTAAGAAGTCGTCAAGTTGTATAAAAAATGAAGCATCCTCATAATTGAAGTCTTCTAACAAACATGCAAAAATGTTTCTTTGGATTCAAATATATTTCTATATATTAGATGCATATCTTTCCACTTAACACATTCTTAGAGGTCGGCCAAAAGCGGCACACAAAGCAAAAAGTTTCGGTAGCAGCAAAAAAACAACAGCAACAACAACAAGCCACAAGCAACAAGCCACAAGCAACACGTAACACTCGATTTTCACCCACTTGAACACATGCCTCATCCTGTCCAAGTTGTTGCTGTTGTTGTTGTTGTTGGTACTCCCATGACATCAGCAACTTGTTAACCCAATTGCAACTGTGTTTAGGACTACTGCAGATCGCTTATCGCTTGAAAGGGGCTACGGTAAAGGGAGGGAGGTGGGAGGGCTCTTCTAACATCACATTTGTTGCGCTACCTTTTGATCCTCGAAGGGGTACTCGGTTCTCGCAGGGAACAGAAGCAGGCTTGGTGGTGTGGGAGGGGAGTAGCCTGGTGATGATGATGTTCATGAGGATTGGCGCGACAGTTTAAAAAACCATAACCAACACGAGAGAGAGAGCATTTTGCGAGCTCCGTCTGCTAACCTGGCTCATATTGTGCAATAAGCCAACTTCAACTCGGGGGGCTGCATACAAATGGGCTAATTTTTTTTTTGCTCAGCGCTTAACTTCAAAGCAACATTTTTTTTTAAAGCAAAGCGCGACTGACCGCCAAAGAACCCAAAAAGCAAACCGGTTGCGGGTGTGTGTGTGGAGGCGAACCCCCTTCCGACACCCCTCAAACCACCTACGCCCCTACACCCTCCTCGCCAGTCTCGCCTGGTTTTTTCTTTACTTTTTTTTCTGGCGTTTGCGTTGCGCATTTAGATGAATTTTTGTCCACAAGCCAGGTGAAACACCTACATGCTTTAGTCCCCCCTTGGCCCCCCTTGCCACCTGGTATGCAGATTCAGTTTAAGAATCAGATTTATTAAACACAGCCATCTATGGCAAGTCGAAGCTGAAATACTCTAACTGAAGGCAGTTCAAATGAACCTAAATTTCATTATTAAATTAAGAAAACGATTGATTCTCTTATGGTATATATATTAGTCGTATATATATATAGTAATCTGATCCTATGAAGAACGAAACTATACCAAAATAACTTGGTAAAATTTGATCCGTTCTCATTAATTTTCAGCTAGCTTAAATAATTCCTGAGTTCCAAGTTGGCTAATAAGACTGCTCAAGAATAATGCAAACTTTATGAATCAAATCAGGTGGTTAGATCAAGTAGATCAGATCAGGTAGATATATATATAGTTAATTCATAACTATGCTGATCAAAAAGTAGACAAACCTTATGAACTTCGAGATATCTTCCTGCACACCTTACAAACTGAACAACAAAATGATTAATGCCCACCACAAAAGTGTATAAAAAAAGGAATTGAGATTTAGTCAACGGCTGCAGTGCAGCAATAAATTCAAGACAGGAATCGCACAGACTGAAGACTTGACGACATGACGACGACAACTTCTAAGAATTTCAAATAGGTTAGTCAGACTCAGGAGTTCTCGGCTCAGATCATAACAACCGCAGATTGCAACCGAAATAAAAGAAACACTTGTTGAACTCTGCTAATCTCCCCCATTCCCTCTCTCTCTCTCTCTCTCTCTCTTTAGAGCCATGCCGAACATTTGCCTTTCAAGTGCGAATACTGCGCCAAGCTGTTCAAGCACAAGCGATCCCGAGATCGCCACAAGAAGCTGCACACCAACGAGAGGAACTACAAGTGTCCGCACTGCGAGGCTGCTTTCTCCAGAAGGTAAGTGAGGAGCAGTTAAAAGATGGAAATAGAATTGCTCCTGTGCGGGAGATTGATAAGGGGATAATCAAACCAGTCACAGATTAAATTAGAAATGAAAAGAAAGTTGCATAAATCAGGGCATAAAACAGCAACCCAAATCGTCAACGAAGATGTAACAATTGAAATTCACAATCAGATCCATAAACTGCACCGAAATTTGAAATTTCCTTATTTCCTGACTGGAAACCAAACAGAAACACCAACCGTTAACCAAAATTAACCGATTAAAACTCAGAATTAGAGTCGAAAGCGAAACTAGTTTTTGGTTCGATTGTGTGGAAAATGTAAGTTGATTGAGATAGAAGACCTACAAAGAATGGATTAGAAATGATTGAAAAAGTAAGGTCTAAAGATTTATTCAGAATTATTACTCCAAGAAATAAGATATATATTCATCTAAGATTATAAGTGACTTCAATTTGTTTGGATATGGGCAAGTTCATTAATGAAATGAAATCTGATAAGAGTCTAAAGATCAAGCATAACAATAATCAAGAAAGTCTAAAAGTTATCTGACATTCTAGCTAAAACTCTAGCCATCTATTTATATAAGTCTCCAGATCAAGTGTGAAGCAAAAAGCTTACAACTGCAACTTAACTGAACCCATAATTGAACCATATCTTAAATGCACTATTTTTTGATCTTCACTATATATATGCCATATATTTCTTAGTCTTCATTCCAAGTACAACAGCTACAACTTAACCCCATCTAATCACATCTGAATCGCTTTATTCTCTCCCCATGCCCAAACCCCAGCGATCATTTAAAGATTCACATGAAGACGCACGATATTCAGAAGCCATTCCAGTGCAGCATGTGCAATCGTGGCTATAATACTGCCGCTGCTTTGACCTCCCACATGCAGAAGCACAAGAAGAATGCGGCAATTCTGGCAGCTGGTGGCAATCCCAATGCTCTGAATTATAGTCCACGCTCGACGGGATCGGCGTCCATTTCGAGCAATGGCAGTTTGCACAAGCGACGCTATGCTTTGGCACTTGCCTCCGACAGCAGTCCAAGTCGCCTGGAGTTCCCCAAGCGGGCACGTGGTGTTACCGTGCCGACCACGCCCACTCCAACGCCCCTGCTGCGTTGCAGTTACTGCAGTCCCAAGGTGACCGAGTTTAGCAGCCTGGAACAGTTGAATGCCCATCTGCAGGCGGCACACGAACAGCAACAGCAGCCGGGCGCAAGGAGCTCGACAGCCACCAGCAGGGAGACCACAGTGGAGACAGTGGAGCCACCCACGAATGGTTTCCAGCTCAGCTGCGAATATTGCACAATGAAATTCGGAAATATTGCGGCACTCTTCCAGCACATGCGCACCACTCACTTGGATCGCCTAAGCAGTCCCAACTCGTATTATGAGCACTTTAATCGTTTGGCCACCGCGGGCACATTTAGTCCACGCTTGGATATGCCCAAGATCAAGCAGGATTTGCCGAGTCCGCCGGCGGAGGAGCTGCCAACGGATCTGAGCAGCAATAAGCGACGAGCGATGACGCCGCCAGCGCCACCTGGCGTCTTCTTTTGCAATCAGTGCAACGCAGGGTTGCCAGACTTTGAGAGTTTTCGCAATCATCTGAAGACGCACATTGCGGAAGGCATGCAACTGATATGTCCCCACTGCGGACTGAGTCTGCCGGAGCAGAGCGAATTCGAGCGACATGTTGTCGCCCATTTCCTGATCAGCAGCTCCGAGTTCAATTGCGGCGCCAGTTGTGGCAAATCTTTTGCCAAATCGGAGGAACTGCAACAGCATCTGATCAGCGAACATGTCCAGACGCTGCTCAAGTGTGTGATCTGCTCGGAGCTGTGCGAGAATCGCATGTCCATGCAGCTTCATTTGGCCTGTGCCCACAGTCAGGAGACGAAGCTGCTGCGGTGCAGCGCTTGCTTGGAACTCTTTCGCAACGATACGGATTTCCATGTGCATGTCAAGACGCGACATCAACTGGTGGGTGGCGGTGCTGCTGGCGGAGCAGTTGGTGGACCACCCACTGCTCCACCTGCCAATCCGTTGCAGTGCATGTTTTGCCGCGCTGTTTGCGCCTCGGAGCTGGAAATGCACTTCCATTTGGCGGCGCATGCTCGCCAATTCCGTTGTCCCAGTTGCCCGGAAACGTTCCACGTCGAATTCCTGCTCGATCGGCATATGCAGAGCCAGCATGGCGGCGTCAAGGATGGCAAACAGGAGCAGCAGGGTGCCAACAATGCGATGGGCAGTCTGTATGTGAATGCCTTGTTGCCACCGTTGGCGGCGGCAGCAGCGGCTGCGGCAGCTGCCACAAACAATAACAGTAATCTGCATATTGATTACAATGTGGCGTTCAAGGGTCTGTTTGGAGGCGGCAATGCCACGCCCACCAACACGCAGCCAACCAACAAGTTCTACAGTCCTTTGCAGGTAAGATTTGGAGTAAGTGCTCGCAGATCAAGTTGATTTCAATTTATCGATAAAAGCGATAACATATCGATATCTATCCGTGTACCTATATAATATATCTGTCTATCAATCTGTCTATATCCTATATATCCTATCCTATATATCTGTCTATCAATCTATGATATACCAATTTTTTTAATACATATATCTTATTGAATTTTAATAGATTTCAACTTAATATCGATTAATTGTAGAAATTTCCTCGAGATCTTTTAAGAACCCTGATTGAAAAACATATAAACATAATCAAGTTCATATTCCCATTTGAGATCTGTACAACTTAAGGTAGTTAAAGACTTTGACTTAGGTTCTTAAAGAGAGCATTCTTACTTGGTACTATATACTACTAATTAATAAATATTACTCATTGTAATTACAATACTAACTATAATTAATAATTACTAATTGTTATACCCATATCAACTTTCCCCCTTATTCACAGGTGGATACAAGTGCGCTGAAGCCCCAACAGACGCCGCATCCCGCTCTGATGTACGGTCTCAGTCAGCGCTATTTGATGGAGATGTATGCGGCGAAGGCAACCTCGCCGGCGGCCAGTGCACCCGAGCTGCCGGCACAGGCAACCCAAGCGGCAAATGCGACGGCATCCAGCACGGGCAGCAGCTACAGTTGTGGCATGTGCGAGCGCCAGGATTTGCGCAGCGAGGCCGAACTGCATTCGCATCGCAAGTTGGCACACAATCTGAAGACGGGCGTCAGTTTGAGATGTGCCTACTGCTCAGGTAACTACAAGTCGCGGGCGGAGCTGGAGCAGCACATGAAGAGCTGCCACAATTCGAGTGGCAAGCACAAGTGTCTCATATGCGACGAGATCTTTCCGTCGCCGGCGATACTCGCCGAGCACAAGTTGCAGCACTCGAAGGTGGGCCAGTCGGGCAAGTGTGCCCATTGTGGCCAGCAGCTGGAGCATGTCGCCGCATTCCGTGCCCATCTCGGCGAGCATGGCAACGATGGTAATTTGCCCATGGCCTGCATTTGTTGCCGTCAAACTTTGCACTCGGAATTCGAGTTGAGTTTGCATGCCAAATTCCACACAAAATCACCGAGTTGTGGCAGCCTCCAGGAGCCCGTCTGTGCACTGTGCCTGGAACCCTTGCCGGGTGCGGGCGAAACCGCCAAGCTGTGCGAGAAATGTTGTCGCAAACATAACCTGAATGGCAAACGCAACAAGGACGCAGCTTTGCCACCAGCAGCTCCAGTCCCACCAGCAGCCAGCACAGTGGGCTATCTCGAGAATCGTTGTAATCTGTGCAAACTGATATTGCCACATGCCAAGAAACTGCAGGAGCATCTCGTGGAGCACACGTTTGCCGGCACCGAGCAGCGTGGTTTCAATTGCTACATTTGCTCGGCGGTCTTTACGGCACCCGGTGGCCTTTTGGCCCACATTGGGGAGCATGGTGCTCGACCCTACGATTGTAATTTGTGCCCGGAGAAGTTTTACTTTCGTGCCGAGCTCGAGCATCATCAGCGTGCCCACGAACTAAGGCAAATCCCAACAGCCGCTGCTGCACCGACACGGCCCACAACCAAGCAGGAGGCGCAGCACAGCTCATCGGCCAGTTCACCCGTGCTCACGCTCAGTCCCAGTCATGTGAAGCAGGAGCTCTACGAATCGGAGGCGGCTAACTCACCGCAGCCCGACGAGGAGTCACCCACGCAGGAGGAGGAGGAGTACATTGAGGTCGAGCAGATGCCACACGAGACCCGCTCCAACGAACTGGTCTCCACGGAACGCTCCAGCAACAGCGCCTGAACATGCAGCCAACTTCTTAACTCAAGTATTAAGCAATCTGCAAATTAATCACACTATTTAACTACATCATTAAAACGTTTAGCGTCCTTCAGATTAAGCATATATATATGTATTAGTATTATATATATATAGTGAAAATCAGTGAAATATTAAAGGTATTCCCCAATTGCACACCATATAATTTCTATATAAGACTGTTCCATCGTTTTGAAAATATCTTTTTATTCAATTCCATTTTTATAGCAAATGTTTTCTCACTTAAGAAAAATATTATAGATTGATAATATACGCAAAAGTTTAAAAACAAAATCGAGTAAAATACTTAACTTTTTCATCTCTTTTCATTTACTTGAAGTATTAAAAATATCTTAAAAACATACTCATTTAATATAAGTTTCTTTTCTTGCCGCTATAATTAAAAACTACCAATTTTCCATATGTTAAAGGAACAGTTTAGTATTTAAGATATATATATATATAAATTTAACCATCATTATAATAACACTAGCTAACTAACATCATAATAATAATAATAATATTTTAAATAATATTAATAACTCATACGTCTAGTGTAGTTTTCCTTACAAGCATAATAATAAACTTTGTGTGTGATAGTTTTCAAAGATAAATCCAATGAATTTTGTCAATTTCTATACGATATATGATAAACTAGTTTGTATATTATAATAATAATAATTAAAGACCAATGTTCAGTTTATGTTTATATGTAGTTAAAGGCGCAATGCGTTCATTTCAGTATTTATTTAATAACTTACAATAATTTATGTGTACATTTTATTATTTCGTATAATCATCCTAAATGCTAACTCTACAATTATGATCTATGTCTTACATAAGCACCAAGCATTTTTAATGTGTAGCATATAACAAAAAAAAAAAAACAAATATATATATATATATAAAGCAAACCCAAACCAGACACTACAACAAAATATTTATAGTAAATAAAAAAACAACACAAGTTAAAAAAAAGAATACAACAAACCTCGCGTAATTTCTTTTATGTGTTTACTTAGAAGTTTCGCCTGTAAATCTGATAAGATTTTTTTATGGAAGCTGACGACATGCGTCTGCCACTGCCTCCGCCACTGCCTCCGCCACTGCCTCTGCCACTGCCACTGCGACTGCGTCAGGCGCTTGCCAGAACAAATTTTATGGCGAATATTTTGTGTGGCTTTTTTTCATACCCTCTAAACATCAAATGGGTGCAGAAGGGGTGTGCTACGCTTGAAAGTATTTTGGTGACAGGCGGAAGTAGATTAACAAAAATTAAATTAATATATATATTGCTTATATATCGATTCGATTTTATAAAAGGAGAAAAGGAGTATCAGGCAAAATGATAACTGAAAAGAAGATACTAAAAAGAATTCTGCATTTTCATTGATGAAGTATTTGAAAGTGGATAAAATGAGCAAAGAGCATTTTTAGTTGTTTTTAAAGGCACAGTTTTCTGTAATAAACAAGTGAAGATTTAAATCGGAGGTTTGAGAAGGTATCAAAGAACCCAAAAACCTATTTTTGATATATATTAAATAATTACAATCGACTAATCTCAACGAAGTCAGCAGCTAAAGCAAGAAAACTGATTTAGTAGCTTCCTATTAGCTATTTATAGGAATAATTCCAAGCAGTTTATAAAGGGACAACTCTAAATTTCAGAATAATTGAGAAAACAGGATAACTGCTAGTCGAGTTGTATATTCAAATCACAGCTCATCGTAATTTTCTGGCTGGTTTTCGGCGACCGCGACACGTAAAGACCATAAAAAAGGTGCGCGCGAGGGTAACTCGTTTTTTTGTCTTATTATTATTTTAAATTTGTTGTATTTAGTTTTTAGTGTGTGTTTTTTGCCGTCGAGGCGACACAGCAACAACAACAAATTGGCGCTGCTTGGGGCTGGGGTGATGCCTATCTCGAAGACCGGTGGCAATTATGCACTGGGCAACAAGATAAGAAACGCTGCCAGGCTGCCAGGCTGCCTCAGTCTTCCCAGAATGCAATGCATTGCATTTGTTGCTAATCCAACTCGGAGCACCTCCTGGTCTTCTAAGAAGCAATTGCAAATAAATTGCATTTAATAAATTGTCAGAGAGAGGGAGAGGGAGAATGGCGTATTATCAGCAATTGGTTCACAAAGCGCTAAACACCGGCAGTAGTTAATTAGCGCCATGCCGGGAATGCCAACGCGTCCCGGCAGAAGCCGAAGCTGGAAAACTGGAAAGCCTGATAAACAAACACAGCAACCAACACAGCAAGCAACACAGCAACCAACCAACAAACAAACAATCCGACAACAAAACCACATTGAAAGCCTGGCTTCATTGATCGTTTTCGCCGCCCAGACCGCCAGGCGCGCAACTCCAGCTCCAGCTCCAGCTCCAGCTCCAGCTTCAGCTCCCCTCTCTCTCTATCTCTCCCTCTCTCTCACACACTCTCACACACTCTCACACACTCTCTCTCTCTCTCACTCTCTCAGTTTCCGCGAATTGTTTGTGTGTGTTTTTTTTTCCTTTTCCTTTCGTTTTTGTTTCTTTCCTTGGCCGTCACCAATATGTCCGTTTGCTGTTGGATCTAAATCAAAATCCACCTCCGGAGTATCACGCATCGATTCGCGTCGATTTATTTTTTGGTATGTCTGGCATTTGACGGGTTTTTAAGCTGTTACTGACAAGCCTGCTGCAATGCTGCAATTACAATTACACTGCATCCAAATGCAATTTTATGGCATTCACTTTGCGACTACTCTCTCAGCAGAAGGTACTCCCAATATAAGAACAAGATAGTTATACTTTCATAGTAGAAAATACGGCTTAAAGCATATACTGTCCCAATAGATAAATACTTCCACAAGAGCTGACAAGTTCCAAGAGTAGCAAAATAGGAATCGTAGAAAGAATCTTTATTGCATTGAGAGTTTCTGTGTCTTTGAAGTTTTTCTTATCCTTATTTCCTATCTAATTCTATCTATTCTTCAAGCAACAAGCATCTTATCAAGAGAATAATATGCGGAATGCAACTCTCTTCAAGCAGACGGCAGTTTCCCTCAAAGGACTAAAAAAGATACCCCAGAAAGAGAAGAGAAAAGCTTAAGACTTGAAGTCATCTAAGCAACAGCCAAGAAGTGACTTGGACAAAGAGTTGTTTAGCTGCTGACTAGACTAGTTGTAGTCATTTATGCAGCGATTTTGCACCACTGTGCGGCATTTGAAAGTCTGCCCAGAGGAGTTGACGAGCCAACAGCCTGACAAGTGGAGCAAAACAGCAATCTCAGTCCCAGTTTGAGTCTCAATTCCAGTCTCAGCCTCAGCTGCATGTTTTGACGTCTCTTTGGCTGTTTGGCGACGCATTAGCAGCGAGCAGCAAGCAGCTACTGCCCCTGCCCCATTGGAGTTAAGTGTTGGCCTACGCCAGGCATGCCTCAACTCCTCGCCTCCCCCCTCTCTGCTCAGCTGCAATTGTGGCATGCGAGCGTCTAAAATATTTTGGAAAAGCGCTGCAAGCCATAAAATTTGTTGTTATTGTTGTTGCTGTTGATGTTGCTTAACTTTGACAAATGAAGAGGAGAACTGAGCTTTAGACTTATTTGGCCAGCTGCTGATGATGATGATGATGATGATGATGATGATGATGATGATGATGATGATGTTGTTAGTGATAGCCACCTAAACCAAGCGAAAACGAAAGCCAAAACGAGCGCCTCGTAATGGATACAAATGATGATAATGCTGATTGAATGGGAGCCTGCCGCAAAGAAAAATATGTCTGGGCAACTTGAAGTGGCAGCTGAAATGAAATGTTTTCCACACGCCTTATTAAACAACACGCAAAAAACAAAAAAGTGAAATATGCTGACGGTTTTTCGCTTTTCTGCATACCCTGTAAGCATAAAAGATATTTGCTAAGTTTGTTGGGACTTTGATTTTATAAAATATTCGAGATTATATATTATTTATATTATATTAAATATATCGGGTGTCAAACGGAATCAGTTGTGTTATGTTAAGTGTAAAGGTTCTGGCAAAGATTAATTCTTTTTAGAAACTTTTGGCTTGTGAAAATATCAGTTAAGATTTTAGACAGTCATTTTCACTTGATGGTTTCTATTTCGATTTGACAACCTTCTATAGAATGTTACGATGCCACAATAGTTAAGATTAGCCCCATAGTTGAACCAAGCGTTCAGCTGGAGACAGCAAATTTGGTAAGTAAAATCGATTAAAGAAAAAGAAACTTAATTTTTGCGTATCAAAATTGAAATTTCATTGTACAAGAATTTGATGTATTTGGACTTTAGATCCTCAACTTACACCATAGAGTGAAAAATGGTTTTATAAGAAAAGAGATGGTTGTAAAATAATTCGACTTCAAGTCGAGAACTTACAGAGAAACTTTTAGTCCATAACACTCCACCCAAATCACGCCTTGCTATCTTTTTGCGCTTAGTCCTTGTTTTATTCGCAAGGGTAGCGACTCTCCCACACACATACACTCCCACACACACACTCCCACACACACACTCCCCCACATACACACGCAATACGAGCCTCACTCCCCCTTCCTCAACACACTGAATACCGCTGAAATGTTTCCTTCCGGTCGCAGGGCATAACAGGAACTGGGAACAGGGTCAAATGCTGAGCAGAGACAGAGAGAGAGAGAGCAGGAGGGGAATTTGGCACAGTGAATGTGTGCCAAACATGCGAAGTAAGAATTGCAAGTCCTTAAACTCCCCCTCAAAAAAAAAAAACCAAAAAAAACAACAACAAACAACATAATATTCATTACCGGCTTATTAACGTGATTTACCGATGGGGGTGATGTTAGCGACTACAGCCATTATGGTCTGAAGAACGCCTGAAGGATGCTCAAGGATGTGTGCTGTGGATGTGGGCTGGGAAAGATGCTGGGAAAGTGACTTTTAAAGCGCCATATAAGCATATCCGTATCCGTTGTCAATAAAGCTGTTAATGATGCCGTGCGAATTTCTTGATGGATGAGTTTCAAACAGCAAATGTGTCAAGCTTTATATACAGTTTTTTTTATATATAGTGCATATATACACTCGGGAAAAAATCAACCTAGAATTTAACAAAAAACTTGAACGTTTTTCCTGTTTTTAGACATAAAATTAGACAAAACATTTTTCGTATAATTAAAAAGGCTTGCATTAAATCGACAATTCTAAAAGGATATAGAATTTTCTATTTCTCAGAAATATTTTCTATTACAAAGATATGCATTTCTATAAAGTTGAAATGCAGAAACAAATAATGAATTATTATTTATTGGTTATTATTCTTGTATTCTTCACACATATAATTTTAGTTAAGTCCACTTTTAAGTTATGAAATACAAACTCTTCCTGCATAATAAGTAGAGTTTCTAAGTTTCTAAAAATAAGGGCGATTATTTTTCTGAGTGTAGATGAAATAGCTGTCATATGCAAATCGAAATACACAGGAAACTCATAAAAAGCCTAATGGAAGTGTCCAAATTGTAGAGGAGTTGAGACTCTGTGTCAATTAGCTGTCACTTCCTGTGCTCAATTGAGTTTACTTTACAGTTGAAGTTTTTTCTTTCTTTATTTTCACTTGTTTTTCTTTTTTTTTTGCGCCTTGGTAATTAAGTGACCCTCCGGTTACATTTTCCCTTCCAATTGCATGCTCATCTCATGTAGGCGCTAATTCAATTAATGATCTCTTTCAACTGGCACGCGTTTTATTAATAAGCTCATATCTAGATGCAGATATAGATAAAGATATATATATATATATATATATATATATATATATATATAGTTGTATAACTGCTGATTATAGTTTAACTGACAGCCCACATGACTGAAGAGATACACATACAAAGCACATGCCACAGACACAAAGATACAAAGATACATAGCCACATTTACAGTTAACAATTTCAGCCTGTTTTCATTGGCTGGCCAGGTATATAACTGTAAGTGTGTGTGTATGTCTATGTGTGTGTGTTTGGTGTTTATGTAAAAGATTCGTGGCAGAGCTATCGGCTACACATTCGCTTATGTATCTGTATCCGTATCTGTATCTGTATCTGTATCTAAGAGGCGTGGCATGGGTGGCCAAGATACATTTCGGTTCTTGGCACTCGTTTCGCTTCGAGCAGAAAGCAGGTCAGAAACTAAGTAAAATTAATACGACTAAAAAGGGCAGCAAATGTTTTACTTAAGTGTGTTAAAGGAGAACTTAACACTTCAGTTTTAAGGCAAGTTAAAATATGGCAATTGCTTATCGGCTTTAGATATGTTGACTAACAATCCCTATATGAGTGATAAACAATTAAAAGAATCTCCATTCATTACATAAAATAAAGTTCCCCATTGAAATTCAGCAATTCTAAGACAGAGTAAAAACTATAATCTATCTATAAAAAGATTCCACTGCTTTCTCTACGGCTTTAATAAATACAAATCTTAATTCAAGTTCTTTCTCAACACTTACCAACACTAGTTTATTTTTTATCATAGCTTTTTCTCTAGATTTATTCTGCATTTCAAATTTTGTTGATTTTCTGTCTTAATTTTGAGACAATTTGCAACAAAATAAATTTATTATTGAACTAATTTATTTGATGCTATGAATATTATATTAAATGAATATATATTTTTTCAAGTTGCTTTTCTTTTATAAGCATGACTTCTGAGCCGCCTACAAAAAAGCTTTTTAGCCCCAGTTCCATGTTGGGTTCTCAGTTGCCATTCAGTTATATTTCTGGCTTGCACAAAAAGATGTTCACATCCTTTCCCAGCATCTCTCTCTCTCTCTCTCTGTCTCTGTCTCTGTGGTTTCGCTGTTGAAATTTGATCTTTTCGCTGTGATAAGGCATAATAAGGATAATAAGGCGCAGAGCAAGGAAATGCTTTTGGCTCCCCATTGTCTTTAAAGGACCTTTTGATGTAGTGCTTGGGTTCTTTGCTTCGTTCTTATCAAGGCGAACCAACTTGGGTCACAAACTCGTCCTCTCACTCCCTATCTCCCTCACTGCCTCTCTCGCTCAGTGCCTCACTTTGGTAATACAATACTTTTGCTCCTTTTTAATTTTTCGCGAGAATTAAAGGCGGAGGTGCCTTGGTGCCGTGCCGTGCCGTGTCCTCATCCTGATCCTGGCTCCGATCGTGGCGTGATCCTTGCGCTATCCTCGCTGCTATTTATTGTGTCAGCAACTTTATAAATTGCGCATAAAAACAAACCGCCCGCAAATCCCAGCCTCAAAAATAAAGAAAGCAATTCCCGCAGAGATCTTTTGTTGTTTTTACTGCTGTTTGGTGCTGCATATTATATATATATATATATATATTCTGAATGGGAAATCAATCAATTGCGCTATCCATATACATAAACATATCAATTTACATAACGCAATTGCGGCACGTTCGAATTGGGTAAGGAATTCAATTGATTGTGCAAGAAATAAAGGAGAAGCGCAGCGAGAAGAAAGAAGAAAGAGAAGAATAAGTTCCCATTGAGGCATTTAACGTGTGATCGTGTCTAGATTAATTGGTGTGGCAATTGTGGAATGCTTAAGCTGTTGTAAATATTATTATGATTACTATTATTATTGTAGAAAATACAGAGAAAGCAAGGAAAAACAGATGAGTAAATAATCTGAGAGTCAGACAAATATGTATTAATATTTTAAATGTAAATATTACCATGATTATTACTGCAGCTGTTAAAGTCTTTTTTCATAAGCAGACGGCCTTAAGGATCAAGGCTATATCTTCTAACCGATTATGTGAACTACTTTTTCTAAGAAATTATATTCATGATCTGACACAAACTGGAGAGCTCCCAGCTTATGTCCAGATTAATTCTCAGCTGGAGATTCGCCAAAGAATTCTCGCCGACTGCAAGTCAATGGACGCTATATGGATCTATATGTGGTGGCATTATGAGGCACATATATTACATAAGCTTCCAACTTACAACGGAATGAAAGATGCTCTGGGTAAACGTTTCCCCAGAACTTCAAACCTTCATTAAAATTTGAGCAAGAATTTTGTCTTAACTTGTTCTACACTTGCCTTTTATGACCTCCCCAAAAAAAAGTTTGTAGTTGTTTCACAAGTTGAATTTTTTTGGTTTTTTTTTTTTTTTGGGTCTCAGAAGATGATGTTGGCCCTGGCCTGAGTGTGTGTGTGTGTGTATATATGTGTCCAGAGATCCAGAGAGCTCGAGCTGTGTTTTGACCTCTTGGTGAGTACGTGCCTCCAAAGTGGCCTCAGAGTGTGACAAACTGGTTCAAGTTGTTGCTTTTATGACTTAATGCCGCGCATGCCACGCAATTTCAATTACAGCCCCAAATGCAAACCAAACCAGCCTAGTTCAAGTCGCTATTACAACTATACTCGTATAGCAAACACATGCATACACTCAGAAAAATAAGCACCCTAAAATGACAATTGCACTAAAATAGAAATATGTTGCGGCTTTTATAATAATGTTTTAGCTATTTTCTGTATTGAAGGCCGAGTCGTAAGTTTTATCAAATTACATTTTGTAAATCATCTAAAATGCTCTTAAAATACTAATGTTTACTAACAAAATATAAGCAACAAAATAGCTAATGTTAGAGTTGAAAAAGCAAACTGAAAATTTGTATTATTTTTAAATTCTTGAAAATATACGCTGAAATAATTTTCAGTAATTTACTTTCTAAATAAGGTGAATTTCTAAAAATGAGGAAATTTTTTCTGAGTGTACATATATATATATATATGTATGTTGAGCTCGACACTTTCATTAGGTTGATGTTTCTGTGTAGCTGTAAAATTGCTGCACGCGCCCTCAACTAGACTGTGGCCGCTGCGAAACCCTCCCAAAAAAGCCAGGTGCCAAAAACCGCGCATAATTTATGAAAACAGTAGCAAAAAAGAAAGAAGAAGCAACGAAGAAGAAGAGGAAAAAACTGGTAAGTTGTAACTGGACTATGAAGATGGCCTCCAGCAGGCTAAGCTGGCTAACCCGGCTAACCTAGGCACGTGTCGCCGTTTATGATTTCTGTTGCCAAATATGCTGCAATCGAAAAGTTAAAGGGGGCGTATCCGTTGCGTATAATACTCTGTTTTGAGTGCAGTATTTAATTGGACGAACGAATCTTTATGAAACTACTTTTGAAGTGGCAAAAACTGAGCCAGTTCTAATATGGGATTAATAATGAATTTGAATGTAGTATTATTGTTGAGGTTAAACTACTTTCCAAAATCTGTTGATTTTTGAAAAAGTTATGGCTATGTCAAGATTTGATCTACTTGTTTGCTTAGGCTAAGATTTTTGCACGAATTTTAACCTGAAATCGAGTTTTCTAATTGATATGCAATATTATTCTACAGATAACAAAATAATCAAAAAGCAATAATTTTTGAAAATCGGTTGAACAAGTTATGCCCGTGAAAGGCTTTAAGTTATTCAGCTTTAACCTAAAATTAGAGCTACCAACACTAAGCGTACCTCACCCCACCCCCGCAAGATGGCGCTTTGCCGACGCCTTAGTTTTTGTAGATTTTTTATTGTAATTTGCATGCATTTTTGATGTTTTGCCGCAGCAAAGCAGGCTTGTCTTGAATTTAATCAAATCCAAGGCAAAGCACAGCAAAAGAAATAAAGTGTGAAGAGGCAAATGCAAGAATATCAAATGCATTTTTAATTTTCTAATAAGACAGACCAAAAACGAAAAATGAAGTGAAATGAAATGATAAAATAAACAAGATGCATATATACCTTCTTCTGACTCAATTTAATAAAGTAGTCAACTACTTTTTAGAACACATTTCGCACAAGCACAACAATTCTATTACACACTTTTAATAAATTATTACTTATTATTAAATTAACTCAAACTTTACAAATTTTGCGCCAAATAACCAAACAGCTGATTTGAAGCAACGCCAAAACAATGTGACCGTACACATTATATCGATATCAGTGTACAGTGCTCCCATCTGCGTTAACAGCGCTTGCGTTAGTTAACAGTACCACTTGAGCATCAACATATGTTACTAATTAAATTGCACACGCTACAAGCTACGACAAAACATGCAACAATATCAATGAAGTAGTATAAATACAACATATAGCTAGCTAAAATGTACATTTTCATTATGATATAATCTGTTTATTTGATATTTGCATGAAACCTGTACAATTTCGTATAACAGCTCGATAAAATGCCGGACTTGCCGGTCTGACAGTTAACATTTTGTGGGCAGCGTGAAGTTGGCTGCACATCGTTTTGCATGTTGGCACACACACGCACACCGAGGCATATCGGGAAATTCGATAATCGAAGCTCATTCGAAAAATGCACATTGAACGGGACGGACGCTAAAATGATGTACTAAGATAGTTGCGGGTGTTTTTTTATTAGTGATTTTGTACGCGCCCGCGCCGCAAAGCCCAAAAGAAAAAAAAAACCGTGAAAGAGGACGAACAAGGAAGTCACGCACAAAACGAAAAACAACAAAACACCCAATTACAATTTAACAAAAGCAGCTTAACCGTTAAACATTAATAATAATAATAACAACCAAAATCAAAACTTAAACTAATCATGATGATCTCGTGCGAATGCTTGAATTTTAATGCCACCTCGCCGCAGCTGCAGCGCAGCTTCACCAGCAACTCTGCTCCGGGTGGAGTGGGTGGCGGCAATGGCAATAATAATAACAGCAACAGCAGCAACAATAACAGCGGCAGCGCAGCCGGCGATTCGTCTCTACCAGCATTGTTGTCGCAGATGTTTGTGCAAAAATATCCAAGGGATTTTCTGTACTACAGCAATTTTATGGATTTCTTCAAGATTGTAAGTTTGAACAATGTTAATATTTAATATGAACATAACGTAACAACATATATGTGTATGTGTGTTGGTTTTTATTTTAATTTTAAGCATTTTTATCACATTCCGACTTATGCGCAACCATTTTCCACGCAGCATAAGAAGCCCAGCACATACATAAGTATGCTGTGTGCCGCTGCCTGTGCGTGCCTGTGTGCGTGTGTGTGTATGGGTGTATTATCGTTCTTTATGCTTTGTGTGCCGGCCAAACGCAGTTTCTGCCTATGCTTGACACAACACACACGCACACGCATAGATATGTATGTATGGTAGTGAAGAAGCAGCAGCAGCAGCACAAAAACAAATAGGGTCATTCATAGGCACATAGACACATCGAAAAAGACTGAAAGAAAAAAATTGCCTTTTGTCTTTTGCTTGGCAATTGGTCAATATATATATATATATATATTCTTTTTTGATTTTGTTCTACACCTGTTTTGTGTGCCGACTCCTGCGTCCAGAACACCCTGTATGCATTCTTTGCCTGCCTGCCTGTTTTCATACATACACAAACACACATGCATACATAAATACATATATTTACTCTCATTCGTATATATGTATGTATATGTATGGGTGTTGTTGTTTTCGGCCTTTAAGCGATCGCCTTATTTTTAGTTTTTCCGCTTTCGTTTCGGGATGCGTTCTTTTAATTTATGACATTTACATATCACATATTTTTATGATTTATGTGTGCGGGTATGGGTAGGGGGTGGGGCTATAGGCATCGCTTCGTGTAAATTTGCATAATTTTATACAATTCGTTTATTTTTTTGTTGAACATACGAAAATGTCACACGGGGGTTAAGTGAAGTCATCAAGAATTGTTTTTCTTTTTCTGTTGTTCTTGTTTTTGTTAGTTGTTGTCCGTTTTGTTTTGCGGCTTTTGATGAAAGGTGAAAGGGGGAGTTAATGAGAGCACCCTGTTCGTAAACAGTACTAAGATCAAGTACACCTTGTTTTGAATAGTACTTCTACGAAACCAGAATTAAATCCCCATGGTAAGATTTAAATAGAACACCCTGTTCTAAATAGTAGTTTCACTATTATATTCCGATAATTAAATAATATATAAAGTTGATTGTTATCAGTTGCATAAGCCTGGACCAATTAATTATTGTATAATTTAATATGTGATATATGCTTAAATTGCTGCCGTTTGTCTTATTCCCGCATCCTATTCATTCTTCGACATAATGAATAATGAGTAATGCCTCTTTTGAATATCTTAGCTTGATTTCTTTTTATTTATCTTTTTTTGTGGCGATGACTTGACAAAAAAATAAAATAAAAAAAGAAAACAAATATAATATACAAGACACGACACGCGTAAGAAAAAAAAACAAAAACAAAAAACTTTTGCTCTTTGCCCGTGTGTGTGTGTGTCGTTTTTCAAGGTTAAGTCAGACAACAGCTGTAGTTGCTCAGTTTTGTTGTTTCTGTTTTGGGTCTTTTCGGTCTTCCCGTTGCTGCTGGCTTGCCGGTTGCACGTGCCACAATTTGGCAGGCACTGTAAAGCCTCAAACTGTTTGCAGAAGCAGAGCAGCTCAATTACATTAACAATTAAGGGCATAGGTTAAGCAACTTACATACATATATATATATAAGCAACTTACGTACACATATATATATATATATATACAGATATACACTGCTTAGCCACACCCGTTGCGCAAACAAATGCCGCAAACGCTTCTCCCCCTCCAACTTTGGTTTCTTGTGGGTGGATTGGTTTGCATTATGCGTCTATTTTGATGGAAATTGACTTGTTATGCATTATTATTATTATAGTTATTATTGTTTGGTTTTGTTTCGTTTGTGTTGCGGTCTGTAGATCGTGCAAAAGTTCTTGTAATACCCTATACACATCAGTCCTCAAATGGGGTATATTGTCTTAGCAATTAATCATTAATCAACAATAGTTAAATTACAGATCAAGTCTTCAAATGTCTAACATACTAATACATGTAGAGCAACAGCTGTTAGGTCACAGTTTAAGAGGCACTAATCCACACATGTAATCAACAAGTACAATGTTATTAACAGAGCATTGAACAGTCTATAAAAATACTAAAAGCAGCATGTTTTTACATGCTGTTATTGTTTCTGCAACACCCACTTGAAAAGCGCTGAGGCATACAACAACAACAATAACAGTTACAACAACAGCAGTTACAACAACAATAATAACAAAGGCGCGCTTGGCAAATATACTAAAAGTTTTATTTTGAATAATTCAAAGCGCAAAACAAAACAAAACGAAAAAAATAGAAAAGAATTTTAAAAAAGCCAAGCAAAAGCGGCGAGTATTTAAATACAAATCAGCCACATATGTAGAAAGATATATATATATATGTATATATATATTTACTATATATAAATATGTATTCGCGCGCTCTCTTTCCCTCTCTCTCTCTCTCTCTGTCTCTCTCTCTCTCTCTCTCTCTCTCTCTCTCTCTCTCTCTCTTGCTCTCTCCATATAGAGCCCGAAAACGGAACGCTTTTAGAATAAATTACGAAACTGACGACAAGCCAGAAGCAAAGCAAAAATACAAAAAAAAAAGGAAGGCAGCAGCCGAAATAAAATAACAGCAGCAGAAGGCAACGAAAAAAAAACTTGTTTATACATTTTTGTTGTATAAACAAGTTTTCGAGATTTCCAAACGTCGACCAATGGCCAGCTAGGTAGGAGGGGGTGTGGTGGGATGGGTGAGTAGTCGTTGTCGTATGTAGGGCAGGGTGTAGGACAGAGCAAAGGCTCCCCAACCTATACCTCCCTCGCTCCCACACTCACAACCCATACCTATACCTATCTCGCTCTCGCTCCCTCACTCTGCTCTGATAAACAGCAGACTGACAAAAGGCAGTTGACAAACAGCTTCTTTTAAATTGCCCTCCCCTCCAGACACTTCCTCCTGCTCAACTGCTGCTGCTGCTCTCTTCTGCATCTTCTCTGTTAATGCGTAGGCCTCTGCTTCATTTGATTTTGGCTTAAGCAGCATGAATTTATGCATAACACAGAAAACATTTGTATAATTAATACAACACAAAATGCGGTGGCGTTAAAAAACAAGGCTGTTAAGCTTTAATGGGCAAACCTTAATAATAAAAAAAATTATATGCGAGGCGCGTGTGTCAATTGATACATCATTCATTAGGCATCATTTAATATGCATTTATTTGAACGAAACCAAAAGAGTGTATAACAGTGAGAGTAGCTTAACAGCAGCAGGGACGTCACAGCTCTGTTATTAACAGCTGTAAGGAAGACCGTCTAAACAGAAGCAACCGTTACGCTTAACAGCTGTAACAAGATCAAGAGAAGACTCCTTTGCTTTCCAGGCACTGCTTTTGTCAACAAGAGCGCTTGAGTAGTGGCTGTCAAACTTTAAAACAACAAGTATACCTTTAATATTTGGATTGGGAGCAGGGAGGGAATCCTGTTACATTGTTGTCTTATGTAAACATAGCGGAATGTTTGACTTTCCTCGTTGCTTACGTAGTTTTCAGCAGCTGTTTTTCTATTGCTACCAAACTGTTCAAGCAGGCAGCTGTCAATGCTGAGATTTACATAAGCAAACAACGATTCTGAAAATATTTACCCATAAAGCACGCTTGGAAGGGCAGCAGCTAAAAACTAAACAATTTTATTAACAGTTGGAAAGATAAATCGCTGGCTGTCAAACTGTTGTGTTGTTTGCACAGCTGTCGCTTAAGGCGAGCGCAGCTTTTACAGCACACACACTAACGCAACTGTTATCAACTTTAAGTTTCTGTCCATTTAACGCTAGAGTATAGTCAAAGCGTGCTTTGGAGCCCCCACTTAAAAAAAACACTATAATCGCTTTTCTAGGTTATCAAACGGTAAAAACGACAGCAGCAGCACCGAACGACGACAACAATGCGACATATGCGCTGACGTCGCCGTCGGCGACTCAGTTGCGACGCGTCTGATAATCGTCGATTGTTGCTGTTGGTGTTTTAATTGATTTATTTATGATTAGGCTCATAATTAGTTTGTTTTCAGCGCTTTACAAATTGTGATTTCGCCTGTTGTTGCTCTGATTTCACCGCACCTGCTGCGGCGAATTGAACATCATCGCCTGCAGCGGCGAATTGAATTAACATAACAAAACGGCGCTTTATTACTAATTAATATATTACAAATGTGTATATAAACGGGTTTTGATTAAAAGCCGAGCCACGAACAACACAAGTTCATTAATATACAAATTATAAATATATATTTAAAATATACAAAAGATGCTGGTCTATTTTTAGATTGTGGCTTACGAAAGTGAGACAAAAAAAAACCATACTAAAAACAACTTTGCCAAGTTAACAGTTATGAATCAAAGAGGGCGCGTGATCGAAAGAGAGAGAGAGAGAGACTGTTATGAATGCAATTGATGCTCTATAAATAGGCATTATCAAATGTACAGTGAGAAGTGCAAGCACAAAACGAAATAGTAAAATGAATGAATTGAAAAGCCAACGAAGAAGGGAGTTGATGAAAACTTGTTGCTGTTATCTGCAGCTGCAAAGCTCAGTGCTAATCAAACCGCAATCAAAGTGAGACGCTCTTCGTAGTCATTCTCAAACTGTACGCTGGTTGTTTTCTCAACTGCAGCACTCTGAATTCAATTATCTCTCTAAATATGTATTTATTTCTAATCACAACATTTGTTGTATTTTTGTATGTTGATTTTTTTAAAGACTCCGCACGTTTTTGCGATAAACATCTTTTTATGCTTTTCGAATGACTTGCTAAATATTTTATGATTAAACTTGGCAAGTTAAAGGAAATTTATGCTTAATTTCTTGCTGATGAGGAAGGAAGCAAGATTAAATTGGGGAAAAAAATTAACATTTAAACACAAAATGAATATTAATTTATTATAAAAATAACACAGGGGTGTGTGTGTGTGTGTTAATAATACTTTAGTTATTCTTATTACACCTCAGGGTTTTTTTGTTGCAAGATAAAATCAAAGCAACCCCAAATTGAAAAGCACAAGCAAAACCTATCAAGGTCAAAGTTTGAGAAGCATTGTTTTTGTCACTTTTACTGCTGCTGTTGGTGTAACAAAACAGCATGTTCTTCTGCTCTCCTCTCTCTATCTCTCTCTCTCAGGCAGCAGCATGTGTTGCTTAATTGAAAACCAATGTTAATCTTTAACAAATATAACCTTGAAGCCAACAACAGCAGCACCTTAAGCACAAGGAGAAGTTGACAGCGGATGTTGATAGGCGGGGGGACAGGAGGGGTGCAGTTTTGACAATTGCGACTTCTTGTTGATGCTGTTGCTGTAGTCATAACATTTAATGAGCGTTAAACGCACGCTGTTAAACTTTTAACCTTTTTAACAGCAGCCAATGACCACAAGCAGAGAGAATGAGAGCAAGAGAGAGAGAGAGAGATGCCAGTGTTGCCAATTTGCATGTAAACAAAACTATAAATTCAATTTTTGTTGCTCTGTGGCTAAAAATAAACTAGAGCAACAACAACAGCAATACACGAATTGAAAATAAAAACACCTTTTTCGCTGGTTCTCTGAGCAGATGTTTCGAATTTTCTAATTTGCGTGTGTATTAAAAAAAAAAAAGAAAAAAGTATGCTGTTTTGGGCGACGAGGGCCAAAAGGGGTGCATAACTCCCTACCCCTCACCCTTGTTGTGCACACACGTTTGGGTTGCGTGATTTTTGTTAAGGGGTTGCCGATCTCTCTCTCCCACTTAAAATTATGCCTGCGCGCATAAATATTTACTTAACAGAAGAAAAAGAAAAAAAAACAATGGCCGCCGAATTTGTGTCAAATGTGCGGCCTGAGATTTGTTTGCCTCAAATAAACATAAAACAATACACACACACACATGCATAAGTTGCACCTAGAATTACAAACACACACAGACACCCATGTCTATTTACATAAGCGAGAGTGAAAAGTAAAATGGCGCAGCTGTTAAATAGTAGCTATCAGCAGCAGACTAACAGCCGCTGCTTAGCAATAGCAGCGCCTTAACATTACAGCTGTTAAATTTGGGCTTGTCTTTTTTGCATTCTGAGACCAATCTATAAATAGACGCTTATCAGGTTATTTAAACAATCAAGCAAATGTCAAAAAGCGATAGACGACAGACCCCGAAAAATATAGAAAAAAAAAATAGAAATAAATGATCTCATATTATAAACTAACAATTAACCGCTGCTGCTGCAGACGAAGCAAAAAGCTTGTTTGTATATCAAATTTGAGTAACGCACACATGTATACATTGCACGTGTGTGTGAGTGTGTGTGTGTCTATCACAGATATGGGCCTACCACACAATTTAGACCCGGTCTCCTCCGATTCGACTCGGCTCGCGCTAAACAAAAACAACGCACGTCAAACGAAAATTGTTTGTCAAAGTTTTTAGATAACAGCGAACCCCTCCCCCACTGTTCAACCCTCACAACAGCCAGACAATAACAGCAGTAAAAAAAAGAGAAGAAAAAAACCGGACCCGGTGTGTAAATATTGTTGCGCTTAATTTACAGTTATGAGCGTCGTCTGTTATTATTATTATGCGTTACTTTGCTTTACATTACTTTATATATATATATAAACAAGTGTGCTCGTTTGAATTCCAGTCTGAGACGAGACTTATTATTAATAAATCATTAGCAAATAAAATGTAGACACTTAATCATAGATTCATTCGAGTTGTTTGGGTTTGTGTTGAGTGTTGCTTATCAGATTTTGTAATTTGTAATTCGGACTCGACGACATTGAAAATGAGGAAAAACAAATTCAGATGACTGCAATCTGATAAGAAACCCCATTTAAATGTGTGGTGGGCGTGTGTAAGACAGAGAGAGTGAGAGGGATATTAAAATAATGACTCAATTGTTATTAATCAACACCTGGCAACATTTGCGCAAGATTATGTACATATTTATGTTAATGACAACATTGTTAATCAAAAGTCATGTTAATCAACAGTTATTAAGTTATGCGACTGTTACAGAAATTCTATTCCACTTTTACTTTACTTTATTCCAAACACTTCCAATGAGTAACTAGCCATAAGCATAAACATGTGCCATTAACAGCTGTAAATGATTAGAAAATCAGCTGCTGTTAAGCATATTCTGTTAATATGCTTGAATAAGTCTGCTATTGAAGCTCTGTTAACCTGCAATTTCAAAGGATGCAAAGCTAGACTTATAACAAAATAGACACAGCCAGAAAGCAACTGCAAGAAAAGTCTCTGTTAATAATACCATGTTATTTACGAAATCGAGCTAACTGTTAAACATTACAGTTTAATTCAAATTGTATTAATCAACACCTGGCAACACTTATGATAATGACATTTACGTTAATGACATTTATGTTAATGACACTATTGTTCCCACTCATGTTAATTAACCATTGTAGTGAGCTGCGACTGTTGCATATCAGCAAGTTTTGCAAACATGTCCAGAATATTTGGCATAAGCTATGGAAACAAATCTTTAGCTGCGTTCCAAAATGCAAACAACAAGAACAGAGGTTTCTCATGCATAAGCCAAATCTTGCATACATAAACATGCATAAGTCTCCCATATAAGCCGCATTCTCAAATGTCGCATGTTGTTGTTATTGTTGTTGTTGTTTTTGTTGTTATTATTGTCGCAGCAAAGCTGGAATAATCCTGTTAGGCGCGCACACAGTTGGCTAGTTTTGCCAAAGCACTCAACATAAAAAAAACAAAACAATTCTCGCTAGCCATAAACAAGTTGTGTCATCATCATCATCATCATGTAAAGCCAAGTTGGCGAAGACGAAGAGTGTGAGTCATCATGTAAAGAATAAAACTCCTCTCTCAAAGGCGAAGACTGTAAGCAAAAGCCAATGGAAAATTTTTATGCGAGCGCGCACCAAAAATAGCAAAAAAACAAAAAAAATGCGAAAAAAAAAAGACTGAACGGAAAAAGAATCGGAATCCGAATTGGCAATTCAATCGCGTCGCTAGAGTATAATCCAAGTGCGACAGAGAGGGAAAGAGGTAGTCGGGCGTCGGGGCTCGTCACCGTTACCGGTCTCTCTCACTCTCTCTCTCCCTCCCTATCTGCTTCGCTGTGGAAGTGTGTGTGTGTGTGTGTGTGCGTGTGTGTGTGTGTGTTGGGCCCCAGCTGTCTAAAGCTGTTGTTTATGATAATGGGCCACGGCGTCGACGTTGACGTTGACGTCGACGGCGGCGTCAGCGTTGTGTTTGCGCTTTCCGAAAAAGGAGGCAGAAAATCAACAAAAAACACAGAGACGAAAGCTGAAGAAGAAGCAGCAGAAAAAAAAAATACAGCAAAATATGGGTATTATTTTTTTTTAAACTAAGTCGCGCCGAAAGCAAATAAAAAATAAAATGAAATGAAAAGAAATGCAAAGAAAGAAATATAAATGCACAGAAAAAAGTCAAGCAAATCTATAAAAGATTATTTTCGTAGTTTCTTTTGTGGCGTTGATTTGTTTACAACTTATTTTGTTTTTTTGGCTAATGAAACGAAACGAAACGAAGCAAACCCGAACCGAGTTATTATCACAGAGCAATAAAAAAATACAAGTCAAAAACGAAAATAGCAACTGAAAAACAAAACAAAGGCGAAATGTGCGTCAATTGAAGGAAGAGAAAGAGAGAGCGATAGAAAAAACAGTCTCGCTTGTCAGTCACAAAATTTTCATTGCCGAAAAAATAAGGTGTGCCAAGAGTAATTCATTAAACGTTAAATGATGAGCCTGTCTGTTAAATAATATGGAGCATGCAACAAGCTCACAGGCCACGCTTAGTAACAGGTTATTGTCAGAGCGACTATTAAAAGCATCTTTCTTTCGATCTAAAAACCTTAGCTTGGATAGTTTGCTGATTGATTAATGTAAATAGTAAATAAGCGATGTTAAAAATATTCTGTTAATGTGCAATTTTAAAGCCTGCTGTTAAATATATTATGTTAATATTCAATTTCATGGCACTGTTCTGGTTGTCAAATATATATACAGTTTGAAGGTCATTAAGCTGATGTTAAGCATATTCTGTTCATATGCAATTCAATTAAAGACTGCTGTTAAAGGAGATCTCCTGTTAAGAATATTCTACAATTTCAAAGCTGTTAACATTCAAGTTCCAAGGATGCAAAGCTAGACTGTTACCGAAATAGACACAGCCAGGAAGCAAATCTTTAAATAGTGCAATGTTATTAGCGAAATTGTGTTGACCGTTAAATGTTACAGTTTAATTCGAATGTTTTCGTATTTGTTTTTATCTTTGAGATAATTGAAATTTGCTGCGCACTTTTTTTATTTTACTATTGTGCAAAGTCTGAGAACCACATAGGAAAACTAACGCTATGCATATAATTAATGACGGGACAATCAATTAAATTTGCCAGCCGACAGACCACCGCCATAAGAGTAAACAACAATATAAATTATGCAAAATGTGCAAATTAATATTGGAAGTTGTTATTTTTATAGCTCAACAACAACAGCAGCAACAACAATAACAGATGCATTGCTGTTGTTACATAAAACTGGCGTATTTTTGTCGCAGACGGTCGAACGGGGTCTGTATGAAAGGGGGAGGGAACGGGGACGGGCAGCCAGACAGACAGTCTGATATGCATTCCAATTGTGTTTCTAGTTTCTCGTTGGGTTCTAGTTTCAAGTGCGACACAGATTCACAGAAATATTTGCAAATATACAGGGTTTGACATGCATTGCGTGGGAAGAAGTCTGTATACAGTTTCAGCTCCAAATATGTTAAGATAACTTTAAATCAACTAACTGCAAATTTAATGCAGTTTGAGGCAAACTGGACTGAAGAGGTAACATCTGCAAATGAACGAAGTTGAAAGTGTTACAGTTTTAAAGGAACTTTAAATTACTCAATGAATGTTAAACAAGCTGCTGCTAAAGGACTGGCTTAACAGTGCTTAAGGCTGCTGTTAAGAGATTGACTCTTTAGCACTGTTAGTATAGTTTCAGAGTCATTGCTGCAAGTGTTAAACGAGGCTTAAGCCTCGTTTGTGCAGTTATCGATCAAGTGCCAAGTGCACTTATCGATAATATGTATGCTCTTCGCATGCCAAACATATTTTAAACGTTTGCTGTTCTTATTGTGTTTTTTCGCTTATTGATTTTCGATATAACTGCTCCCCGTCGTTTGTTGTTATTGCTGGTGTTTTGAATTACGTGCGCGTCAGCACGTTTCCTCCATTTCCAAAGAAAAAACAAACAAAAAAAAAGCAAGAAGAAACATGCGATGTTTTATTTATTATTATTTTCGATGGGTCGATTAGCATTAACGTGTTTTATTTCTGCCAAACGAGCAAATGCGATTAATCAAATGAGAGCCATAAATAAAAATACAAATCGCCATTTAATTAGACAGATGTGAAGCGGACAGCGCACGCTAGATGGCGCCACCACAACCGCAACCATCCGTAATTAGCAACAGCGAGAAACACTTAGTTTCAATTAACAAAAAGTCAACAATTGTTATTATTGGCGCAGCCGCCGACGACGACGATGATGATGACAACGTTTGTGTTAATTAAGCGACAACAATAACTGTTTGACTGCTGCTGCTGCTGGGTTTCAATTGTTATTGCTGTCGAAGTCATTGACATTTTGCACATTGCAGCTAAAAAAAAAAATAAAAAAAATACAACAAAAAGATGCGCTTTTTACAAACTGCAAGTAAACCTCACAATTTGTGTAAACAGTGGGAGACAGATGGCGAAGGATAGTGCGAGAGAGACAGAGAGAGAGAGAGCGGTGCATATAGTTGTTGTCAACTTTAGGAAAAGTGTGATAATAAAAGGGGACAAGAAATCAAGTAACAGACTATACCATACTCTGTAGTTAAAGCTTTATATATCTGTAGAAACTTAACCGATCTTGGTTTGGCTTGTAGCATAATACTGCATTTAAAGTTAAAAAATTGATTGTGGATTTAAATTCATAGCAACCATATATTCCTTGGTGGCTTTAAACTTGAGAGAGTTAAATGGTTTATCGACTTGCACTTATCGATTTTACCGACTCCCAATACCCTTCGGTTTTCCATTCGATTTCCATAGATAGCGGCTCATTGATCATGGTTTAACTCAAAAATAATACAACATTTCAATTGAAAACATTAACTTTATGCTAATTTCATGTATTTAATGATACCAAGCCATAGCAGGGCAATATAAACTCGACGACATCATTCTCGATGCAATCAGCGTATCCAAAAAGGAATAACACGCGTACAAAAATATGGTCATAAAAAAGCCAGTTTAAATAACGCAAGCAAACAGACAAATCGACCACAAAGTGACAACTGCACTTGCAAATAACAACAACTGATTAAGCCATGAAAAAGCAGCAGAAGAAGCGTGCAAAAATAACATGGTCAATATGTATATATATATATATATATATTATGCACTCATATTTGAATGCGTTTTAAGACACGACGACAACAAAAACCAGACAAATATATTCGTAAGGCCCACTAAAAACTCTTGACATTAATGAATGCATTTGCTTGTTGTTTGCTGTTTGTACAACAAAAACAAAACTAAAGTACATAAATATAATAAGAGTCTCGACTGATTAGATATTATTACACCACACAGAACAGCACAGAACAGAACAGCACTGCACACTGACAGAGAGAAGAGTAAACAAGTCGTTTAAAGCAACAATTTACATGCAAAACACTTTTTATGTGTGCTGTGCGACAACATTTAATAACCAAGCAGCAGCAGCAGCCAGCCGCTTTATGGTGTACCCACTGTACCCAGAGGGTGAGGGGGAGCAGGAGCAGGTTGGGTGCATGGTCACACTTGTTGGTGGCAAGGACAAAAATATAAAATGTCTAATTTATGCATGTGGGCTCGCTAAAGTTATGCGAGAATTTTCCGTGGTTTGTTATTCTAATGTTGGTCGAACACTTTTAAAATGCCATTTAACAAATGCTTTTCAGCTAAAGTTCTTGGTAGTTGGTTAAAAATAGTTAAAAGATGTCAACTATTAAAAGTGTGATAAAATTATAACTGCTAAAATTGCCGGTAGTTCATTAAGTCTGTCAAAGACAAACAAGAAAACTTACTGAACACATTGATTTAATTAAGAGATATTTATCAAACTGAATCAGCAGCTTAATTGAACTGATGTCTGGTCTAAATTAATTCGAGCATTTTTCTTAATTCTTAATAGTAAAAGTTAGTTAATTAGCTATATGAAACTATGAGGGATCTAATATTCTAATGCTACTGGTAAAATTCATACATAAATCAATTTTTTATAACCCATCAATAGGTTGATGAACTGGGAACATTGAATATAAATGAAACATACAAATATGATGACAGTTAATTGGTGCTATCAGTTGCATAAGGAAACCATACTAAAAGCCTTGCATTAAAAGTATTATCTTATCAAAGTCTGATCTAAATCAGTATCAGCTTAATTTGTCAGCACACACAAATAATTTGTTAAGCGACAAAGAACATTTTGAACCCCATTTTCTGGGTTCAACTGCATTTGCAAAATGCGGAAGAGCTCAGCTAGCGCTTAGATAACACTCGAACAATACGAATCACTCTACTATTCTATATATAGATACTATATATATGCGTATATATCAAAAATTAAATGGTCAAACACAAAACAAATGCAATTTGTGACATGTTGTTTAATTTATGCATTTAGTTCCAACTGATGATGTTGTTGATGATGTTTGTCTTGTTTTTGTAGCATATCCCACATGCATCAAACTAGTGTCAGCCCCCTCCTGCCGCAGATTAGAAAAATTGCTGACCACACATATATATGTAAATATATATATATATATATATATAATATAAAAAAATGCCAGACAGAGGAGAAACATTGTTATTTGATTTGTGTTGACGTTTGCATTTCATACCTTAATTCAATTTAAATTCGCTCAGTTACCGGCCTGGACTGTGCTAGGGTTGCTCAGTTAGTTTATTTGTCGGCTTATGCATATATATATATATATATATATATATATATACGGGAGAGTATTGTGCTTAAACTAAGTGTCAAATTTAGCATAGTTGCTATCACACAGCCAACACGTGCTACTTGCCACAAATGCGGTGGCTTGACTAGAAAGCACCCTGTATTAAATACATACAAACTACTGCAAACTGCTTTGGCGACATTTTGGAAAGTTAAACTCAATGAAAACCTAGATTTTCGTAATATTAAAACTATTTTATAAATACAAAATACTTTTTACTCTGATATATATCATTAATAAAGCGAACATTGATCCACCTCTGCTTTCAACTGCTGTTTATAAATGGCTGGCAACCCTAAACGCAACTTTACCGATTACGCTTGTCGAAATTCTGCATATTTTTAAGAACTAGAAACATGAACCGATTTTAGTGCATATAAATAACATCATAAAAGAAATGCAATTCAGTTTGCAGCACTTATAGAATGTGCAAAGTGTACAAACTCGTGTTAGATTCTATTACAGGGTATACCAAGTGATGTTCATTTAAATGCTCATATTATAATCAAAAGACAATTTTGTTGCGCTTACGTTATATCTTTATGTGTCTGGCTGACTGACTGTCTGTGTGCCTTTTTGCCTTTTGCCTTTCTCTGCCTGTTGTTGACGATAATTGTGATGAGTACCTGGTTTTATTTATACATTATATATGATATCTGATTTTGTCTTGTCAGAGTTCGTTCTACTACTACACACACACACACATACAGACGCACACACACGTCTATTGTTGTGCCAATAATTATGCTATAAAAACAACAACAACAACAAAAGCAAACAGAAGAAAAACAAGTAGTGCTGTTTCTTTTTGGGCTCAACAACATTTTGCCATTGCACTAATTGTTTGTTGTTTACTTGTTTCTCTCTCTCTCTCTCTCTCTCTAGCTGTCTCTCTTTCTCTCACTCTCTCTGATAAGCAGAACCACTTGACTTGAACATTCTTAAGAACATAATTGACAAATTTGCACTTGAACTACTGTGCACAGCAAATGCAAATACAAATACCAAATACAAATTGTTAACAAAATAATTTAAATAATATGTAATTGTTATTAGCAATTGTTTATCGGTAGCAAAAAGGCTAATCAGGCATTGACCAGCCGTTTATAGATTATACAATTACTCAGCACGATAATCATGCAGCAATTATTGCACAATTTTAATCGATATGCGCGTTGATTAAATATAGACATGTGGCAACGCCTACTATTTGTTGCATGTTATTTTAACATTTCTTTTTCTTCTGTTTTTTTTTTATCGATTTGGGGGCAAAGCGACTTGTCTATTTGTTATCGTTATCAAAACTGTTGCCTAATCAGTCATTGACCGGCAAGAGTTATTTTTAAACAGAAGAGGAAGAACAATAAAATTTTAACATTAATTGAAACTTGAATTGGCAGCTAATCAAAATGGCTATAAAACTGTTCGTTCATTTGGTGCAAATGTAAATTTGTATCTCTATTCTACTCTCTTGAAAACAGTTTGGTCATTTTATGCAAATGTTAATTTAATATCTATTCTACTCTCTCTCTCTCGTTGCCTTAACTCTCGCTTGTTTAACTTTAAAGCAATTAACAGGCTATATGTTAAAAAGTATACTGTTACTGTTATTAATTGAAATTAACAGATTATATGCTAAATACAAAAGACTGTTACTGTTATGTTAGGGATTGTTATGTTAAGTTAAGTTATGTTGTGTATGTTCTGTTAAGTTATGTTATGGTAAGTGATGTTAACTTATGTTATGTTAGGTTAAGTTAAGTTAACATATGTTATGTTACTTTATGTTAACTTATGTTGTGTTGTGTAATAATATTATATTGAGATTAAAATATTAATTATTATCTCTATCTCTGTTTCTTTCGATCGCAGGCAAATGGTCCCATTCCAGATCTAACCGTAAATGCCATAAGTCAGCGTGATTTAATTTATAGCCTCACATTGGACGTGGCTGCTGTGCCGCATCACAATCAACCAAATCAGAGTTGGCAATTTTACATTTGCATCAATTGCAAAATGGTGCTGTGTGCCAAGCGTTTAATAAATGTTAGCGGCGCTGGCGCCACGACTCCCAGCACAGCAACACTACCCACTCCAAGCAACCAGTACCTCATCAACAGTCAGCTGCTGGTGTCGTCCACCGATGAGGAGCTTCAACAGCGTCGTAGCCACAAATCCTATTCGGAAATCTTTCAGCTGCTCATCATGGACGATGCAGCAGCAGCCGATGATGTGGCCACATCATCATCAGCAGTGTCAGCGATGATAACGACGCCACCAACATCGGCTGGCATATTAAACTCCACATCGAACCTGAGCATTGGCTCGCTGCTGCAGTCCCAGAACAGTTGTCCGCTCGATGGCCGGGTGCAGAGATTGCGTCAATTGCAGGCCTATCAACATGCACGCGTCCAGGCGGAGATAAATGAGACCACTGAGCGCATCGAACGCTATACGGAGCAAAAGTTTGCGCTGCTCAAGAGTTTCCGGGAGAAGTGTGATCAGGAGGCGGCACTCCTCAGCCGTCTCATCCAGCAGGTGCCGGAGCAGACGTGTGAGCTCTTGGATCGTGGCCTACCCGTTGCTCTCGAGGTGGTTGCACTAACGACGGCAACACGTCGTCGCAACACGTTGAGCAGTCGACCGCCGACCACGCCCACCACACCACTCATCCAGCCGCCCAGTTTTATGATGGAGCAACAACAGCAACCACAACAGCAACAGCATCAACAGTTGCCGGCGAGTGCCGTTAATTCATCGACGATGACGTCGCGCAAAATGTCCAATTTTGATACACCGCCCGCCACACCAGAAGCCACGCCGATGAGCGTCGGCAACAGTCCCACCTTCAGGCAGCAGCAGCAACAGCAGCAGCAGGGAGCAACTGTTGTCAGCAGCAATCCATTGTTGTTGTCAACAACTGCTGCCGCTGGCGGAGACGATGCCGATGATTGTCTCTTCGATCTGGAGGATGTGGATGCACCCAGCCAGGCTATGCACCTCTATCAGCAGCAGCAGCAACAACAGCAGCAGCAGCAGCAATATCAGCGCTTGCAGCAGCAGCACTTGCAACAACAGCAGCAGCAGCAGCAGGACAACATGAGCGATGCCGATGAGGCAGAGGGTTAGTTGATTGATAAAGCGTGCGATCTAAATGAATATCCAATTAATCAACAACACATTTAAATTGCTTGTGTAAACCAATAATTAATATTTTTCTTCCGATAGACGCACTCGATTTGGACAGCTCTTTGCCCATACCGATGCGTGGTGGCGCCACTGCTGGTGGGGCTGGAGCTCGTGGTCAATTTATGGTTAATTTTGCTCGGAGTCTGCCCGTTGAGATTGCCAACTCGCCGCTGGCCGAGCGTGCCAGCAACAACAACAACCATAACCACAACAACAACAATCAGCATCATCATCCGGCTGTGCTCGAGGATGAGGAGGTGAGTGTACAACATAATGATAATGTATAATAAAAGGTTAATTAATAATTAATTAATGTTTAGGTGCTGGACAATACTGTGGACATTGCGGCCAGCATCAAGGCATTGGCAAAGAGTGTGCATGGCGAGCCAGTGTTCGGGGACTTGCCTCGCCCACGCCTGCGCTCCCAGATCTAAATGGCGAGAAGGGGGAGGGACGAGTCAAGGATGCGATGGGAAAACAAACACCACTACGTACACATATTAAAATATTCTGCATCAAATCATTTGGAAAGCAAAACTCAGCCTGTTGTTAATTCTAAACTAAATTAGTTTGCTCAACGAGAGACGATTGGACGGACACCTTGTGAAGCGCCTTCATCAAATGATACACACACCCAACACACACACACATTTAATAATTAAGCTACAAAAAGTGTAATTTCAGTACGCATATATATATATATATTTATCTATATATATATATTTCTGCTGTTTAATTTTCTAAGTGCAAAAAGTTTTTCGTTTCTCTTCGGATGATGATCTTCGATTGAAATATGTATTTTCATTATATTTTTTCACTTGGTACGAAAAGTGATGGCTGCTGTCACATTTTGAATTAATTAATTAATTAACTGATGATGTTGTTAGTTTATACAATGAATTAATTATATATCGATACCATACATATAAAAAACACAAAAAAAAAACAATTACGATAAACAAACAAATACAAAACAAATTGCAAATTGTGTCGCTAATTCAATCAGAGTGGAAATGTAATTTGAATAATCAATTAAAACACCATTTTCGATTTCATTCTAATATTTCAAATTATGTTTATATATATATATATTTTGAAAATCTAAAAACGTTCTTCACTTAACAAAATACTTTGTTGCCACCATGCTTTTGGAGCAGCCAAGTTAGGTTTTAACTTAACCATAAATAGAAATAAGACTTAAAGTTAACAATATACAATCATCACTCGAGCGAGATCGAACACGGTTTAAAAGACGGCCGAGATGCGCTCAATCTCGAGCAGATCGGCAAGTATCTCCTCGGTGCGTGTGCCAATCTTTTTAGCCACCTCGTTGCGCTCCGAGTGGGCCAACATGCGAAATGACCAAATCAGATCACCATCGATGATGCAACGCGACGGATTAATGCCCAGTTTCTTGACCGACTTAATGGTGCGATACTCCTTGGGATTCAAGCCACACAAATGATCCTGATACGAGAGCAGCACATTCTGCAACATGAGAAATCGCCGATAGACCTTCTCCGGCAGTGGCAGACAGTAGCCCAAAGCGCCATCCAAACTGCCATAGATGACCAGATGCTTGTTCTCGTAGAGGAAGGGCTGGCGCTGGTGCAGACCTCGCTGATGGCACTGCACACGGAACATGGTGTTCACCACCTGACCCAAATGATAATCCGCTTTGCGCAGCAACTTTTGTCCGCCGAGCGATTCACGCGCCTCCGGCTGATACATGTAGACAATGAGATTGCGCTCGGCATCGGTGACAAGGAAGCCCAAATTGGAGTTATCTACCATGAACTCAATGCCAAACACTTCCATGGGATTGAAATCCCGGGAAGCCAATGACAAAGTGCGATGTTCCTCCTGGAAGCGCAGCAAACTGATTGACTTGTAAACATCGGCGATGAATATCAAGGATTTAACGGTTATAATCTGATGCACATAGATGTTCGTATCGATGAAGGCGACACCGATGAGATCTCCATCCCTTAGCTGCCAAATGTAGATCTTCTGGCCAAGGCCAGTGACCAGAAATCCAACCACATCGGAGATAGCCGAAACTGGACCCTTTTGTTCCTTTTTGAAGACCTCCTTGAGCTTGAATTTGGTCATGGGTTTGCCCGGTTCCGGGACGACCTCAATGATGTCATAGATGTGAATGTTGCCACGACTGGTGATATCCTCGCTATAGTTGAAATTGGTGCCAATGCATAGGTACTCCTTCAACCCAGATCGCGTTCCTTCATACGAAAGCTTCACAATCTTAAAAGCTGTGACATGTTCCCAAGGCTCGAATTGAATGGAGGCATCTGGGACAATTTCCCATGTCTCTGGACTGATGAGCACCATTTCGAACAGTGAACCAATTGGATAAATGAAGCGTTCGCCACGACACTCCTCGGACAGCTCCTTATCCTCGCCATTGAAGCGATAATATTTGGTCATCGGCTCCTCCTTTTGGGTGATCAGACAATAGACGCGATTCTCGCGATGATAGACCAACTGGCGGGGTGTGCATCGCAGGGGAACCTTGCGCACCGGCCACGCCGCATCGTAGCTCAGATAGCTGGGCAGCACCGAGATCTTCAGCTCGTAGGTGGTGTCAAAGTAGAGGAATCCATGCGGTATATTCACATTGTTGAATGCGGCAAAGCTGCGCACATCTCCATTGCCCAGCAGTCGATGGATGCGCAACTCGCCACGCGAGGTGAGGAAGACAAAACAGGGATTCACGCCACACACCATAATCCCAGCCAGACCACCCACGTTGGCAAAGTAGCGCAACTTTTGCACATATTTCGCTTGCATATTGTATGATTCTGCCTCCTCCACATCTTCGCCATCGAGCTCAATGTGTGTGGGCTGCTGTTCCAGCAGATGCAGTTGCTCCAACTTGCGGAAACGTATCTTGAGATGACCCTTGGCGTAGCGAAAGACCTGATAGATGAGCAGCTCGAGACGTGTGCGCACCAACAGCAACGGTCGCTCGCCATGCTGACCCAATCCAACCAAACAGAGTTCCAACGGGAGCGGAGAGTTGGCGTGCTGTGGCATACAGGCGTGTAAGATGCCCGCCTTGGAGTTCTCCTGCGTCAGCGATATGGGCACAAATTCCATGGCATCACTCAAAACCAAAGCACCATTGCCAATGTCATTAACCAAATATACGAGCTTCATATCGGGCATGGAATAGATTTCTAGGGTGCCACTTTGTCGAGCCACCACCAGCCAATAGCTGGGCTTGGCCTGAATGAGTTGGCGGCGCCACCAATCCGAATTCTTTTGCTTCGATTGCTTGGCCAGATCCGCCATGCTGTTCAGCTTGAAAGCACTGCCCGCATCGCCATACAGCAAATCCTCCTCATCCTCCACCTTCATATGGGGTTCCGCCTTCATGTAGCCGCCAAAACTATTGGCAAATCCTGCACCCGAACTGCCCGTCAAATTGAGCACATCATCTGCCTTGCAGGTGAACAGACCCGACAGATCCTTATACGCTGCAATCGCAACAACAGCCGGAGAACTGCTAATCGTATGCTTATTGATGGCCAGGCGGGGTGTGCCACGTGTCTCGCGCAGCGCTAGCGTGATGACCTGTCCATTGAGCACACGCAGACACACGTAGGGATCGGCAATGGACACCTGCACCACCGGCGAGCCTACATCGATGGGCACATTCTGGATGAGACGTGTGCCCTGCAACAGACGCACATGCCGAGTGGTTACCTAGGGAAGATATATGTTTATATGTTAAATATACGAATGAGCAGCTGGAGAGGAGTAGCCTGTCCCATTACCTGCACTATGAATCGCTGCTGGCCCAGATTGCCCACATAGATCGTAGGTTGATTGACCGTAAAACCCGTATTCTCAATCTCATTGATCTCCTGCCCGGTTTGCAGCACCAGCGTCGAAGATCTCTGCGAGAGCAGCATAAAATCATGTTGATCCTGTCTGGCAGTCGTTGCCTTTCTCGTTGCATCATCAAACACTGTCCACACATCCAGACAACCCTCCAACTCAAAGCTTGTGATGATCTGAGGATTAATGCAGTTGACAAAAACGGATAAGGCGCCATTTTTACTGTGACCCGTGGCGGCGACCAGTTCAATCTTCAAATCGTTCAGGTTATCCGCATGTGGACGCAGTGTGGCGCCATCCTCCTCGAACTCGACGCGTTCGCCAGCGCACATGTAATTAATGGGCGCCACATTGATCAGACTGTCGCAGACCTCAAAGATGAACTTGCGCAGCTGCAGCACAGATGCCTTCGCTCCCGAGCCATACACCTCGAGTTCCTCATCTTCGATGCGACGCGATTTCGATTGCGGTGGCGCTTCATGTTGTTCCACATCGTAGACGGGCGATTCCTCTGCCAATTCTTCGGGTGATTGCTCAATGGTTTGTTGCTCGACAGTCGCCTCGACATCATCCAGGGTAATCACTGTGCTCTGATCCTCCTCGGTGAAGTGCAGCAACAGCGAGTTGCCCAAACGAGAGCCAAGAAAGATGTACTCGGTGTGACAGACACAGATGCAGCTGGTGAGCACACTTGCCGCCGCCTTGTGAAAATGGAAATTTCTCACCGTTCGCATCGAGTCCACACACAACGTGAGCACATAGAGATCTCCAGTGCGCAACGATATCACCAGCTTATCCACATCGATGAAGGCGAAATTCGCACAATCCAAACTGATGCGCACATTATCCTGTGGCTTCAGCGGAAAGGCGGTGCTATTATCCGCCGAGCTGTTCAAACTGACGCCGTAGGGAGGAACACTCTGATTCAAATAGATGACAGCATTCACTGTCATCACCAAACATCCACCGATCGGTTTCTGTATGGGAAAGACTTGCAGGCAATCGTAGGGCAAGTTATTCACTGTCCAAATAATCGGATGCACTCGCTGCTGTATATTTAAGGAGATCGCAACGAGGACACATGTATCCGACCTGACCTTAATACGACCGGCACAGGTGCGTACGGGCTCGTAGAGTATGAGCAGTGTCGGCTCGTAATAGCCATGCAGAAATTGTATATCCAGCACATTGTCCAGTTTCTCGTCGAGATCGGCCAGCGCAATCAAATAGGAGGCCATGATGGGCGTACGTGTAACCATAGCAGTAGGCGCTTTCTTAATAGGCTTCACATCGGCCAACTCAATCTCATCCAAACTGTTGTCCTTGCGAAAGGGCAGGACAACCAGACGCTTGCCATAGACCAACATTATGGCACATCTCGCATCCGGATCGACTCTGACCACGGGCACATGATAGCGACCCGTCCACCCGCCACGTATATCATCCTCCTCGAAGTAGTGCAGCGACAGCGTTTTCAGCGTTTGTGTATCCGCATCCAGTTGCAGCACCGACAACTTTGCATCCTTGAAACTAATTAGGAGAGCATCTCGCATGGCGCCTGCCAGCGAGACACTCTGCAGCGACATAACGTTGCCGTACAGAGTATAGCTCGCCAGGCATTCGAGACGCATTTTGGGCGCCAAACGCATCTCGCTGGGATTGAGCTTTTGGCGCTGCACTGCGTCCACGTTGGGCGCAATGCGATACACTTTGAGCACATTGGCGCCGGCGACCACCAAATTCTCCTCGACATTGTTAAAGAAGCGGCACGAAATGGCGAATTCGATCGCGGTGGCCGCGTGTGTTTGTTTGCACATTGAGAACATCTTTGCCGCAGTTATGTACAATGATTAGTAACAACAAATTAAAACATTTCCCACTAATCAAGAGCTGCTGCCGGCGTTGTTTACATCTGTTTTTATATCAGAGGCTCAGAGCTGCAAAACTATCGATAGTTGCAACTATTGATGGCAACTGTGCAATATATCGAGAGGTTTTTGTAACAATTAAAAATATATATTCACTTCTATTGACATAATGTTTAACTGATATTAATTACAGACAGGCATATCTATTTTAGTGTATCTGCTCCAAAAACATATCGTATTTCAGCCCATTCGATAGCTTATCAACACGATGGGTCATTCTCTTTCTCGACTTTTGATATCGATATATGCTGGCAATTGTTTTGCAGCTCTAGTTCTAGTGTAGTGCAGTTTTTAACATCCCTATTGCTCTCAAACTGGGAGCCCAAATAATTATAATTTAACCATCAAATAAAAACCCCAATAAACATTAAAATGTAATACGGCAAGTGCGCGTTATGTGTGTGTTTAGTTTTTAGTGTGCAAAGTAAATACAATTTCATTCAATTAACTGGCAGCTTTTTTTTTTTGCTGCGTAGCTAACTCGCGTGTGCGCGCAAGAAAGATAGACGTTGGCGTGCAGCCAAAGCATATGTGAACGCTTGCGTCAGACAGAGTCAACTCTATGCAACGCAAGAAGCAGAAAAAGAATCCAAAATTTTGTGGCTCTCTGCTTCTGCTTTTGTTTGTGTCTTTGCAAACACCATTCATACAATATTTTATTATCGACTCGTAGTGTATAAGGACGAACCATAAACAAGTGCAAGTGCTGGGCCATGCCGTTAACCGTTAACTTAAGTGCAGCGCAATTAATAAAAGCCATAACAAACCACGCAAAAACCTTTTTACACACATACATACATATATTTATATATATGTGCGTGCGTGCGCCTGTTTCTCTGTGTGTGTGTGCGCATTATAATTATATATGTATGCATGTGTGTGAATGTGTGTGAGTGTATGTGCATACATATGTATTATTCCTGCAGGGGCAAAAGCAACAAACCAACCAACTTTGCTTCTTTTTTTTTGTTGTTGTGTTTGTTATTGTAGGCCAGAAATTGACGGCGGAAAAGGAAAGGCAAAGAGAACTGAAACTGAAAATTAGCGTGTGTAATATTGTGACTGGGCTATGAGTAAGGGTTAAGAGAGGGGTAACGGTAAGACACACATACACGGCGACAACAACAACGACGACGACTCCTCTAATAACTGTTAACTTGTATAACAACAACAAGAAGAAGAAGAGAAAGAGAGTCGAGGGTCGCCCCACAAAATTGGCTACGTTGCCGGCCCACCACCCACACCTGCTGCCGTTGCCTGTGCCTGTGATGGCTAAAACTGCTGCTGGCCAGGTTAGTTGCAGCCGCTCTAATTCTAAACTTGTTTATAACTCCTGTTTTTTTACATGTGTGTGCTTGCAGTATGTTCGCAAAAAACAATTAAATTGCTGCCGCAACATTAAGAACAATAACAACGCCTGACATGGACACAATAGGAACAATAACAACAACAAGGAGAACAACAACTGGAAAATTCGCTGCGCATAGTTGTAAATAGTTAATAAATCAATATGAAAACCATAACGCCGGATACATCAACATCAGCAGTGGCGCCGTCGTCATCGCCGCAACAGCAGCAGCAGCAGCTACACAACCACCACCAGCAACAGCAACATCAACATTTGCCCACCATTCCACAACTGCAACAACAGCAGCAACAACACATAACACCTGTGATTATGGAGGTAACGGCGCATGTGAATCTCGTGGACGATGACGATGAAAAGGATCCGCTCGCCTTCGATGCCGCAGCACAGCAAACGGCGGCCATTGAGCTACAGCAGCTCCATCAGCATCAGCAGCAACAACAACAGCAGCAACTGTCACCCAATAAGCAGCACACACATAGTCTGAGGTAAACGTCCTTGTATATATATATATATCAATCAGTACGGTGGTCGCTCGATATGTGCAACACTTTTATTTTCAAATTCTATTAACTAATGTTATATTTTCTAATAGCCCCATTTTTGTGAGTCTTATTTGTTGCTATGCTTAATAGTTCTAACTGTCGAGCGACAAACTTGTTATTTAATAATTTCCAAATATTTATATTTATTTCTTAACATTTACTTCTCGTTAATAGGCGCCACCTGCCACGCATCATTATGAAACCCATACCACCTGAGAAGAAACCAACGCCCAGTGACGATGCGTTGCATAACGCGGCAGCAGCTGCACTGACGCCAGCGCCAGCGTTGCACGTGCTACCAACACCCACAACTGCCTCCGCCGCCGCTCCCACACCTGCTGCTGCTGCAATGCCCGTTGTGCGCGGCATCAGCAGTCGACGCATACAACAGCAGCAGCAGGCGAAAGCAGCAGCAGCAGCAGCAGCAGCGGAGGCAGCAGCAGCAGCTGCTGCCAATGCCACAGGTTCTGCGACCGCTGCTGGAGCTGGTGCTGGCTGCTCGCCGGGCGCCACAAAAGCCGCCAGCCAAACGACAATGATGCGCGAGGTGCTGGCCTCGATACCGGGCTTCAGCGTGAAGCCACGGCGTCGCAGCAATAAGAAGCTAACGACTGCCGCCCAAATCGAACAGACAAAGGATGGCAAAATCGATTTGGAAACGCCCGATTCGATATTGGCCTCAACGAATCTGCGGGCGTTGCTCAATAAGCAAACGTTCTCGCTGCTGCCGCCACTCTATCAGCACAATCTCATCCAGCTATTGCCGAGCGTCGATCGTGAGGCCAGCGAGTTGGTGGTGCAGCAGCAGCAGCAGCCAACATTGCTGTTGGTCGATCAGCAGCTCGAACAGCAGCCGAGCACAAGCAGTGGCAGCAATAGCATCTCTCAAGAAGCCATTCGGCTGAGCGCTTCCTGCCTGAATAATGAGTTTTTTGCACGCGCCTGCCTGGAGTGGCGAGAACGTCTCAGCGAAGGCGAATTCACGCCCGAGAATCAAATCAAACTGAAAACGGAAGCGGAACGTGAAAAGAACAAACTCGATCCATGGAAGCTGAAGCATTTCGAGCCGTATTGGGGCGAGAAGAATGCGAAGCGTAAACCGCTCACAACAAACCCGCCACCCAGCAAACTGATCAAGCTGGAGCCGACGACGAGGCCAGTACCAGCAGCACCTCCACCACCAACAATAACAGCAGCAACAACAACAACAGCAACACCACCACAACAACAACAGCAGCAGCAGCAACTACAACAACAGCAACAACAAGCAACATGTGATAATGAGACTGAACTGAAATTTAATATGGTAGGCATTTAAATATTCCACTTATAAGTCAATTTATTCAATTTTTATTTCATTTTAAAATTAGAGTTAATTTACAAATAAGAAACTTATTGTCAAGCAATCGCTTTATGTAAAATTCAAACACTTGCAGAGCACCAAGTGCGAAACGACAGCCACTACAACAACAACAACAACCAGCAGCTTGGACTTGGATGCGACAACAACAGGAAAAACAACAGCAACTGCTGCAGCTGCTACAATAAGCAGCAACGCTTTAACGGAGCAACAGCGACGCATCCTCAAACGTCCGTCGAGCAGTCCGTCGCGACGCAAACGCAGCGAACCCGAAACAATCGATTTGGTAGCCAATGATGTCGATGAGAATGTGTTGCTGCCGGATGAGTTGCCGACAACGTCGCGGGAGAGCAAGGAAATAAAACATGAAATAACTGAGATTGTTCCTAATGCAGCCGATGTTGTTGATCATGCTGCAGCGACAACGACAACAACATCATCCACAGCAGCAGCAGCAGGAGCAGCAACAGCAACACAAGCTTTAACAAACAACAACAACCAGCAGCAGCAGCAGCCACTTATCAACAGTACCTGTGATAAACTAGAGCCACCTGATGCACCACAGACACTAACCACAATAACAACAGCGGCTGCAGCAACAGCACCAACAACAACTCCAATACAAATGCCTGCGACAGCAGTCACAATTGCTGTCGACAATTTTGTGGATTATCTGCAGGATGTTGAGCTTGTAGAAGGTGTGTAATATACTATATGATCTGGTAAACTACATATTTGAAATGTTTTATTTATTTCCGTTCAGATACCAAAGCAACAACGGTTAATGTGGCAGCAACAACAAGCGCTTCAACGACAACATCTAGCCATGACTTTGTATTTGCCGATACGATCGATCATGGTAAGCTTATTTTGACCATTTTGAATGCCAACTAAAATAGAATTGTATATATATATATATATAATCGGTTGTGGCTAATTATACTTTTGTGTTTAACAAGTGTATTTAAACTATGTTTTCTTATTTCCTTAAATGTTTTCTTGTGCATAATTTCGGATTTCTGTAGCTCTTTTTATTATTAGCTGTCTGATTGGTTTTTTTAGCATCCCATTAAAGCAATTAATTTTAGTCATAAAACTAGTTTATTTTGCGCATTTTCTTGTAGCAACATAAAATAATATTTTTTGCTTCTATTGTAATTGTTACTGCTCTAAATATATATAGATATACATATAGTTTTTAGCCACTAATTTCTTATGTGTTTATATAAACTAATTTCATAATTTTCAATTCATATTTTCTGTTTGTTATTGTTAACAGTAAAATACAATTTATTTATTTTTATTCTTAGTATATTCAAATTTATTTATCTATTTGCATTCGTATATTTTGTAATAGTTTGTAACTAAATTTCAAAATTATTTGTTATATTCGGATTACGAAATAAATGTGTTAAACTCGTATCTGTATTCAGTTTCGATACATAAATATGGATATCTATTTTGATTTAATTCAATCATCATCTAATGCTTTTTCATTTCTCGCTCAAACGCAGCTTACTTCCACGATCATCAAGCAGCGATCAGCCACGCCTACTACTCATCATCTTCATCGCCCAATTGTAATATATATCAACATTTAACCAATAACTAACTATTTGCTAACTTGTATGTCTTTGTCGCACGCATTATAGCAACCGCGACAATCATAAAACTGAACGATCATTGTGATAAGCAGCAGCTGGAGGATTCTGGTGGCATGACGATGACCATGTCAACAATGCCGGCAATGGCGAGCAGCAGTTGCTCATCGAACTCCTCATCGCTGGCTACGACGACGCCAGCCAGTTCGCTGGCATCGAGCAGCAGTTGTGCCTCCTCCTCGTTATCCTCATCGCTGTCGTCGTCCTGTTCCAGCAGCAACTCATCGTCAACGGCAGCAGCAACCACAACGACAGCAGGAGCAGGCGGTGGCGGCGGCGGAGGAGGAGCAGGTGCGGCATTGGTTAGCGCAGCGGAAACAACACTTGCCGATATGCAAGCAATGCTCACCACAGTCGCAACTCTCCAGCAACAACAGCAGCAGCAACAGGAGCAACAACAACAGCAACAGTTGTCGCCCGCTGTTGAGTTGAATTCGAGTGAAATGTTTCAGCATGTGCAACACGATTGGAATTTCGGTGGCATTAAATTGATGTCAGCTGCTGCTCCTGCAGCGTCCAGCAATGAGGCTATCCAGCTAATGGATGTGGTGCATGAGGCCGAGGAGGTCATCGATGACATGGTCGAGTGTCATCAGCTGCTCGATGACAACGATGTGCCCGACGACGAAGAAGATGAGGACGATGATGTTGTCGACGTTGACGAGGTTGTCGAATGCATCGATGCGGATCAGGAACAGGATCCTGATCACGACGAAGTAATGAGTGCAATGGTCGATCATGTCATGGATGACAGCGAAAGCGACGAAGTGCGCGATATTGTTGACAAACTGCAGCAACATCACCAGCAGCAACAGCAGCAGCAGCAACAACAACAGCATCACCATCAGCAGCAGCAGCAGCAACAACAACAGTTGCAGGCGCAGCTGCAGGATGTGGTACAATTGACGCCGCATTCATTTATGCCACAAGCGCACAGCAGCGATTTTGCCAATGAGGTGAGTCCATTGATATCAATCTTTTCTAATATATATAATAAACTAATCTCTCTGCTTTGCTCCACAGCTTACCCACGAGTTGCTGTGCGATGCTGCTGTGCCGATGTCCGCTGCTGAAATGGAGGTCTCCAGCACTGTCATCACGAACAGCAGCAACAGCAATGACAGCAGCAACAATTTGAGCCTGTGCAGCAGCAGCAGCAGCAACATTACCATCAATCAACAGCTAACCCAGCCAGCAACAACGGCAGCGGTTGCTGCTGCTGCACCTGCACAAGCACCTCAGCAGCAGCAGCAGCAGCAACGTCAAATTTTGGTTGATTCAAATGGACAGATTATTGGGAACTTTTTGCTGCAGCAACAACAGCAGCAGCAGCAACAGCAACAACGTCAGCAGCAGCAGCAACTGCAACAACAACAGCAGCTATTGCAGCAGTTTACACTGCAAGCAGCCGCACAACAGCAACAACAGCAGCAGCAGGCAACCAGCAGCAATGCGTTGCAGAAAACACATCAATCTCTGCCAGTTGCTGCGTTGCGCAAACCCTTTGAGATCAACAGCAATGGTGCACAGCAGTTTCTAACGCCCAATTTGCTGGCTCAGCAACAACAGCAGCAGCAACTTGAACAGCAGCAGCAGAAACAACAACAATTACAGCAGCAATATGCGCTGCAGGCGCAACTGCACCAGCGACAACTGCTCGCGCAGGCGGCCAACAACAATCTGCTGCAGCAGCAGCAACTACAGCAACAACAACAGCAAAGCTACCAGCAGCAACAGCAGCAGCCGCCCAAATTCATAGCAAAGCCATTGAATATAATTTCCATGACAAGAACCGCAAATGCGTCGCCCAACACAGTAGCAGCAGCAGCAGCAACACCAGCAGCAGTTGTGGCAACAGCAGCAGCTGCAGCAGCCGTAAATAATCCACAGATTCCGTCCACCTATGCCAATGTGGTTGTACAGCAACAACAGCAGCAGCAGCAGTCGGCAACAGCTAATCACAACAGCAATTTGCAACAGCAACCATTGCAGCTGCCCGTTGTGCCTGTGAACAATGTGCTAACAATGAAAACATTGCCACCATCGGGCATACCAACAACGATTGCCCAACAGCGATTGCAGCCAAAGATGCCAACGGGGAAGGGACGCAAGGCGACCACAAATCGTTTGCCACCAGGTGCTGTGAATTTGGAGCGCAGCTATCAAATCTGCCAGGCGGTCATCCAGAACAGTCCGAATCGTGAGAACCTCAAGGCACAACTGCGTCCCCCAGCGGCCATACTCAATCAGCAGCAACAGACGACAGCAGCAACAACCGCTGTGAGCAGCAGCAGTAACAGCAATGCAACACTCAATGTATCCACGGTGGCAGCCACGCCACTGAGTAACCTGAGCACCGTGGCCAGCAATGTGACAGTTGCAGCTACTGCTGCACCACCACCCGTACAAAATCTGCTCAAACAGGAGGAGCTGCTGGTGAGTGGTGCAGCTGCTGTTGCTGCGGCTGCTGCGCCAGCAGTTCTGCCCGCCGGCATGCCGCCCAATGTGATGGGCGTGGGCAGACCAGGAGTGTACAAGGTAAAGATTGACGAGTAGGGATATAAATTTGATACTGGGAGTGTGTAAGCCAAAGGATAAAGAATTAGAGATATAAATTTGAGAAGAACACGAGTGTATAAGCTATGGGATAGGGGATTACAGATATTATTTTGATTGGGGGTATAATTTTAAGATCAAGAGATATCGTTCTGAGCCAGGGAGTGTATAAGGCATAGGGGATTAAAGATATCAATTTGAGAGTATATCACTAATTTGCTATAGCTAAGATAAGCTCTTTATCCCATTAAGCATAGCTCTACTTCCTAGCTTAACTCCATTTAAATCTTTCTGCATTTCAATTTGTAGGTGATTGGCCCACGGATGACGGGCTTTCCGCGCAAGAAGTATGTGCAGCGCAAGCCATCGCCGACGACCGTGATAAGGCACATGTTGACAGCGGCGCCGGGAGTGGCGTCAAGTGGAGGCGCGCCACAGCAGCAGCTGCAGCAGCAGGTGACGCAACAGCAACAACAGCAGCAACAGGGGCAGGCAGCAGCAGCGCAACAGGAGCAGCTACTCCATCAGAATGGAACGGGTCAATATGTGCTGGTGCATCGGGCCACTGTTGGTGCCGCTGACAATCAGGCGCCGCGTGCTTCCAGTGCGCCGCCACTGCATCAGAATCAGGTGAGTAGTAGCCAAGTGATCCATTGACTCCATACTGATTAATCCCTTTTTACTGGCATAGTTTGTCACTGTGCAGAATCCGTTGCATGGCTTGAATGGCATTACGATGGGCGGACGCGGGCGTCCGGCTTCTGTGGACAACAACAATAGCGCTGGCAATGGTGCCACAAATGATGCACTGCATCATCATCATGACTTTCAGCAGGTGCAGCAACAGCAGCAGCAGGTGCAACAACAACAGCAACAACAACTGGGCAATGTGAATGCGGCCGCGAATATTGTGCGGCGCAATATTGCTGCAGGTAAATTGGTGTTTTATTAGTGTGCTTAGCGAGGTACGTCTTTCAAATCCACCGCCCACAAATTCATTCACATTTCATACTACAAATTGGCACGCAATCATCTCACTATTAATTATCTCACATCACATTAGATTTATTTAGATTTACCTAGTTGGCAAAACCAAAACCAAAACAAAACCGTTGACACCTTTTCATTTCCACGTAACCCTTTGCGTATTGTTCGAGTATGTAAAAAGCGATTGCATGTTTTATTTTCTTTGTTGGAAAGCATTCACATTTTTGGGAGCTGTTTAGGAGCTGCGAAAAAAGAGAGATTTAAAAATTACAAATATGTTCTTATGTATAAGGAAGGAATACTTTATATACGTATATTAATATTATATTAATTTTAATATTAATACTACAAATTTTACAACTGTTCCCAATTCGAGAATAATTCTTAATTCTTATAGTGATATTTTAATAAGTCAATGATTTTAATATCATGTGTACATATATATTTTTTTGTTAATAATGCATTTATAAATTATAGTTTTCAAAAACAAAAGATTATAAAATGTATATATGCATATAATATATATTTAATTGATCTATGCACCCTAATTTAAAATTTTTTTTTTTGCACATATTTTAAATAAGGTTTTACTTTTGTAGACAAGAGCACAAACTCGTTTCTCTTTTCACAAAATAAAACAGCTCTTAACAGCCGCAATTGTGAATGCCACATGAGTATTTAAGTATATATTTATATTACTTTAACATATATAATTGCACTTAATTTATTTAAATATATAAGGAAAAACGTATTTAAAATGGAATACTAACAATGTTGCTCAACTCTCAAATAGGCACCAATATCACCTACATTGACGGCAGCAGCAGCAACAACAACAACAGCAGCTCGGCAACACTGATCGATGCCAGCAACAATTACATAGTGACGACGACAGCAGCAGCAACAACAACAGCAGCAGCAGGTGGCGGTGCAGCCAATCAGCAACAAGCAGCAACACAGCAGCAGCATCAGCAACATGCTCTACTGCAATTGCAGCAACAAAGTGGAGAGAATACGCCGCCCGGCAACAACGAGGCAACAAACAACAGCTGCGCCTGTGCCTTGAACGCAATGGTGATTTGCCAGCAGTGCGGCGCCTTCTGCCATGACGATTGCATCAGTGCGTCGAAGCTGTGCGTTTCGTGTGTGATCAGATGAGAGATAAGCGGTGCGCCGTTGCAACTTGAAAACGTATTATAGTTATATATATATATATATTACATATATATAGAGTTTATCCCTATTTAGATGCAATGACTTATATAGCATACATACATATATAATTATTATGTATTGTTTAGCGTGCGTGTCCCAAGGCAACTTGTGAATCGATGTTGATTTCCCGTTATCGTTACTTTTCTACTTTCTACAAATCACGTGTCAGAGTTAGAAGGAAACCGTTTAGTGCAGAGGCTTGTGCGCACACACACACATACATCCACACACTGCTAGAAGGCAAGCCATCATGTATATGTACATTAAATGTCATTCGCAAGGAAAGTCTACACACACATTGTAAAGTCTACACAAAAACACATACACACATTACAAACACACCATTTGTATAAAGCATAACTAAGAAACGAAACGAAATGAAACGAAAAAACTATATTAAACAGTTTTTGGGGGCGGGGCGGGATCTAAGCTTAATATAAATAATATGCAAGCAAGTGTTGTGTATTTTGTGCTTCTTGCTGCATATCCCCAAAATAAATAGAGGGTATCGCAAGGGCACATTAAAAACAAATCGATATGAACATATTAAAAATACACTCAATGTAATTTAAACAAATAACAAACAAGAAAATCAAGAAAAGGCAGCGGCAAAAGCAGCAAAACCAATAACAACAAAACAACAAAAAAAAGCAACCAGAAAAGCTATGTAAATATATTTACGTTTAATATTACTTGTAATTTATAAAAGGAAAAAAGTATAAATAAATATATATATAGATACATATATAGATAAGCTAGAATCGAGACACTTTAAAACAATGTATGCCTGAAGACTATATTTTTATAATTTTGTGTCAGCAGCAGCAGCAGCAGAATGTGCGTGATGATAATTCAGTTGGTTCGTTTTTAATGATGATAAATAAGCAAAATACATTTATAATACATACATACGACTCTACAGTACATACATACATGCATACATATACATAATATATTTTACTGTGTAATTTACAAACTAAGCTTTTTATTTCCCCTAATTCTAAGTTTATCATTCATCCTTCATACACCCAACACAAACACATAATATATATAAATGTAATTGTAATTCGCATATAAAAAAAATGATTTAAATGCATAAAACTGTTGATAAAACACACACACACACGCCCACAATTATACACTGCAAAAAGAGATACACAAGTGTAAATTTAAAACTCAAATGCAATTAAAAAATAATAATGATAATGCGATGAGGAACAAAATTCAAAACAAAAAAGAAAAAAAAAACAAATATGAAAAAAAGAGGAAAACGAAAATCATTTTGCTCTCCTAGATGCACTCAAAATTAACCAATAAACATTATTACAAATAAATTGAGAAACCCAAAATAGAATTATTTTGCTGCAGAGTCTTCTAAACTTGCCCATACCATTTATTTAACAAAAGCATTTATACAGAATATATAATTATCAGTTACAATGGCAACTGGTAAAAGGTGGCGACAACTGTTGCCACAATTGTATGCACCTCGGCCATGGCACCGTTGCCCTTGTCGCCGCACATCAGCGTTTTCGAAATGCAGGGTATCTGCCGGTAGCCCCAACTGAGCAGCTTCTCGATATGCTCCCGAGTGATGGGATGATCGTACATGCGTGTATTCATCGCGGGTGCAAATAGCAGCGGCTTATCCAAATCCCAGGCGCGCACCACACACAACACCAGATTGTCGCAGATGCCCTGCAAGTGATAAACATAATTTATTTTACTTAAACAAGTATGATTTATCAATGTTTGTCGAGATAAGTGTGACTTTACCGTTGCTATTTTGGCTAAAGAGTTGGCGCTGAGTGGCGCAATTAAGAGCATGTCGGCCCACTTGCCGAGCTCAATGTGGAGCACGGGATCACCGCGCTTATTCCACGTCAGCCACTCATCACGATTATGCAAAACGGAGACGTGTTCCGGCATCTGTTCCAGCTCCACAAAATGCTTCGCATGTTCCGTAATAATGACCTTAACCTGTGTTTATATATGCTAATTGTTATATGTTTGTTGAATGAAATGTTAGCGCTACTTACGCTAAATTTGTAGGGCAGCTTATCGTTGCTCAATTCATCTATTAATTGCAGCAACTTGATGGTGGCCACGCTGCCTGTGGCCGCAATGAGAATATTGCGTTCTTGTCTCATTGTTGCTATTGTTGCTCCTGCTGCTGCTTCGGTTGCTTCGACTGCTCCGGAAAGCCCAGTTTCGACCATTCTGTTTTCTCCATAAGATTGTTTTCCATGCGGCAGCCTAGATACTCTTGTGCCTCCCGGCGGCACTTGGCGTTGTCGTTCTCGTTGCGGCGCAAGCAGCTCGCATAGATTATAAAGTGTTTCTTGCACAAGCTCTCGTGATCTAATGGAAAGCTACCCTTCTCTGGTGCCGTCGGTATGAATTTCTTTTGACTGTAGATCTGTGAAGTCATTTGTCTGATTGTCTTCTCGTCGGCATAAGATCTTATCTCTTAGAGCATTAATCAATGAGCACACACACAGTAATTATGAAATAGATAAAAAAAAACGTAAATAAGCGAATAAAAACAACTGTCAGGTAAGCTGCATGAGGTTGCCACACTGTTTGTTTTTTGGTCACACAATCGATAACGATTATCAGGTCGAAGGCAAATGTTTAAATTAGTAATTTTAATTTAATTTAATTTTAATAAACGCTTTTCTTATATTTTTCATAAATTCACTGGATTTTTAGAAATTGTAGATTGTCAAGTTGCGCGCGCACAAGGCTGCCAGAGTTTTCACCACAAGCCAGGTGGTAACGTGACGGTAACAAAATGTCGATTGACAACGGCTTAGAAACGAAGCCGGCAGAATGCAGTGGCTTCAATTATTTATTTATTTAATTTCCTTGTTAATATTAAAAACAGCTGCCCAAATTGAGCGTGATGAGAATGGCTACATTGCCTACTGTCCCTGTATGGGTGAGTAATAATTGTTTAACTAGCATTGTATTGTTAAATAGTCTATTAATTGTTTGTTTGTTTTTTTCAGGACGCTTTGGTAACCAGGCGGATCATTTTCTTGGCTCTTTGGCCTTTGCAAAGGCACTGAATCGGACACTTATACTGCCGCCATGGGTGGAGTATCGCAAGGGGGAGATGCGGTCGCGCCAGGTGCCGTTCGACACGTACTTTGAAGTGGAGCCACTGCAGGACTATCATCGCGTCATTCTCATGTCCGATTTCATGACGCAGCTTGCGGCAGAGTTGTGGCCGACGGCGGAGCGTGTCTCCTTCTGCTACATGGAGCGGAAGAGTTTGCAGCAGGAGAAGAACGATCCAGCGGCGCCCAATTGCCATGCCAAGGACGGGAATCCGTTTGGTCCGTTCTGGGATACGTACAGCATTGATTTCGTCGCCTCTGAGTTCTATGGTCCATTGCACTTTGATGTGCATCACAGTGCCATTGCATCCAAGTGGCAAAACAATTATCCCGCTGATAAATGGCCCGTGTTGGCATTTACGGGTGCGCCAGCAAGTTTCCCCGTGCAGCACGAGAATCGTAGCCTGCAAAAGTACTTGAAATGGAGCAGGAAGTATAGGGAATCCGCTCGAGAATTCATACGCAATGTGTTGCCGCGTGGGGCATTCGTTGGCTTACATTTGCGCAATGGCATCGATTGGGTGCGTGCCTGTGAGCACATCAAGGACAGTCAGCAGTTGTTCGCATCGCCCCAGTGTCTGGGATATAAGAATGAGCGAGGTGAGCTCTACCATGAGCTCTGTATGCCCACCAAGGAGGCAATTGTGCGCCAGCTAAAGCGCACCATCAAAAATGTGCGGCAGACACAGCCGACAAACGAGGTGAAGTCCGTTTTTGTGGCATCCGATGCCAATCATATGATTGGCGAATTGAGCTCAGCCTTAAGTCGCATGGACATAAGTGTGCACAAGCTGCCCGAAGATGATCCCTACTTGGATTTGGCCATTTTGGGACAGTCGAATCACTTCATTGGCAATTGCATTTCATCGTATACGGCGTTTGTGAAACGCGAACGGGATTCACACGGATTTCCGTCGTATTTCTGGTCCTTCCCCAGGGAGAAGGAACGCCAGCAGGCAAAGGCGCATGAGGAGCTATAAAGCCATCAGAATCTCTGACAATTCCCAAGTGGGATGCATATTTATGACAGCATGACGAGCATGCCTAAATTATCAATCTACTTTAAAAACATAGCCTTTAGTTTTAAGCTAGAAAGTATTTACCTGCATTTAACAAGAAACAAACCAACAATCTTAGATAACTTAACTTATTATATGGACATATCCATAAACAGGTTATGTAAACAAAAAAAAATATATATATAACTATATTCTCAACATGTGAAAAATGGCTGCGAAACTTTTACGACTAATTTGGCATATCTTGGTTGAAAAAATCGGATCGCTTTTTCGATTCGTAAGAAGGAGCTCTATGGATTGGTATTCAAAAATGAACATGTAAAACTCTGCTACTATTCATAACACAGTAGTAGTGGTAACATTTATACTACTATATAAAAGGGCATCTCCTCTTTCTTGACCGAGTTTCTATTAAAACATATGTTTGACTTGACTTTACTTAGAAATTTATTCAAGTTTGATATTTCACGCATTTCCTCGACAATAATTTATAATATTTAGTAAACCCTTATACGGTGCTGTTTTATTATGTTTGTTCTTGACGTCACTTGTTGTAGTTGTAGTTGTTTCTGCTGTTGTTATAGTTGTAATATTATGGATTTCAATGTATCAGCTTTTGGGTGCGTGCCAGATCGAGTTGTGCAGATGAAACATTCGTTAAGCCCTCACGGACAGAGCTGAGGTTCTCTTTCCAGGCCTGCAGCAGATCGCGCAGCTGCTCCCACTGGGGTGCACCAAAGGTGCGATGCATAGTCGAAGAGATGTGCACCTTGCGATTGGCCTGGTCCAGGCGGGCACGCACCAACTTAGTTTTGAGCACTTCGATGACAAAGGGCTCAACTTCATCGTCGTTGATTTGCAGCTCTTTAGTCAAGGTGTCGAATGACATTTCGGGATAGCTTTCGGCCAGTTGCATGAAAGTGAGCAGACGCATCTTCTTCATGTTCTGGTCGTGATTCAGACCCTGCGAGTTGACGAACTCCTTGTGATCCTCATAGAACTGCACATACGACGGCAATTTGTCCGACACAAAGATCGACAACAGATCGTGTATTAGATCGCCCTCGAGAAACCGGACTGGCTTCAGCGATAGCAACGGATCGAGCAGGAATGTATTGGGATCGGCAAGAGCGGTGACAATGCACTTCATTGCATCCTCACGCGCAACGCACGCATTATCCGCTGTATAGGTGCCCAACAGTTCGATCATCACCTTGGACGACAGCTCCAAATTGGTGTCCTTGGTTACGTCATGGAGCAGACGATACAATTTCTGCATTTGCTCACTGGATGGCGGGCAGTTGGCGAATTGCGATTTTAGTTGATCGACCCCAGTGAAGACTTCGAGGACTTGATCGCATTGTTTGGCCACCTGCACCAGATGATAGTAGACATGGTAGCGCAACGGGGATGCAGTGTCCAAATTGTTGAACAGACGCCACAACGATTGCAGGCACACTTTGGCCAGCGGCTGATTTGGCGCCTTCGTCATCTTTTCGCAGTAGGCCAGCACAATGTTCTCGCCACGATCCAGTGGTATCTAAACAAGCACATATTGTTATCTATTAAATGATTATAATCCATTATACTCACCGTTATCATTATGGAGACGATGCTGTTCAATATTCCATCAATTTGCGCTGGTTCCCCGTCTTTGAAGCAAACTTCACAGACGCCAATTATTTTGTGCAAATCATCTTCGACGCCTTTGTTCGATTTCTCCGATGAGATTTCGGCGCCAAGCTTCTTGAAAAACTTGCGCAGCTCTTGCACCTGTGCGAAATAACATCAATTTAATACACATTTTTATATTCTATTTACAAATTTGTTTTTAGTCTCTGATTGAACACATAACCTCACTCTCTTCGAAGGAGTGCATCGGAGACGGCTCGTAAAAGCATTTATGCAAATTTACCTGTTCATCTAGCGACAGGTCTATAAACACCGGATGCGATGCCATGCTTATATTGTATGATTAATCACTTATTTAATCGCAGAGAATAAACAATTTTTCACGCACACGTCGTTGTCGTCGTCTTCGCTCAATTGACAACTCGAAAGGAAAGGGCAAAACAATCACAGAGTTGCCACACTGTAACAAGTCGTGAGTATCGATATTATCGATTATATTGATCGATATTTGGAATTTCAAGAAATTTGTTATTTGTACCGGGCTGCAAACATGGATGATCTCAACGACGATTCGTTTGATGATGTCTTGGCTGCCATGGAAATGCCCTCGGCTCCAAAGCAAGCCAAAATACAGACGTCAACATCATCTACAAGTGAAAGTGGAAGCAACAGCAGCAGCAGCACCTCCGTTGCAGCCAAGCCGCCTTCAAATCCGTACAGTGTTTTGGTGCACAGCAAGCAGCGAGGCAATCCCATTCTCAAATCTATTCTCAATGTGCCCCTGGAGTTTCGTGATGATATCATACCCGACTATGTAGTGGGTCGCACTTCCTGCATTCTGTTTCTATCTCTCAAATATCACAATTTGAATCCGGATTACATTTGCCAAAGACTCAAAGCGCTGGGCAAGTTGTATGAGTTGCGTGTCCTGTTGGTCCAGGTAGACACACCGGAACCACACAATGCTCTCAAAAGCTTAACACGCATTTCGCTGCTAGCGGATCTAACTATGATGCTCGCCTGGAACGCCGAAGAAGCGGGTAAAATAATCGAAACATACAAACAGTTCGAGAAGCGTCCACCAGACTTGATTATGGAACGTGTCGAATCTAATCCACATCAAAAGGTAGGTATTTTTTTGTAGATATGCATCCATCTATTCTTTATATCAACCTTTCTCCACAGCTTGTAGCTGCCTTAACGAACATTAAGCCAGTGAATAAAACGGATGCAGTGACACTGCTGCAAATCTTTGGTAATCTGGAGAATCTGATCAATGCCAGCGAAGAGCGGCTTGCCCAAGTGATGGGCTTGGGTCCACGCAAAGCCAAAAAGCTGTACAAAACGCTGCACGAGCCGTTTCTCAGCAAATAGGCGGTGTATGCTGTGTGCAACAGTTATTTATTACAAGTGGAAATTGATAAAGAAAGCTGATTCCTTCAGCGATCACTTAAATATATAGATGTATATAAAAAACAACATGTAACTACTCCTGCAGTTTCCATATCTTGATGGTGCCATCGTCGCTGCAGGAGATAAGCTGACCGGCTGTCACCGGATTCCATTCGACCGCATTTACATCTTGCTCGTGGGCGCTCTCCTCGGCCGTCAGCAGCTCAAAGGTGGGCTCATCGCGCTTGGAATCGCTGCTCTCCTTAAAGATGCGTATGCCATCATCGCCACAAGCGCTGGCAATCAGACCCGTCAACTTGCACCACGACACATCGTACACGGCACGCGAATGCTGACCTGCCACGGTGCACACACATTTCCACACTGTGGTCTTGTCGGGTGTGGCGATGCCAGCCTCATTGCCCGGATGATAGGCACGCCAAATCTTCAGTGTGGTATCATCGCTGCAGGAGACTAAGCGTTCGCCATCCGCCTCGAAATCAATGCTCCAAACGGTTGAAGTATGCGAACTCAAGGTTGCCGTGCAATCCCAATCGCTGTCTAATGCACTCTCCGCATACATCTTGATCGTGTTGTCATACGAGGCAGAGGCCAGGATCTCCTTGCTGGGATGCCAAACGACCCGTTTCACATCCTGCGTGTGGGCGTTAAGTACAGCAGCGCATTCGAATTCGTCATCGCCGGCAACCTCCCAGATCCAAACGGATTTATCACGTGAGCAGGTGGCCAATAAGCCACCACTTTGTGACCAACTAACGCTCTTCACCTCGTTCTCATGGCCCTCGAGCGTGGCGTTGCATTCGTGCTTCGACCAAATGGCTGTGGTAGCATCGAAACTGGCCGAGGCCAGGTATTCACCGCACGGCGACCAGCGTACCTCGCGAATTGTCCGCTTGTGTCCATCGGATAATATTGTCTTGGTGGTCCAAGTGTTGCCAGACTGCGACCAGATGCGGATGGCTTTGTCCTCGCCGCAGGAGGCGAAACTGTTGCCCTTCGGATGCCAGGCGACGCCCCAAATCCGTCCCTTGTGTCCCTGCAATGTGTGCTCGAGTATAAGGCGGCCCATTGTGAAACTTGATTTATATTCTTATATATTTTTTGTCTGCTTTTGATAACACTGCATGTGTGCGCAGTATTTAACAGAAAACAGCTGATGGTCAAGTGTTCACTTCGGAACTAGTTCGCTTGCAGCTCTAGTTCCTTTACATATGTAATGGGGGACATAAGCTGGAGCCGAAGCTGATATGTAATAATAAAGTTGCTAATATTAAATATAAGCTTTTTCATTATTATATATAAGCTTTCTACTAATTAGGATGCTTTCCTTGTCAACTATTAGATATATTTTTAATGAACCAGCTGGCAGCCCTTCATATTAAATTCCAGGCTAAGCAGCACTGTTGATATGCATACTTATCGAAACCTAATAAGAACGATAACAACGAGAGTGGGTTAACACTGAACTGTAACAGCTCAAAGATAACAGTCAATAAACACTTTTTCTGGCTTAAACAAATTACATTTAATGAGCATAAGTCTTACCTAAGAATACCGAGGCTAATCTGTTTCAATTAGCCAACGAAATTATTATTAATGTCGAAAGGGCCCGGAGTCACTATAAACCACCGAAGACAAAGCTTGTGAATTGTGTGTGTCCCAATTCTGATCAGAGAAAAATGAATGGTTTAATTGTATTCAATAGCGCCAACGATGTCGCCTATCAGAATCTGAATGCCGATCTAACCGATAAGATATGCCATATAGCCATCACACAGCGCCTAATGCCAGAGGGCAGTGGATCAGCACTCGACAGCAATGTACTGCTGCAAATCTTCAGTCCGATAATCAGTTCGCAGAGAATTATGCATTGCCAATTTGACAATGCTTATGCGAGTTTCCAGTGTGAGCAGGGCTTCAATTTGGTCTTTGGCGAGCTGTTGGGCTTCACGTTCTTGAAGATTGGCCAACTTGGGATTGAGCAACTGCAGCGACAACTGGGCGTGGCCATAACACTGACCCGCTATTGCTATGGCGCCAATTTGTTTGGATCGCAGGCGGGGGCGATGCAACAGGAGCTGTTGACGGAGTGCCTCAACTGCTACGAGACACAGCTGTGCAAGGAGGAGCAGGCCTATCTGCTGGAGGCATTACCCAAGCTGATCATCAATGCGGAACTGAAGCGCACTGTGCACGTGACACTTGATGCATCACTGGAGCAGCTGCGTCAAGCTGGTGGTCAGCAGCGGGCACATGCTCTGCTGCTCGTCTCCCACAAGCTGGTGGCATTGAATAGCACCCGTTTGGCGTTGCCGCTGGCGCCAGCGGATCTACTCTTTCTGGCCATACTCGCCAGAGCTGTACAGGCACAGAAATCCCAACGAGCTGTGGCCGTCTTCCTGCAAGGCGTCTCCCACGATGTGAATTCGGGTTGTGTGCCCAGCATTGTGCACATTTCGCGTCTGCATGGCCATCAGGTGCTGCTGCAGCTCATCGAATATGGTCATATGCCGTTGACCAGTTCCATTTATGATACATTCTTTGTGCTGCAGAAGATTGTCGCCGTGCAGCAACAGGGCGATGCGGATGCCCTCAAGCCCGCCTTTGAGAGTCTCGAATCCTTTGTGAGTCAAACGCTGACGGCGCTGAAGAGGCACCTGAAGCAACGACATGATGATCTGGAGAACTGCATCAAAAAGTTTACGGCTCGCTGGGAGAATCTGCGCAAGATGTACTTGGAGTTCTTCAAGAGCTACGAGCGGGAACTGCTCGTTCGCATCGAGTCCAATTTGCCCGCCTTTGTCGAGGAACTGAAGCAATTGTTCACCCTCTCGCTCGCCACCTGCGATAGCGCCAGTAATCCTCAGCTGGATCAACTTGCCGACTCGGCGGCAATAGTCGAAGCCAAGCTGTTGGAATTTGCGGAATTTCTCGCTGTTAAAGCGGCACGCAACATCTCGATTGATGCGTATCTGGAGGATTTCCCCGGCTTGGTGCATTTCATGTATGTCAATCGGAGCACGGGTCAAATGCTGGCGCCGGACTTACGCCAGAATAATCCACAGCTGTTGCCCAAAACGAAGCTGTGGCAGATGGTTGAGTTTACGCGCAGCTATCTGAAGAAGGGACAGACAACGGTCATGTGGAAGGATCGCACTTTCCACTACTCGTATTTCCTCTGGTTCGAGGATCTTTCGGGTGGCATTTTGAAATGCTCGCTGGATTTGCAGCAGCATTTTCTCTCCACGGGCTTTGGCAGCGCCAGCGGCAATGGACAGAAATCGCCCGCAGAACCGGGCGCCTTGCCCATGGACTATTATAGCGATCTTGTCGAGCTCTGTTTTCCCAAACTGTCGCCGGGCAAAGTCCGAGTCTATGAATTGTATTGCATCCATTTGGGCCTGGTCACAGCTACCTGTGCCGTGGAGCATGCCAGACGCCTCGTGGCCACCATCAGTGATGTCGTTGGCGAAGAGACATTTTAAATACCTTTAATATTATTTTAATTGCTTACTTTAGACTTGATTTAATTACAACATTCCAAAAATGGAACGCATTTTTATTATACATTTATAATATCTTAATTGTTATTTAGACTTAATTTATGTGTGAAATTCCAAAGAACATTGTAACTCTCCCATGCCCCATGATGCTAGTCAATTTTGGCCTTTGTTTTAAGTATATTTTAGATACATATAAATATAATATAATAATAAATAAAATAAAAACAAATTATTTGATTTTCTTTTTTTGCAAGTTCCTGAAAAATCGGACAGAAATTCCTCAAATTTGAACATAATTGCAACAAAAATAAATTTGAAAAATGTAAAATGTTAAAAATCACCATTATTCAGATAATTCGTGGAAATCCATATAATAATAAAATAAAGCTCATTAAAAATTTAAAACATATTTTTAATAGGAATCGCATAAACTTATCCAACAGACGTTTTTAGCAAATTTAAACAAATATGAACTCATTAATTATATATATTTATTGTGCCTCCGCCGATTGCTGCGCCTGCTGTGCATCCTGCAGTTCCTTCCACTTCTCCTCAAAGAAGGATTTGCGCGCTGTCAGCGGCATGGACTTTTGGCGCAGCATGTAGTTTTCATTGCCCAGGGCGGTATAGGTATTATCTCCAATTAGATTCCGCAGGGCAATATTCTTCTTCAAATGCTTGTCGTAGTAGCTGACGCCGGCGGCGACAAATTGCGGGCCTAGCGTGGCAAGACGCTTATCAATCTCCGCATCGGTTGCAACCTGATTGAAGTCCTTCATGAAGGACCAGCTGCCCAAGCCAAACAAGCCCAAAATGCTGTACAGAACGAAGCGCATCTGGAAATTAATGAAAGGTAAAGTAGAATTCTATATATACGATATTAGCTTACGCTGCCATGTCGCGCGAAGAGATCGAGCCGCAGATTCAGATAGTGTCCAATTGTGTAGACCATGAAAAAGCTAACGCTGGGAAAGATCGAGTTCATCAGGACGCGATGCGTTTGCAGCTGTAGAATTGCCTTGCTCAGCCCAAACAGCTGTTCATCCTCCGTTAGGACAATTGCATTTTCCAGCAGTTTGCCGCTGTCCGCCTTCCAATCGACTTGCCTATCGCGAAATCGAATATCTGCTCGCTTAATCTCATCAATGCTGCCATAGGCATAGTTTACGGGAATACCCAAAGCGGCACCAAAACGAAACTTTGTGGTGCCCGCTTGGAACAGATCAAAGCCAAACACGGTAAATGGCTTAATGAATTTCCGCTCGCGCTGATCAACTTCCAGTCTTTCCATTGCCAGTTGCACACGCTGCTGCACAGCTGGTGGCACTTCCCGCTCAATGCCATTTCTGACAGAAAAAACTCAATTAAACTTTAGCTCATGCTCCTTTAATTTGCTTACCCACTGATAACATTGTACAAAATCGCGATAATACTTCAGGCCAAATGTGTGCGGCAGAAAATTGGCCACAAACAGACCCGCTGTTGTTGTGCCCGCCGCATAGAAGACCAGTTTGCGTCCTTTTTCTGTTTTAAAAAAGCCCAAAAGGCCAGCGCCGGCTTTCTTCTGCATGCTTTTGCCTGTTTTGTAATCACAGCAAATCGACGAGCCGCCACTCTTGTACTGATCGAAAGCATTGATGCGGCGATATTTTGTTGATATCGATGTCATTCTGCGCCTTATCGATTGATTTTTGAAATTTTACATGTTTTATTCAGATTATGCGACGCATTCCTTAAGCTTATAATTAACTTAATTGCTGGCTGTGTTTTGTAACTTAATGTCAATTACAACTATGCTATTTTTGGCCTCTTTGTGCCGCCACCAACGCCCCAAACGATGCTCCTGCCCTACGGCGACAAACAGTTTTGTGCCATCGCCATTAAAAGTTAGTCCATTTATAAAGCCCGCAATGGATATGCTTTGAATCTCTTGCAGCTTTCGCGCATTCGGATTACTTTGCCACAGACGCACGCAGCCATCGCAGGAGCCTAAAAACACAGAGAAGTTAAAATTTGATTTAATAAATTGATCGACGTGTTTAAATCGCACCTGTTGCCACCAAATCCGTATTGACAACGACGGCAATTGCTGTTATCCAGTTGGCGACCTCATTTTCGCCTTTGCCATGCGCCAATTGTGCCGTGCAGATGGGCTTCTTCTTCAATGCACTCCACAGGCTAATCGCACTGCAAATTTAGAATAAGGATAAAATTTGAGGTTGCTCAAATTTGAAAATTCCCAAAAAAGTTACCCATCAACGCCGCCAGAGACGAAATGTTCATCATTAATCAATTTAACGCATTCGATGCCATCGCGATGACCATTATAAATCAACTGCGACTCCTCCGTAATCTTCCAGATGCGTAGCGAGCAATCTGAACCGCCAGCGGAAATGGCCCGTTCCCGACTCAGTGCATCAATGCTGGTCACAGCGGTCTGGTGGCCAAATCTACAAAAGGATTTATATACTGAATGAATAACGAATTTATATTTAATTAGAGAAGTAATAAGTAAGGGATTGACTTAGTAGTAGTAAGTCAGCCACACTTACAAGCTCTCCACGTAGGCCATCTCATCCAGTGACCAAATCTTTACGGAACGATCCTTGGCCGCCGAATACAGCTCGTGGGTCGCCTTGCGAAAGACTAAACCCGTCACGCTGTCCCTGTGTCCCTTGAACGTCTTCAAATGCCGCATCGTCTGTGGACACCAGATCTGTATGTGTGCACCACCCTCAGCCAAGGCTAGATATTTCATATCCGTGGACAGGCAAATGGAAGTCACATGCGATCTTCGCTTCTTGCCCGTTTCGGGTTCATCGCGATGAGGCTGCACATCTAATTTGTCCAACACTTTGCCACTCTCCGTGCACCACTTGAGTACAAATTGAGATTTGGCTCCGACATACAAATGTCGTCCATCCGCACTCAAAGCCAGGGCACAAATTGGACTATGGTGGAGTCTGTTTTTTAGTGCACACTGAATGCTGCAGGATTTTATGGTGGCAGCAATATTGCGGCGCAATCGACCCACACTATCCAAATACTCGGTTTGTAGTCGCTGCTCGACGCTCTGACTCAAGTCGCGATCCTCAACGCGATCCGCTTCTTGTTTCTCAATCTCCTCCAGATATTTTTTGGCCAAACGCAGGCGTTTATCTTGTGCTGTTTCCTCCTCAACACCCTCTTCGTCCGTTGAATATACTAGCGTTTTATTGCCACTATCATATTCCTCTTCATCGCTGGCTATTTCCTCGTCGTCCGCTTTTGCCCGACGTTGTTTTTTTGGCGGCGCATTTGTTGCATTTTGTGTTCTTTTGCCCGGTTTTGAACTCAATTTTCCTTTTGCTTTCGTCGCATTTATCTAATATCAAATAAACATATTATGTGTGTTTTTCCATTTTCATTTACTGCTTGGCACTTACCTTGCGCTTTTTGTTAGCCTGTTTGGCGGCACCGGGTTTTAGGAAAAACGATGAAGACATTTTATAAAATTACAAATTCTTTAACATAAAAAAACGCTAAACAGGCCCACGTGCATAGTATAATGCGTTTGGGCTTATTTGGTCAATTTCTTATAAAACAGCTGTTTGCTGGGCATGCAGCGTGGCACAAGCTGGCTGCTTTGACTTTGTATCATTTTCCAGCAATGGTTTGGCGCGCATTCCAAAAATAAATCGACTTCTTTTGGCAAGATCAGTAACAAACTTTGAAGTCAACAAACTTGCCTTTACTTAATAAAATTCTTTAAATAATAACAACTCTTTTATTTGGTTATTGCCGGTACCTTTATTGCAATATGTAAGAATATGTAAGGTAAATATATAGTAAACATGTAATTGTTTAAGATTAATTGAATCGAATTGATTAGTTTGAATTCAGCTTTTAATATTTTTATTGTTCCAATTTCGATGCATGACAAATAATGACAAAAATCAAGCTTGATTTGTGTAACTGAATTTCTCTCGAGTGTGTGTAGTAAAATTATCACAAATTATGTATATTTATATATACGTTGATTTCGCATTTGTTGTGTAAAAAAGTTTTCTTTTTATTATTTGCAGTATATATTGTAAAAATAAATTAAGTGTTTTCCCTCTGTGCGCTGCCCAGGCGATCGTTGGTTGATGTTTATTATTTATATGTATTATCATTTGGCTGCTACGTACGTACACCTACAGAGAGAACAAATCGCGCGTCTTCTGTAAATTGTCTAAAACTAAGTAACGTTCTAAATTAAAATTGTAAGATTGCTATTTAAAAAAAATGTAAGTGAGAATAGTAGGAATAATATGCATGTGTGCCTCTCTCTCTCTCGCTCTCGCACTCCCTTTACATGATGGAGCACAAGCCGGAAGTTTCGACGCCATTTTGAACTTTCTTTGTCTTCTTCAACGTCACATTTCGCAGCGCAGGCTTCAGTTCGATAACAGGTTCGGGATCGATAGCTTCGACAGCAGCTTTTGGGGGCGGTGGAGTTGTCGATTTTTGACCAGCAGCAGACGACGTACCGGAAGTAGCTGCTGCTGTTGCTGCTCCTGGCCCGCCCATCGATGATGTTGTTGTGTGCGTGGCGCCATTGTTGCTGCCGCTGCTGTTGTTGTTGCTGCTGCCATAAGTGCTCCCAATAACGGAAATGGAACTAATATTGGATGGCGGCGCATTTGTGGAACAATTGCTGCTGCTAGTGGCAATCTTCGGTACAAATGTGTTGCCGCCGCACAACACTGGAATCGTGGAAATGGTTTGTATTGAATTTTGCTGCTGCTGCTGTTGGTGCTGCCCATCGGCATTGGCAGAGTAGCCAATCACACTAATGGCCGACACTTGCGAGGAGTCCGCTGACGTCATCGGCGTCATCGTTGTTGTTGTTGTGGTTGTTGAGGCACTATTATGACTATTACTACTTGTGTTCTTAGTGATATTTATTTTTATTTTATTAACTATGCTAGCCAAAGGTAATGCCGGCGCCAAACCCGCTGCGCTCAGATTGTGTGCCTCCTGCGCATTCTCACCGTTAAAATCAGCCTCAGTTGTTGCCGCCGCTAAGGACTCCAGTTCCAGTTCATCCTCATTCGCAGCTGGCAATGAGAGCGATGCCACCGAAGCGGGACGCTCCAGCGTTGCCGGCGACGCAGATGATTCAATGGTTTGCGTTTGCGTTTCTATCCGACCAGCGGAAGTCCATTAATTTAATTAGAGATCAGCTTTTAAAATAAACTAATAATAATATTTACCACTACTGTGTATCGAGATTTCATCTTCTGGCAGTGGCAGCAATTGCACCACAGTGCCCACATCTTCAAAGCCATCGTCCTCGTCCTCCTCGTCATCATCTTTGGGCTCCTCTTTTATCTTCACTTGGAGCATGGGCATGGGCTCCTTTTCGACGTAGGTATCCAGATCTGTGAAGGGAATGTTTGGCTCCTGGATCTCCACATCTACATCCGATTCGTTGGCATTCTTTTTATCCAGTTCCTTCTTCTCTAACTCATTATCTTTCTCTTGCTGCTGCTGCTGGTCTTGTTCGCCGCTGGGGGAGGAGCTGGTTGCTGTTGGTTTATCCTTCTGCTCATCGCTGTCGCCCAGCTCCGTTTCAGCAGTTCTTGTCACAGTTGCCGGCACATATTCCTCATCATCATCATCGTCAACGATTTCGGTAACGCTCGGCTCCTCATTGGGCAGCACGATTACATCATCGTCATCATCATCGTCTACGCTCAGCATCTTTTTGCCATCATCTGTGTGTGGAAGAATTGAGGAGGATTAGTGTATTGAAGAGATTTCAAAGGATTTAAGCATACTCTGCATAAATGTTGAATGGAATATATTTTATATATACAATTGCGAAAACTAATAACATCATTGTTTAGTACACTAATAATATATTGTTTAGTATTCCACCTAAATGTTAAAGTTACTAAAGTATTTCTCCTGGAATTCTTTGCAATGTATATATATATTTTTTAAATTTCAGTTTCAGTTTTAATTTTAATTTAATAAAATCAAAATTTTTTTTTCATACTTTTTTAATAGTCTCTTCCATTTCTAAAAACGTATTTAAAAATTCCTTAAGCTTACAAATTTTAAAAACAGACACCTTTAAAAACATTTATTGTGAGAGTGATGCTATAATTTATTATACTGATTTATAAATACAATAATAATAAAAATAACCAGCTGACACTTACCCGAATCATCCTCCAACTTGATGAGCGTATCCATGGCATTATCATCGCTTAGGTTCAACATATCCACATCGCCATTGGCTTGTGAAGATTCAACGCCATCAGTGATGACGCCCACGACGGGCGCTGGTGGATTTAGCGATGCCTTGTAATCCTCATAACACAACGGATGATAGGTTTTCTCGTCGACACGAATGGCAGAACGCAGATGCCATTCCTCCAGCTCTTCGTTGTAGAACTGTTCGAATCTCTCGTGGCACATGTCACAGCTGCGATCGACATCCTCAGCACCGGCGGCACAACTGGGCACCGGTGAATCCAGGGAACGTTGCTGCGACACCTCATCGCTGCCATCGTTGGGACCCAGACCACCCAACTGTTGGCCCTGCGACTCCAGAAAGTTACGCTCCCGCTCCTCGATGTCCTCGATCTCCTCGTACTGTCGCCAATCATTGAGATCGTAGAACCAACGACTCGATGTTGTCTTGCGTGTGGAATCCCTTTCGCGTCGATTTTGTCGGAAATGCCAATCCAAGTGCTGACTGTACTTGATGGTCTGCTCGGGTGGAAAGCGAACGCCACAACTGCTGCACTGCATTCCCAAATATAGTGTGGCAATAACAGCCGCCTGTCGCGTCTTAATCGTATCCGGCTTCTGGAGGTCAATGCGCTTGATGGGCTCCTCCGTTGATGGTGCTGCTACAGCAGCTGCATCTTTGCTGACAGTGGAGCTGGCCTCGAGAGCAGGCAAACTGCTGACTGGTTTGTTGGCACCGACTCCTGCTGCTGTTGTTGCTGTAACTGTTGCTGCTGCTGGCGCACCAATTATGCCCGAGGAGACGAGCTTCTTGAAGAGCTCATCAATGTTAAGATTACTCAGCGCTGCTGTCGCATCAGGCAATGAAACCGCAGAAGCCACATCTGCCACAGCTGGCTGCTGTTGCTCGAGAGGATTAACTATCGGTGGTGGTTGCGCTGGTGCAATCACCACTGGCAGAGGTGGCGGTTGAGGTGGCTCTGCGGGCGCCTCAGTTTTAATATAGACCATGTCTTGCACATGGGTCTTGCCCGCCTGCACACTCTTGGGCAGCGTGCCAAAGCGTATGAAACAATTGCGACCGCCATTCAGCTTCATGCTCTTGGGCAGGCCACCATACTCCAGCTTCTGGAGCTGGCCATCGAGCAGGGCATACAGAAAACTGTCGACAAACTGCAACGAATGTTGTTCGGCGCCCAAATGGAACGTCTGCTGGCGTCCATCGAGAAAAAGTGGCACAATTGTGTGCGCATCCACAATCATATTGATCTTGCCGACGACAAGATCACGACGCACTCGTCCAATATCAACATTGGGCGGTGGTCCCTCCGCCTTGAGCACATGCAGCTTATTACCAATGGGCAGCGAAACGGGTGGTCCGCCAAAATAGATCTCATACCAATGATCATCAATGTAGAGCTCCCTCGATGGATGTCCAAACCGTATGCGATGTAATTGTCCATCCAGCTGGAAGGGTTTATAGTCATCATTAAAACTAAGCGCCAACGGTTCATTGTTATGATCAATATAAATGGCACGCTGGCCTTGCTGAAAGCCAATCTCGTGCGGCTCATCGCCATCCATGAATATGATGGCAACCTGATTGTAGAAGCGTATCTCTTTGCTGCCACCATCGATGGTGATGCTGCGCACCACATCCGCCATGGGATTATCCAACGAATTGATGGCTTTGGTGATGTTAACGACGGGCGGCACTGGTGGCATTGTTAGCATCGATGGTGGTTGTGGTGGTGGTGGTGCGACAGCTTGTTGCATAACCAAAGGGGGATGTTGCCAGGGCATGCCACGAAAACCGCCGCCACCAGGCAAGATATTCGATTGCGGCATGCGCTTGTTGTTGTTATTATTATTGTTGTTGTTTTGTTGTTGCTGCTGCTGTTGTTGCTGCAGTTGCCAGGCGGCACGTTGCGCTGCTGCCGGATCCACCTGTTCGCCCCACTTGCTCGGCTTGCGTCGCTTGCCATCCCGTTTGGTTTTCGTTTGCTTTGGCGGCGCCTGCTGCTGTTGCTGCTGTAATTTCTCCGGCTGCTGCTCCTCGTAGCGTGGTTCACCATCGCTGCGTGGCGAGCCTGTGGCATGCTGATGATGATTCTCATTGCCCTTGAGCTTGGGTATCCGCTTGCGCAGCACTGCATCACGTGCCGCATTTCGTTCCATTTCGAGATCATCTTCGTCATTATTAACTGCGGCGGCGGCTGCTTCGCGTCGCCGCATTTCCTTCAGTCCTTTGCTGCTCTCATTCATGACAACCACTTTGGTGACTAGATCCTTGTACTGTTCCTGATTCATGCCATGATTCTCGAACATCTCCTGGGCCTGACTAAGTATCGTGCGCATCTTCTCGTCGTGCGCCTCCTGCGAATCATCGTTGGACTTCAGCTCCGACAGCAGCTTCAGACGCTGCGCCACAACATGATCTTTACTCTTATCTGCTAGCATTAATCATTGATTAAAATCAGTATTTGGATTATTTGTTTGCATTATTTACCCAACTTGGACAGCTTGTTGTTGTGTCGTACCGTCTTGGCCAGCTTGGCACGCAGCTCATCCAACGTGGGCTTCTTGACGGGCGACAGCGGTTTCGCCGTTTGCTAAGTTGACAAAGATGAGTAATTTTAAGTTATAGTAAATAATCTTCCATTATAAAATTAAACTTTAGTATCTAAAATTTAATATCATAGAAAAGTGTAAGCATCCTGAAAGGGCAAGCCTTCCAACAGCACAATTAAATTCTTATAGGAAACATAGGGAAAGAAGTGAACCCTAATAAGAGCTTCTGCGATAAGAATTCTTATAAAACTTATATGGTGATAACATAAGTCTAGACGCGTTTGCAGCTGCACATGTGTACCCAGTAGCTAGATAATCGTCGAAGAGGGATACGAATAAATATAGATAGTTTTAAGATAATTTAAAATGTTTCTATGAACCTGGCGAAGCATAAATCGGCAGCAGTTTAAGTTAAGCTTTAAGCACATCGTCGTGTATTATTACAGCACTTGGGATCACCCACTTGTGCTCTATTATTATTATTCATAAGCTAAAATATATAATAATTTAATAATACACACCTTATTCACTTCCCAATTGTCCATGGAGTCATCTTCGACGACGATAACGCCACCGGTCACAAGCATAGGTTGCTTGGCGGGCAACGCTCGCCTTAAATCCACATCCTCGCTGCCAAACAGACTGGTGAATAGTTCAAAAATAAATGAGAAGATTAAGAGATTAAGTTTTGAGGTCGAACTTACGCATCCAGTTTGGCGGATTTGCTGCGTTTCTGCTGTGGCTGCTGCAGTTTATCATCCTCATCCGAGTCGGCATCCGTTGGCAGCTGAACAGCCGAGCGTTTCTCGCCGGCGCCCTTATTGCCAAGTGGCACCACCAACTCTACCGTGGCGGAGGAGGATGAGGCGGGCGCTGGCGAGGATTGCTTGCTGCTTACGGCTGTTGTATCTGCTGCTGCTGCTGTTGTAGTTGTTGTTGTTGCTGTTAGCAGTGTTGCTGTTGATAAATTCGCTGTAGATTTTTCTAATTTATTAAACGGTTTTTGTATTTTGAACGACACTTTTGTGGGCAATTTGGAGGAGGAACAACTGTTCGATGTTGTTGTTGCTGTTGCGTTGGAGGCGCTGCTAGCATTTGTTGTTGTGCTGCTGGTGTCTGCTGTGATAGTTGTTGTTGTCGCTTTTTTGCTGACAGTTGCTGTTGTTATGGCCGGCGGCGGCGGCGTTGTTGGCCTAATTATAGACGACAACGCGGCCAACTGAGCAAAATTCATTGGCCGCAAATCGACGTCCATGCTAGATGCATCTATATGCGGCGACGTGGAAGGACGTGGGCCTGGTTCAAGTATTTGAAATGTAGCTAGAAATTTGGTATATTTTTATGCTTCCACAACAAAAACTAAGAATTCTTACAGCAAACGATAATTAAAAAGAAATATTACTCGGCCCAAACTATAACTAACCAAGATGTGTGTAAGGGAATTAACCAAAAAAAAAATAAATAAATTGTATATAAAATTAAATAGAAAAAAATAGGGGACGGGGCATCAACAAACACCAGGCACAGCAATGGGGCTAGAAGAAATTAGTAATAAATCATAAAAACTATTCAAATTGCAAGGTGGGCGACTCCGTTAAGGAACCATGTTAGACTAAATATTATAAAAAAAAAATTAAAAGGGACCATAAGAGATTAGCTATATGTTGTAAAAAAAAGTGCCGTTCTACAAATACAAAAAATAAAATATCATAATAATAATAATGAAAATTAGATATAACATAGTAAATATACATATTTGTTTTGGCTGCTGTTTGTATTATTAAAATATAATACAACTACAAATATACGCTTAAATAAATTATTGTTTATAAAAATATTTACGTTTATATATGTCAAAAGTTAAAGATTATTTAGGAGTTTTTTAAGGGTTGTTTTTTTTTTTGTTTTTTTGTAGGCTTGAACAACAAATTAAAACTGCAGTCTTTATTTCTTCTTAGTTTTATCAAAACTGATATATAAATATCATTTTTTTATATCGGGTACAACAATTTCTTCACAAATATTTATCAAGGATTTGTTACTTCTTTTTTTTTTTGGTTTTTTTTACAATTACACAAAGTGAATAGACTTAAAATTACACCAAAGGCGGCACCTGGCTACATTTTGCATTAATTAAAACAACTGGAATGCAAAAGGTTTTCAAGCGCATTTTATTTGTTTTTTCTTTCTTTCTTGTTTTCGTTTCGTTTTGTTTTCTTGTTTTCTTTTTTTATTGGTTTTTATATTTAATGTTAATTTGAACTTTGGCATTACTCTTAAGTATTAAAAAAATGTGCATAAATATTATAGGATTATATAGCTCCGTTTCAAATTTGGAAATATAAACAATAACAATAATCCCACAGAAAAAAAATAAAAAAAAAAACTTGATCGAGTGAAGCAACGAGTAAAAAAACACACCAAACACGATTCGAGTGAAAACGCTTTCGAAAGCGTTTTTAGAAATGAACACAGAACGGGCAAAGAGGCATCTTTGCTATATCCAAAAGTATAGGCAGTAAAGCGCATTCTAATGTGTAAATTATATTCGTAAAGCTCAAAAAAAAAAAAAAAAATGAATAATATGGATTTTACGTAAAGCTAATGTTTACAATTTAGAATTTTTTTAAACTTTACGTTAAATATTTTGTAAATTTTATACATTATAGCCAGCTATAATGAGCAACTAGTTGAAGCCTAAAGCTTTAATAATAAATCATATTCGTATAGCTTTAAAAAAAATGTATATTGCGTAAAGTTAATTTTTTAAAAATAAAATTTGATTTCTTTTTAAAGAGTTTTACAATTTTCAACTTTCCTTTTAACATTTTAGTCAGCTTTAATAAGCTGCTAGTTAAATATAATTTACAAACTATTTTTGCACTTTACTAATATACTTTGGTTTTCTTTTTTTGAATCATTGAAGTGAAAAGTGAATTGAAACAGCCTTTCAAAATGAGACACGCCCCCACCAACAACCGCCTCCCATTCCCCACCAGAGCCTTGGATGCCGCCAATTTGGTTTGTAATTTCTGCATAATTCAACTACTACTTTGTCATTTGAATTGCTAACAGTCTTCATGATACTGTCGATTAACTCGACTTCTTCTGTGTGTGAAATTATAATTAAAAATTGTTTCTTACGTTTCTCTAAATCATTTGCTGGAGCTGCTGCTGTTGCTTCTGGCTGAGTTGTTTCTGTTGAAGGAGCTGCTGCTGCTGGAGTTGCTCCTTGTGTTGCTGTTGCTGCTTTTGGCTCTGGTGATTTACTACGCTCCACGCTACGCATATCCACATCCCTGCTGTACACTGGCGATCGACTGCGAGAAGATCGCTCATTGCTGGCGGCGGAGGATTTGCTGCGACTCGTTGTGTGTGTATTTTTGTTGTGTGTGCTTTGATTGCGCTTCATCGATTTCAGGGGTGAGTTGCTGCTACTGCTGGCGGCCGCTGGTGAGCTGCTCTTGCGTTTTGATGAGGAGGAAGTGGTGGAGGAGGATGCCGGCGAGTTGCCATTGCCATTGTGAGCATAGCGTGAGCTGGACGAACGCTTTGTCGGCGACTGGCTGCTGATGTTGCTAATCTTATGTCTGGTGCCATCGCCCGAGCCCGAGGATGATGTGGAGCTCTTGGATTCGCTACGCTTGCGATTGCTCGAGCTGGAGCTGTGATGATTGCTGCTGCTGCTGGACTTGCTCTTGCTACTGCTGCGCGTTGGTGACTTGCTGCGCGATCGACTAGATTTGTGTGCTGAAATGGCCGAGCCTGATTTGTGGCTGCCGTCCACCAGCCGGGGATCAGCGACGCTACGCATTACGGGCGCTGCCATCTGTTGTGGCTGCATTTGGCGCGCCAGACGTGGATCACGTGGACGCACCGTATTCACCATAGCCGGATTGACTGGATGCACTTTGGGCTTATTGGCAAAAGACTGTGAAAAAGATTTAGATTAGGGATGGATTCACTTTTTTTTTTGTTTCTTTCAGCATTATTGACTCTTACCGATTGTTGGCCGACAACTGGCATCATGGGACGAACGGGTGGACGAATGCTGCTGCCGGGATACATGGGTGGGACGACGGTTGCTGCCGGTTCCATGCCAGGTGGACGCAGTGCAGCGACGACTGGTGCTGGCATACCCATGCCCGGCGGCGCCACACCAATCGTATCCGCTGTTTGATGTATTTGACGCTCCTGCTGCATTAAATGCATATTCGTCTGCTCCAATTCGAGTTCGAGCTTGCGCTTCTTCAGCTCAAGCAGCTCTCGCGTCTTCACCTGCAGCATTTCCTCCATTGGTAGCTCCTTGGTAAGGGGCATACTCACCATGCCCTAGTTTTTAGATAATTGCTTTAATGGAGGGTCTACTTTTTTTCTTCTTTTATTTCAGACTTACTGTTTTTAGAAAATCGGGATTGACGTGTATGGCGGGATTAACGTGGATTTTATTTGGCTGTATCGGTTTGGCTGTAATGGGCCAATTGTTGTCCAGTCGCTTGACCTTCACATCCAGCGCATACATCTTGGTCGGCGGGAAGACCTCATTCCATGTCTGGCGCAGCAAATACATACGTTCGCGCACCTTCTCCAGCACCGACGACGGCGAATGTTGCACCTAATTTAATATTAAATATTAAAGATGAATTTAGGCAACTGTTCATTTCTTATTTATTTGTTAAGGTTGTTTTGTTGACTTACCGATTCGAAGGCGTTGAGAAATATATTGACTATGCATTGCCCAAACAGCTGGACGTAGCTGCTTTTCACATTCTTAATTATCGAATCAATTAAATATAGTATGGGCAATTTGAATTCGGGCGGCACCTGTTTGATTTGGTAAGATAGGTAAGAACATAAATAGAACATAAGTTTCGACAACGTCGTTAGCGAAGTGTGTGGACGCAGTCACAGAGAGATCTGAGATTTTTTTTTGTCTTTTCATCATCCACATTAATCCGTTCACATTTTTGTCCTGGTTACGCTGACGACAGCTGCAAAGACACCGATGCATCTCCATGTTGTGATTTTTGGGGACAGATTTGGATTTGATAGTCAGTTGTTGATCAAAGCAAAGCGTTAGCCAAAAAAATCTACAGTTGAAACTAACTAGACTAGCAACCCTTCTTCAATCTGTAGTTGGAACCCAAGATTTTTTTTTTACCAGCTGTAGAAAAACCAACGCACTTCCTCAATTCAGATTATTTATAATAATTTTTAGCAACTTATCTTATCCTCAATCTAAATTGAACTTTGTATGCATGTAGAAAACATATATACGAAAATATCCTTTTATGATTAACTATTTCTTTTATAACATTAAATCTTTCGATGAAAATAATTTTGTTTGAAAATCAAATTCTTGTCTTTATCAATATAAAATATTGATCAGTACCTTTTTAATATACCATATTCTAATAACAACGACGAGGAGTTTATGCGAATTTATACCGTTAGCTTTTTTTTTAGTGTAATACATTACTGATTTGTGTCCATTTTTGCCAAATTTTTGTATTATTATTATTACATTTTTTTTTTGCAATATTAAAATCGCTGCGTGACTAGTTTTTTGTTATTAATTGTTTGTTTTGGGTGTTTTTCATTAGGGCAATGTGCTTTTTTATCATTGTATAAAATAAAAGACAACTTGATGACAATTGTTTAAGTATTTTCTCTTTTATTTGCAATTTTCTTTTTTCGATTTCTTTTATGTATTTCATGTACTTCAAGGTATCGAGGAAAAATATAGGAAGAATAAAAATATATATATTTTAAATGTCTTACCTTGTAGAGGATAAAAAATTCAGTCAATCTGCTTAAAACCCATTAATAAATATTTGAACTGAGTAACGATAGGTTTTTCAATTTTCAAGTTTAAACCCAAAACCAATAGCGCAATGTGAATATCTTAAGCTATTGACCGGAATAAAACGAAAATTTGAGCTTATATACATCAGCGTGGGCTGACGGGGAAATATCAATGAAATAAATAATACATTTTGAAGCCACTTTCGTTGATATTGCCACACAAATGTCTAAGGGGCCAAAAAACCATCGATAGTATTGCCTTTGTTTAAAATAATATATACATATATATATTATTATATATATTTGGAATTAGGCTCGCTCAGAAATGACAGATTCCCAGTAATCTGATAATATTTAATGTTGGGTTTTTCTAAATGAATTCATGAAATATGTATAATATATTATGATCATTAGTTAGTAATTGTTAAAATTGTTAACTGCGAGAATTAAATTGAAGAGTGTTTTAAAATAACGTCCCCTGAGGCAATACTGTCGATAGTTTTTCAACTCTGTCGTGTTCGTTGCACACAGATTTCTAATAACATGGAGATCATGTGGTGACCACAACTGCCGATGCTTGGACTCAGATCACTTCACGTTGTGTGTGAGTAGAGTAAATTTGTATGTCTGTGTGTGTGTGAGTGCTTTCTGGCTGTTTTTTTTTGTTTTGTTTTTGTAGTTAATTATGGTATATTATTTGTTAACCTGGCTGATATGATATTCCACCACGCGCACAATGATTTGGGCAAAGTTGATGTTCTCCTCGGCGAGCATTGTGAGCATATTGATGAGCGGCTTGCTATTGCAATTCAAATCCGTCAAACTGGACAAATACTCTTCGCCAATGCGGCGCGCATCCTCTGGATACGATTGCAATATATGTTCCATAATAAGGCCTCTAGGATTCACCTAGGGTTCTCCGGACTCCGTTATATATATATGCTCTTGAGCGATTAACAAATTAAATTGCAGAGTTGTTAAGCTGTCAAAGTGAAGAAATCGCAAAGAAAAAAGAACTTAATTAGTATTTGGCAAATATGTATTTAGAGTTATCGGTAATTTATGAATAATTCGATATCGTCCACACAACCCTCGTTTTTATGTGAAGTCACGCACACAAACAGACAAACATAAACATACGTTTGTATATATAAAAAGGAAATGACATACACGCATACATGCATATTTTATATTTATTGTTGATGTGGCTTCGGAGTCACGGCAAAAAAAAAATCACACATACATGTAACAAGTATTTTAATAAATATATATCGATCTGTATATTATATATACACACAAACACATGCACACGTTCGTGGGCAAACAATAAACACAGACAGGCAACAGGGCGGGAGGAGAATTTTTCAGCACATATTCAAAATGGCGACCACTAGACAAGCAAATACGCATTTTTTTTACACTGCTGCGAAATTCATTAGGCGCTTCTTGAAAAGGTCGATATTTAATGCAAACAATTGCCAAATGTACACTTTTGCGTTAGTATTGTTTAGATTTTGATGATTTCGATGTTTTTCGCCATAATTTTCATTGCAGTAGCCACGTTTATGTTGTATACCCACACACACACACGCACACGCTTGGTTTAAGAACAATTTGCATTCAATTGAAATTTGGTGGCAAGCATACCTTTGCTATATTATTATACATTTGTACAGTTAAACGCACTTTTAATGCAGTAAAAATATGAATTGAGCACTTTTAAAACTAAACAAAATCAGCCTTTGACAACTTTTTCACGTAACAACTTCAATGAATTTGATGAGTGTGCACTAGTGATGTCAGTGATAAGCACACTGACGCGATTAACTGAACGATAGGCATTCTTTATTCGATATATAGCATAAAATATCGATAGCGGTTTACATAGCAATAAAAGAAGTGTTGGCAACGCCGCACACAAAACAACCAGCTGTTGATTTGGATCGCAGTTTAAGCGACCATGGAAAATAAGTGATTAATGAAATTAACAAATTTTAAGTGCTACGCCCAAAAATGGAGGAGAGCGATAGGTGTGTGCACAGCGCCTACCAGGTGTCGATAATTCCAACGGATCTACAGCACGAGGAAACAATAATCAGAGCAGCCCAATCGCTCGACTGCCTAAACAAAACTATCAACTCAATTTTTGGGCGCATCGATGCTCGCTTGGCAAGAAATGGTGTCCACGTTCAGCTAATTAATGAGCGAGTCTTGCGTGCGCAAGCAAAAATTAATGCACTCGTCGGCTCCAAGAAATCAATCAAAATCTACGCGCCCGCCCGCTTTCCTGGTACCTCGACACTGAACATCAACATCTCGGCAACATTTCCCCAGGTTGTTGATCACCAAAAGCCAACATCAATGGAGACGTCGACGTCGTCAGCAGCAGCAGTTCCAGCTGAATTTTCGCAGCGACGACGTCACACTAATAACTTGAATGATGCACTCGAGGAGCAGCCATCGGGTGCCGAGCTGGACACGGTTTTCTTTCATGTGCGCGGCGAGGAACAGTTGGAAACGCCGCTTGTCGTCGAACGTCAGCAAACCAATCGCATGGCGGGTTTGGGTACGCTGCCGGAAACGAAATCGGTGCCGACATTGATGCGTTTCAATACCAACGAATTTGCCTATGCCGGTGGCCAGGATGGCAACGAGGATCTCAATGCCTGGAAACGCACATTGCCACCGCAGAGGAGCAGCCACAAGCGTGCTACTCCCGCTGTAGCTGCCAGGTCAAGTGCATTGCTGGCACCGGCCCCACACTCACTCTCCCATGGCACCATCAAGTTGGCCACACCCGCTGGAGATTTGCGTTATACGCCAGCTGCTTTGGCAGCGCCAGCAATTGATGTACCACTAGATTTGCCGGATTTGCCGGGCATTGCGAATGATCTGCAATACGAGCCTGTGGAGGAGCAGACGCCCATTGCGCCATCGCATCAGTTTGTCGATCTGCCAGATCTGCCGGGGTTAAATGAAAACGAACCCGAACCGCAACCGGAGGATGAGAAAGCTATTGAAATGGAGCAGGCGATAACGGTGCAGGCGTTGGCTGCCCAAACCCATATGACCAGGAAGAACAACCATCGAACGGTGCCGCCAAAGGGTGTAAAAACTGCTGCACCACCACCACCTCCCCCTCCTCCGCCACCTCCACCACCACCACCTCCTCCTCAACTCATGCCACCGGCAGCATTTGCAGAGCAGAATTTTCCAACGGATGGCGTCATCAAGCCAATATCGCCGTCAGTGCAAACACCATTGAATATACCAAGTTCCCGGGCTCCGCCGCCCGCCGATCCGCGTATGGAGCTGATGGATGCCATACGTAAGGCGGGAGGTGCACATGGCGGCCGCTTGCGGGCTGCAGCGCCCATTGATCTGGATGTGGTAGATACACAAAATAATGCTGCGAATCTTGCGACACGTTCCCGGGCAGGTGGATCAGGGGCTGCGAATAGCAGCGGCGGGGATTTGATGGCGGATCTGCATAATAAACTGATGCTGCGTCGCAAGGGCATCTCCGGCAGTCAGAATCCGGCGGAACAATCGGGCAATCCCATGATGCTGCAGTTGTCCAAGATTATTGTGCAGAAGCAAAGCAAAGTTTCCATTTCCAGCGATGAGCGCAATTCGGATGATGATGACGATGATGATGCCGCTGCTTGGGATGAGTAGTCGTAAACGAATCGCATTAGAATTATATTAGTTCCAGCTATGTGCCTTGCTTTAAGCATTAGTGTAAATTATTAAAAAAAAATAACAGGGCAGATCGAGCATTAAAATTATAGAACATTTTACTTCTGGTGTTGGCAATTGCTTTTATGGTGGTCTGCCGATAATTCATTGTTTTGACAGCGTTGGACAGCTGTTTACGGAATCTAGACAGCTTAACAGTGGATTTCAGTTTTGCAGTCCCTCTAAACCGAAAATATAAGAAAATTTTCGCTATTCGTATTTTTTCCTTATCGATTTTTTTTCTATCTGTACGCAGACCTTCATTATTGCTCTGTTGATAAACTATTTACAGCTGATTGTCTTTTTGTCAACATTAATAATTCAAGTGTTGAAAAATGGGAATACTGCTGCAACTAGTTGCTCATTGCTATCGACATCGACAAAGTTAGTTTCGATAAGTGCTGACCCACAACGGGAACACAACGATGTCCGACGCAGCGTCGCGCGATATAAACGATCTGTTCGACGACATTGTGCTGACTGAGGAGAAACACGCTCGCCAGGGCTACGAGGAGGGCATCAGCGAGGGTCGCACCCAAGGAAATCACGAGGGCTATCAACTTGGCTACGCGCAGGGCGTGCAACTTGGCGCTGAATTGGGTGCCATTTACGGCCAAGTGGTGGCACAACAACAACAACAGCATACGGAAAAAGTGCAGCGCACATTGCACCAGTTGCGGCAACTCATCGAGCAGTTTCCGCGCTCCAACGACGATCCTGAAGCAGATATCATTGGCGCTATTGAACACATTCGCAACACTCATCGACGCTTCTGCGCTCAGCTTGGCAACAAGCAGCAGAAGCAGAGTGGCAGCTTAGCACAAGAGCAACGGAAGGATTACAGTTTCTAGTGGCGACAGCGGCTTAAAAATGACTCCCAACGTAGCAGACTTGCAGCGTTCCATCGATCGTTTATTGGAATATTTGGACCCGCATTGGAAGTTTGTCAATTGTCACATGGTCAACTATCTAACGGACAATCATTGGCTCCAGTTTGTACCCGATGCAGTGCGAGCTGAGCTGCGCAGTGATATTGACATAAATCTGGCCATAGAGAAATTGTTTTGGCACACTGAATGTGACTCACAGCAATTCCCAGCGTTGTCAAAATTTTTAGCTGCAGCCGAGCGGCAGCGACTCAAATGCTGCTCGGAGTTGTTGACAACAGTGGAACAAGTGGAAGAGCTACTGGCTGCAAGCACAGACACGCAGCAGCTAAGCATACGGGAATTTATGAGCGCCAAAAAGTGTCATGAGGTACGTGTTCCTGGCTGGAAAAGAACAGTGTCTGTATAAGGTTAAATGATTGTCTCAATAGGTGGAACTAACCGCGGCATTAGTTAACAAACTCGTCCAAAGTAGCTCAGCAGCAGCAAATTGTTATATTGTCGATGCTGGCGATGGTAAAGGGTATCTCTCGTCGAGATTGGCACTTCAGTTTGGGCATCGTGTGCTGGGCATTGATGCCAATATATCAAACACTGAAAACGCGTTGACACGCAATCGCAAGCTACAGGTATGTTTTTATATATATAAATAATATATATTTATTTCCATTACTATCATTCATTGTTACACTTAATGCTAAAAATGTTTTTTTGTTGTTTTGTGTTAATCGCGCATCTCGCCCTCCTCGTCGTCATCCTCCATGCCTTTAATGTAGAGCACATTGTTACAGCGTATCAGGACTTCGCCTAGATTTCCCGTCACAGAGCCCTCGATAACTTCCTCAGTGTTGGCCAACTGCATATTCATGTAGCCGTCGACGGACACTAGAAATCCTTTGTATTCCTGGCCCCATTTCAATTTGACGAGCACCGGCTTGCCGGTTAGACCATTTAGAAATGGTTTTGGATTGATGGGCATGCCAGCCGACATTTTGGTTTTTTAATTATTATTTATTTTGGTGAAAACTGAAATTCGCGCAAAATATACTTTGCCGGCTAGAAACGTTTTCGCGTCGTGCAAGCAGCAAGAACTGACAGCTGCTTATAGACAGGGTTGTTCAAGCGTCAAGTGTGCAGTGTTGGCAAATGTGTGTGCGGTGTGCTCTGCTCGATAAATAATAAACAGCAATTAAAAATTGAGTAATGCACAGAATTTATTTATCAAAACAGTATAAGGTGTGTGATAAGTGTGCTAATCTATTATTTTGGTTTCATTGATTTACATTCATTAATCCGCCTTTATAACGTTTTCTATTATCAAGTAAGCAGTGTTGGAAGGTGTGTTTCTATCGAATTGATTTGCAACTGTACCTATTCTTTTTTTTTAAATAGCGCGCATGGAATGGTTTAACGGAACGCGCTGATCTGGAGAGTCAAGGAATAAAACCAGCCAGACGCGGCAAAAAGCAGAAGTCAGAAGTGGATAAATCTATAATTACGCCCCCACCGGACAATTATAAAACCACATCTAGATTTATTACAACTGAATTGAAATTGACGGCTCTGATAGAGGAGCACTTCGAGCAGGCCCAGGCAGCCCGAAACAGCCCCCAAATATGTTTAACTGGTCTGCACACCTGTGGAAATTTGGCAGCCACCTGTTTGCAGGTGTTTCATGCCCAGCAGGAATGTCGCATCCTTTGCAACGTAGGTTGCTGTTATCATTTGTTACGTGAACGTTACTCGCAACACGAATTCTTTGGCAATAAAGCCTTGATGGAGCAGCAAACGGATTATGGTTTTCCACTGAGCAACTATCTACAGAGTCGTCAGTTACGCCTCGGACGAAATGCACGAATGCTTGCCGCCCAGTCCATGGAGCGCACAATCGCAGCCAAGGAATTACCCAATATAACACTCTACTATCGCTCATTGCTCGAACTCTTGGTTTGTCGCCATGCGCCCCACTTGAAGAATGAACTGCAAGTGGGCAAAGTGCGTAAATTCAACGGTTTTGTGGAATATGTTCAAAAGTGTGCCGATAAAATAAGTGCCCCTTGGCTTGCAGCTGTGGATGAGGAGGAGCTCCAATTGTTGGAACAACAATACGAACTAGATCGTCATTATCTATCATTGTTTTATCTTCTGCGCATGTCATTTGGCCCGGTTCTTGAGAAACTTATATTATTGGATCGTCTGCTGTATCTCAAGGAACTGGGCTATCGGCACAGTCATCTTGTTGATTTATTTGATCCGGTTATTTCGCCCAGGCATTACGCGATAGTTGCTATCAAGCCTTAGACCACTACAGTGCTTAGAAGCTACATTAATCACTCGACAGATAAAACTTTAAGAATAACTAGCTTATATGATTGTATAGATAGGCATAATGTCTGCAATGTACAATTGATTATAAAATATATTATATGTCAATCGAACGTATTATATGTGTTATGAAGTACGTAATTGAAAAGAAAATTGAGTGGGATGTACAGATTTCGCTTCTGCTATCAGCTATGCCAATGTTTCTACTCAATTTATTTATAGCAGCTATCAAGCTGTTAGCTGTTGTTTTGCTCATAAAACGAGCACTCAGCTTCGACTGATTCTCAATGTGGTTTTAGACGCGTCAATGGTCGGTCGATCGCGCGATTTCAAGGGCAAATTTATTCAAACTATATAAACGGTTAGATGTGTTTTTTGTACATCTTTATTCAATTATATAACAGATTAGTTTGACTGATCAATGTAAAATTTATTTATATCTGATCTTATGAACTTTGAAGAGAATTGTTTTTATGTTCAATCTTCTAAATGATAAGAGCCGCCACAATACTTGAAATTAATAGATCAGTTTCAAGTGTCCAGTGCAGAAAGAAATAATTAAGTTTTATTTCTTTGATAGCAATCAAATATTCACGGCAGACAATTATCTACAACTGCTATAGAAATGGCTTAACGGAGGCGCTTTTTCTGATTGTGGGCGCACTGAGTGCCATCTATTTGTGGTTTCAGCGCAGTCACAGCTATTGGCAGCGTAAGGGAATACCCTATATCCAGCCCACGCCGATTATAGGGAATACCTCGCCGGTGTTTACGCAAAAGAACTCGTTTGGCCTGCACATCTCAGAGGTGTACAATGATCCCAAGATGCAGGACGAGGCTGTAGTTGGCATCTATGTGTTAAACAAGCCAGCATTAGTTATACGCGAGCCCGAACTAATCAAATCCGTGATGATAAAGGACTTTCAACGTTTCTCCAATCGCTATGCTCGCTGTGACCCACATGGCGATGCTTTGGGCAACAACAATCTCTTCTTTGTGCGCAATCCACAGTGGAAGGAGATAAGGTCGAAGTTGACTCCGGTTTTCACCAGCGGAAAGCTGAAGCAAATGTATCCTTTGATGCAGGAGGTGTGTTCTGACTCTTTGGAAATAATTTTGTATTAAATCTCAAGCCGCAAAAATTTCTAGATTGCTGACGATTTAGAAGCGCATCTCGCCCAGCAGAAGACTGGTCAGGACGCCAGTAACATTGTGGAAATCAAGGACACGTGCTCGAGATTCAGCACAGATTCAATTGCCACCATTGCTTTTGGGGTGCGTGCGAATAGCTTGACGAATCCTGATGCTGAATTTCGGAAACAAGGACGAAGAGTGTTGGAGGCTACTGTGGCCCGCAGCATAGACTTCTTTACGGTGTTCTTTCTGCCTAAGCTCGTGTCACTCTTTCGCGTTAAGTTCTTCACGAAGGAGTACTCGAACTTTATACGCAAGACCATCGGCCATGTGATCTCGGAAAGAGAGCGAATGGGAACTATGAGGAATGATTTAATTGATGTTCTTGTGGGTCTGCGCAAGGAGGCAGCCCAGCAGCCCAACAAACCACATTTGGCCAACATTCCGGACTTTCTGGTGGCTCAGGCCGGAGTTTTCTTTACAGCTGGCTTTGAGACTTCATCGTCCACAATGGCCTTTGGTCTTCTGGAGCTGGCCAAGCAGCCAGAGCTGCAGGATCGCTTACGCCGGGAGATCAACAATGCTTTCCTTGAGGAGGGCAGTGGCAAGTTGAGCTATGAGAAAATCAATTCCTTGGAATATCTGTCGATGGTTGTCGATGAGGTGTTGCGTTTGTACCCTGTTCTTCCTTTCTTGGATCGTGAATATCAGGGCATCAAGGGTCAGCCAGATTTCTCACTCAAACCATACTACGATTTCCAACTGGAGAACGGGACGCCTGTGTTTATACCAATTTACGGACTGCAACGTGATCCCAAGGTGAGTTTGAGTTGTCCTAAATCCTCCTAATATTCAGATTCATTACCTTTCGTTCCTTTCAGTACTGGCCAAATCCAAATGTCTTTGATCCCGAACGCTTCTCTCCTGAGAATCGTAAGACAATTGAGGCCATGGCCTATCAGCCCTTTGGTCTGGGTCCGCACAATTGCATTGGCAGTCGCATTGGCCTGCTTCAGACTAAACTGGGTCTGGTCCACATCCTTAAGAATCATTATGTTCGCTGTTGTTCACAGACACCGAAGGACATCGAATTTGATCCGAAGACCGTTGTGCTGCAGTTGAATTCGGGCATGTTTCTGGAGATTGTTAACGATAGACTCTACGTTAATATGGCAGAATAAATTTTATGATATTTTATGTGCCATGGACATTTGATAGATAAACTGCTATCAATTTGTTTGAAGAAATATTTGTAATAATCAAAGTGTTCTTATTAAATTATATTTGTTGTTATTAATTGCAATCTGGCCAGTTTGAACTTTAAGCACCTGGCATTATGTCATACGAATGAACATAAATGTTTTCATTTAACAACCTAAATGCACTTATATTAAAATGTAAAGTAAAATTACTATCTAAAAATATTATATGGCAAGCAGTTCTCCTTCATAAGACGCAAGCTTGTTGGCCACCAATAAAAACCGGCTTAGCTTATCAGTATCAAATTTAATTATCTTGAGAACTTTGAAGCGATTTGTTTTTATTTTCAAATTTCTAACTGATAAAAGCTACAACAATGTATGAAATCGTGCTATTTTATGTACTATATAATTGAAGAAATCTTTACATATGACACTCGTTTACATAATTACTAAAATAATATTTAATTTTTTAGAGATCGCATTGCATTAATATTTTGAATACAAAAGCAAAAACATTTAAATATAAGATTTAGTACCAAATTGACTATGTGTAAGAATATCACTGTATTTGATTTTTATATTTACAGATTAATATTTAAATCAATTTCTCAAAAGTGTAAACATCATTTTATGAACTGTTTGATTAATATACAAATGTACCTACAATGTAATATTTAATGAATACTTTGTATTTCGAGTAAGTTGAGGATTGATTAAATGATTAATCACTTGAGTGCTAAGTAAATAGCCAAACAACAAAGAGTGCTTCAATCAATTGAGCTCGACTATGAGATACCCTAAACACAGTTGCCATATATCTAAAATATTAAAATAAAATTATATGAACTTTCAACTATTTAAAAAAATCAATCTAAATCAAGATATATATATATATATATATATATATATATATATATGTATATATATATATATATATGAAAATTTGTAAAACAATATATGATTAATTTGAGATTGGATAATATCATTCAAAAACTTGTGAAGCCACCATCGTTCCATCTAACCCCAAAAATTTAAATTGGAAGGGAACGTCATATAGAGATTTGAGAAAAATTATAATGGTGCAGAGTACACAGAGATTAAAGCTATAAGCTTTCGCTTTCATTATTATATTTTTGAACAGTTATAAACTTGTTTGTTTCGCATGTTGCTGTGTAATCTTTTGCAAAACGATTGCCTATAAAAACGAGCACTCAACTGAAAGTTATTCTCAATGTTGTTCTAGACGTCTTAATTGTCGGTCGTACGTGCGATTTCAATTTGATCAATTATATATATAAATATATATTAGATTTTGTGGGCTTAAGGATCTGCCATAATATTATCAGATCAGTGTGAAGTTTCCAGTTTTTTAAAAAGAATTATTTTCTGATAGCCCCAAAGAAATGGCCTTAACGGAGGGGCTTTTTCTGATTGTGGGCGCACTGAGTGCCATCTATTTGTGGTTTCAGCGCAGTCACAGCTATTGGCAGCGTAAGGGAATACCCTATATCCAGCCCACGCCGATTATAGGGAATACCTCGCCGGTGTTTACGCAAAAGAACTCGTTTGGCCTGCACATCTCAGAGGTGTACAATGATCCCAAGATGCAGGACGAGGCTGTAGTTGGCATCTATGTGTTAAACAAGCCAGCATTAGTTATACGCGAGCCCGAACTAATCAAATCCGTGATGATAAAGGACTTTCAACGTTTCTCCAATCGCTATGCTCGCTGTGACCCACATGGCGATGCTTTGGGCAACAACAATCTCTTCTTTGTGCGCAATCCACAGTGGAAGGAGATAAGGTCGAAGTTGACTCCGGTTTTCACCAGCGGAAAGCTGAAGCAAATGTATCCTTTGATGCAGGAGGTGTGTTCTGACTCTTTGGAAATAATTTTGTATTAAATCTCAAGCCGCAAAAATTTCTAGATTGCTGACGATTTAGAAGCGCATCTCGCCCAGCAGAAGACTGGTCAGGACGCCAGTAACATTGTGGAGATCAAGGACACGTGCTCGAGATTCAGCACAGATTCTATTGCCACTATTGCTTTTGGGGTGCGTGCGAATAGCTTGACGAATCCTGATGCTGAATTTCGGACAGAAGGACGAAAAGTGTTGGAGGGTACTGTGTCCCGCAGCAAAGACTTCTTTACGGTGTTCTTTCTGCCTAAGCTTGTGTCGCTCCTCCGGATTAAGTTCTTCACGAAAGAGTACTCGAACTTTATACGCAAGACCATCGGCCATGTGATCTCGGAAAGAGAGCGAACGGGAACTATGAGGAATGATTTAATTGATGTTCTTGTGGGTCTGCGCAAGGAGGCAGCCCAGCAGCCCAACAAACCACATTTGGCCAACATTCCGGACTTTCTGGTGGCTCAGGCCGGAGTTTTCTTTACAGCTGGCTTTGAGACTTCATCGTCCACAATGGCCTTTGGTCTTCTGGAGCTGGCCAAGCAGCCAGAGCTGCAGGATCGCTTACGCCGGGAGATCAACAATGCTTTCCTTGAGGAGGGCAGTGGCAAGTTGAGCTATGAGAAAATCAATTCCTTGGAATATCTGTCGATGGTTGTCGATGAGGTGTTGCGTTTGTACCCTGTTCTTCCTTTCTTGGATCGTGAATATCAGGGCATCAAGGGTCAGCCAGATCTCTCACTCAAACCACACTACGATTTCCAACTGGAGAACGGGACGCCTGTGTTTATACCAATTTACGGACTGCAACGTGATCCCAAGGTGAGTTTTGAGTTGTCCTAAATCCTCCTAATATTCAGATTCATTACCTTTCGTTCTTTTCAGTACTGGCCAAATCCTAATGTTTTTGATCCCGAACGCTTCTCTCCTGAGAATCGTAAGACTATTGAGGCCATGGCCTATCAGCCCTTTGGTCTGGGTCCACATAACTGCATTGGCAGTCGCATTGGCCTGCTTCAGACTAAACTGGGTTTGGTCCACATCCTTAAGAATCATTATGTTCGCTGCTGTTCACAGACGCCGAAGGACATCACCTTTGATCCGAAGACCTTTGTGCTGCAGTTGAAGTCGGGCATGTTTCTGGAGATTGTTAACGATAGATTCTACGATGATAGGGCAGCTCAAGCTTTGTGATATTCTAATCTGCAAATGATTAGTTTTAAGCATTTTTGATGATAATAAAAGAAAATAATTTTTATTATGAAAGGTAAACAACTGATAAGCTTATCAAATGTGGCTAGACAGGGGTCTTTTTGTTATATAAAATGTTGTTTTTTGATTTATTAAATGTTGATTACATTTTGAGTGCTTTCAAGATATGATTATAATATAATTTAATCGGTTGGGTGTCTGACCTACCCTGACAGCTGCCAATTCGGCCTTGATTTTGACGAATTTGCGCTTCGCGTGTGTTGCAAATATTGTTTTTACAATAATAACAACATTAGTAACAAGGCACACAATCTTATTATTTAAGTGCCATTTTAATATCGATTTGATTTGATTTGCGCAATTTTATCGGTGTAAGATAAATCAACTAAAACGGCAATAGTTTAACTTATTTATACACTTCACAACAAATAAATTGAGAGGAGAGAACTGAAACTATACAACAACTGGAGGAGAATATCCCGGAACCCACATCGTTTTAATTTGGTGTAATTAGGGCGATTCCGATCCGGTATTTGAACTATGTTAAGGAGAATTTCTTAATTGCTAATTGCTGATCGCAAATCGTACTAAAAATTAAAGAGTTAATCATGTTTTTAGAATCAATTTCTAAATAGAAGGAAAACTATTTGTAAAAATTAGAAAGCAAGTCAGCAGTTCTATTGAAAAGAAAAGTATTTCTAGAAAGTGCAAATGCGAAGTGTCATTTTTAGAATAAATCCTTTCTAAAATGTAGAAAAAAGTAATGAAATTGAAAGGCTCGTCTTTTATATTAAAGTTCAGTTGGCATTGCCGCAAGATCGTCGGGTTTTTAATATAATTATTTGATTTTGGTAAAATACTAATGTTTATTGATAATATAAGCAACAAAAATATAATGTTAGAGTTCTCCTTCTACGCATATGAAAACACACTGAAAAATGCACATATTTGTTATAAATTAAAAAAGCAGTTTAACCTGAAATAAAAAAAAGATAAACCCTAATTTTAGCAATATACACTCTGAAAAATAATAATACCCTTGGTGCCGAAAGTATAACAAACGAGCTGAAATCTTGTTAGATAAGTTAATGTGTTATTGTATGACAGAATCAAGTAACTTGATTATATTCAGTGAAGGGGGCGAACCTTCAGACTCAACTTTCCACTTGGAGCACTTTCAACTACATCTTCCACCACTCATTCAAATTGTGACACGCAAACAGTCAATCAAAATTCGCATTTTGCTGTTAGGTAATTTAAAATGACAGCTCACGCAAAACTCGAACTTAGTTGAAAAGCATTCGTTGTGGCGATCTAAACGAACTCCACTCCCACATCCCGCAACCCACATCCGACATCCCATTGAGTGAGTAAGTTGAATTAAACACCCAAGGAATCGCGCACCAGCCGCAAATGTATTCCACCAGCGGCTTGTAGTATTATCGCCTTGGGATCCAGTTTCATGCGTCGCTGTGTACGCTCCGAGGTGGTCACCAGATGATTCCTCAGCACATAGACTAAGCCCACCTTGGCCAGGAGGAAGCCATAGCGCTCCCCAATGCAACCATGTTGACCCAGTCCAAAGGGCATATAGGTATAAGGAGTGTGCTCCTTGCGATTACGGGCCGAGAAACGTTCCGGCTGGAATTGTCGTGGCTCCGGATAGTACTGCAAGGCAGAAGGGTACAAGAGAATTAATTAGATTACAATTTGTTAAGACTGTTGGGCTTACCTGCGGATCCATGTGCAGACCATAGGCTGGTATATAAATTGGCATGCCCTTGGGCACCCGGAATTTGTGAAAGGGCGCCAGCGAATAGCCATTGTCGCTGGTGCATTCGCGATCGAGGAACGGCAATGGTGGATACATCCGCAACACCTCCTGCAATGTCATTTGCATATACTCCAAGGATTCAATCAATTGTTGCGTTACGCATCCACCACTGGCAATCAATGCCGTCTTGATCTCCTCTCGCAAACGTTGCTGTACGCTGGGATTCCTGGCCAGCTCGTACATGGCAAAGGCCATTGTGGATGAGGAGGATTCGAAGCCGGCGGTAAAGAAGAGCACTGCCTGTGCAACGAGGATATCGCCCTCGAATACAAATTGATTGTCGGCATTTTTGGAGCTACGCTTGAAGTCAATGAGTAGATCGATTAGATCATTCCTTGGCTGCTTCGATTTCTCCCGTTCAGCAATCACATAGTTGATGGTCTTGCGCATGAATGCAGTGGGTTCAGCGGGCACCACCTTAAAGCCCAAATAGGGCACCAGTTGGGGCAGGAAGAAGACCAAAGTAAACTCAGCGGCACGCTTCCAACTGAACTCGAAGATGGCGCGTCCATGTCGTCGAAATTCACTATTCGGTTGAGTGAAGCTATTCGCCTGGACACCGTAGGCAACCGTGGCAATTACATCTGTGGTGTAGAGAGCACACAGCTCCTTGGCCTCTAGATCGAAGCAGCGGGCTCTCTCATTGTGCAGCGGCTGTTGCCTCAAATACGCATCCAGATTGCAACCGACCTCGTTGATCAGCGGGAACATATGCTTCAGGCGAGTGCTGGTAAAGAATGGTGATAGCTTCAGACGCACTTCCTTCCAAGCCGGATTCTTGAGAAAGAATATATTCTGTGAGCCGAGCGGATCCCCTTTGTAGTCCGAGTTCGAGTATCGATTGGCAAACTTGGGAAAATCCTTGACCATAATCCGTTTGATCAGCGCAGGATCGCGTAGAAGCAGTGCTGGCTTGTGGAACACATGAATGCCCACAAAGGGTTTATCCTGGGCATCCGGATGATTGTAGAGTTGTGCAATGAAATCCGCCGGATTGCTCTGCATGCTCAACAGCCCACCCAAATTGCCCAGGAACAGCGACGGTTCCAATTGTGGCACATCCTGACGTATCCAATAATCGTAGTGTTGTCGCAGAAAATAATAGCCACTCACCAGGATGATGATCAGCAGCAGTAGCAGTGTTCCAAATGCCATCTTCGCAATCCGAGTGGGATTCAGCTACTGAGTTCTAATATTTCAGAAAGATCCATTGAGGGTTTCGGCTGAAATAGATATCTTTTAGGGTTCATCTATGGGTTCAACCGTTTTCCTCAATGAATGTGTTTTTTTTATTGTTTAGTTGCGTTTTGTTTCTGACCTTGCATATTTCATAATGGGTAGCTCATTTATGTAATAGATGAAGTGGATAACAAGTTTTAGGAATAGAATTTTTATATATAAATAAATACTGAATAATAGAAAAACATCGCCTTGAGTTTTAGATATTCGCCATACTTTTGGCGTCAGAGGAAACTCACCTTGTTATTCAGAAAGTATATTTTCAAAAACCAGGTTATTTCTTTTATTTATATCAGGTTACATTTTTCGAAAATATTGAAAAAATATGTTTAACTTTCAGGGTTTTTTCTTCATATGTGTACAACGAGAACTCTAAAATGGATTTATTTGTTGCTTATACAATAAATAAACATTAGTTTTTGAGGTTTTGAACTAGACTCAATACGTAATTTTTTCTTTAAATTATGGTCTGCATTTTATTTAAAAAAATATTTTCTATTATTAAGAAAAATATTTATTAGATAAGAATATATTTTTATATTTATATATACCAAGTAGTATGATAAAAAGACATTTTAGATTAATAATCCTCCAAACCCTTCTCCTTACAGTCAGTATGCTGCATTTCATCGTACCAGTTTTGCTACTCCTGATATTCCTTTTTATCTATCTGCATTTAAAGAAGAGTTATAGCTACTTTCGTCGCCATAGGCTGCCTTATTTGCCGGCCTCTGTCTGGACGCCATTGGGTCATCTCAGGCAGCTGCTCCTGCTGCACATCTCCTTTGGCGATCTCTTCAAGAATATTTATGCAGATGAGCGCATTGAAGCGGAGAAGCTAGCTGGTTTCTTTGTCTTTCAAACACCCGCTTTGATACTACGCGATCCGGAAATTATACGCTTGGTGCTTGTCAAGGATTTCAATAGATTTCTCAATCGCTATGAAGCCGCCGATGCTGGACATGATGCGATGGGTGCACTGACTCTGCCACTGGCCAAATATCATCAGTGGCGTGAGAGTCGACTGTGCATGTCGCAGCTCTTTACCAGTGGACGCATAAAGCAGCGCATGTATCCTTTGATCCTCGAGGTGCTACACGATCTCGAACAGCATCTGGAGCGGAATATGTGTGGTCAAGCGGAACGTGTGTTGCCCCTGAGTGAAATGTGTCAACTCTACACGACGGATGTGACTGGGAAACTGTTCTACAGCTGGAATGGGGCAGGATTGCGGCAGAATCAATCGCAGTTGCGGCAACAGGCCAAGCAGCTCTTTAAACCCGACTTGATGAAGTTGCTCCATTTTATGAGCATCTTCTTTTTGCCACAATGGACAGGTTGGCTGCGCGCGAAGGTCTTCTCCACGCCATATGCCAGATTCATGAGACAATTAGTAAGCCAGCATACCAAATCCGAGTCTGGTGATGATCTCATTGATCATCTGCAGCAGTTGCAAGGCCGACGGCCGGCCAAACATTATGTTCATCATGAGGATTTCATTGCCTCGCAAGCGGGCATCTTTCTGCTCGCTGGCTTTGAGACATCCTCAGCTCTGCTGGCCTTCACCCTGTATGAGTTGGCCAAGCAGCCCAGGTTGCAGCAGCGTTTAAGGCAGGAGTTGCACTCAGCCTTTGGTGACTCTTTCAACTTGAGTTATGAGACAGCTGTCAAGTTGCCGTATCTGAAAATGGTTTGCCTGGAGGCACTGCGTCTATATCCCGCTGCTGCCTTTATCAATCGAGAATGCACCCAACCAGAAGGTTTCTCGCTGCGGCCGCGTATTGATTTTGTGATACCGTGCGGCATGCCAGCCTATATATCCATATTGGGCCTGCAGCGAGATGAGAAGGTGAGTGTGGAGTTGACTTTTACAAATCATGGAAATCTTTATCGAAATTCTCAATCTTCTTTTTTTAGTACTGGCCGAACCCTTTGCACTTTAATCCGGAACGTTTTGCACCGCAGCATATCACACAGATTACGCCCATGACTTTTATACCCTTTGGTGCGGGTCCACATGGTTGTATAGGCAGTCGTCTCGGTTTGCTGCAGTTGAAGCTGGGCGTGGCTCACATTTTGAAAACATATCGCGTTGAGTTCTGTGCTCAGACAGTGCCCGAAATACGCTTTAATCCCCATACCTTTATGCTAGAGTCTTTGGATGAGCTGTATTTGCATTTCTGTCGCGATCCCCTGTAGTATTACCTAATACTATTATATACTATCTATAAATTACTTAGTGGCTGTGATATACTTGTCATTCATCAGTAGACTCCAAGTAAGTGCGACATACTTTGTTATCCAATTAGAAATTGACACGAGAAAATCGAAAATCACTTGAAACCGGTTGAAGATGCACGCAAGGCCAAATGTATATACATATATATATATAAATATATTAAGTAAAAAACCTCAGGTAGTCGCTTTAGTACATTATTGTTTCAAAGTATAAATTATTTTTATTCTGTTCGTTACATAAATAATTCAATTCGACCCTGTTCCAAAGTACGTTTTCCGCTTGGTTTCCAATCTGATTGTAAAGTTTTTTTTTATTATTTTATTGCTTATTAGTTAGGATGGTCGAGTTTGCTTAGCTTCTCCTCGATGTCCTTGATGCGACAGCGTACCTCGGGCGCCGAATCGCGTTGAAATTTGGCCAGATTCGATTCAAAGTTCTGCTTGAGCAGCGCCAGCGTGGCCTGATCTCTGCTCGGACTCAATCGCTTGATCAGCATCAAGACAATGTTAAGCGCCTCTTTCTTGAGGCCCGTATGGGGCACAGCGGCGGCAAGGGTGACCGCCGCAAGGACATCACTGCAAATCTTCTGCACGATCGCTTCGCGTGTCTGCAGCGGTGTTGTCTCCGTTTTCGGTTTCTTTTCAAGATTATTGCGCTCCAACGGCAACTCGGGCAGCTTGGCTGCCTCATCGAAAATATAGAGGCGCTCAATATACTTGGTGAGGGCAGCCAGCAGGCTGACCTGCACCGGACGTGTGCTCTCGCTCAGAATGCTGGAGCAGTTCTCTGCGAAGAAGAGCTGATATCGATGCTGGGTCTCAATTGCATGCTTGGGCCACGATTTGCCCAAAGTCTCCCAGACGACCTCCTTCAGTTTGTTGAGCGTTTGGGCGCGTTTATTGCGCTCATCGGCTGTTAAATCCTTGCTGGCATTGCTGCAGCCAGCCAGCTGATGATCATCATCATCATCGGAGTCGGCGGCGCGCAGTTCCTTCTTCTCTAGCAGATACCAGATCATGTTGTAGATCTCCTCAAAGCGATCGGCCTCGAGCACATCGAGGATGTCGCCAAGAGCCGCCAGTGCCATGGTGCGATATATGGGCTCCTGTTTGCGTGCCTCACGCATCGCAGCCTCAATTATGTTGCCACAGATCTCGTGCTGGCGATCCAGATTCTTACAGAGTGCAGCCAGCGCCTGCAGCAATCGCTCCTTGCCTTCAAATGTCCGTCCTTGGAGGCCACTAAGCAGCAGCCGGATTAGACGCACACGATCCCCCATCTCGAGGCTGTGGCTCAGGCGCATCGCAATATTCTGAATAACATTGGCCGCCTGCGATTTGCGTGACCAGCTGGCATCGGTCAGCGACGACTCCAACTTGGGTATGATCACATGCAAATTGAGACGGATGCCCGCATCACCGGGACTTATATCATTCCACAGATCCTTCCACAACTCAATGTTGGCCTTGTTCTCCTCGTTCTGCTCCTCGTGCATGGCAAAGAAGATCAGCGGCAGCATACAGTCCATATAGTCCTTGAGCAGCTCATGATGACGCTTGTTTATCGATTGTATGGTTAGCGCTATGGAACGATTGCTCGGCTGCTCCATATACAGCTCGTCCAGCTTGCCAAATAGATTCTTAATGGATTGTTCCTTTGTGGAAGAGAGAAATTATTTAGGTACAGATCAAATAATCCATAGTAATAATAATAATAAATAGAGAAATAGGAGTAGTAATGGAAGCCAACTTACCTTGGCCAGACCCATCAGATGTCCAATGGCGCTGGCATTGTATTTGCGCACGGTGACATTGCGATCTTTGATGCCGCCAAAGCAGGCGCCCAGATATTTGCCCACCAACGGCGTCATCTCTTTGCCCAAGCGAATGCTGACCTGAAAGCGGAAAGATGTTTAAATGTGACGCAGGAAAAGTAGATACATTTTAAGGAGTGAGCCTCACCAAACAGACAAAGTGAGCACAACCAATTTTGGTGCCCAGATTGACGCTGGTCTTCATCAGCTCGAGCAGTTCGGGCGTCATGCGTTCCAGCACCTGGTAGTCAATGAAGCGCACACACTTGTTGATGGTCTCCATTGTGTGATGCGATTTGGCTGCCTCCGCACGCAAACTGTCTACCGCTTCCTGTGCCTCATTGTCCGCACCCAGACGTGTGGACACATACGATAGCTTTGTGTTCTCCAACTCGCCGGTGGCGCGCAGCAGACATGGTATGAGCGTGGCCAGATGTGGGGCAATTAGAGCACCCGACGATTCAATCATTTCCGAGATGGTCTTAATGCTGACATTGCGTATATCGGCGACTTTGTGGCCGACGCCCGTCTCCAGCAAATAGGGTAGTATCGAAGCAGCCACAGCTGTGCCAGATTTGCCATGCTCCGCCGATGCAGCCAGCACACACAGCTTGCCCAGAAATGACGCTGTGCCATGTGCCGTCATGCGTGTGCCCTCGTGTATGTCGTCCATGACGCGGAACAGCTGAAACCAGAGCTCACGCAACTCGGGCTCGGGCGGCTCATCCACCTCCATCGTATCGGGTGTAACGCGACGCGGACTGTTTGGAGTTGCTGCAGTAGTTGTGGGCAACTGTTCCTCGGTGCGCAAACGCAAACCATTTGGTCGCTTCAACAGATCCCTCACGGCCAGGCAGCAGGCAATCCGCACACGCCACTCCGTACAGGTTAAATTATCGAGTAGTTCACGTAGTATTTCCCAATAATACTGCTCGGTTATCTCCTTGGAATCGCTGACAATCGTATCCCAAATGGATATCATCGAATTCTGTATCTTTGGCGTCGGATCGTATTTGTAGCGATATAGACGCGGTATTATCTTGCCCAGATATGGCTGCATCTGTTGACGTGACTCTGCTGAGAGCGTTTTCAATCCAAAGGCGGCGCCCAATTTGCTGGTCCAAGCGGCATTGTGATTGGCCAGCTGCATAAACTGATAGATCATGTCCGGCTGATTGAGATCGTTGGCGAGGGAGCAGAGTTCCTTATACGTCGTTATATTGCCACCAGTTGGTGTCTTTCCCAACATGCCCTCGGCAAATAATTCCGTATCGCCAGCAACTTGATTCACCTGCCGTTTGCCACCAATCAATTGATCCAACAGAGAATTGGCCAACTCCGTTTGACTGCCGGAATCCGAGAGCGAGTAGACCAAGCCCAAACCGCGAGACGCCACATCCTGCACAAATTCTATAAGGTCAAAGATCAAGATTATAAATACGAGTTGCAAATTCTAAATGTGATCCCAACTTACCGCTATCATCGGACAGCAGCTCGGTGAAGGCGAACTGCAGCAGTTGTTTCTTGCTGAGCACTGCTGGACGATTGCTGCAGTGCTTTACGACGGCCAGCAGCCACACCGAGATGGCCTGACGTGATTGAGCATTCGGTTCGGGCACCAGACGAATCAAAGCATTCAGAAATTGCTCAAATTCCGCATCGGTGCAGTGTAGATTCTGGAAATTCTCTGCGGGCACACCACGATTCACATCATAGCCGCACAATGTGATCACAATGGCCTCCGAAATGGCAATATTGAGTGCAGCATCCTTTTGCACTTTGGCCAACGTGAGAAACTTATCCAGATTGCGTTTGGTAAAGTGTGCACCATCGCCAATAGCCAAATAGCCCAAACATTTGGCAGCCTCCTCACGGATCTTCTGGCGGAACGAAGTGCTGCGCAACAATTGAAAGACGACGCCAAAAATTATCATCTTTGTGGAGGCCTCAATATTCTTGAATTCGGCCAGCTCTTCGTCATCGTTGTCATTGTCGTTATCGTTGCACTGCACTTGGATTTCCACTTGAACATTGGGTATCTCCACCGTTTTGCCAATCATCGAGGTGCACTTAACGGCCGCCGACACAAGCAGCCATTGAGTTTCGCACAGCATTTTAGCTGGAGAAGATTGCAGATTTAGAATTGCAAGTGACAGATTTAGAGTTCAGTTCCTTCACTCACCAATAATCTTGACAGCATTGATAAACTGCGGCCACTTGCCGTAATCCTTGCTAGAATTCTGCTGCTTTAATTGCTCAATTTTGCGATTGAATGCATGACCCAAGACCAAAAGCCAGCCATGCTTGTGCTCCAGCGATTTCTGGGTCAAACTGGTCAGACAATCGCCCACCTCCGCATCGAACTTATCATCGGGCAACCCATAGGCCCAGAGTATGCCGTAGACCTGGGAGACATTAGCGCGCATCGTTTCGGAGACATCCTTCAAAGAGTTGCTCAACGGTTCAAGCAGATGCAGCTGCTTGGGTGCAAATAGCTCCGGAGCCGCATTCAACAGATCATAGAGACACAAGAGACTCGACTCAGCTGCAGTTGGAAAGAGAATTATTGAGTTAAGAGTAGAATCTGGACAGACAGCAACTAACTGCGCTTCGCCTCGACGCCTCGTTGCACGAATAGTAGATATTGATGCAGTGTATTCGATGACTCATCCTCGTCATAGTTAGTAATTATGTATTTTCGCAATTCATACGTATGCTTCTCATCGCCCGGAGCGGCAACAACGCCGGCTGAATACCACAAACAGAGTCGCAAATAATCTAGCATCTCCTCATAGACCTCCAAGCTGTAGGGTAGCTTGGTACGGCCATAGATAACGCAAGCGTTGCTCTTCTTCAGTCGTTTATTGGCCATGTCATGAACATGGGCCATCATCACATGAAAACTTGGCAACACCACACGTCGCTGCTCCAGCGACAGATGATTGAAATCACTGATGGATTCACTTGTGTGCTGCTTGCCCGTCTGCTCAATCGAGGAGAGCATGCTGTAGTTGACATGATCTTTCTTCGAAGTGCCATACAGATAAGTTGTGACATTCTCACGCAGTGAATTGCTATAAGCAAATAATACATTTAATTCATTTACAATTCGTTAATAAACTCCGCTCACCGTTCGCCTGCAATGAGCAGCAGTAAATAGCGCGCCGGGGCATAAAATTCTGGATAGCAGCTGGTGAGGAAAACGCTCGTCACATTCTGCACAATTTGTATCTTGGACTCGGCATTATCCAGCAGCATCGCGAGCAACAGATGCTGCTGTCCATCCAGCTGCACTTCACACGACTCTCCACTGTCCACGTCCATGGCATCCGATTTGGTTTTGGTTTGCCAGGCAAATGCGGGCGCCATCGACACCAATGCCTCGCGTATGGAACTATGCAAGTCTGGTGTGCAAGTGGCCAAATTATTAAAATAGCCCAACACCAACTTCAGATCCTGACTAACATCCTGGGGAAAACTGCGTGCGTGTTGCGCCAATGCCGAATATGCTGCATTCTGCACATCATTCGGTTCAACAGTGTCGCGTCCAATTACCTTGGTGATGCCAGTGAGCATCACTTTGGATACTTTGGACACAACGTCGCGTGGACCGCTGTAAATTGAGAATGGATAATGTATAATTTATAACAACTTTCATATTTTAAATATTATTTAAACTCACTCTCTCAGCACCAACTCTGTGAATTGCAGCGCGAGCACTTTGCACTTTTGATTCGTGTTGGTGCCAAAGAGTCCATCGAAGATGACCTGCAGGCCCTTGCCCACATTGATGGCCTTGCTGCGGCACTTGATTAGATATTGCAACAGTTTCTGGCGCACACGAGCGCAACATGGACGTGTCTGACGCTCCGCCAACTGGCACTGATTGCCAATGAAGAGTGTGTAGAGCGGTGAGGTGAGCACTGCACTATTAAAATCCAGCATGGTACACAATTTGCTCAGCTCGGCAATGGCAGGCGTTGCAACACTAAAGCGTGTATCTGCCGAGGCGACGACGAGCAGCACAAAGATCTCATTGTCGCTAAAGACGCTGGCGCAGAGAAAACGCACAATGCCCTTCTTGATCTTCTCCAGCTCCTCGGCACGCCAATTGTTTGCAATGACACGCTTAAAACTATATGGACTTAATCCAGGCGGCACATCCTGCTCCTGTGTGATGCCGTACGGCAGCAGCAGCACATCCTGCAGCAGAGCCAAGAAACTGCCACTAATTGCAGGCTTATCCTCAAGCTTAAGCAGCTCTGAACGCTGTGCCGGATCGTCGGGTATTTTCATGTCACACAACACGGGCAGCAGCAGTGTGAACAGCTTATCTTGATAGTTCTCCAGATTCGATTCACAGCCCAAGAGTTTGGCGGCCAGCGCTGTTTGCTGCTCCAGCGGCAGCCGCGGAAAACCCATGCTAATAAAGATGATGGCAAAATTCTTTAAGAATGTGGTGCTATCTTTGGCCGCATATTGCTCAAGCAGAGCCTCCACCGGTATCTGGACCTGACCACGCGATGTGATGCGTCGCTTAATATGTGTCAGCACCTCAACTACCTAATTGAAATTGATAACAATTTGTGTCAATTTTTCGAGTACAATTTTTGCATAAGTTTGTGCAGAGTCATGCAGCAGTTGCCGGCGGCGATGTCTCGTTTTACCTTTGTGCGCACCACATTGTGGGGCGAATTGATTTTGAGTATGACGGGCGTCAGGAACTTGCCGACAGCTATTTCCAGCTTCTCATCACTATCCGCATTGCCCAGACGAAGTAAAACGCGCTCCAGGAGCTCTGCGACAAAAACAACAAAAGATTGCGAAAAAATGTTGTAGACAGCTTTGTAATTTACTTGCGTCTGCCCAATTCTCATAGTTTTGACCAAACTTGGCTTATTCATATATTTTGTGTTTCTGACTATTGTAAATCTATTGTATTTTTACCAATTTCTGCACCAGAACCCGCTGTTTCCATTTTGCTTATCTTTCTTTTCTTTTTTTTGTTTAGCGTCTGGCAGCGTTGCCAGTGCAGTGCAACAGCTGAGAATTAGCAGCGTTGCCCCACTACCAGAATAGCAAGTCATTCGTTCTGCTTCTTACTTGTGCAATGTTTGAGGCGCGCAATTTAAATTTCGAATGATTGCTAAAATTTCAATTGAAATTCGAACTATTCCTAAAAAATCCACTTTCAAACAAGTAAATAAGTTGAGCAATTGTTATTTTAGGCGGCTTTTATTTTTATTTCGAACTAACGAACAGAATTATAAGCTGTGAAATATAAAATTCATTTTTCCAAGTCCACGTTCACAATCTGTAAAAAATAATATAACAAGAACATTAATAAAAAATATACAATTTCTTGGATTTGCGAATAACTGTTGATAAATTTCAGTTTTTTACAGTTTCTGTAAAAAGAGTCAAGGTTCTTCAGCAATTTGTTTTATGAAGACCGTCATGATTTTATCATCAGAATACAAGCATTAAAATATGAATTCAACGAGGATAAAAGACACACCTTTTCAGAATTCGTCCAACTGCTGCTTGATAATGCTGAAATGAGACTCGACAATCTACACAGAAAATATGATTAAATTTACATAGGTTTTTTTTTTTGTTTTATTCAAAAAGAATAATGCTACAAATATTGTTTTCTTCCGCAGTGGTTGGTTGTCCTTCACTTAAAACTTCTTGAAGCTCTTCTTGGCGCCCTGACCCTTGCTCACCTTCAATACGTTGAAGCGCACGGTCTTTGAGAGCGGACGGCACTCGCCAATGGTGACGATATCGCCGTGCTCAACATCTCTGCAAATGCAAGAACAGAAATGAATGTGATTAAAATGTGCAACTCGAATAAGCCCATTACATTTTTTGTGAATATATTTTTACGTTTTGCGTAAAAAGAGTCAAGTTGCTTCAGCAATTTGTTTTATGAAGACCGTCATGATTTTATCATCACTATAAATTAATATTAAGTGCTGCGCTTATTGCTGGCTGGGCGAATTCAAAGTTAAGTTAAATCTGCAGTTTGAAGAGTTGCCAGATTGCGTAAATAAGCGCAGCAAAAATGGCAATTGGGTGAGTAAAATATTTAAACAAACCTGAATGCGGGTGAGCAATGGACGCTCATGTTGCGATGACGTTTCTCAAAACGACTGTATTTGCGCACAAAGTGCAGATAATCACGTCGAATGACAATAGTGCGTTGCATTTTAGTTTTGCGCACAACACCAGTCAAAATGCGGCCACGAATTCTCACATCCCCCGTCCAGGGACACTTCTTGTCAATGTAAGTACCATCGATGGCCTGTGAGAGAGGGATGGCATTAGTTTTAGTATTTAATAAATTTAACAGAATTTAACAAAGGTTTTCTATTTTTATTTCTGGGATTCATGCATACCTCACGTGGGGTTTTGAAGCCGAGACCAACATCCCGGTAGCGGCGGAGCACCTTCTTTTTGGTGATGCCTGGCTTCACCTTACGGTTTAGGTTAACACCGAACTGCTTTTGGAAGGCGCGCTCGTTCTGATTTTTAGTACAAATGGAGTGTGGTGCAGGTGCGGATTGCAGGCAGGATTTGGAACAAAGAACAACACAGGGGGGCACCAAATTAGTTCAATTTTGCTTTGGGAACTCTTACCTCGGCTGGCGTTTTAAAGCCCAGGCCAATTTGACGATGCAATCGCAAACGCTTTTTTGCATTGACACTCTTGCGACGCGTTGTCGGCACCGCATTTTGTTTGCAAAACGCACGTTCCATTTGCTACAACCAATCAAAATAAATAGCTATTCCACATTTTGTGTGTGTTGTGAGATATTCAGCATGCCTAAAAGTTTGGTTAGGTTGAATGCTCGATGAGCTGAGTTGTAAATTTGTCTTTGCCAAACAATGCACTTGCAGTGCTTGTACTGTAAAAATTATTGTCTGGGTGTACTCACAACACACTTAACTTCACAATTCACTTTGGTTGTATCATAGTGTAGCGCATTAAATGCTGTATTTTATTTAATTTCGAACACACTTTTGGTGCCTTACCTGATCAGCCATGTTGGAGCAAGAGGAAAGAAAGAGCACGCGTTAAATTAGAGATGAGCGTTATGCCTATAGTAGTTACTTATCGAAAGTGCTGTACTGCGATATTTTGTGTAACCGTGACTGAATTGTGGGAACAGTGACGAGTAGATATATGTGATGTTTGTTTTCGATTTTTACATACTCTGAGAAAACATAAGAAATACTATATTTTATTGGTATTCACTCATTATTCACCGTGACATTGAAATCACATTTTAAAGTACGAAATTATGAAATTGCTGCACATAGATATGCTTATCATATTGAACATTTTAACTTGCGATATTTTAATAAATCGATTAAATATATCGATTCTATGTATTCTATACACAGTTGGTTTCAGCCTGAGCGCGCTTAGAAATTCTATTTGAAATGCAGAAATATGAGCAGGGTTGCTTCTAGTCTTCGTGCGCTCATTTCAAAAGTATCATTGCCTTAAAGCTTTAATCTCTTAAGTTTTTTGCCGCTTCATCGAATCTTTTGTGTGCTATGTTTGCATTTCAGCTGCTGCCGCAAAATTTGCTCAGCAATTGACCTTGTGACCATCCTGACATTGACTTTGATTTTTGCAACATTTTAAACCACAGTCAAGCCAGGCTACTTGAAACTTGAGTGCTTTTAAAAAATGTGTCTTTTGTGCGTTCTCTTTTTTTGCGCTGTTTTAGTATCATTTTTAAGTGCGACACAGCGCTAAAGCTATACAGTCTATGGTTATGTCTATAGTTATACATGAAAGACCAGTAAAATTAAAAGAAAAAAAGAGAAAAATGCGTCATCGCCTTTTGCTTGACAGTGAAGCGAAATATGTCGGATTTCAAACTAATGAGAACATAAACATGTGCAAGGCACACGATTGCCTTGAAAGGCGCTTCAAGGCGAAAACAGATGCGCTCGGCGTTTGCAATAAATCCGTTTACAGCTAAACGTCAAGGATGCTGGGCTCAGGGAGAGGCAGAGGCGGCGGCAGAAAATGGCTTTCTACCAGCCTGCCTGCAATTCATTGCCATTGTTAGTGCGGATATGTCTGCAGCATAAAAAGAGAGAGAGAGAGAGAGAGCGAGAAAGAGAGAGAGAGAAAGAGGCTCAGTTTCCCGGCTCTAGGTTCGAGGTGACCTTAACCTGCAAAATTGTAGGGGAAGCGGCGGCTGGGGCAGCTCTGGGCGTGGCATGCGTTGGCTGCTGGCTGCTGTCAAGGATTTTTTTGCTGCTCCAAATGTCCTTACTCGTTGGCAAGGTAAAATAGCTGCATTGCAACGGCCAACGGCAATGAAATCCTTTTTCGGTGAAGGTTTCATTTTTCACATAATTTAGGTAAAAACTAAAAATGCTTGCCGCAATTCAACACACACACATTTTAAATTATGGCCGCGGTCTGCTGCAATTTAAACAATTTTTTTTTGTCATCAAGAATGTAAAATAAAAAGCTTATAAGCTTTTGCAGTTATTGTGATTTTATGTTAATTATTGTTGTGCGTACTTTTTTGTTGTAAATTGAAAAAGTTTGATGAGCCGAAAGTTTGTTTTCGTGCAAATTGAACAATATGAAGCCAGCACATTGGAATTTTCGATGCGCGATTATTACAGAGGATAATGAATTAATTCTGGGGTAACAATTGTTAGCAATTTTGAATTTTATGTCAAATGTCTTTTGTTCGAAAAGAATTATTAAATAGATAAAGTATCGAAGGCTTTAAGAAATTTGCTGAATTATTTTTATAAATTTAAAAATCTTTCATGTAACTTTGTGTTAATATATATTTAAAAATAATAAACGATTTGTAATATTTTCTTACCATTTTAATTAGTCTTTGAATTTATCTAGATATTTATTTAGTAATTACGCTTAAGCTAAATTGAAACTTCAAACTAAATTATTATCAACTCTTAAGCCAAGGGCTTCAAATTTTTAAGCTGACTAATGGAAAACGCTGCTTAAACTCAGCTTTTTAGCGCCCCTTTCCACAAAAACACTTCAAAACGAATTATGAAAATAATTTTCATGGCTCATGGAAGACAATGACAAAAGATGAGAGAGCAAAAAAAAAAACCCAAAAAACGAATGATGACGGCATTAAGTGTGCAGCTTAACGGTACATTAGGTAAACAGTGTTGTCAACTCGACTGCCGCAACAACTAAAAACAACAACAAAAAGTGTGTACACACATAAAACTTTCAAGTGTTGCCTGGCTTTGTAGTATGCGCGCCAAGACCATTGACCCTGTTAAGGATGTGGGTTCAATGGGGGGTTGCGTTTTTATTTTGGGGTTGCTCTTAAGTGGGGGTGTATGCACTGTGCGGGTGTGTGTGTGAGGGTAGGTGATGGTGGTTGCTTTTGTAGAGCTCTTCTCCGGTTTGTTGTCTAAGTGTGCGTGCATTTGAAAAGTGACCGAGATAATTTTTGGCATGCTTTGTTTGGTTTTACTTTTGCTGTGGCAAACACCACAAAAAGAAAAACCCATCTTTCAGGCCCCTTTCCTCTCTCTGAAAAACCTCATTTCTTCCCTGCAGCCACCACCAGTTAGTCCATACAATTTTGATGAGCAGCAGCTGCTGTGTGCTGTGGTTTAGCCTTAAGTTTGGGTTCGGCTCTGTTTCTCTTTGGCGCACACTCATCTGGCCAAAATTTCGAAGGGGGGAGGAGTAGGAGGGGAGGGCGAGAGAGTTTCGGTTTGTAGTACCTTCATCAGGGCCCAAAAAAACAAACGCAACGAAATTATTATGATGCCAAGAGCTTTGAGCTGCCTGAATTGCTTGCGAGGCTGGTGTGTGTTTCTACCCTTCCCTTCTTGAGGGGGTATTTGAGTTTTGTTGTGGGACGAGTTTGTAATGCATTAGGGCAGACAATAAAGTGTATAGGTTCTTGATCAGCATTACTAGTCGACTCGATACAGACATGTCCATCTCTCTATCTGCTTTTATGCGAAGTAGTAACTCAGCTTAAAAGTTTTCTTGATGATATTTAATATAGGTACCTATTGTTGTATAAAAAACTTGTTGTTTTGTATTCCAAACCAAACTCACTTAATATATGTTTAATTCTGCTCTTAACATAAATTATTACATAGGTTACATTATTATACATAGGTTAACTATATAATTTAGCTTTATTATAAAATAAAAACCGATATTTATATGTAACTAGGTTGAGTCAGCTCTAAAAGGATATTTAATCTTCGGCGTGCCTAAGCCATTCTTTCTTGTTTTTGGTACATTGTTGCCTACGGCCTATAGTTATGTACACTTAAAACAAAATATTGGATTAAATGTACTATAAGAAATGAGAAAACAACCAGCAATAGACTTTTTTAAACAACAAACTATTCAACTTTGATCAGTGGATTGCTATTCGTTCTCATTAATAACTTTAATTTAAATAGTAAAATTTGTAAATCTTGAATCTCTTTTATACCAAATAAAATTCTGGAATAGTTGCATGAATAGCACACATATTTTTTTACTGTGTGCGACAACTGCCTGCCCACCTGCACTGAACACAAATATTCCATTTCTGTCCCGCTTCCAGACGTCCCTCCTCTCAACACATTTCCTCCCCTCACCTCACAGGCGACACATTTATTGTGGGCCTTTTGTAAAAAGGGTTGGCTGCTGTAATTATGCTAATTTCTGTATACATAACATTCTCCGAATACAAAAACACACAAACATATATATATATATATATATATATATATATACTTGTACAAATAAATATTAGGGGCGCCAGAAGAATCCACCCTAGATACCCAAACCAACTATTAGCTTCTTTTCGTCTGAATAGGCACTGTGTGGCATTTAAAGCCTATAATTTTTGGAAAGCAGCGGAAATTGCTTAAATTATTCAAGCCGATATCCGGTAAGAGGAAGAGGAGGCGGAATTCAAAGTGAAAACTCAACTCAGCTGCGGGTTCGAAAAACCAAATAACACACTTATTTACATAAGTAAATGGATTGGGCTTTTCTTTTACTTTTCCTAAGCAGAAACACAACATGACAATTTACTTTTGGAAATTTTTGTTGACAAGCAATTTGTTTAAGATACAATTGTCGTTTGTGCATTGAAAAGGATTGAGTTGTGGTGGTGTCTTTAATTTCTTAAGCTGACAAAATGTTTAATATACACACAAATTTTAAAGAATGTCTAAAAAGTTTCATAAATGAGATGAGCACATAAGAAGTATACACAAGATAATAATTTGTGTTTATTATTGAAGTTGCTAAATCTAACTGCAATAAGTTCTCATTTCCCATTTTCCACTGTATTGGAAAAACACTCTGTAAGCTTCTTCTACACTGCTCAACTCTTTATTAGATTACCCAACTACAAACTTTTTTTAAGTACATTTTAGCTGGCTCGCTAAACGATACCTGATTTTCCAAAAAGACCTGTTTTGCCCATCCCTCCATCAATCAACGTCTAATGAAGCCTGGCAACAACAAAGAGCATCGAGCAGCTAATTGAAAACTTTTGGTCCTTAACTAGCCGTGACGCCTGCTACAAATCCGGCGTATCCCCGTATCCTGGAAACGAATCCCCCTCAACCAACCCCTGCCAGGCAACCCCCTGCATAAATCAAGCTGTGCTTTTGCAGGTTTCCTTTGCTTTTATAGTCTCAGCAAATGCCCTAAAACCGTACCATAGAATAATAAGAATACGATTGAGAGAGAGAGGGAGAGCGATAGGGAGAGAGAGAGAGAGAGAGAAAGAGTGAGAGAGAGAGAGAAGGGGACAATGAGAAGTTTTTCGGCGGAAGGTGCGAGCAAAAAAACATGGCGCACATGGACCTTAGTCAGTTATTGGTCACGCTGTCTGAACTTGAGCTTCCGTTTTTCTTGGGTTTTTTCTCTTCTTCTGTTTTTATACACTAAACACATTAAAATTGCGTGCAAATGGGTATAATGAAGTTGTCCAAAAGTACGTAACAGGCTGAGTGTAACTATATTCTTAATATTCGAGTAGAGTAAGATCAACAAAATTTGTTATATAAGATCTCCTATAGCAAATGCAGATCAAGTTTATATCATTTTAGGCTCCGAATCGATTGCAAATACGAATAAAAATCAATTCTGCAGATATATCTTTTTAATCATGTATGCATAATGTCATTTTATTGATATTGCTGGAGACACATGGCAGAAAATGTTTATTTATATTTGCCAAATTACACATTGTGAAGCGGAAGCATTTTCTGATTACACATGAATACACCCATTATTACATACATACATAAAAATATATGTACACACAGCAAGTGTATGTGTTTTTTTTAAAGTATTGGTACAGACTTTGATTACCCTGAATCCAAGTCGCTTTGTCGAGCTCTGTCAACTGGGTAATTTTTACTTGTTTCTTATATTGTCCATCAGAGATTCTTCTGTATTTGAAGTGCTGTGTGCAGGGGATTTTTGTAATTATATATAAATTATGTAATCACAATCGTGTATTGATTTACTTATCCATCTGCTTGAAAGGTTTCTTTATAAAATTGGCCGTAGATGCGCATTTTAGCTTTAGATAGAGACTATATTGAAATCAGGTGAATATCACTATATAATATGGATATCATTGTAACAATTAGTTCATTATATATGGATTATTAAATAACAAGTGTATATAATCTTCGTTGTGCCTTTGCTAGCTCTCTTTTTTTACCCCCCTTAATTTTTGTCTGTTTATTTTCGAGTCTGTTTGTGCACGGCATCCGTTTCCGTTCCCGTTTCAGACTTTACCTTAACACTGAACAGCTGGTCAGCTTCTCCTCTCTCGCTCTCTCCACCCTCTTCACATCTCCGTCTCGCTCTAACAACTTCACGTAGATTTATTATCGGCAGCCGTAATTTCTTAAATTAACGTTATATATATATATATATATGCTACTTTTTCTTATTAGTGAAGCTGTCTTTTGCAGGCACAGAAAATCGATGCGAAATAACTTGCCAACAGTTGGCAGCTGAACATAATTAAATGAATTTATCGGAGACATATACATACAAATATATATATATACATATATTTTAGCTGATAATGATGTAGACCTTTTAATTTAGGGACAAACAACCTGTCAATTGAAATATATCTCTTTATAAATGTGCCGTAGACTTTTAAGATTTATGGACTGCTACGTAAATACAAAGAAGCCTTAACTTTAGTTCCCAAACTTCTTCAAAAAAGTTGTCAAAAGCTAAGCTGAATTAAATAAAAAATAGACCATTTTCACATGCTGCATTTTAATAGTTGGAAAACTAAAGTTTTCAAGTCAGGCTAAAATTCTGCTTAACTTTAAATTTCTTTCAAACAAAATCGTTCTTTTTTTCGTGCAACATGAAGCTGCATCCTTATTTGGGGCAAGTCTCGCGTTGCGTCAGCGGCACAAAACGAATAGTTCCATTTTGTGTTTATGGCTTTTTGGTACTGGCAACCCACAAACAAAAACAAAAGAAAAGATAAATAAAAAAAAACAAAGGAAAGAAGATTTACGAGTTGCATTTATGAGCAAGTTTGTCTCTGGTCGTTTCGGGAACCATTCAATGGGGGTCAAGAGTTGTGAGTAATGCATGTTCTTGTAATTGCCAGCCATATATCAATTGTTAGCAGCCAATTTGGCGATCAATATAAAAACGCGTATTCTGGCCATTAACACATAATCACAACCCCCAGCGACAGGACACGGTGCGGATGCCGATGCCGATGTGGATGTGGATGCTGAATGCTGAAAGAGATGCTGCTGGCTATTGGATTGCAGGGCCAGACAAAGTGCCTGCACATAAAGCGTTCACTCTCGTTGGCCAGAAGGATGGTGGGGCGATTGGGATGCGGGCTGAGGTGGGGTGTAAGGTGGTGTTGAGAGGACAGTGCCGTTAAAACCAACGCAGTTTGCCCCGCATATTTGTATTGGCTTCGCTTGCGCTCTGCTCTGTTGTCGTCGTTAACGTTGTCCTGCTTACACTCAAAAAAAAAAAAACAATAGAAAAATTCAGTTGGGGTTTTTCCACTTTTTTCTAAAACTTACACAATAAACTCTTGAAAGTTGATGTTTATAAGTAAAAAAGAATGGCTATGTTAAGATTGGATAAGTCTTTAGACAGCACTCAACTTGCCAACATTTAAACATTTAAAAAACCTAACGGAACCAGCTGCTCTCCTCACCACTATTTTACTTAGACATAAAGTGGCTTAGATTAATAAGTTTAGTTAGAGTATCTTGGTAAACAAACAAGGTTTTCAAACAAGAGTTAATCTTTCAACTGATCGTTGCTATGCCAGAATTGTTGGTTTGCAGACGTCTTCTTTAATGAGTTACAAACTTGAATTAACAAATTCGAAACTTTTTATTTGTGCTTTTTGAACAGAATACTATGATTATTCGTTTGTTTTCATTTATTTTTCTGAGTGTACTCCTCGCATTGTGCTCAATGCCTGGCTACCTTCATTAAATTACACACAAAGAGGCAGCCATGTGTGTTCGTGTCCTTCGTTTCAAGGATTTGTTGCGGCTCTGGCAGCAGTTTCAGCAGCAGCAGCATCAGCCTCAGTTTCAGTTTCAGCTTTAGCTTCAGCATTAGCATCAGCTTCCCTTGTAGACCACACTTGTTGTCGTGTAATCGCAAATAATCATCCACTTAGCATCATGAAACTTTATGCCAAATGGTCGTCCGGCTCTTCCGGCTCCGGCACCAGCTCCGAGTCTAAGTCCTCGAGTTGTGGAGCACTGCAAGAAGTCCGTGGCTGCGTTAAGAGACTCGTAGTCAGCATAAAGTGCTCATGGACATGGTCATAATAATGTTTATTATTGTTGGCAATTGAGCACATGCCACTGTGTGTTCTGTGTCCTGTGTCGTCCTGTCGGCTATTCTGTTTGCCCAGGCAAATGTCCAAGCATAAAAGATACAAACGGATATTCACATAGCACACTTCGGAGGGCTTTGGTGAATCTAAGATAAGTACTTGGAATGATAAGAAACTCTCGGCCAGCTGGCGTTCACTTTAATTACATAGGTGAAATGAAAACTTTAAGGAATCTGTTTAAGGTGTCTCTTTAGAAATACTTAAAAGATTCTTTCTATCTCTTTATAAATACTTAAAGCAACTTGTTAAGGCATTTCTTTAGAAATACTTTAAGGAGTCCTTGTAAGACATCTCTTCAGAAATAATTTAAGGAATCACTCTCTAGATACACTTTAAGGCAATAATTTAAGAGTCACTTGAGGTCATCGCTTTGGAAAAACTTTAAGGAAACATTTATAAATATTTTAGTGATCTTTTAAAGACTTATTTATGGGCATCAAATGAGAAAAATGAATACATCTTTAATTCTACAAACTTTTCATCGTTCTTGCTTCTCTGAAAAGCCAAGCCAAAACTATTTCTAGCTTAATTTTGATGTTCTGTTGCGAATTATATTATTCCAAAAATTCAGCCTCCAAAACGAAGTTTGAATTCCCAATTGATGTGCTCCAGATGGATAATCAAAGCCAAATGCATTTAATTAAAAGGCTATTCGAACAGATATTCGTGAATATATGAATGCTGCACAGATATTCTGTGGCATGTATGCACTCAACCACAAAAAAGGAATTCATTTTGTGGCATTCGATTTGCCAGCGATTGCACAATTTTAGCTGCATTTGGAATTGCGCCCACAATTCCCCTTACACAATAAACTCCCAGCTCATTGTGGTCAAAAATCAGAGAAACACTGCGAATGCAATAGGCTGGAATAATTGCGGGGTGAGCTCAATGGGCCGTTAATGAAATAATTAACGTATAAACAGAGAAATCGGGGGAGGGGTCTAGTGAGGGCTAGAGAGGCTCTATGGAGGGGTCTTGGAAGAGGTCTAGGAAGGGTACGGAGGGAGAGGTCTGGGAAAGGGTCTACATAGAAGTCTTGGGTCTATGGTGTGGATCTTGGGACGGGTCAAGAGAGGGTTATGGGAGAGCTCAAGGGAACTACAAGGTAGCCTCAAGCGGGAGCTTTCCTCCTTAACAAACTAATAAATTACGCTAGGTGCTATGTTTGTGGTTAAGTTACTAAATGGTGAAATTGATTCCGTTGCGTTGATGACCCAAATTAATTTTTTGGTTCGCTCTTTCTCTTAATTCACCCCAATTTCTCTTAATCGCTGTACAACTAATTATTCCAAGCATGAATCGTTTCTGTAATGATTACAATGGACTCTATCGTGTATTCAACTCTGAGTTCTGTTCTCTTATGAAGAAGTCAATATTAAACGTCCTGACTCATGAAAAACCTTTTCGCAAGCATTTGTGGTGGAGATTAACTAATTCATACTAACTATTTTATGGTCCGATAGAGATTTTTTCTGGGTTTACTACTCATAGATATTTTATAAATATGTTATAAATATTTCATATCTTTTAATTTAAATTAAATTTGAAATTTCAACTTTCATTTAATGTAATATATTGTTGCATATTTTTGTGTCGACTGACTTCAGTTGACGTAAAATAAATCAATAAATAAATAAATAATTTTAAGCCGTTGCTTCAAAGAATGTTCTATTTAATACAGCCTTACTCTAGCTACAAAGTCATCAATTTTAAGGACTGTCCACTGGGAGAGGGGGTTGCTGTTTGATGCTTGGTGTGGTTGGGGTTGGTGTGGTCCCACGGATGCGCCCGTTTGAGCTCAGCCAAGCATGCAATTTGCTTCTTATTTATGGGACCCAAGACATTGGGCGTTGGCCGTCTCGATTTGGAATTCGACTTGCCGCAAAACTTGCAAAATAAAAGTTTTCCGCTCTTTGATTTGTTGGTCAGTAAGGAAGAGGTTGAGGCGTTGGGGGTAAGGCTCTGCTAAATCTATTGACCCAACCCGTTAAAAGCATTAAGCCATAGATGCAGCAAATAAAACTTGGTAATAGTAACTGTAACTGGTTTTGCTGGTCGTCTTGCTCTTCCTGCAAACGTCCTGTTCACCCCCTCACACCCCAACCAGCCATTCTTTTGGGCCACATCCTGGCAACGCTTTTGTTTGTCCACGGAGTGAAATTGTACAATTTCTGGCCTGGGCAGCAGCAGGAAGTTCGTTGTTGCTGGCTGGCTGCAGGATGCGCCAGAAATGGCTGCACTTCCTTTCCGCTGTTTTATGACTGTTTTATTTCTGTTTATTGCAGTGTACTCTCTGCGCAATTCGAGTGCATTTTCAAATAGATTTTAACATTATTTAAAGTGTGCTCCACGGGCAATTCATAAATGCGAAATTTTCGACTTAAGTGAACAGTTTATTTTTAAATTAAACAGTCAAAGTCACAAGTTTAAATGATGTGCGACTACTAAATGAATGAATATGCTTATTATTTGTATGTGTTCTATTTGAAGTCCTTTCTTCAAATTTTAATATACAACATTTGATTATGTATTTCTCTAATCGTTTTCCGCATTTCACGAAAACTAACGTTTTATTTGTTCCTATAACTTATTTTTAAAAAGTGTAGAATTACGATTCTGCTTGCGTTTCCGTCTTGAGATTATATTTATTGGCAATAATTAATTACTGACTTACTTATCATCAAAATATTTGCTACTTAAAATGCTGAAAAATGTCATGAAAGCCAAGCATTCTTAATTGGCTTAAATCGTGGGCAAATAAGATTTAATTTTTGGTGCTGCGCAAGCAATGCCAATTCCAATTGCCAACTGTACAAAGCCTCACAGCAGAACAGAGCTCTACACTCATTAAAAGCGGCCTCAAAGCGCCATCAACGTCATTACTCAATGTCCCCCCAGGCAAGAAAGAGACAGACAGACCAAGAGAGAGAGAGAGAGAGAGAGAGAGAGAGAGAGAGAGAGAGAGAGAGAGAGAGAGAGAGAGAAAGGTAGCAAAAAGTGAAAGTAAGTACAGGTAAAAATAAGCCAAACATCAGGTGTAAGTAAGCGAAAAAAAAGAAATGAAAAAAAAAGAAAAAATAATAATAAAAAAAGAAAACCAAGAACAGAAAATGAGCCAAGTTTGAGCAGCTCATAAAAACTCAAGAAGGCGAAATATTTAGCTTGAAGGGTGCACGAAAATGGAAAAAACAATGACAAGGGGATGGGAGGGGAGGGGAGGGGTCTGAGCGGTTTAGCCTGGCTTACTTGCATGCCAGCACAAAGCAAGGACGGGGCGAGTGGATGAGGTGGATAAAGGTGGAAGGAAGCGCTTGCATTTAGCTAATCCATGGCCCAAGTTTAAGCAAAACAAAGGCAAAAGCCAAAGCACAACTCAAGGACAACGAGAGAAGGGCGCAAGGACACAAGAAGGACCTGATAAGTGACAGTGGGTGCGACAACTATGCGGACTACTTGACAGTCACAACCGAGACTCGAGCTCAGTTCGTATACCCTATTTGACAAGTGGATACAATCCCTTAGATAAAATCGATTGAAAGAATCTATTACGATTTTTGGTAAGAAACCCTTTTCTTCTTAAACTAAGTAACTTATTCAAACCTAACAGTTAAGAGGAGAGAAAGCAATATACATATTTTTCTGGTCCCACAGCAGCTATGCGGAGCAAAAGTACAAAATCTAGAGGAATCCCTTGCAACTGACAGAGCAGAACAGAGCAGAGCAAATGTGTCATATTCATATCAGTTTTCTGCAATTGAAAATTCGAAGCATGTTCAATAGTAAAACGAAAAATTGCGAAGAAGCGTAGCATTTTCAATAACTGTTTAATATGCTCTCAAAATCTACTACTAAACTAGATCAGTTGGCTCCCATAGGAAAATCTGTCGATTGGCTAAACTTATACTTGATATAAGTTGAACTCTGTTCGACAAGGATATGTAAAATTCGATATGCTATTTTTAGCTATTTTTTTTACCGCATACATCGAAATTTTTTTCGGTTGCTCGAAATATGTGCTTGTGTGAAACAGTTTTGCGTCTTACTCATATATGCAAATTGATGGTTTCTGTTTTTGTCTTTAGACAGAAAAACTCGCAAATCCGTTGAAAATCCTTTTTTAACTTTTAATGATGCCCGTTCGCCTGGTTGTTTTTTGTTTTTCTTTTCGACATCTTGCAAGTGGGCCAATGTTTTCTCATGGGATTTGCGTAAAGTATCTGCTAAAAGCTTCCTTTCATTTGCAACGACAGAGAGAGAGACAAAAACAACGACGACGACGACGACGACGAAGACGAAGGCGAAGACGACGATGGCGATGGCAACACCAACCACATGGCCAAAAGCCAAAATGAGCCAACACCAGAAAAATATCATCAGCTGCCCCAAATTCTGTTTGCCATCAAATTGGCCTGGCCAACAACAAATATGAGTAAAACAGTCAGCAGGCAAAAAAGACAACTCACAACCATTTTGGATATTCACAGCTCCCCAGCTGGGAAGTAAAAACGATACCATAACCAAGCAGCTAACAGCTCGAGGGGCCTCATAAATGTGGCTTTATTTTTCACTTTATGCTTGTTTCTTGTTTTCCTTACAATCAGCACTGGGCCATCTTTAATGATCCAGCAAAGGCAGGGCAATAATCTAAAACTGGTAATGAAAGCAAAAAGGGATGTTAATAAATACAAATAAAATCTGAAAAGTTGCAAGAGAAACCTCTAAGATAAATGTTTCTCTCTGAAATTGTCATGAAATTGCTTTGCATTTGTTAAGCTTAAACTAATTATAGAATATTCCTTAGAAACCCTTAAAAACCCGGTCAACCCTCAAAAAATCTATGGCTATTTCTCTTAACTGCAATCTTAAACAAGATCTTAAGAAGCCTTAGAGATTGGGCATATTAACTCTTGAAATCGCATCCAACTAATAATTTTTCTGTACATCATCTGAGACATTTTCAGTCCCCTTTAAGCTAGTCACCTACTCCGTTAATCTACAGCTTTTTTATATCTCTGATTTCAACTCTCATTTTCTTTTGATACCAATCCAACTTATCATCCTAACTGGTAAAAGCATCATCTGTTACTTTCTTTTAACCTGTCTACTACATTTCCTTTGCTCTTATCACCGACTCCTCCTCTTTTTACTCTTTTCAGTTTTTGTCCTCTCATCTTGAGGGAGGACCCTTTTCCCTTTTTTATTACTGCTTATTTCAAATCATCGTACCTCAGCCAGTTTCCTATGTCATTTGATACTTAGTTCAGTTCCATCCACATTTTTTTTACTGTATCTCTGTCTGACTCTCTCGCTTTCTTTGCCATCTCTCTGTGGGGCACTCCTCATATTTTTAATCACTTGTTTCAACTGCTGTTTCCTTTATTGCTTTGCTGACGTTGCACATTTTCTGAGTCGTTTCCTTTTTCCCCATCAACTGAAGCTTCCTTAATGCTTTCTCTTCAATTTTCTCGTTGCGAATTATTTCCACAACATTTATTCGACAATTAAAATGTGTCGGGGGAAATACGTTCGGAAAATACTTGAAAATTCTATGGCACCTTTTCATATTCAGTGGTCGTTAAATTTGTAATTGGGTTTTTGGTCAGGCGTCGCTTTCAATCACCAACATTTTGGTACATATTTGATTGCCATGGCCAGGACACTTGCCACTCTCGAGGCTTACATCTCAGGACACACAAGGACACACACACACACCCACACACACACTCACAGAATATTTGTAGCACGTGCCCAAATTAGTCTATGGCAAAACGTTTGAATAAAATAACAGCTGCAAACGCAGATACAGAAAACAATTGGAGGACAATGCTTGCCACACCTCCAAATGCTGAAACTCTGAATTTCAAGAATGCCTAGACTGAACTCATTAATTATGGGAATGCTGGCCATGAATACAACATTGTATTTGTAATCAACTTTGGCAATGATGAAGCTCATTCAACATTCAACATGTTTTATGCCTGCGATTTCGATTGTTCGGCCTCAAGTTTGGATTAATGTTGTGAGCCTTATAGCTGGGCCCAAAATGATTATTGCAATAGTTTTCCCATTAGTCGGCACTGCAAATTATAGTAGACTCTTTGTTGCTCTACTGTATGTGACAGCAACACTTATGTAAGTTAGTATTGTGAAACAGATAATCAACGTTTCTTGGTTTAACTTATCGTAATATATAGCTTTTATTAAGTCACAATCTGTGAAGCTATATTTTTCTTGTTTTGTGAAAAGAAGTTAACCTTTATAGTCTTGGAAAACTATCTTTAGCTGTTCAGTATTGTGAAACATAAGTTAGGCGATCTTTTACTAATTTAACCAAGCAAATCTTAGTATTGTAAAATAATCTTTAGCTTTCATTAGTCCATTTAAACTGACTTTAATTCATTAAATTGTACTTAACCTTTAGTTTGATTTAGTATTGAGCGTACAATACAAAAATAAAAGTAGTACAATGCTTTTGTAAGGACGTATTTGATTTATAGTACATATTTGTTTAACTGACATTTACATGTTTCTGCCGTGTCGACAACAAATGTTGGCTTGTCAGGCAAGCTTCAATCATTTCTGCACAATATTTGCAGTGAAATACATTAATCAAAATGAATCTATTAGTAAACTCAAATCATTGGGAATACAAAGCGTATACAAAACGTGCCAGACGACAAAGGACGAGGGACGAGGGTGGTGGGATCATATAGAAAGGGGCTTTTCTTTCTGGTAGTTGACTCTGTTGCCAGTTTATTTGGATTACTGACTGGCACTAATGGAGCTGCATAAGGTATAGTAAATAATAATCACAAAAAATCGATTCTATTTATTTATTTATGAAAACGCTTCAAGTTGCAAAACCTTTAAGTTATTTAGTTGATCTTATTTCTCTTTCTATATTCATATAAATTGTATACACAGTCTGTTAAATTTATATAATATATATAACATGGCTGCAAGTATTGACGGCGTGTGTAGGAAATTAAAGCAGTCGACAGGCTGTGCCCCATGCCTAGTGCCACATTCCAGCTATTCCATTGGCCATTCTAGTCGGTTGACAGCAGCAGCAGCAGCAGCAGGAGGAGTAGGTGGAGGTGGAGCTGTAGCAGCTGCTACTATCTGTTGTTTTGGCTCAAAGGCATTTTAATGATTTTAATTAACTGCATGTTTGCCAGTAATTACAGCGGGCAACAATGCAATTATGAGTCTAGTTCAAGCCATAAACAAACTGACTAAGGACGAGACACACACACACACACACCCACAAAGCATCTGGCTTTTGGCTTTAGTCTCTTTTGCTGACACACACACACACACACACACACATACACAAACACACACTCACCTCAGTTGACACAATAATTACGTGCACACAGGCACACAATATCATTGCCCATGCCCCCATTCATCTCCCCGCCCCATTTCTCTTTCACTTGCCAACAGTGCACAGCAGGACTTGGCCATAACAGCTATAGCGAATGGTGTGCGAGGGAGGGGGGTAGTTCATAAAAGCATTGGCCGTTTGCTGTTGACAGTTTTAACCCACGTTGTGCTATTGATGTGGCACAGTGGGATGGTTCTCTCTTAATTAGCCTGACAACAAATGCAGCCCATATGAGATCATTTTATGCGAAATTCCATTCAACTTTAATTAGTTATGCTCGGTGAAAAATGTGTACGAGTTTTAAACTAAACTGATTTTATTCTTCGAATATTCTTGTTTTAGATGGTTAACATTTGAGCTTAGTTTCTAGTTGCACAACTAGTTAACGACTGCCAAATGGGAATTATTACAATTTTTTTACACAGAAAGAGTTATTTTTAACAGATTTGGTTTATGTCTTTGGTAATTCTATGTGGCCCCTGCGTAGGTTTGTGCACAAACTAGCTAAAGACCTTTTTATGCTCTTGTAGAGAGTCTTTTGATTTTGTCGTGAAGTTTGTAACGCATTGAAGAATATATCTGCGATTATCAGCATCATTAGCAGAATCGAAATAATTCCTTAGTTTTGAAGTTATCTTAGTCAATAGATTTGTATTTTTGTGGCAATACATATAAATTGGGATCGAGATACTGTATGAAACACTTTTTTATTATTATTATTCTAATTAAACACACTACTCCATACATTGACAAATTATCTTCAACATCTGACTGCTATATCATATAGTTTTCATGGTAAGAATTGGTCGGATTTTTAAATGTACTGCGAATTTAAGATGTCGGTATACAATCCACAGTGTATTCTTACTCATAAGCGAACTTTTACTTCAAAGAGTATTCATAGCTATATTCATATTCATATTATTAAAAGAATGCTCTCTAAAGGTATATCAAGCAATTTCATGTATAAGATATATGGCATTATCATTGCTCCACTGTCCATTCGAGTGGCACTTATTACAAACACGACATGTGGCACACACAATCACACATTCACACACACCCACACGCACTTAGCAGATGAAACATGTGTAATTATGGCCAACAATGTAGCCATGTCCTTGACTGTCATTGATGCTACAAAAAAAAAAGAAATAGAAGAGAAGAGAAGCAGACGCAAACTTGTTGCATTTGTTAATGACGGGTATTGAAGGATGTCGTGGATAGGTGGGTGGGTTTCAGGGGGCGTGACAAGTAAGTACAAGTAAGTACATATCTATGCAACACAGCTGTTGCCAGGACTCCCACGCTGTCCGACTTGGGCTTTTGTGTGCGCTGACCGTAAGTATCCAGTAATTTTCTACAATTTTTCTGCACTGTCAATTGATTTATGGCTTGTCGTTTACCTCCCCCGCTCCCTTTGTTTGGCAAACAAAAAGAAAAAGCCAAGTGCGCGTTGTCCTTCTGTAAGACTATATATATATATATATATATAGTTGTATATGTATGTCATGTCCTGTGGCTGTCAAGTGCTCCCCGTTGCTCGCTCCCATTGTATGCAAAAATGTGTCGGCGTCATTTTGTCATTTTCTGCTGACCGCCCACAGTTTGCATTGGCATTTAAATAAAAACGTTGCCCCTACACTCAGCGAAAAGTGGTGTCATTTCCTCATTAAAGTTGAACTAATTATTTTTTCAGATTATATCGGAATTAATTTGGAATATTAAGTGTATAAAATATGATTTAAATATTATAATCCACAAATTCAATGGCTTCATTTAAGAAGTTGCTTGAATAAGGCAACTGTTTGAAAATGAAATAAAATAATATAGATAAATAAATATACCTTATGGAGTCGGAGACATCTGTTCTAATGAGTTACAAGCTTTAATTTTTAATTAATTAATCAAGAATATTTAATTTGTACATACTTTTTTGCACTGCGTTTTTTCCGAGTGCATTTCCCATCTCGAGTCCGCTTTTTGTGTCTCAATGACCGCCCGCTTGGGTGTGACCGTTTTACAAGAAAATTCGTTTAGCGGATTTCATTTACATATATCTTCTTTTTTTTTTTCTTTTTACTAAACGAATGAAGTAAATGGTGTAATATTCGAAATGCGTGTTTCTTGTGCCGCCTCATGAAGCCCGCTGTTTAATAAGGCGTTGTTGGTCATACGCCGCGTTGCCAGGGAGAAGGAGCAGGAGGAGGCGGAGGATGAGGAGAGTAGAGTAGATTTCACATCTCTACTGTGCGTAATTGGATCACTGGAATATTTCCACAGAACTGTGGCGCCTCTTCGCTACTCAACTTTCAGTTGCTTCTCCTCTCTCCTTCTCTTTTATATATGTATATGCAAATTAAATAATTCAATTACCTTGTAATTGTGCTCGGGCTTTTAATTAGACCAATGTGATGAGACAATTGTAAAGTGGAGGTTGAAGTTTACTTAAAGACTTGCTTAGAAACATTTTAAAATATTGCTTGCTAACAAGTAAATTTATCATGATAGAATATCTTAATCTAAAAATTACATTTACTGGGAAAATCGATTTAGTCTTGAAATAGTTATGGCATAAAAAGCATTTTACCTACAAGATGTGAATTATTGGTATAAAATGCATTCATAAATTTGCATTACAAATTAATTATCCATAGTTAAATTTGTTATTATTTTCAATGCCAAATTATGGAAAAAAAAAACCAAAATGTATAACTTTTTCAGCATTGCAGAAGTTGTTGCAATGGAATATGGTCTGTGAATTCGAAAGCAGCTTTAGCATTCTAATTATAATAAATTATTTCAACTATATACATATGTGCTCCACATAAAATCCTGATTTATATCACTTTGCCACATTGAGCCACTTTGAAATTCATTTCGGAAAGTTTGCCAACAAACTTTCATAGAATTTTGCAAGCAGCTTTTCGCATTTCATATGCAACAAAAACAATAATTTATGTGTATGTATAGATTATCCTTGTACATTATATGTTTATTATCCTTTTCCGGCAGCCGCTGCTGCTGCTGGCGCTGCGGCTGCTGCTGTTGCAACTGCCACAACCACACACTTGCAACAGTGTCGTAATTTTAAACCGTTGCCGCTGACCGCAGGATCTCATGCAACCCAGAGGTCGCAGGACGCATCGCGTTGACCTTTTTGGCTTCTAGGCGCAGCAAGCCACACGCAGGCATTAAAATGCAGGACATGTGTGCAAAGGGGGCAACGGAGGGTGGATGGGAGTCAGGGGGATGGGGTGGCAAACTGCGCTGTGCATTTTCTCATTTTTATTCGAGCTGCTTTTGCTGCCTCTGCGTTTTTATTTAATTTATGGCAGCGCCACATGAGCCAGAGCAACTGCACCTTGGAGATTTATGGAGGCGTTTCTTATTAAGACCAAATGGGAGTAGAAACAGAAGCTGCTACTCGTGCTGCTGCTGCTGCTGCTCTGCTTACCAGAGTTTCCAATCAAATTTAGTCGCTTTTGAAGTCGAAGCTCAATTTAATCGCATTTGCAGCAATCAAATATAAACATACCCAAATACATACCAAACATGCTACGTCCTAAATTTCCAAATTTGCCGCCAATCGCACAGTGGTGCAAATTTGTCAATATTGTTCTGAAATTAATTGATGTAGCTTTTTATAGATCCACATCAATAAAAACTGGAACTAGCGAAAACAGCAGAAAAGCGTTGCATTTGTAGGTTTGTTAATTATAATAAAAATAAGAAAAAGCAATAATAGTAAATCGATGGGCAGTTAATTGGTAGTTGTTTTGCTGACCACCAAAGAAAAGAGAGAGTGTGAGAAAGAGAGAGAGAGGGGGAGAGGGGGATTATCGATTAATTTCAGTCGATTACTATTTGAGTAAGTTAACTTTTGACAATTTTCGACCACTGTTCGTTTGAGAGAGCAAAATGGAAACAGAATTTTCCATTAACGCATTACTGAGCTGCTATTGCTGAGCTAGCAAATTGTGTGTATGTGTGTGTGTGTGTGTATGTGTGTATGTGTATGTGTTTATTCCCATTTTCCATGTGACTTGGGCTTATTTCCTACGCTTTCCACTTGTGTTCACCAATAATGTATGCAAATCCAATTTTGCGCTCCATAAGCTTTATTAGATGCCAAAGTTGACACACTTCCCCAACACCAAACCACCTTTGCTGACTACTTGATTGACTAACTGACTAACTGACTGACAGACTGACTGAGTGACTCAATGAATGACTGAGTGACTGATTGACATTTAGTATGTTGTGTAATTTCATATTTGGTTCAGTCAATCATCCGCTCGGTTGACCAGGTGTCTGTAAAACGTGCCTTTTCATTCAGCCGCAAATAAACACCAACAATACCAACTCCAACAACAACAACATCAACAACAAGAACAACAACAACTAAGCAACCGCAACAACCGCAACACGCTTCCGACATTATGAGTTATTGTCAGAGTTTTATATAGCTATATATCAATGCAATTCCTTTTATATGGTACATGTGGGCACGAGTTCAGTTTATGACTTTTCCCATTTCTTGTTGTCTCAGCAAAAGTTTGCCATTTTATTAGATTCGAACTTGAGAACCTGTGAAGAATTCTTAGCTCTGATTTACGAATGCTCTGCAACAAAGAGAAATAATTGAATGATTCAGAAAGAATTTTAATTAGTTGGCACAATTTAAGGAAAAAACTTTATAGTTTTGAATTTTGAATAGAAAACGAACACTCACATATGCAATTAAAAGTTTGTTTAAATTAAATATTAAGTTATCGTAATTTTATGGTGAGCATGGATCTGAGTCTGTATATCTGATAATAAGGAGAAGTTTAAAGACAATTCAGTCGCCTGATGAGAAGTATAGAAAATTATAAGAATCCCATTTAAAAATTGCTATTAAAATTAAACGAGCTCTTGATTTTTATCTATTGCTGAAATGGGCTTACGACCTTATCAGCTTAAATATATTATGCTACCGATAACAATGAATATAAATTCAACCATTTTTGTAAGACATCTAAAATACCCACAGAAGCTCTTTATCCACTAAATTAACTTTAGTGGACTTAAAATACAATTTTTCTTGTATTTTATTTCATTTGATTTTCCCTTAGCCTCTGTTTTTTTTTTTGCTCCTGGTTTTTTCCTTTCTGTTTGAGGTGCTTCTTCAATCCATCATGTGGCTTATCCCCACCTGTCTGTCTGTCTGTCTGTCGCTCTGTCTTTCGATTGTATTAGGCCGTATATGTATATATGTGTGTGTGTGAGTATGTATGTATATATAGTAGATATATGTTAATTTCATTTACAACATTGGCTGCTTAATGTTTCGGCCTTAGTTCTCCTTTCGGATCTGTCGGAGGTTAAGTAAAGGCAATCTTTCTGTTTGCTTATGCATGTGGCAGCTAACGGTGGCAGCAAACGGTGGCGGCATTGGTGTCCTACGTGTCCTGCAGGTAGACAATAAAAAAGGCAACAATGCCACACAAATAAGCTGCTGCCACACAGCCTTGATGATGATATACGAGTGGGTGGTTGGGTGGTTTTGGGTGGTGTTAGTGTTATCAAGCAGCAGCTTGCCACATTTGGGCCTGCGTTTGCATTGGATCCAACTGGGAAACGTGCTCGGGCATTCTGTTGCTGTTTCACTCTGTTTTTTCCACATACACTGAGAAATTAATTTATGCTAATCATTTGTTGATCTGATTGGGTTTTTTCATTGCAATAAATGTTGGAAATTTTTTCATTTCAAGTTATTTGTGCATAAATGTTGTAATTAATTCTAAATATCTAAAAACTAGTACACTCTTTTTTGAAGTGTACTCTTCCTGCTGGTCTGTTGCTTCTTCTTCTTCGTTGTCGTCTTATTTGCTGCTGCTGCTGCGCAAAATCCAAACTAATAATGACATTTTGCAAATTATTCCACATCGCACACTGCTTGACACACTGACACTGAAACGGTGGAGCATGAGGAACAGGAGCACAGATAGAGAGAGAGAGAGAGAGAGAGAGAGTTAGAGATAGATATAGAGGTAGAAGGAGACAGTAACAGAATCAGCAACAGGAGCAGGAGCTGGAGCTGGCAGGTTGAGTCCTTGTGCTCAGCCCTTGTGCACACAGGGGCTGCTGGCTGGGCTGGTGTGAAATTTATTTTGCTGCCAGAACTTTTGTACGTCCTCGTCACGTTGGCAACACCATTTGCCACGTATGTGTTGCATAAAAATTTACAGTTTGCCACAACGTTTGCGCTACAAAACTGAAAAAAAATAAATATTTACCATTGCCGAGACATTCAAATAGTGTTTGTTCGTGGGTAAGCATAGTAAGCATGGTAAACGGCTATTATAAATCAACCTTGAAAAAATTATTCATTCTTTCGTAGATCTTTTTCACAAACAGGTTAGAGTGTTGCCGGTTCAAGACTTTCCGTTATAATTTAAACACAGCTAAACAACTAAATATCAATAGCTCAATGTTAAGTCTCTGTAAAACAGTACAATCAGTTCAGATCAGTAACAGACAAATGTTGAAAGCTATGCACAAGCTAACGACACTATGTTAACAGTACGCAGATAACAGTTCTATGTTAACACTCAATTCCAGTACGAAAATGTTATAATATCGTTGTTAAGGAAGAATGTCACCATACATTTTTTGTTAAACTTTAATTTACTCATAGCAAACTCTATAAAACTCTATATAAATTACCAAAAAATAAAATATATGTATATCCAATGATATATATAGTATTTAGCAAGAGCATACACAATTCAATATGTTTTACCCTGATATTTCACTCTAAGCATTTTTAATAAATTATTCCGTTGTCTGTCTAACATTTTACTTTGCATATCAATTAGAAAAGGAAGTGAGGTCAAACCTTGGCAGTCATCTATTTGGTTATTCAAATTCCTTTTCTGATTGCAATTTTGTCTGTGAGCTTATCGGATGGTTTTAGCCTCGTGTTTGCCGCACAACTATAATAAATACAAAAATAAATTGTTTCAATTATTCTCTGACATAAATTGGGGTTTTTATTTTGTTGTGGATTTTTTTGTGTGTATCTTCTGTCATGTGCTCGGCGTAATCCGCATTTGTGGTCTATGTCTAGGGTTGACATTTGTCAAATGAAATACAAAAAGGCATTTCTCATCCTCGAGATGCAGGAGCTTGACTTAATTTATTGATGGGTCGGCTATTTGTTCAAAGGGATTTTGAGACGAACTTTGGTTTTTGTGTTGTGTATGTGAGTTAAATGTGATTACAGTTTTTTGTATGGGAAAAGATTAAGTTCTTAATGTGGTTTATGGGAGACATTCTTTAGAAGCGACATCATGCAGTGATATTTTGTAAAACCGATAAATTTCGATATTTTTTATAACTGCATAATAATTCATGTCATACAATATGCTTTCAATTTAATATTAGACTCCTATTAGAATTACCTATAACAATGGATTTCTAACATTTAAAATATTCGATTTCACTGAGCACGTGTCTTAGCGATGCATAAGCGAAAAACTAGAATATCCTTACTAGATTTTGTTCCTTTCTTTTTTGCTGTTTGCCATTTTCTGGTTTTACATTTGAGTATTTGCTTTGAGTGAGCTGAGCTGCGACTAAAACCGAATACACACCGACCACAGCAGACCAGAGCTAAGTTGCATACTTGCCTCACTTGCAACACCGACGACTCCACACTTGTTGACTCAACAAAATAACACACACCCCAACAGCCACCCACCTCGTCAGCCACCCTTAAGCTTAACTGCAAAGGAGCGCAGCAGAGCGCCTGGACAGCTTTTATTTTAATTTAGCTGCTTCAACTAATGGATTTGGGGCTTACGTAACTTCAACACTTTGGCGTCGCTCCAGTTACGCCCCTGTTTTTTTTTTTTTTGTATCTACAACAAGAAAATAAGAACAACAACTTAATTTACATTTACACAATAGTGTATATATATATATATATATATATATATATATATATGTATATGAGTATATATGCCGATGTACACTTAAAAAATAGAGAAAAATCGAAGAACTGAGAAGGATATTCTTATTCCCTACTTCTTGAATGTTAGACGAAGTTAAGTAGTTTTCTTCTCATTTGAAGTAAGTTAAGTAGTTTTCTTCTCATTTGAAGTAAGAATATTTACTTGCTATTTTAAGCACTTAAATTCTTCAATTAATCCTGATAAAACTTAAATTACAAGACTTAATGAAATGTAAAACTGTTCTGAGATTAATTACAACTTATAGTAAAACAAAATCAGCTTGAAGCAATCATTTATCCTGTTTAACTACTACTAAAAAGTTCTACACCCATTTGGAATACAAAAATTAATTTATTGTGCATATCCTCACTTTATTCAAGAATGAATTTCAAAATGATTTCCACTGATTTGTGGTATGTTTTATGCTCGTTTGCAACAGCACTTTTTCGCTGAGTGTATTGAGTCTCCTTATGTATAGTTAGCGCCCAACTATTTGAGTACGTGACTGCCAACGTTTTGACTATATATAAATATATATAGATATACATATATATGTACATATATATATACATATATAAAGCATACGCAGTGCAGTACACTGTGTGTATGTGTTTAAATTACAAAGTGAAGCCAGAAGTCTCTAATGACCACTTTGAGGGTTTAAAATGCGCGACAGGCATTGCCCACATAAATAACACTTGTGTGCAAGGCGAGCGAGGGGAGTGGGATTGGTGGGGTAGGTTTAAAGGGTGTGGATTGAGGGTTGTGGCGCAGGAACAAATTAACTTATTCATTAGCCAAATGGCAACCTGGGGCCACTCACAACCAACTACTAAGTATATTTGCAAGTAAATAAACAAAACAACAAAGCTTCAAGCTGTGTTTTAATTAAAAAACATTCTCACATTGCAAGGTGCAAAATGGTTGGCAAATTGCATGAGCGGGAATACAGCCGCCAGGCAGCCATTTCGACAGCTGACAACTGACTCAGTTTGTCAAATATATATATATATATATATATGTTCTACTTGGCTCTCTCAGTTTCTCTGACGAGAAAAAAAGCGAAGCAAAACAAAAGTTTAATTAAGTTTTCGAGTTTATTTTTAACATTTTCTCATTGTTTGCATGCGTTGCCAAGCTAACAACAGCAATTGTGAATTTTGACAGCTGGCTGTAATTTATGACGGCATTTAGTTGCAGATTTTTGACATGCTGCAGCAAGCAACATCAAAAAATATATACACACTCACAAATTCCCCATACTGCACTTTTTAATAATAGAAAATAATTAAAAAAAAAACCTTAATAATTAAATAAAAAAAACTGTTTTCTTATATTTAGAAAGTAAAACTTTATCATTTTTAGTGCGATTTTCATTTTGTGCTAATTTTCTATACTAAAATGTGATTTTTTCCTGTGTATACACACATATTTCCATGAGGCTTAAGACCCAAACTTTTTACTGCGTGATATATGATGGGCATTTGAAACAATGAACAGGCCCACACACTCGCACACACACACACATTTGCACACACACCACAACAACACTCTACACCCACCGAGCAGCTTATATGAATACAAAGGAAACCTAATTGAAAAGCTTATCATGAATATTTATTGTATAACAAAAGGAATTGGATAATGATAATGATTGAAAGTTAACAGATAGAAAGTATCCGATTTGTATAGTTTAAAATAACATTTCCTTTCATATTTTATATATATCTTGCTAACTTTAAACTTACAGAACTTTGTCAGTTCGGTTTTAATGTGGACTATTATTTTACCTACTCAAGATACTAAATATATATACCCATAGTAACTATATCCTTTACAGAGTGTAGCTATTCTTTCTTAATTTACTGCTTTTTTGTCAAGGCACTAGATTAAAGTAATACTTCGCTCAGGTGCAAAATTCTCTATTTCCTGAATAGATAATGCATAATGGCAGTTTGCCAGTCTGCGCTGCGGCTCGTTTGTCATCAGCAAAAACGTGATTGCTTTAAATTTGTAGCAAGTGGAACTGCCATTTCCACTGCAATCGTCATTTAATATGCAATTTACAATTTTCCACTTTGGATTTCCGCACAAAAATGTGAAACATGGTTGCAGAAAAATAGCTAAAAAATTCTTTGCATTTTAGGTTTTTGCTGCAGAAGTGACAAATGTTTAATCTCAGCTTTCTATGGCCAAGCTCAAATACTTTGTGGGTGTTCTTGAAGCACTTTTTTTTGTAGTTAAAGCATATATTGTAAATTTTTGACTATCTTTTAACACTCATTTAATAAAGCAAGATATTTCTTAGCGATACTCAACTAACAATAAAAGAGTTTGGCTATCAACACATTAAAAGCCAATACCCTTTTAACTAATGTAATATCGATATCGATAAGATTGATTAGAAATTATTTACATTAATGAACTATCTTATATATAAGTGTAACTGTAACTGGTTGTTAAAGAATAGTTAGTTTCAGTTTCAGTCACAGCTCTGAATTTTAATTGATAATATTGCATATTTTAAATAATCATAAATTTATCGATAAAAGTCTAATAGAAGTGTAGAGTTTCAGATAAGTTTTCAATGCTCAAATATCGATTCAAATTCGTATCTTTTACTGTATTCTACTGCAAAATATACACAATGTGAAGTTGAGTACGTTTCGTTTTCGGGAATGCATTTCTCTTGGCCAACAGTTTTTCTCGTCCGGTTTTTTAGCATGCAAATTGATCACCTTTTGGGCGAAGGGTGACGGGCAGGTGGACAGGTAGGGAGGCAGGCAGGTGAGCAGGCAGCCTGCCAGGATTCACCAATTTAGTACACGTTGAGCACATCAGGGTCTTTCGGTTCGCTTCGGTTCAATTCAGTGAAGTGCGAAATATTCACGCAGCGATTTGCATGTCCCCATAAAAAAACAGTGGCCTGTGTAGGACAGTACCAAGGCCCGAGGGGGGGTGGATAGGTAGTCCGTGGGGGGAGGGGATTGGTAAGTTCTGAATGGGACTGGTTCGTGTTGGCGCCGCACATAAATGCAAATGCTAATGGCTTGCTGGATAAATCGTTGTAAAGAAGCGGCTGGGGAGGGGGAGTGGTGGGGATGGAGGGGATGCAACATTTCCTAAGGGGCAGTGGCGCAGAAACTGTGGCATACATTTAGGCGCCGTCGCCGCATGCAAATGTTTGACGCTGTGTGTACAATAATAAAAAGCAAATCCGAGCACAAATATATATTTTCTATATATGTATGTAGGTTTGTGCAGAAGGAAAGCGTAAAGAAAAATTTCGTCTTTATTTTAGTTGTTTTTTCTTCCAGTTTTTTACTCAGCTTTTTATATTTTTTTATGCGTCTCATTTTGCATATATTTTCTTGTTCGATTTTTATCGCCGCGTCTGCGACGACGATGTTTGAAAATGTTGCGCAAATATTTGCGCTTTTATGTGCAAGTTTCCAAATGAAGGGGCAACCCTGCCTTCTCCCCCCAACCCCGCACATCCCCTTCCCCTTGCACTATTCACACTTGTTCCCGACCAAGCCGCCCACCTGCTGTCAATGGTTTTACGAGCTGTTTTTTGAACATTCTTATACCCTGCAGCTATGAAGTAGTTGGGTAAGATAGGACATAAAACCACGGAAATATTTGTAAACGTCAGTTCCTACTAAAGGGATAAGTATATAAAGTCATTATACATATAAATATGTATGTTGTAAGAGAAATGTATAGATTATACATATTATATGTAGTCAGAATATGTCGGATATAGGTATATCTAAAAGGCTTGTAATTCAGCAAAATCTTCTGATTTTAAAGTTTGATATTTAGAGACTTCTATCAAGATTAATCATAATTTTAAGGGGATCTTATATATCCAACATTCCAAATAACAAGCAAAATTTTTTCAAAGTTATCGTTATTTTTAAAGTTTTTTTTGGTTACTTACTTACAGGGTATCTCTCAGTACTCTTTTCATACCCTCAAAAACTACCATTTTTTTTGTATGCAGATTTTTGTTTGAGTTCTTTCTTTTTATGATTTACTTGTGCATTCTATTTGTCTTCTCATTCGCATTGCTATTTGCCTGTGTGTGTGTTTGTATTTGTGTTTGTGCTCGCATTCGTGCTGATGTTAAGCATTGCTATTTGTATTGGTATTGGTATTGGGTGCTGGGTATTGAGTGCTGGATATTGCAAAGGTAAATTGGATTGAGAAATTGAAATCGCATTCACAGCGAAAGCAAAGAAATGTTGAAAAAAAGCAGACAGACAGAAACTGTAAAACAGTTCGCAAGCAATTGAAATGTTCTTGTCTTATTTGTCTTATTGATTTTGTTCTCTATATACCCATGCCAATGTACACTATATATAGTGCTTACCTCTGTTTGTGTTTTTGTGTTTATATAGTTGCTTATCTAACTTGATGTGGCAGCTATAATCCCGTCGAAGTTGCTTCTTGTCCATAAAGTTTAATGAGTTGGCCAAAAGCAGAACTCAAACAATGTAAATAAATGTGTAAGTGACCCGAGATATTATCATAAAACAGATTGGCAACAGAAACAGACAAAACAAATGCAGACAGTGTCTGCGAAAAGTTGTTTTACTTGTGAAAAATATAGACACAATCAAAGTTGAGCTTATCAATTTTGAATATGAATAGAAAAGAAAATGTGTAAGCACATGGAAAACTTGAATTTCCCATAAGAAATTTTTAACCATACACGATTTTAGTATAATTACATGGAAATTGGAAAAAAAAAGTCCACTTTTGGACAGATTGTGGCTCTCTCCGCATGATCTCATGCCATATTCCTATTAACTATGAATATGAACCGCTCTGAAGTTATTCACTTAGCGTCATTCTATTCTATTCTATGCTCTCAACTATCCATGCATAATTCAGTTAACTGCCTGGCTCGGTGTAGCAGCTAATTAACTTCCTCTGATGTGCCCAATTTGCAGCTGCTTTTTAACAAATTACAACTTTCATGGGCCCTGAGAGCTATCCCCAAACTAATTTAGGCGCCCACTGCAACAAAGCTGACTTAAAAGAGGGAGAAAAAAGAAATGAAAACCTGAAGTACAAAATCATGCTGCAGATTAAATACCCTTCGCATCTCTTTTTGCTTTTTAAAGTTGAGTTTAAATTTTACAAGTTCGAAGACTATTGCTCATCTAGACTTATCTATAAACATATATGATTCTTTAAATGACTGTGTCTATGCTTTGCATATCTCAGCTCTAACCGAAAATTCCCTTTTTTAGGGCATTAGAGGACAACCCATAAAAACCTCCATCATTTCACTTTAATTAATTATGACGTCATCGAGCCTCTGTTTTGTTTTTCTATTTTTTATATGTGTTATTTTTTTTTTTTTTGTTAGCTCATGAGTTGGCCAATTAGGCAAAGTTGTCGTAGGACGTCATTGGCTTTGACAATTTTCAAATGACATGGAAAATGTTTTTGCTCTGACTTTGATGAATTTGCCTCGCATTTTCCAAGCTTACTAATTGCTGCCTGTATTGGAATATAGCAGCTAATTAAATGCAATTTATTTATAGACTATCCATATGTAGATTTGTGGAAATTGCTGTTTGCCCTAAATGCGGCCTAAATGTCTGCAATCAATTTTGTGTGTGTGTGCCTCATTTGTGGGTGTGTGAAGGAGGTGTGCTGCTTTTGATATCACTCTCAAATTGTTTGGGTTTATGTGGCATAGTTTTAGGAGTGTGCTTTAAACAAGTGCTTTTCATGCATTAATTTTATTTCATTTGTATTTTTAGTAATTAATAAATTATTAAATTTTTATCAATAACCCAATAAATCAATTCGATAATTTGTGGCTCTGCTTGGACACAAATCGTTGTTCTTATTAATATTTAATTGGTTTTCCCTAGTTTCTTTAGGTTAAGAAAACTTTCAGATATAATAAAACCTCTTTGTGAACTTGTTTATTTATTTATTTTTTTTGTAAATTTCAACTTTATTCGATGAATATCGAAGACTTTGTTGCACGTTTGTTATGCGTGACTGGGCAAACGACTAAAGCGATACTAAAACGATGTAAATTATTTGGTACGGGTTGATTTGTTGTGTGTGTTTTTATATGTGAAATGAGTTAATTACAAATGTATCTCGCCTTAGACTACGAATAGTTTAACTAGAGACTAAGCCAAACACCCAAGAACTACTGTACAGTACACACTCAGTACTGACGACCCATGACGCGATCCAAGTCATTCCAGCTGCACGAGTAATCAATTTGCAGCAGACCCTTCTTGCTCAAGCCAAATTTACGGGCATAAATTCCGGCGTAGAGCGACGAATCGCTGGGCGATGTCGAATCGTATTGGGTGGCAACCCTACCGCCCGCCAAAGTGCCGTACAGTGTGGAAGGTGCTGCATAGATCAACGAGGTTGCCTGCTGCTGGCACTCATCGCAATCCGGTAGGCTGCAATACGGCATTGTAGCATAGGGATTGCAATAATCATAGGCGGGCGATAGCGGCGGCGGTGCAGGAAACTCAATCTGTGGTGGTGCGGGTGGTGCGGATGCTAACGGAGCACCCTGCATCAAATTCGTTGATTTGTTGTTAGTGCTACGCTTGCGTCTCGGAAGCGGTGCTGTTCCATAGCCCGAGTTGTAATTGTTTCCCGAGTGCTCCTTGATCTGCTGACTGCTGGTCTGGGGACGACGATGTAGAGTTGTCGCCCGACGTGGTAGTGTTGTCATTGTGGGCATCTCATCGCCAATCGACGAGTGCTGCTCCGTGGAACTGGCGCTGGAAAAACCTGTAAACGTACAAATTTTTGAGTAAAGTTTGTGTTCAAGCTTTAAATGTAGCACTTGATCTAAGAACCCACCTCCATAGCCATTGTATAGCTGTCGCTGTTCCGCATACAGCTCCTCTTGCTGATCCAGCTGATCATCGTCGTCGATATGCAGCTGCCTGGTCATGGTGGCCATATAGTCATCATATCGGCTCGGTGCAATGCCATACAGTTCACTGCGGGCTGCATAGAGTGGCTCCTTGAGACGACGATTGCGACTGCGACTGGGCAGACGACAGCACTCCAGCTGGCACTGGGTGCGCGAGAGGCGTCTCGTGTGTGGGCGTGGCATTGTCGAAGACAAGGTCATGTTGTAAACAGCCGTCGGACTCGGCGAATGTGATTCCGGTGCGTAATCCAGGGCCGTTTCATAGTCGGGCACGACTGCAGTAGTCGGCGTTACCTCAATGTCCATTTTCTTGCGCACATAATCGTAATTCTCCAGATCCCAGGGATCCATATAGCGACGCTGCGATGGCAACAGAGTCGTACCGTATATATCCTCAGTGGTGCTCATGTTGTATGTGGGCTCCACATTGGGCAGCGGCTGTTTGGGACCCGTTCGACGGCGTCGCGGTGTTGTCTGACTGCGTTCCCGCATCGCGAGAAAGAGACGGGTAGGCTGTGCTAGAAACTGAGACAGAGAGAGAGAGAGAGAGAGAGAGTGTGTGAGTTGTGCGTAACTGGTTTTGTTATTTTCAATGGCTCGCTTATGCAATCGTTTTGTTTGCCACATTCGGCAAACTCTTCCTGCCTGGCCATCAACTCGTTTAATGCCGCAGAAATGTTGTCAACACAAATCTGTGTGGCTGCCACATCACATAAACAGCTCCATCTTAAATATATATGCTTATTTTTATGTCTGCGCAAAAAAGCCACTGGCTCACCTTCGCTCGGCGACAGCGACAGGTGCTACAATTGATGGAGATTGCATCTACATAAATAAGTGCGCTTTAATGCGATTTCAAATACCAATATTATCCCACTTGTGGTCAAACTTGCTGGCCATAAGCATATATAAACATCTTTACGAGTTTTCCTTAAATAGAAATGGACTTTAATTGGTTTACTTGTTTTTAAATAGTTAAAGCAAAACAAACAGTTGTGCAACAAAGCAATCACCTCAAAATGCTTCAATAAATGTCGATTAATCTATGAGACTATTTATGCTGGAGTACAAATATAGTCGATATCATTACCAATATCCTAGCTTTTGTAAGAAATAGATTTTTAATCATTTTTACTAACCTACATATATGTTGATGATTCTTTTTAAAACACAGAAGTTTGTTCTTTAAGTAGGGCATCTTCCAATCTCTAACTTTATTTCTTTAACATAATTTTCATGATGATCTATTCTAAAACACATAAGCTATACAGGGCATCTCCCAGTCGAGCACTCTCTATTATTTGCTTGTATTTTTTCTAAATATTTACTAGCCAAATGTCATTTCAAAGTTTAATTAGTTTTTCTGCATAATATGGCCATCAACTGTAATTGGCTTATGTACTTAGTTGCATTTGACAAAGTCAGAAACTTTTTAATTAAAAATCTGTTAACTCTTCCTGATAAAAAAATGTAAACAAAATGCAAACTGACATAAATGCAATTGAAAAATGCAAACTTGTTGAGTTGCAAAACAAATAAGTTAAACAACTACTAAAATAGAGTAAATATGCTTGGATTATATTCGATTATATAAGGTGTTAATAACAGTTTCATAATTAAAGCTAACAATAATTGCTGTTTTGGTATTTTTATAATGCTAACAAATATGTGCATTTTTTTAAATTAAAATAATTGTTTGACGTGAACATCTAAATATATTTCCAACTATTTTTTGAAGGTTTTTTTAACAAAACTATTTTAACTTTATGCAGCCCAAACCGTAGCTTGAAAAAACCCAACATAAATTATTTATAACTTATTTTGATTTAAGTTTAACAAAAGATTTTTTGTTTCATCAATCTTGCGAATATCGATTTTAAAATAGAAATAAATAATGATCTGAAGCATGGAGCATAGATCGAAGGTCCAGTTATCAAATTTTGTATAGTAAAAAGGTGTCAGGTAAATAACAAAAGATCTGTCAACATTGATAGAGTATAAAGAAAATTCTGTTATTTATGAACATGTACCTCTCTATAAATAAGATATTTATTATAGGGTATCTACAATTGTAATTAGTTTTTGATCAACCCATTCACATTCACATGTCCATCATCGTCTTCACAAATTGCAGCTGGTTATTAAAACTGAACATTTTAATGTCTGCCCACCTGTTGTTTGAATTTGTGTTTAGCATTAATACGGCGAAGATATGTTATTGAATATTGAATATTGTTTTTTTTTCGTTATTGGTTATTGGCTATTTGGGGCTTTTTGCTTTTTGGTAACGCCCATTTGAAGCGTAGAGTTATGCAATATTTCTTTAAGGCATGTGCAATTTGCTAATTTGCATGGGTTTTTGTTTTAATTTCTTGGGACGATCGATTAACATTTCTATGGGTTTCATGTTGAGCTCATTTTCGCCACCTCTCTCACTCTCTCTCTCTCTCTCTCTGTCTGTGTCTCTAGGCCTGGCTAAAATGAGGGTGACAATGTCGCCCAAACATTTATTTTTGAATTTCTTTGCTTATATTGTTTTCCCAACGACAACAAGAGAAATATTTATAAAATACACAAAATAAATTGCAATATAAACAATGCAACGTGACTTTGGCTTGGCACGCAAATCAAATTGTCATGCTAGACAATAAATACCAGAATATAAATATATATATATAGATATATATAACTATATACAGTTACCTATATGAAATGCCCATAGTTACTACAGTTAGTTATTCAAACTGTTTTCGTATCAATGCACGCAAATAAAACAGGCTTTGGTTACCCATTTTCTGATTTATTATACATTATTTCTTGCAACGCTTAGTGAGGCATGGAATTTACACACACAAACACAATCAGACAGTTGCAGACAGTTAGACAGTTGCAGCTGCTGTTGCATAAAATCCATATTACGTATACGTCATGTGTGCTGCCCAAGACAATTGCAGTGCAGTTAGCAGCTACTATATATATATCTAAAACTATTCATTTAGTAAGAGCTTAGCCACATTTAGCTAATTGCTACCTATGCAGAAAATTGCTGGCTGGTTGCTCTTTTGTCGTATTAATTCCATTTGCATATCAAATGTGTCAAGATCAAGTTGGTGGTTGGTTGTCCCCATAATTTAGAGAGCTCAATTGCTAGTTGCTGAGCTTGACTTATAAATTTTTAACTAAAACGCTTAGTACTCAATAATGTAATTGTGTGCCTTGATATGCAAACATAAAGTACATTTTATTTGATATAAATGAATAGCAAACCGCAATGCTTGAAACGTGTTACGGCTTTTGAAAGTGCCTATAAAAGCCGTAAGTGCTCTCATAAATGCATATTTAGTAAAGGTAAACTCGACAGAAATTTAAGCAATCATTATTAAATGCCTTCACTTTTTATGGCTAGCAAAAAATGCCTACTAAAATTGCCTAAACGCAGACTGCAATCAAATGAAGATATTTCCGACCATTTCAGTAATTTATTCTTGAGTCATTTAATCATATTTAATATGCCATATGCAGATTAAGTTTATTTCAAATTTTTGACAGCTCAATTGGCTTAACGTAAATCAATTATATATATTCATTCTTCCAAAAAAAAAATGTCATTCGATGTTCTTATTGATTATTAATCCATTAATTTTGTACAACTTTTCAACTTCAAGCTACTTTTTATACCCATTTTATACACAATTTTCAGTTGACTTTAAAGTATTCTTTTGTGTAAATTTATGTTTTTTTTTGTTGACATGTTTTTATTCCAATAACTTTTAATAATGGTCTGCTTTGTATTTTTATTAAGCAAAGCTTTGAATTTTTCAAGTTAATAGTTTATCATTGTTTGTATCATTAATATATTTCCTGATTTATCAACGTCAAACTTTATTCATATATTCCCAATGCATTCGGTTCGAGTTCGGTTCGCATACATTTGTTAATGATCATCGAACTGCTAATCATCATTATTCAGTAATTATTCGTAATAATCAAACGCTTCTTTATTTTTTACATTTTTGCATATTTTGGCAGTGAGTCAAATGGTTTTGGCCAAAAAAGAAACAAGTTTGATGTGTGTTCGACGACCTTGCAAATTATGCGAATTATGTTCGCATGAAATACCAACGTCTATAAATAAATAAATTACATCACAGTTGATGATATCTCTGACAAATGAGGATCGATCGCCGCTAATTAACTGTCTGAGATATTATCGTTTATTTGAACTCAAAAATATGCAGAGAATTGTTTCAAAAATGTTTAAAATGTGAAAAATAGGGAGTGGAAATATACATCGAATGATTCACATGGCCCATGAGATATTTTATTTCCTATCTTACTACTCAAATCGATTCTGACTCTATGTCAAAGAGTCTTAGGTAGTTAGAAAGCAGCTATTTCAAAATCATCTCACATTCGTTCTTCACTAAAAACTTTCCTCCACTTTAAGCATATCTATAAAGCTACCTGGATTGCTTTCTTCTGAGCAGTTAAATCAAAGAATAGAACCTCTTTGCAGAATCTTCTAATTTGCTTATCAAATTCGCGTCACGCATTTACCGCGCCCTAAAACGACAACCGAAGAGAGAAGAATCCCGAACAAAAGTAGAGAGAAAAGAACATCTTATGGCAAGTGCTTAAAGAAATGACTCAGCAGTGTCTTCTCCATAAACCTTGCGATTCTTCACTTGCATGCCTGGGCGTATGACTTTAACGAGACAATTGTGAAGACTTGATGAACTTCATCATCATTAAACCAAAAATGGTCTTCTTTACATTGGAATTGCAACGGAAACCCACGTCGAAACAAAAAAATGAGTGAGAACCCCAGACAAGCCCAAGCATTAAGTCTGAAGTCAGAAGTCTGCCCACCAGTTTAGTGTTTGTTCTTATAGAGATGGTCGAGTGTCGGCTTTGCTGATTGTTATTCATTGGCAGTCGGTTAATCAGCTAACTTTCTGTACGTTTGACCCAATTTGCCATTTCAGGAAATTCATTCACCTTTTTAAGCTTAATTGATTTTGGTTGTTGTGGTTTGCTTTTCTTTATCTGTTGACACCTTTCTTTTATTGAGTATAAACTTTTCACAGTTATGTTTTTTGATTTTGTTTTGCGAATTTCAAACACGTTTCAGTCGCGGCACATAGAATCCGTTAATGCGCTTGGCAGGCATGGCCAAACTTCTGATAAGTTTTTGATGTAAACAATTTCTGAGCAGGCCGTATCCAAAAAATATTATTCAAAATCCAATTGGAACGCGTTGCGCATGCGCTTCGTGAGGCGCTCGCGTCTTGACTGATTACAAGACTTGAGTCTGCTCAAGCGCAGACTTGCAGACCCAGTCTACAACTGCCGACCAGGTTTGACACACATGTTGCAGTTGCAAGGCGTTTGAAGTTGGTTAAAGTTAAGCAGTACTTTAACTTGTTGCCAAATTAGGTTTTCTTTGCTTTATTTCAGTTCAACGACCATCGTTAACAATCTAACAATTTCTCCACGAGCCCTGCCAAATTGTCAGCGAGCTGTTTGCCAGACACATAATTTTAACATTTACTTGACAGGCAAAAACCAATTCAACTTGTTGTCAACTAAAACACAAGCCTTGACTGCGACATGAAACAAACACACGTGCATGGTGAGAATTTGAAAATATAATTTCACTCTCTGCTCTTGTCAACTTATCTTAGAGCGGGGAATCTTCAGGATAGGATCAAATAAAAGTACGAGAAAAGTACTCAGCCAAAGTTTCTTTGTGACTGTTGAAATGCTGCTAGTTAACATATGTAAATGAATGTAAATTAACATAATTCTCAACAGCTTACATGAACTTTGACAGCTGCAGTCAAGTTTCAAGTTTGATTTGATCTGCCAAGCAAATCTTGTTTGAACTGGTTTGACAGACAAGTTGGAGTTGGAGCATGATTAAATAGTACAGCAAAGGTCGATCTACTTTTTGACTTGACTCCAACCACAACTTAACAACAATTTTGAATCCGCCCAGCGGTCGCTTGGGTATATTAATTAATTACCAGCTCAGCTCACTGCGAACCGATTATATCACACTCAGCGTTTGGGCATTTTAAAACGCATTGATATGTAAATTTTGTACTCATTACGTTTGGCATTGCAATAAAATGTAAACGAAAATGAAACCGCATAGCTGCCAAGTTCAACTGTTGGCCAAAAGAAAGATGTTTGAAAATTACATCACATATATATTTTCATGTCGCCTTTAAACTTGAACCGGCATTCAGGTTTTTAGTTTCTTCGCATAAATCAGTGGCAAGTCTTAAGCAGCTGGAAGTGGTCAAAACTTCAACACTTTTATCTCTGTCACTGCCATGTGACTTTTCAAATGTAAATACAAAATGTATGCACATTTTTGTTATGGTTTTCAGCTTTTTTTTACTCCCCCTTTTTTTGGTGCGTTGCTTTACAAAAAACCGATTCGTTTATTTATTAAAACAAATAACAGCAAAAAAATAAAAATGAAAAATGCAAACAACTTTCACTTTGAAATGCGTTGGCGTCGTTCGTCATTGGAATCAGCTAACGTATCATTTTGATAGGGCTCATTTGTGTGTGTGTGTGTGTGTGTGTGTGTGTGTGGCTGGGGTAGGTCAGTTATTTCAGTTGCGGTTTCACGTATTATATGGCTAACAATTGAATTGCCTCTACGGCTGAGTGCCAATAAAAAAGAGCTATTGATGTCAATTAATCATTGCTAGCAAAAATTTAATTAACATTTGGCGAGCGGGGCTTTGAGGTCAGCTTGCGGCAGATAAATATTTATGCATTTCATATGAAATAACTGGAAATTACATGAAAGTTAACAAAAAGTTGCGGTTAATTTTATATTTTATTTTGGTATGCATATTTATTTTATTTACAATGTTTCAGCTCATTTCAACTCCATTGAATTGTGTAAACATTTCTATATATTTTATTTTGGTATGCATGTTTATTTTATTTGAAATATTTTTCAACCATTTCAATTGCTAATAATCGATAACCGCATTTGCCAAACCTTCAAATTTTATAAAATTTTCTAAATATTTGCAACCGTTTAATGCTTGGTTTTTAAACGTTTGTAGCCACTTGAAGCTAGTGTTCCAAATACTTGAATGGGATCGCAATGTGAACCAAACATATAGCAAAAAAAAAAAAAAAATCACAATTGGGCCGCGGGCTCTTTGCTTGTTCAATGCATTAATGACACCTGGCAGCCGGAAACCGGGTGCAGCTGCCACCACACCCTGCCCCCCCCCCCCCTTCTTTACTTCGCTCCCCCTCTTATGGGCCTTTAGGCCTAACACACAGACTCACACACCTTGGTGCCTTTGAGTGTCGAAGCAGCGGCGAAGCTCGTTGATCTCTGCTCCAATTTTGATACGTGGCAACATTTGTGCTGCATTGTGCAACTTGCCACGCGTTCGAGGCAGCTGCAAATAGCCATAGAAACCATAGATGCAGATTACTGCTGCACCCAGGTGCCGCCTTTTTTTCTGTTGCTACTGCCCCTCCCTCTGCCGCTTGCCGCTTGCCCCTTGCTTGTTTGCTGTGCACACTTTCGATTTTTCATATGTCTTTTTATGGTCGGATTTATCGCTTTATGCGTTCGAATTGCAACACGTTTCTTTACCGATAAATGTTGCTTGCAATTGGACCTGCACCTTTATGGTCGTTTTCCTGTGTGTACACCCCCCGCTTCCCCAGTCACTCCCCCTCCCCCATCTAATCCCCTTCCCACACACCAAGTTGCCATTGTTTGATTCGCACGTGTGCGCAAAACCAAGTCAAAGAAATTGTTAAGAAATTTTGTCTTGTTTGGTCTTTCCCCATTTTCCGTGCCGAGTCAGCAAAAAAAGTTTTTCGCCCAACAAGGAAACAATACATTAGCCATATGCGCACTTTCTATATATATATATATAAGAAGAAGAAGAAGAAGAAGAAGGAGAAGGCCAAAAAAAGACACCATTCATTTTTGAAATGAAATTAAGGCAACTTTTTTGTTCTGCAACAAAAACAACTTAAATCTGTGTTTGTGTTTCCTCTTACAAAACAAGCCGAGCTAACAAATTATTTAGTAGAACAAGCAAGCAAATAAAACATAAAATATCATTAGACCAAATAATGCTTACATCTGCCTTGGCTTCCATCTTATTAACATTAACTTAAATATTTGCAGAGACTCGTCCTAATCAGTGGCAACATGTAGGTTTAATAAACTTTTTACTGTACAGCAATTCTGAGAATTGCAATATTTTAGTGACAAGACAAGATTAAAGATTTCTCAATCATTAATCAGTTAAGTCTCTACTCAACGTAAGCCCAGATCAATGGCCCTCTTGCAATGGGGATTACGTTCATAATCATAAAATAAGTATACTTAAATGCACTCATTGCACAATTGTCAGATGATGCAACAACTACAACAACAACAACAAAGATAATACGTATGTAAGTAAGCTGTATTACAAGACTGACAACAACTAAAAAACAACAACAATTTTGCTGAGGGCCAAAACAAATCGCCAGCAGCTTTAACAACAGCAAATCTTAAATCATCAAGTTGCAGATGAAGCTGAAGCTGCGTCAAAAGATGCTGAAGAGTTCAAGTGGCACTGGCATAAAACATCATTTAAAATTACAACAATAGCAACAACAAGAACAACAACAAGAAAACAAAACTGCAACGCCATCTCCAACTTTGTCTTAAATTGGTCAAATCTTTAATTTTTTTTATGGTTTTGAGCTGTGTTTGCAGTTTGCTTTTATATTTAGTTTTTTGGGCTTTTGTTTATCTTTGACGAGTTTTAATTTGTTTTTGTTGATTGCTGTTTGTCTTCTTTTGTTTTTTGTTGATTTTTATGCTAAGCTTGCCCAATTTTTGCTTTGTTGTTTTCGTGCATCAAAACCTTTTTGCACATTGTTTTTCTGTTTTTTGTGGGTGCGCTGCGAAAATTATTAAAATTTTTAACAGTTTTAATTGACAAACTAAAAGAAAGCTCCATTATATCATAATTGGCATAATGTTGGGCTAAGGGTTAAGAAACATTCAAGTTGGGCATAATATTTGGGAAATAATATATTGTGAAATATAAAGCATAATTATTCTTTTATTAAATCTAGAAAAAGCTTGGAGGCGTGCAGAAAATATTATATTAAGAAAATGTTTTCATTCTGTGTTACTTATTCGTTTTAATGAAAGTTTCTCTGTTGATTAATAATAGTTCAATATACGAGTATATCAATAGGGGGGCTATATATTCATAATTAGGCTTGTTTTTGTGTTCAGTTATGGATAAAATTAAATACATATATTGAAAATTTAAAGTTTCTACCTATTATAATATCTGACATTAACTTTTTCATACAGACATACCTTATGGGATTGGAGATGCTTCCTTCTGCTTATCATTTTACTCTTACGCCGATTTTTAATTGGTTCACGTGACAAATTCTTAACTTATTAAAATGAAAGTCTAACTAATTATTCATACATGTTTCTCAGACCACAAAATGCTGCTTATATTTAATTCATCGCTCATTTTCATTACAACACATTTAATCTACACTTTGAATGTGATTTTCATGCTTACATCATTAGCAGTCATTTGCACGTTCTAGTTAATAATTTATAATTAGTCACATTAGATACTCATAATCAGAATTGTGATATCCGCTTAATCTAGTTTCGTGTGTTTAGTTTAGAAATCACTTTTGATCACATTAAACAGTTTTCATTCAGTTTTCCTTCGGTTTCGTGGTACATTAAATGATTTAATGATTTCAGCTGCGGCAGCCATAAAAATAAAGGTTATTTTTTGTATTTTGTGTGGTTTCTAATATTTGTTGTTATTTTTGTTAACGAAGCGTTAAAAAGCACCAACAGCTAAATGGCAACAAACTGTTGCCTGTTAAACAACTAACGAATAATAGACAAAAAACTGTATCTCACAGATACATGGACGCAGAATTAACTGAGCCTAAGTTTTTTCACGCGTGGCAAATTTTCAATTTTGTGTTTAGCTGTTGTTTCAGTTGTTGTTGCCGTTGTAGTTTTTCGGTTTCAAGTGCAGCATGCACTTGTTGCACATGTTGCAATAGCAGAAGAAAAAGTGAAACTTGTTGGGGTATCTGACAGATACACACGAAGATATAATTACGACTCAGTGCAGCATGCAAAATGAAAAGCGAAACAAACTTAATGAAGTGTGTGATAAGCGCTGTGAAAAACGCAACCCACAACAAACAACACACACAATACACACACACACACACACAACACACTTCGAGTATCTTCATCTTTTGCATCTGAGACTCAGATGTTTTCCAGTGCGGAAGTGCAAAAAACAAGAAACAAATCTTTTTTCTCTGGCCAATAGACAATAACAATGCACAATGTACACACACACAAACACACACACAAGCACACACACCAAAAATTAAGTGTACACATTTTGTATCTTGAACTTGAGGCATCATCGAGCAAGCTCTGTATATTTTTGTGTGTGGGTGTCTACTGTAGAACGGAACGTGGGACGAGTGGAAGGTGTAGTCGAACATGAAAAGATCTGAGAACTGGGATCTCAGATTGGGTGTGCTTGTCACGCATATGTGACTTTTTTCGAATTCGCTTTTAGCAACACAAATACTCACATACATACACACACACACACATATATATACACACATAAATGTATTAAATTATTGTTGTTACTATTTTATTTGTGATTTTAAAGTATTTTAATAATTCTCATATTTTGAAATCACAGACAATTATATTTGTATAATAAATAGGTGGATATTTATATATATATTTATATTTATATTTATAAAAGCCAAACAACCAAACAACACTTAAAATCATATTAAGTTGATTATAAAAATAATTGTTTCTTCATTCAGTTCTACGATCATATTTTACTTAGAAAATATAAAAAGTTTAAGCTAAAATTATATTTAGTTTAATTTGAAGTGCTTTAATGGTTTTTAAATTTGATTATTCTAATGATCATTCCAACAATCATATAATAAAGTAAACTTTTTTCATATTTATCATCAGTCAATTCTATAACAACTCAAATAGTATGCTTTACTTGTCAATCGATGTCATAAATCAATCGGCTTAAGTCCCCGAAACAAATCCCCATTCAAAACACCCACAAATCCCTATAACAATTTGCATTTACAGCTAATCAACTTGCTGCAACAGAAAACAAACAACATGAATAAATCACAACTCTCATAAATCAAATAGTTACACGGAACTTACAACTGCATGAATTATGATTAATCAATAATGTAATATTCGAGTTTCATGGGTTTCATGAACTCCTTCCAAATGCCTTTAATTATTCATTAGCGAAGGAGAAAAAAATCCGAAATCCGTTTGCAGCTGGGAAAAGATGCTGATGACAAGTTCAATGGCTTACGCGGCGTATGCGCAATTTACATTGTGCGCTCAAAATAATATTAATAAAATGCCGTCGCCTTTAATCAGTAGGAGTAATTACGCATACATATACAAATATCTGCACATATGCAAATATGCATAATTAAGATTAACATAATTACGTTTTTAATTGGCAGCTGCCGCAAAAACAGTTAATATAAAAAGAAGAAAAAAGAAAAATAAACCGCTTGGAAAGTTTCAGTTTCAAATTGAACTCAATTTGTTTGCTGCTGCTGCTGCTGATGCTGCTGCTGCTATAGCCTGATGGCGTTTATTGAAATTGATGCCTCGGTTAGTCCATGATAATGATATCGATTCGAAAACATGCCATTTAATTAAGTAGTTCACTTCACTTCCACAGCCAACTGGCTTCACATTTTAATTTACTGTGCTGTGGCTTTGATTGCAAAGTGCGTTTAAAAAATGTAAAATATGTTTGAAAAGCTTAGTAGCTAAGAGAGTTGTTTTTCATGTTCCTTTTATTCTAATATGTTTGTAATTTTTTGTATATTTTACAGTGTAATTTGCCGAGTGTAAACAATTTAATCGATGCTGTGTCGAAAGAAAATGAGACAACTTTGAGAGATTATTCCATTATTGCTGTTGACGGTGAGTGATTTGCTTATTTTTATTTTGCCTGCATTTTACAGACTTACTTTAAATGAGTCTAGGTTTGTTTAAAACGACATTTGCACTCAGTTTCATATTCGAATATTTTTTTGGTTGCTTAAAATTCGCACAAGGCCTTTAAATTTGGTCCGCAATACAGATGATGTTTATACGGCCAGATCATAATATCAAATCATTATAATCATTATGATTATTATTGTGATAGACCTGACTTTAATTGCCTCAGCAAAGACAACAATTGAGTTGATTTATTGAATCGTTTTTTTTTTTATTTATTTGCAGCTTGGACTCCTATTTCCAGTCTTGGCCACCGCCCCTGTAACGAGCGTTTTTAATGCGATTTTATTTGCTTTGCCTCGAAACCATGAAAATCATATAGATAAATAGCCCAAATAAAAGACGAAAAAAGCCGAAAAAACAACAAAACTTCAAATTTTCGTATATTCATCAGCGTAATAATCATTATGATGATTTTGATCTTGACGTTAAAATGTCGCGATTTTTAACACCTTTTTTTTGCGAATTTCTCGTTGGGTATTTATCTTTCTTTAATCAGCTAATCACTACTATAAGGAAATCGATGACTCTGTATTTGACTTAAGTCTTTTGGTATTTATGCAAATTTTTTAGTTTATTTAATACATTTTTTTGTCCATTTGCGTTTAAAGTGTAGTGATTAAATAAATCGGTAAGCATTAGTTGCTAGCTAAGATTAATAGATAGATCATATGTGGGGAATAGGCTTAGGCTGTTCGAAGAAACCCAATACTCGCTCAAGTCAAGGTCATAATTTAAGCCTTAAAACATGGCTCAAACAGCTCATGTTAGCCATCATTTATTTGTGGCCATAAGCGTTAACCAATTAATGAGTACAACGAAAACAAAAAAGCATGAGTCGATGAAGGTCTCAAAACTGACACTGCATTCGATACCATAACTAAATATATGTAAATATAAATATATCTATTCATTAGAAAAACCCCCTCCCAGAGGGGAGGCCTTTGGGCCACCTTATATGTCAAATGGTTCACTGCCCTAATGAGACGGGCCACAAAGCAGCCAAAGCTTCTCCTTCCCCTCTTCCGCCTCTTGGCCAGATTGTGCAATTGTAACGTGGCCAAAAAAAAACATTAATTGTCCGCCACTGTTGCTTTTGGCCAAATCTCTGTTTGTGTTTGTCGCAATCCGTCTGGCAATTGCAGTCGGTTTGCAGCATGTGGCAAGAATGACCATAAAACGCAATTTGAGCCTGTCTAATTTATACGACAAGAGCAACAAAATGTGAAACCAAAAAATTCGTCATTAATGAATGTGATATTTTCGCTAATTAATGTTACACTCGAGACTCAAGACGCAATGTGGCAGGCAGACGCAGAGTCAACAGGCGTGGCAGTCAGCTTGCAACATGCCGCAACATGTTCGCTTCGAACTTCCAACTTTGCAAATTAATCAAATTAATCAACTGTTTTCTGCTACTTCATTTTTTTATTTTGTTTTTTTTTTAACTCACTGCCACTGCCAAATTTGGTTGTCTGCTTAACGGTTCGCCTTTAGACCATATGTCTGATAAATATCAGCTATATATATATATATATATAGCCTCTAAATGCCATTGCGGTTTTTGTGTGGCCGCCCAAGAACCCAAAAAAAAAGAAAAAAGATTCATTGTTTTTTTTATGTACGTGCCTGGCTTGCTAATTATCAGACAACAATTTTTTTATTGTTTATATTTTGAGCCCACACTGTGCTTCTTCTTCCTCTTGTGTTGCAAAATATTTGGTTGAATGTTTTTTTTTAATTTTCGCTTTTGTTTGCAGCTATTTATTTTGTTTAGCCACACACAGAATATTAATAATAACGAATGTCACTTAACAAACTCAAACTGTACATTTTATGGTATTTATTTCATTCGTACATTTATTTGTGTCTGTAAATTTTGCAATTCATTTGAATGTTTCTTTGGAATGCGCTCAACATTCTTGTGTATTACAAATGCGACACAAAAGCTGCGTTTACAAACTTTAATGCACTGTTAAACTAAACAGAGCCAAAAAACCATGACGAAGTTTCCACAAAGCTTTGACAAAGTGAATGCAGTATAAAATCGCATTGGAACTGTCCAAAAGTGGATTTTTTCATTTACATTGGGTAAAAGGTCTTCTCTCTTTCTTTGTTCTATTTCTATGATCAGTATTCTTGCAAGATATATAAATCTATATCGAAGAGTAAGAAAATATATATCAAATTGTGGTTTTATCGATTCTTATCGATAAATGCGAAACGGGGGCAGTTTTCGATAAAATGAAATGAGATTTAAATGCGTTAAATGAGAACTTTAATCAAAATTTGAAATCTCCAGCTCTTATAATCTCTGAGATCAAGCAGACAGATGAATATGCCAAAATAGACTCAGCTTTTGTATTTTTTATTATTAACTTATTTACCCAACTTTTCCTTACACAACAAACACATTTTCTCAATATTGATGGATGTTTTAATATATAAAATATATAATCGATTAGCTCATCTATATATTTGAATGGGCTAACATTAATATTGAGTTAGGTCTTATAAAACAATTTAATTAATGGAACAAATATTTCTAATGCAAATCAGTTTGAAATGCAAACGAAAAGCGCGAGTTAATCAATAAAGAGTTCAAAAGCAAAAGACCGCAAAAGAGGTTAAAATACCAAAGAAATTGATGATAAAAACAAAACGCACAACATAAACAAGAAAATAAAAAAGAAAAACGATTTTGAATGGGGCAAGAGGAATGGGGAAATGGGAATGGAAAAGAGCAGGCATGAGAAATGGGATAATCAATGAAAACAAACGAATGTGGTTAAACTTGAAAACTCAGCATAACCTTAAGCTAAATCAAACTGATCAAATCAAGAAGCAGCTGCATTAATTGGTTGGCCAAAATGGTTAAGCGGTTTTTTGCGGTTTGTTTTTAGCAGGAAGCTAATCTTTTCAACGGGTTTATTGTCGTCTTTTGATTGCAAGCAATCCATTTTTGGAGTGTGTGCAATAAAATTGTTTAATTTACTCTCCCAATTGCGGCAAATTCATTTCAGTTAAATACGCAATTCGCCTGATGCTGCAGCTACCAGCTAACAGCCTCCCCTCCAACCGCCCCCATCCCGCACCTAACTGTATTTAACAACAACAATTGACTTTCACTTTTGGACCGCCTGGTTATTTTGGGCAGGTCAGTTATTTGTAGACTTGTTTGCTTGGCTTATAGCACAAGTCTCTTGGCCGGGACAAAAGCACTTGCAATGCTTGACTGCATTTTGCGATTTGGGCCGCGTTTCGAACTCATATAATTATGGTGTTTTTTTTGGATTTTCTTTCTTTCTGATATACCCTGCACTTAACTGATTGCCGAGCATATTTAAACGTCTCGTTTGTCTGATTGATTATATAAGTTTAAAGTGGAATAATTGGTAAGTGGGCTTGGTGTAAATAAGTGTAATTATTGTTTAGATATATCTAAACCCAATTGATTTTGAAAATGTGCTAAGCACCCAATAAGCACAAGAAAAGATATCAAGGTTAAAGTTTATGAATTGGCTTGAAATGTTTTTCATTACTTCCGTATTTTGTTCTGGTTCTATTTTAATTGTAATTCAATTGGTCAAGTTGTGATTCCAGTTTCTGTTTGACAACCTGATCAAAAAATTATTCCCTCGTTAGACAACTTCAATTCCTACGTGGCTATTTGTAGGGTATCTGCAAAGCTTAGCACATCCATTGCCAACATTCTAGCCTGTTTACTTTTGTTAACTGACTAACATAATGGCCAAGTCTGGTGCTTGGACGCTGGCTAACTTAAATGTTGTAATATAATTTTAATTTGTACCAGAAATGATTGCCAATTGTCGGTGCTTTATTTTGATTATACAATTTTTGGCTTGCTGTTATTTTTGTTATTGTTCGAAAGTGTTCGAAGCAATTCCAGTTTTTGAGTGCTATTTTAACTAAAAATTGAACACACAATTTGTGTAATGACTTTTATTTACTTTAATTTGGGCTTTAGTGCCGGGGGGCGTAAGTGCTTAAAAAATATAAATTACTGTGGCGATAAGTTGGGGCAGATAATGGAAAGAGACAGAAACCCTAATTGAGTGTTGTAGGACGCCGCTGATGGAGTTTAGCAAATATAATTAGCGCTAACAAGTATTTATCTTAGGCTAACTCAGGCAGGCTGTAAATTCGATAACCTTGCAGGTGGCCGATATCTAAATTAAAACTATAAATTAAGACAGAAAAAAGATCCCCAACCGATTATTTCCTTGAAAGCTATATGATATAGTAGTAATGAAGTTGATATTGAGTCTTTGAACTTGGCAAACAAAACGAAAACCCATTTTCCAATTGATCTTTCCTATGTTTTTGGATTGTTAAAATTGAATACTTTAAAGATACATCGACAATTTATGGTATTCTAGTATTATTCTTCCACTTTCATTTCAACTATCAATCAGTTGAATCAGTATTGAATTAAATTCAATGTGAACTACTTTAAAAAGTTTTCGTTTGTCAAATGAGTTCTCTTCATCGATTTGTGGCATAAGCCACACAAATTGTCATTGTCATAATTGTTGCTTGCAACAATTATGAATCCTTGCATGTCAAATTCAGCTTTGTCGCTTTTGTGACAATTAAATGGCTTGTCAATATTTAATGGCCAACAATTAGTGGCTTTTATCGCATGCCGTTAACAATTGAAGCGGTCTCTTTGGCCACAAGTGGAAAGTAATCTTTATGGCCAGATTTCACTGGCATAGAATTTAATTCTTTTACTCTTTTTCTCTATGCTATTGATTATTAAAGAGTGAACTGATTGCGGTCTTCAGTTTGTTGCGTAACCGGTTGTTATTTGGGGGCGTTTGCCACGCCCCCACGCCCCAACGCACGCACGAAAAACGCACTTAAATTTTCAGTTGGCAATTGTGACCCAGTTTCTGGTAAATCAAATGCAAATTTATGCAGCTTTGGCAAACATTTTGTGTTATGAATTATACGTTGTTTGTTGCCTGTTTTCTTGTTGTGCATTTAGTTCTAATTTGGCCAATACATCAGTTTTGCAAGCGACTTAAGCCAATCAATTTGCGGCCAATTAAACCGGCAGATTTTGCAGCCTTGACCAAATACTTGAACCGCATTTTTGTAAAGTGCGCTTATCGAATTTTTAAACAAGCCAACAACATGAATATGTGAAAACAACATTTTTTGCTTGTTGAAGCTTGAATACACTTATAGCTATAATTATATTATATAACTTGATATTTACATCAAGTATATTAAAATCAGGCAGTCAATTCGTAAAAGAAACCACAACTTAGAACTGGCACCAAAATTCAACATTATTTTAAAGAACCATTCACAAAAACCGATATTATTAGTGGGATATGACTAAATCGACTCGCCTCTTGTTGCTAATCAAGGTTATATATACTTTATAAGTTTGTAAATGCTTCCTGCCTGTTACATGCTTTTAAGCAACTTTATTTTACACCCTTCGCCCATTTTCAAGGTATTAAACAGATTGGCTTACATAGAAAGTAAGCCGAATAGGCAACAATATTGAACAGCCAAATATATTTTATTTATTTATAGTAATGCCAAGTTGCTTAGCTCAGTATAAAATGAACTAACCATTCAGGTTAGGGTATTTGAAATCGAAGTGCAGGCAATAAAAACACAAACAACTTGGCGCAGTTGCGCTTCAAAATGTTTATGCGCCGTTTATTTTATTTAACTTTACTGTTTTTTACTTTATTTCATTTTTTTATTTTTGGTTTTATTTTATGTTCATTTGGAGAAGAAGAAGCCGCTCAAAATGCTGTGCATGCCGATGAAATTGAATTTGATGTGCGGCCAAAACGCTGACAGGGTCGAGTTGAGTTGAGTTAAGTTGTCTAAATGACGTTGTCACTCACAAGTGTGTGTGTGTGTGTGTGTCGTGTGTATATTGTGTGTGTGCTAATGTAAATGCTCAGATGAGTGCACTAAATAACTCAAGTGTGGATCGGACTTTAAGTGCCTGTTTATTATTGAAAGCCCTTACGGATAACCTTCTTATCTGATTTCTCAAAAGCTGAGAGCTCTGCTTGTCAATGTATTTTTAGTTTAATAATTCATTAAGCTTTTCATAGGGTATTATTATAGCCTGATATTTGAAGAAAACGTCTGCAAACTCGAAAGCTATATCTATGCCTGATCAGCATTACTAATCGATTGACTTAGCCAACTAGGTGTATTGGTAGCTCAGTTTTAAAACTATCTTGATGTAGTTTGGCATATATCAGTATGTAATGGAGCAAGTCAGATCAGATTATAAAAGTCTTACTTATTTTTATATCAAAAATGTTACTCAAAGTCAGATTTAAATTGCTGGCATTTTATACAAAAGTGTTGCCTACTTTTAAGCGCCATAAATATTATATAAAAAATGTGATATAATAGAATTAAGCATTTGTTGTGGCATTAGGCTTAATAATAAGTATTATTGTGTAGTGGTATTATTTTGGTATGTGAGATTTGCCAAAATTAAAGCATTATGAAGCGAAGTGATTAGCTTTTAAAAATCCCATTCACCTTAATTATAATTAATTGTCTTGAAAATGAAACTGAACAAAAATATAGTTCATTTTTGATTAAGAACCAACAGCTTCTCTTAATAAACAAATTAATAAATGGCTAAAATTCTAGTTAGCAATTTAATATTCCAAATTTATAAATGCGTCTTGCATTTTGTTGTTCAACCAAAGAAGTAGAGCAAAATTAATTATATAATCTTAGAGTTGTTTGCACAAGTGTTGTGGGCCAAGAAACTCTTGATTTCAATGTCGTCTTAAGTCAAAGTCTGAGGCCATCGAGCAGAGATCGCATTGAGAGAACTATAAATAGCTGCCGACTGTGGCCAGAAAGTTAACACAACTTTCTAAGATGAAATACGGATTGGTTTTGTCAGTGCTGCTGTTGATCCTTTTCAGCAGTTTGATTGGGGGACAATACAACTACGCGAGCAGCCTGACAGGAACCGGAATCAGCAGCAATACGCCCCGGATTTGCGTCCTGTCGAACTGCAACTACTATGGGACCACAAGTGTCTGCGGCCGTCTTGGTAGCTCCAATCTCTGCAAGCGTTTCAGAAACAACTGCCTAATGCGCTACGAGACTTGTGTCAATCGCATAACCTACACCGCTGTATCCATGAGCTTCTGTTCCAATATAGCAGTTGGCAGTCGAAGGCAATGCTCAGGCAGCTCCTCCTCTTCCTCATCCATTTTTGGTACTGGCTCCACATATAATTCAAATGTTCGGCCAATTGTTATAAGAACCCGTCGCGGTTAATAATTTTCAAAATAAAAATAGAGTATATAAAGATATATGTATTAAAAAAAAACACAACAACAGATATAAATAAACAATGTTTTTAGCACAAATTTGACAATGTTACCAAGGTTATTCGCACTTTTACATAAATATTTGTGCAACTGTTGAACACAAACAAGCCGAGTTAAGACAAAGCGAAACTAGGAAGTGTTTTTTACGTTTTTTATTCATGCCAACTTTGGATCTATAAAAGCGAATAACAACTAAAAAATTATACGACATTATTAGATACTAGTTGTAGCATGAAGACTGCTTTAATTATAACATTCATTTTGGGCCTGATTCTCTTGGCCATCTCCAGCGATACGAAAGTCGAGGCGGGAAGGGTGGAGCGATGCCAACGCCGTGTCCGAGCCAATTGTAGAAACAGTGGCAGAAGATGCATTCGCCATGGTCGCAGCAATCTCTGTGAGCTGCGCAGCAATAATTGCCAGATAAGGTTAGCCAATTGCAGAAGTAGCACCAGAGGAAGTAAGTCGAAAATAGAATAACCCCAAAAGGACTCTCACTTATTTTGCCAACTGTCAATTTCAGTATATGAAAGGGTAACCATGCGACTCTGTGCAGGTATACAAGTCAATGACAAGCAACCATGCGGCTCCAACGGCAGCAGCAACAGCAACAACAGCAACAACGAGGGGACACCAATTTATTATGCCCTTTGAAGATGTATTTGTGCATATTATTTGCATATGTTAAAATACATATTCGGATGACAATAAAACAGTGTTAAATAATTTATAATTTGCAGGGGATATTGCCATTTCTTAATTTAAATTGAATATTATAATTCTTTTAACAGTAGATCACTTATGTTAAATATAACAAAATGATGTTATTAACAGCTGCTTAAGTTATTAGCATTATGCAAACACTGCTTAACATAATGCAATTCTCTTAACAGTAAATCACTTTTGATTAGATTAACATTAGCTTAACATGAGCAAATTAGTTTCTTAACAGCAGGTTAACTGACCCACATAATAAAGTTAAAGTGTAAAGCTTTTTTGTGCTAACTTAATTTAACAAACCTTAAGTGAAGTCCAATTTAAATATTTGAAAGCTTAAGCATTTTGCAGTGTTATTTACACATCGGATTAGAAAGCATCCCATGCTCTAATCTTAAAATATCTTGTGACAATGTACACACACACACACATACATACATATACACAATTAGTAAAAGACTTTTGTTGTTAGCAGTATTTTCTAATTGCATCCGCAGGCGTTTTTCCTAATGCCACAATACAAAAAGCAAACGAAAAACGTACTTTCATAAATTATACAACCAGAGCCCGTGTGTGTGTGTATGTATGTGTATTGTGTTGTGTATGTGTGTGTGTGTGACAACCATAACCATAATTTGTTGTTGTGGTTGTTGTTTTGCCTTGAAAATGTGCAATTTATGGCAAATTCGTTTTTATGTTATGCGATTGCAATTAAAAAGCAACGCACACAAAAACTACTTCATAACTCATTGCAATAGCTCTCTCTCCCTCCCTCTCTCTCTCTGCATCTCCGTGTGTGAGTGTGTGTGTTTCAATGCCATACTCACACACCAACACACGAATACACACACGAACAAACGTCAAATGCTAAAATGAGTAATTGTTGCGCTTTCCCTTGGCGCCTTGCTGGGACAATCGGAAATGCAATCATCAAAATGGACGATCTGCTGTTTCCGGTTTGACAAACGCGCTTCGAATGCTTAGCTGCACGATTTGTGCATCATTTATTGGCCCACTGAAACGCTTTAGCAATGTGTAAAGCCCAAAACAAATTGCTTTAATGCGAAACCAGTTTAAATTCGGTGCTTTGGGATTTATTTTTAAGCAATTGCAAAGAGTCTTATTACCACATCCAGAACCCATTGGAAATGAGTATCATCAAAAACGCAATTTGAAAAGCCTTGTGTCAAGAGTGTTGCACCAGCTCGCATTTAAATACCCCCACAAACCTATCGACTGACTCTAGTTGACATTAAATAGAACGTAAATACCTAATCCAGATCAAGTTTATTTCATATTATCTCTTGGCAGCAGCAAGTGTGAAACTTTCATTCGAAATCTATGTATCAAAAAGCTGACATTATTGATAACAGCTCTTCTTTCAATTAATTAATAACAGTCACAATTGACATATTATTGATAAGCCGTAAACATTTCATTATATTATATTATATTATTATTAGCACTCTCTCACTTTACTCTGTCTCTCTCTAGATTCGAGCATTCCAGCTTGCTAGGTGCAGAATCTTAAACACCCTAAGTAATTAATTATAAATTAACTTACCAGCTACCTCAACATGCCAGCTGACCCAGTTTCAAGCCAATCTTCTATGCCTTAATTCAGCATTCAAATATAATCATATGCTTAGCTGGCTAGCTGATTGTAAGCCATTTGGGCCTTGTTTGTTTGTCCACCAATAATAATATTGACTTTTTGACTTTTACTGTCTCAGCACTTGGCAAACAAAGTTAACGCCGCATTCAGCTTTCAGCTCTTACTTTTTCTTTGATAAATATTTACAGATTTTAATTACGATTCGGCTATATAAAATGCGATTCGTCTCCGGAATGGATCAGTCTAAATTTAGTTAACTTACAATGATGTCACTTGGCCGTCTCTTAGTCTATTGTTGCATTTTGAGCCAACTGTTGGGAGGACTTCAGGCTCAACTCTTTCTCTTTCGGAATGGTGCCCTCTACTGCAAATGGATGAACAGGAAATTGTGTGACAAAAAGTTCCCGTTCTGTGCCCAAGTCACAACAACGCCGGGGGGCGGGGGGGCGGCAGTAAATAATTGTAAACATTACAAAAGCGAATGTGCGTTTTTAATTGATCAGTGTTTGGGTAGAACTGGTAAGAAAACATCACACTCCAAATTCAAATCGAAAAACTACTTTAACAATTCCCATTCTTCTGAAATTCATAGAATTTGCTCGGACTGCCGTTGGGGTTAATTTCAATCCGGGCTGCCGGGATATTAATCTTGGTACTACTGCAGTGTGTGGAGTGTAAATTTAATAATTATTCAATTGCTTTGCCTATTTATCATACAATATACACATATTTAAATGCTTAATATAACTAAATTTCTTTAAATAGATGAATAAATGTGAAATCGCAGAAATTGTATATTTTATATTAAGTTTTTGGCGAAATAAACACAAACATTTTTATAATTGTATTAGAAACTAAAAGCTAATAATATTAATTAATAATATACACAGCAAAAGAAAAAGTCAAGCTGGAATGATTTAGTATATATCTATATATGCATCCTTCTTCCTGTTCTATACTTTCAAATGAGAGCTCACTAAAATGTATTGCATTTGTTTGTAATTCATTGAATATTCAGGTTGTGTTTATTTTCTCCTGATTCCTCGGCTTATTATGCATTCTCAACTGTTGAGCCTTATCTAAATAAGCACTGCGTATAATTATATTTATAATTATAATTTTAATTACAATTACAATTACAATTACAAGTGCTCTGTTAATTAGTGAGAGATGTAAGCAAACTCAAGTGTTGCTCTTGTGGTTTGGGGTTTGGTTTCAGGGCTCTGCCACTCACAGTCATCCGTTTTCCTTATTTTTCATTATGCAAATCTACACACACACACACACACACACTCATATGAGTACACACACACACACACCCATTCTCCTGAGAGGTGTGCATGTCAGAACCGTTGGCATGTCATGTCAGCCGCTCATTTCGTTGCATGTTCAACTATAAACCTCATTTTGGGTGTGTGTGCATGTGTGTGTGTGTGTGTATACTCTTACAAATAAATAAAACACTTGCATAAAATCTAAGATTCTTCACTTTGGCTAACGAAATCTCTCAAAAATGTTCAATAAACAAAGCAATAAACTAAAGATCAACTGGCACTTTAAGCCAGGCTGCAAAGACGAAAACGGAACCGGAACCGGAACCTCAACTTTAACTATTGAAATTGAGAAACCGAATCGATATTCAATATTTTTTAAAGAACAACTTACACAAACTGATATTATTAGTTCATATAGTATATATATAAAGACCCGAAGCGAATTTTATTATCCTTTAACGGACCCAGCAAACAGCTCAGAAGAATTGTTAGTGTATACAAATAGTCGTAATGACAATTTTTAATTTGGCGTTGAGCAATTTCTTTTGGCAGTTGTAATTTGTTATTTTGTATGCCCTTTGGAGTTTTACATGCTGCATTTTATTACACCTTTTTGAGGCACGACAAGAATGCAGCGCTAAGATTGAGCTACTCAAATGGCCTCAAATTTCCCAATTCGCAGTTGCATGCAATGCTAAAATTATTAACAATGCACACAACCAAAAATATTTTCATTTAAGGTGCACAAAAAGAGTAAATAAAATAGAGAAATAAAATGGTTGTTAACAATTAAAAAACAACGGGTAAACCACTGAAAAAAAAAACTTGACTTTAATTAGTTGCACAGTTGCACAGTTGCATGCCACATAAATTACAAATGGCTTATCGTCGTTTGCTGTTGTTGCAGTTGTTGCAAGGTCAAGCAGTCTGACGAAAATGTCATAAAAAATTTAAAAACAAAATGTAAAAATATAATAACAATCAGTGTGACATTAATCCAGCGAAGGCCAAAGCACCGCAATCTAATTTAAATACCCTGTAAAAGTAGCTAACTAGTTTTGAACGATATATTCAGAGCTGAAGACTATAAAATATGGATATTGATGGGAAATGGATGTGCAACCAGTAAAAAACATAATCGAATTATTCAAAAAGAGGTCACTAAACAAAGAAAACCATAGAATTGTTTAAGAACCAAAGTTCAACTCAATATTCTCAAAATGTTATTTTTTAGAGGGTGATAAATCAAATCACATTTTATTTCCGGTTGCGTTAAAGGTTCTCAACTAGTTCCACATAATTATAGCGATTACTGTAACTGCTTCATACAAAATATTTAATTTATGTTTCGATTCAGAATCTGCAAATTTGAAACAAAAAAGTGGCGTTTTCAGTTCCGTTTATAGCAAAATTTAATACAGTTGAGGTGAATACTAATTCTACAGGGTATTTGCTAGTCTTTTTATGCATTTTTCTTTTGGTTTACTAACTTGTTTGCATTGTCAACCGGGCTAATTATTTTCCATTTTCATTTCACTCTTGTTGTTTGCTCGGCTATTTTTCTGTTTTTGTTTGCCTGTGTTTTGCATTTTTAATGCGCTTTCCAACAACTCGGCTGACATTTTGCCTGCTACTATTAATAGGCTTAAGTGCACTTCCACTCTTGCAATTGAAACAAAGGGCATTTTCTTAGATTGCATTACAAAATATTGCAGACTGTTGCGGGGTTACATAACTTAATAATAAATGGTGTGAAAAAAAGAAAAATGAAAAATATTTGGTATGCCTGAAAATTGCATTCAGTATTGCGAATAATATTTAAGAAATGCTTTGCTTAAGTTTGGCTTTTAGAATGACAGATATTTAATTAAATATTAATCAATTAATACCTTAAAATTTGATGACAATTGAATAATTGGCTATATCGGAGGCAATCGAAGTATCTAAGTAAAAGGCAATATTTCATTAGTATTTAAGGCATTTAATTTTAATGTTCTAATTTGCTAGTTATTATATGAATTATCTTTAAGATAAGTTATACAAGATCCGAGAGTTTGAATAACTATTGGTCTGTGTGTATATACATTTTATCGGAGACGCCTTATTCAATGCCTTATCAAACTTGACCTGCTTCAAGGACATGAAAACTACACTTTGACTGCATTGTTTATCTTTCTGATTTGCTTCGCAACTGTGTGTATACTATGTACACACGTATATACAGTGTATATATTTATTATAGATGAGCTGTTTGTCACGCTAATTGAATAATAACCTCTTCGATTTATACGGTAGCAGAGAGAAGCCAACGGCGAAACTCATCTAAAATTCAGAAAGTGCTTTCTCATTGTAATTGCTTATTTATCCAACATCGACGATTTGATAATTGTGGAAAGATTTGATTACTATCGATTTTGTTGCAAGCTATGAATTTGTAAATTATGCAAATTTGTGTGTTGCTTGCCTCCTTCCTTGCTTGCAGCCGGAAAGCAAATAATTAAAGCCAATTGTAAGTTTAGCTGGGGGTGCATAAATATATTTGGCAGCCTGCTTAGCCAAAAGCTCATTAAACTCCGCCACAAATCGTTTGCAACTAAACAAATAAATCAAGTTCATATGTGAAAAGTTTTGTGTCATTTGCAGCAATAAAATGCAAATTATTTTTAGCTTTACTTTTGGGCGCACAACAAAAAAACTTAAAACAGAAACAGAATCGCACGCAATTCAACGAAAGGGAAGGAAGGCATATATATATATATATATATACGACTTGCTATATTCTTTGTCTATTTGTTAATAACACGAGCCCATTTTCATTTCTGGCTCAACTTTTATTAGTCCTTTCCTTTATTTTTTTCGCTTCTTTTTCTTCTTTCGCCGTTTGGCAACTCAACACGCGGCGCGTCAATGGCAATCAAAAAGTTTGTGGCTTGTGTGTGTGGCAGAGTCAAATCTAATGTCTGACTGTCTGACTGTCTGCCGGTCCCAATTTCCTGTCAATACTCATAAACGTTGCCTGCCCCCCATACCCTCCTGCCACTCCCTCTTCGAATACACTGCTGTAGGCTCTGTTCTGTTCTGTTCTGTTCTGTTTTGTACTGTTCGGTGTCCTGTTCCGTCCTCTTTCGGTGCGAGGGTTTCGTGTCAGTTGCGCGTCCGCAAAAAAAATACCGATTTTCGGATAACAAACAACAGAAAATCGAGAACACGTTAGATTGTGCGTGGCCATGCACGACGAGCAGATATCCTGTGAACAGACTTACAGTGAGTCTTAATTGTGCATTGTTTCGTCGCTGTTGAAAGTAAACATACAGATAGAAAGTTAAGATCAACTTTAACTATTGAGATTGAGAACCAGAAACGAAATTGAAAATTAATTATTAATCCAAAAAGTACCTTAAAGAAACACAAACTTACCCTAAACCTTACAACTTTTTCCGAAATAGGACTCGATTTGAAAGCCTGTTTCAAACAAAGCTCAACTATAATTGTATCTAAGAAGCAATATATTATATTGTTCAACTACAGCTCTTCTTGTTTTTGAATGTCTTAACAAGTGCCTGCTTGGGTTCATTCTAAAAACTGTGGACTGCCTTTAGTGCACATTAAATAAAGAATACTAAAAGGAATCCAGGCAATAGCCAATAGCCAACAGTTAATATGAAAAGAGGTTCTGTCAAAAGTCAGTCACATAAATATTAGCTAGCTTAACTATCCTCTTAATATAATGGAAAGTAATTAAAGAATTGATAAGTACATCTCTCTCCATAACAAGTCAAGCTGCACTAGGCATACTATTTGATGTCTACAGGGTATATAAAGTGAGGGCATAGCATGTAAAATTGTGGCGCCTGCCAGTAACAAAATTGGTGTTGTTGTTTGTACCCGAAACCTACTCCCCGCTTTCGAACCCAATCTCACCGAACAGCGCTTCGCACTCACGATTTATCGATAAAACATGCGCCTAGACAGCAGTAGGAGACATGAAACAACCCCATCCCCTCCCTGTTACGTCTCATTACAGCTTTTGGGACAAGTGGAGGCCAGGAAATTGAAAACCAAAAAACGAAAACGTCAACATTTTGTTTACACACCCAAATATATTTTCTTTTCCATTCATTTTGTTTGCGAAATCAAATTATTGCATGTGCCACCAATTCCAATTTGAGCGGGTGCTAAGAAAACACAAAAAACAAAACGAAATGGGGAAAATATAAAACCCTCCCACCTCCCCTAAAATACACACATCGAATAATTGGCCATTTACGTTGGAAAAAAGCTGTCCAAAGTTTTTGCAGGTCGAACTAGGGAGAAAAAATGCTTGGAAATGAAACTTTGATGAGCTATTTGTCATTTTGACATGTGCTCTGCGAGTGTGCAACCCAAACAACCACCTCCCCATAGCACCTAATAGCAAACATTTGTCTAGACTTCAAGAGGATTGGCATATTGCGCATACGCAATGTCTTACACAACAGTCAAGTGGAATAGTTGAATGGCAGCTGAAGTGCTCCTATCTAAAATATACACAGCTTAAACTTGAATGCTCAAATGTATTTGAGACAAGAACAAATTAAATATGCGAAAAAAAGGGTTCTATGGAGTTGAGTAACAGTAAGCAACTGGCAAAAGAAAGCAGCTTGTACACAAATATTAATAATAATAAATAAACTCTTAGCTATATTTGACTAATTGAAAATAAAAGTTCTCTTGTACCAAAAGCAGCTGTTGTTTATCTCGTTTTATCGATATAAATCGATTTTCGATGGCAATTATAAAACATATAAGTGATTAACTGCAAAAATTTCATTGATACATTATTCATTTAGTAAGACATATCTGAAGTCTTACTTAGGTTTACTTCAAGGCATCTGCTAGTCGTGCTAGTCTCGAATTGAGTCTGCAAAGTTGTTTTTAATTAATATATCAAAGTTATCAACCCATAATATTTATTTTAATTAAGCAGCTCAATTGCTTGCCAACTTTTAAAAGGATCAGCAAACTTTGAGTCAACTTTTCACAAATACTATTTCACTTAATGCTCTCTCACTCACACCACCTTTCCCCCTCTCTCTCTCTCTCTTTCACTCTCTTGCTCTTTCTGTCGATTGCGATTGTAAATTGGCAGGGACAACTTGAAGTTGGCAGGCAAGCAGCTCAAAGCACTTAAGTTCCAACTGGTTAACCCGGCGAGCAGCAAAACTCTAAAATAGTTTCGAGATACGCAAAAAGTGGATTTCGGAATGTGCAAGTTCACTTAGCCTGATTGCAAATGATTGTCATTGGCTATCAGGCTGGCTAGAAAATATGAATGTTCGTGTGGTGTGTGTTATATCAAATAGTATTTGGGCAAAAATGTTCCTTTTTGGATATTTCAGGCATGCCAAATAAATAACATTCCGTATGGCCAACGGAAATGCAGTAACAAATATTTGGCAAAATAAAACAGCGCTCCTTTTGCCCACTTGCGCCGAATTGGGTCAACAAAAATGCTTGGGCTAAGTGCACTGAAAAGCCAACTCAGTTGTGTTCAATTTGTGCTTTAGTCACGTTCTTTCTTACTTTCTTTCATTTTTTTTATATTTAATTTTTTGTTATTTCGTGCAAGTAAGAAAGATGGTTTTCTTGAGCGGGCTCAGGCAAGCGAAAGAATCTGTACTGAAAGCTCTAAGCGGCTGTGATTGACAGCCTAAATACCCTGTTATTAGGTTTGAGTGGGTTTTCTTGGGTTGGGCGTGATGTGAGTTGTATTACAAAGCAAATGTCAATATGGGAATTTGGGCTTTAAGAGACTTTGCATATATGTTACTTAACATTGTGTTAACACTATGTGATGTTAAAGGATTAACAGCGCAGCATAAAAATGTAAGCTGTTAAAGGATTAACAGCGCAACATAAAAATGTTAATGCTCTAACATAATGTTAAGTTAAACGCTGCAACTGCAGCTCTAACAACATGGAAATAGAAAAGTTAGTTAAGAAAATGTTAACAATTGATTGATGTGAGCTTTAGAAGCATGTCTAATCTAAATTCACCGTTACTGCAAGATGTCTGTCTGTCTGTCTCTCTGACTGTCTGTCAAATGTCAAGTGTGCAACATTTTGGTGCGCAAAAAAGTATGCTATGGAAATTAGCTGAAAATTGAAACGTGTCAACATGTCTATTCGGTTTAGTGCTCAAGAATGTTATTCAAGCTTATGCCGGCCTACAAAGAACAAGCTACCTTCTCGCTTTCTCTCTCTCTCTCTCTCTGTCCCCCTTTCTCGTCCTGTCTCTCTCTGCAGTACGTGGACGGTATTAAAAGCCACTCAGCCGCTTTCAACACATGCGACACGTCAACATTCAATTTTGTAATGAAATTTTCATTATAATAAGCATGAGGCATGAGGCATGAGTTGATGAACACACTTCACCCTCCCCGCCCCTCCCCTCCCTCGACTGACTATGAGCTATGGCCTGGCTTGGATTCTGGGCATGAAGTGTGACTGTGACTGTGTGAGTGTGCCTTGTTGCCACGCCCCATGCTAAAGTATTCATGACATTAACTACTCCATGCCGCCCACTTTCGCCGCTCTCTCCAGCACTCTCTCACTCTCACTCATTCTCTCTCTCCTTCTCCCTCTCAGGTCCTGTTCCATTTCCTGCTCCCAGCTGGCTTTTTCCACCCAGCCCAACATGACCTACATTTTCTGGCTGGGCCGCGTAGCTAAGCAACCCCAGTTTGGCTGGTGTGGGAGGCGTGGCAGCTATACCCCAATAAAAAGCATACAAAATTTATAAAAAGCAAATATGTGAGACTGTTTTAGGCGTGTATGACTGACTACTTCATACCCTGTGTGCAGTTTAAAGCTACTGCTTTGCAAGCATATCAAAACCAAAATGCTGCAAATATATATTAGTTTAAACTTTCCTCTTTCCAATTTTATGTAAATTATAAATAAAATGATAAATTATTTGTTGATTAGTTTGCTCACCAACATACATATTGTGTGTGCAATCAAAACACCCTATTCGCAATACGTACAGGGTATACACACACACAGAAAGATGAAATGTAAAAGGAACCAGAAGCGCACGCGGCACGCATAGTCAAGTAAGGCAAGTAACTACCAAAAAACCAGCCTCCTCCCTGGCCCCTCCCTACAACCTGCAGCCATGCAGACCATATAAAAATTGTTTTCGGTTGCTTATTGGCAACAAATTTGCGTGCCGCGCATGCGAAAGCAGCAAGGAAGCAACAACAACAACAGAGCAGCGAGCAGCAGAAGAAGAGCAACTTCATTACAAGGCAAATTTGAACAGGATTTTGGGGCCCAAGCTCGCAATTTAACATTCAACTTTTTGACACTAGAAAAAAGGCCCAAAAGACGATACTCTAATAGAGTCTGAGTGGTGGGTGAGGGGTGTGGGGGGTGTGTTGGGGGGTGTAAACATTTAGAAACGTGTTGACAACTGAATTCTTGCGTACATTTTCATCTAGGCTGTGTGTAGGCCATCAATCACTTTGCCAGCAAACACACAAAAACAAACAAACGCAACAACAACAAAATATTCGCCTGGTTTCTGGCCTAAATCGAATTGGCCTCTTCCTCTTCCGCTTCCGCTCTCACTTCCTCTGAAGCGCTCCCCTGGTTGACTTTTGCACGTGCCAGCATTTTGTTGTCCATTTTGCTTGTTGACTTTGGCTGCCCAAATAGATCACACCCAAAATGTACTTATTCACAAATATTATGCTTCAATCATCAACAGTTTTTTTTCTTTCTTCTTTTTTTACTGGATAGCAACATTGATATATTTGTCAAGAGCAAACAAAAAAGAAAGTTTCGGCATTTTACGCACATCTAATTTAAGCATAGAAAATCGATTTGTTCGAATAAGTATCTATGTGGAATTTTTAAGTATTCCTTGTTGGTTGTGGAAGGACTTTAAGCTGGGAATTTGTTTTATAGACTGCAATCAGTAATGTTATTTAGAGTCCTGTAATTGACAGTTATGTTAATAACAGTTATGCTAAGCTGGGAATTTGCATTATAGAGTATAAACTGTTCATAACAGTAATGTTAATCGAGTTAATGTTATTTAAATGAATGTTCCGAATGTTATGGTAATCGAATTTCCGTTTCCGGTTCCGTAAAATGTTAGTTTTGCTGTAAAAATTATGTATAAATTCCAAATATTTTTTTGTATCCAGTCCCAGTATACACACTTATAACAAATCTAAATAATAATAATCTAAAAATAGTTGATTTTAATTTCCTGCTGTGTATTTCAATCTGTTAAGTAGCAGTTCCGTTTGCGGCCGTAAACAAAAAACCGCAACCTATTTCAAATTCAAATTACTATTCTAACCAAAGCCATAAAATGTTCATACATATTTCCCAGTTCATCACTGATTCCACTTCAGAGCTCGTCGCATGCTTTTATTAATAAATCCGCCCACACTCGTAAAAAAAGAGGGCAATTAAAACCAAAAGTTACGAGCTTTTTTTTGGCCAACACATGTCGCAGCAACTATCCGATGATCTATTACCATAAATAAATAGTCAGAATTGGGACAATAAAACTGAACACGGGATACAACTGGCGTTGAAATGCGTTTATTGATAAAACTGAAAGGCGATTTCAATTTTTATTGCATGCTTTTCGACGCGTGCTAAAGACACAAAATAAAAAAAATAAAAAAAACAAAGCCTGAGAAAATACAACGCAAAAAGGAAATTTTTACGAGCGTTGTTTTTTATGCTTCTCTTAAATTGCGTCGCGCAAGAAACTTGTGAGACCTTCAATCCCACTTCCCCTTCTTCCCCCCCTGTCGCTCACTAGGCAAAACATGTGTAACAACAGACGAAAATAAATTAACGAGCTGCTCAAAAGAAACCCAGAAACAGCCGCTCGCTCTCTGTCTCTGCATCAAAGATTGTTGGAGCCAAATGTCAATCAAAGAAAATTTTTCATTTGTCTTACGCGCACACACACAAACAAAAATAAATTCAATTTAATTGCAAAAAGTTTGCACGTTTTCTGTGCGCTCATAAATTAAATCTGTAGCAATTTTGCCTGTGCCCCTTCCTAGTTTATTAAATTACCCACAAAAGTCAAGAAAGTTGCGAGAGAGTGCAAAGGACACAAAGAAAACTTTTTTAATGCCATCAAATGTTAAACTAACAGAAAGTGTAAGCAAAGCTATGCAGTGCGACTAGCCTAAAAGGAGAGTGCGAGTGAGAGAGGAAGAGGAGCAGTTTACATAGGCTGATCGTATTTTAACATTATTGTGTGCTTAACTGTCAAAGTTAACATAACACGATCGTGTTGAGATAACATGTTGAGCACGCATTGCACAACATTCCACTGTAAAAAGCTCACATCAACAAATGTATAACAGAGTTTAAGAATGTTAACATTGCACAATCATGTGAAGTTAACATGGTGAGCAACTAACTTTACAGCAATTGTATAACATACTTGCAGAGTATTATGTTAACATGCTGAGCAATTAAGTTTAAATTACAACAGTTGTATAACAGTGCTTAAGAATGTTAACATAACACGATCGTGTTGAGTTCTTTTGTTCCATTCCATTCCATTAAATAAAGCTCCCATCCTTAAATCACCACAACAACTGTAGAACAAAGTTCAAGAATGTTACGGATTTGATCAAGTGTTAGCATAACCGCAACAACTACAACATGTTATGCATATCAAGTTGCGTAACTCTGGCAACAACAAGGGCCAAAGGACACATACTCACACATAAAGAAAACTTTTGTAATAGCATCAAATGTTGAGCACAAAACTTACATCGCATTGCAAGCAGTTTATTAGATAACTGAAATCTGCTTCTACTCAGCTTAGTTCCAAAGCACCATAATCAACATTTCGGGACAGGGAGACGCGGAGAGAGAGAGAGAGAGAGAGAGAGAGAGATAGATGGAGGGGACGAGGCAGGAGCAGGCTGTTCACAGTTGAAAAAATTCAAATTACAAGCAAGCCAAAAGGTTGAGAGACAAAACACAAGCATCTGCCAAAGGCCAAAAGTTCGAGAAAGTAACTCGAGCTGAGCCGCATAGAGTAGTACAAAAAATAAAAAAACTACAGCAACAGAAACTACTACCAAACCTGAAAGGAAACGCTTTGAAAATGAAAAACTTTTCCTATGAGGGAGCAAAAACTCAGGCAAGTGGAAATAAGAATGTTCAAAAATTTAGTGGCAACTGCCAACTGGAAATTGTCGTTAAGTTTTACTGTCGCTGCCTGCCAGGCCATAAGCATTATCAAGTATGTGGGATCTGTTAGTTACTATAATACACATATACTATATATATATAGATATGTCAGTAAGTGTATGCATTTATATGCATCCCAATGCTCCTTAAGAGACAATGGAAATTGAAAAAAGTGTTGAGCTGTTGAGGTTGGTGTGCGGAGTAAATGGAGCATGTGATTATATTTTTATATGCCAAAAAAACTATAAAGGAGCAATAGCAAAAAAGCATCATTTTATAATGCCAGCAAAAGATACGATAAAGTCTGTAACTTTTTTTTGTTATTATTATACAGCGATATTGCTTTTATATTGCTTTCTTAACTTCCTCAAGAAAGAAAAAGTTTAGTTCTGAGCAAAAAAAAGTGGATAGGAATAATAATGAATAGCTAAAGTTACATTAGTAAGAAATATTATTATAATATTCCATTAGAATGAAATGGCTAACATTTGTGAAAGTAAGGTAGTTTAGAGGAAGTGTCTCGTAGAATTTGGTAGGTAGATGGTGGATAGGATGATGGTAAAGTATTTTTTAAGTGTTTTCCTCAATTATTTTTTTATTTACTTTATTATTATTTATTATTTTAATTTTGGAAGGGATATCAAGGTATTTTACACCTCTGTATATTATATTCCATATATATTCCATGTTATAATCTCTTTTAACTATCAAACATATGTCATTGAAGTGTGTAGAGTTATCTTGATATATTTGTTCCTCTTTTTTTAACAACTGACTACAAATGCAATATAATATTTAATTTAATGCATTAATAAACGTTTCAATTGTTTGATTATATATTATTTAGAGTCCACAGTACTGCCACCCTCAACTTAAGCAAGCCCTTATGACCCCATAAGTGTAAAAAAAACCAAATGTGTAGGCAACCCTAAACGTAGAGACTGCGACGGCCCCAAAAGTAATCTTTGCTTGGTTGGAATGCAAAAAAACCACAAATTTATAGCTGCAATGCGGCCGAAGCGAAGCGTGGCATGCCACGAGAATTTTCAGTGAAACGTCGCAGTCATAGATACTCGTGAAACGTAACGCAAGTACAATAAAAATATATAACATTAAGGCAGCAACAGCAAAATGCTGCCAAGGCGACAACAACGACGACGACGACGACGACGTCGACGTCGACATAATGAGCAGAGCTCGAAACGGTTAACAAAAAAAAACAATTCGCCACAGCTGAGCCTGCCAAATGTGGGCCAAGCAGCAAAGAGCTCTCAGTCACTCTCTCTCTCTCTTTCGCTCTCTCTCCTCTTTTCTGCTTTGCGCTGCATATTCGTTTTGCAGTACCGTTTACCCGTTTGTTCTGCGGTGCTGCTTTGCATGGCCATTTGTTACGTAGTCCAGCGACAGCAGAAAAAACTGCTGCATACATCTGGGAGCTCGCTCTCTTTGCGCTCTTTGCGCGCACACTCTCTTTGACTCTACCTCTCTCCCTCTCTCTCTCTCTCTCTCGCGCTCTGAGCTGTTGCTGCTGCTGCTGCTGCTGCTGCTTATGCGTCATTTTTTCATGTTTCTAACCATTGCCAGCGCCTTTTCTTACCATATTTATCACGCATTCGCATTGTGAGCTACGCTTTCGCTGCCTGCCCGCCAGCCAACAACAATAATATTTTCGTTGCTTTGCTTTGTTGTTATTGTTGTTGTTTTTGTTATTGTTGTTCGTCAGCATTGCAGCATTTTACGCAGACAAGCAAAAAAAAAACAGAAAAGAAAATAATGCGAGAAAACTTTGCATGGACTTTTTTTCTTTCTTTCTTGTTGCTTTTTGTGTGCCTGGCATATTATTTGATGCTTTTACTTCCCACCTCTTCACCTATTGCTTCTTCTTACTTGTTGCGCTGACGCTGACGCAGCTGTCACTGTGGTTGCCTCTCCCTATCCCATTCCCACTCTCTCACACACACTCACACTCTCTCTCTCTCTCACTCCACCCGTCTGTGTGAGTTGACTTTTAATACTGCGGCGGACACTATGAGAGTATGTGTGTGTGTGTGTGTGTGTGTGTGTATATATACATGTGTGTGTATGTGTGTGGAGGCCTTTCATTTTACCTGCAAATTGTGCGTCAAATGGGAGCAGGCGAAGGGGTTGGCAAAAGGGAATTGGATAGCAAAGTGGAATTGCAGCTATTTGGGTAACATATCATTTGGAAAATAACTAGAAGCCGACAAGCAGCTTCATCAAATGCAGCCATCAACATCAAAGGTTAAAGTTGACATTTCTATTCATAGTCGAGCATAGTTGTTGCATGTGGCAAATCAACTTTCTCGCTGATTTATGTGCCATAATTGTGCGGCAATTTTAAAATGAGTTCGTTGATATTTTAAGCGTGCTGCAATTTGATTTTGGAAAAGTTTATTATTTGTTTAATGTGACTTTAGTGAAATTTAATTTATAGTTTATTTATTTTAATTGTTGGTAATTAATTTAATAATTATTTTTATATTTATTTAACATAGGAATAGTCTCATAATTTTTTATATTTATTGTGTCCGTCAGCAGATGGAATACAATCTACAAGGATATGTAATTCTGATTTCAGCTATTTTAAGCCACAGCAATTTGAACTAATGCATAGTTAACATCCGCTAGATGTTATGCTCTTACGCTCTCTATCTATCTGTCTCTCTCTATATATATATCTATCTCTCTCACTCACACACAGCACATCAGAACTCAACTGTGGGCAAACTTATCGCACTCGAGGCCTATAATTTTGTTTGTTGTCAGACGCTTTGTATGCAAGTCGCAATAGAGTCGGTTCTATGCTTGTCCTTTGTCAGGACACACCCGTTGCTAGTTTGCTACGTCACCCTCTCCCTCTGCTTCTGCTGCTTCTTCTCTTTTTGCTAGGACTTCTTCTTCAAACAGGAAATGCCGCTGTTGTAGTTGTCGTTGTCGGTTGTCGCTTGTCGTTGTTTCTGCCTGACTGCCTGGCTGCCTGTCTGCCTGTCGCAGCTTTTCATTCATGCCACGCCAGTTGACATAATGCGACACAGCCACACTGACATGCCACCCCCCACCTACCATCATCTATCACTTTGTGCAACTTTTGCGCACAAGTTTTTCTTGTCGTTTTCGTTTTCGTTTTTTTTTTTTTTTGCCTAGGCACCCAAGGCCTGAGAAGTCAACTGCCAAACTGTGCCACTCACCCACTCCCCCTCCCCCTCCTCCTCCCCCTGCCTTTCACTCCTCTCTTGACGCCCACGCCCCTTTCACGACTTTGCATAGTACAAACATCTAACGCCCACTCAGCAGCCACGCCCACTCTGCAGCCACAAGCATACGCATGTTATTTTTAGCACACACACACACCCACCCACCCACACACGCACACAGTGTGTGATTCTACACCCCACCAACAGCGCCTCCCCTTCATCGTCCTCTCCTTGCCTAAAAGGACTTGTGAAATTTGAAGCTGTGGCAATTGTTGAGAAAATCTTCAAATTATTTGGCAACTCCGTTGAATGCATAAGTTCCGGGCCACTTTAGGAGAAGCACTTTTGTAGCACTTTATGGAAACTATAGGGATTTCTATTTTAAGCTTTGAGTATTGTTATTTGGGTGCTTGTTAGAAGTCGGTTGTGGCTATGCAGTGTTCCTTTGGGAACACTCCATCAATTTTGGCTTCTTTATAAAAATGATCTAAGAGTCTTTCAATATATCTATAAGCACTTTTGAAAGACATCTGTCGAATAGATTTACATTTAATTTTAGATGCAGTAAGTATAAATATTTCGCACAGTGTAGTTTTGCTAAAGAATAACGGCACTAGCAACCGCAGCAGTTGCCAAGCAACCCAAGTAAAAAACGTATTTAAAGTATAAACAAAATAAATTAGTTCACATGCAGCAGGCACAAAGATGCAACGCGATGAGGCAACACTAACCGGTAAGCAAAAATACATAAATAATAATAAAATCCTTTTAAATAATATAAAAAATAGATTTTACACGCACACGCGATATACAAATCGATAATGTAATCCAAATACTAGAGAGCTCCATTGGACGTCTGAAAATATCCCTAATGCTGCCCAGATTGGCAAATGATCTGGATCGGGTGATGAACCAGTTGCGATTCACCTTCTACGAACCGGCCAGAAACCTGTTGAGGAACATGCTGCATTTGGATGTGCTCAAAATGGAGGAGTTCAATGCTGATGTTCTGCACATCATCGACTATTTTCAGCATCATTTTGACATCCACGAAATGTTTCCCGAGTTGCTCGAAACTCTCTCGATTCAGGATCGACAGCTGATCGATGCATTTGAAAATCTTTTGAAAGTTGCCGAACGACATTTGAGACGCACTTCCCGAGCCGAAATCAATATGGAACGAAAGCTGCACATTATGTTCCAGGAGCGGGAAAGGGTTCAGACACGCATCGAGTATTACAGAAAGCAGCTGAGATCCAAGAATGCGGTTCTACGCTGGAAACAAGCAGCTAGGCGGATTATACTCGAGAACCAGGAGAATGATTTGGCCAGCAAAAAGTGGAAGAATAATGTGCGCATCCAGAACGAAATGTGCGTAGAAAAGAGAGTTGCCAGAAAGACCTATCACTCTACTCCTTTGCTTGCTCTTCTTTCTGCTACTTTACAGTGAGAAACGCAGTCGCATTTTGGGGGATAATCACAAGAGCAGCCTGGAGAAACAGGAAGAGCTGAGGCAGGAACTGGACAAAGCACGCCGCGATTACGAGCTCCTCATCCAAAAGAATGCGCAGAGGGAGAAGGAAATGAGAGCGGAAAAGTAAGCTCAAAGAGAGAAGGATAAGTTAAGAAGGGGTTTAGTATTTGAAATTTCCTTTATATTAATAGGTTTTAAGCAATCAAATGCAATTTATATTATACATAAATTAGAATTATTAATTGCATTTAATTGCTTAAAGCTTATTATTCTGGTGAAGATGGATTGTATTAAAACTTTTTCGGTATTCAATATCTAAAAATACTATATCTAAAAATATTATATCCTCTAAAACCCTCCTCAAATATTCCCTACTCTTGAAACAGAAACAAATTACTAATTCAACTGGAGGGCATCCTACAAAAGTATGACAATAATATTGGTGAGAAATTGCGTGAAAACCTCCAACTGGAGGATCAGTATAAAGTGGCCAAGAAGGAGTTGGATGATTTCATGGTCGACTATCGCGAGGAAGAAGCTATCTATAACAGAATTGTGGTTACCCACGAGCGGGAGGAGCAGCGAAAGCAACAGGAACGCATTCTCATCTTTATGATGAATCGGGCTGCGCGAAAGATACAGAAATATTATCTCAAATGGCGCCGGGACCAAAAACTCAAAGCTCGCAAAGCTAGAAAATCGAAGAGGAAGAACTGAGTAAAGTGAAATAGTACTGAAAAATCGGAAACAAAGTTGAGAACTATGTTAAAAGAGCTTGACATGGCAGCTCTATATTCTTGCTAAAATTCATGATTTTCATGTTGAAGTTATAACCTTAAAAAGTGTTTTTGAAGATGGCTCAAACTGTAAAAAGCCATAACTTCGTTTTCAGATCCGATTTTCAAATCCAGGTCTTCTTCACCATGCTTTGACCTCGAGAAAAATACTACATTTAAGGTTGAAACACACATTTTTATGTCGAAATAATTTAGAAATTCTAAATACAATTATTTAAACAATAAAATGCCATATCAGCATGTAGCCACTCTTTTATGTTTATGTCCCCAACATTAATCTCATATTTTTGCATGAGAAGCCGTTGAGCAGTTTGGGAACAGTTTGGGTGCATTAAGCGCTAAGCTGTCATAAAACTAGTTTAATGGCTTTCTTTTTTGTCCGCTTCTAGGTGCTGCCAGTGCCCGTAAAACTGTAGTTTTTAGAGGCATATGGAAATCAGCTTTTAGTGGCTCTATTAAAATGCCATCATCCGCATCGTTGTAATTGCAGGCAGTTTACTTGCCGCTGACAATTAGCGCACTTTTCCACAGAGAATTTTGCGGCTATTTTTTTTATGGGTCGTAGTAGAGTAATTAGCGTTATTTCCCTATTTCCCTAATTTGCCCATATATGCTATAACAAATGACATAAGGCACAATTAAATCGAGCCAGTAGTTTGCGGGAATAGGCCTAATTTCTTTAAGGTTCGATTTCGATAAGTAATCATTTTATAGCATAACCTCAACAAATAATTCCAAAAATTGAAAACCAAAGAAATTTCAAGGAATTTTTGAACGCATTGCGACGCAAGCTTTGGCGCAAGAGAGAGAGAGAGAGATGGAGAAAGAGAAAGAGAGAAAGAGAAAGAGAGAGAAGAGAGGGGGGCGACCAAACGAGGAGGGCAATTTGGGTTTTGGGTGCCGCAATTGCTTATGGGGCTTCTTCTTCTTCTTCGCTTGGATTGCAAAATGTTTACCCAACACATTTACACAAACACACACAGACAGACAGTCTGAGTGATGGACGGAAGAGAAAGAGAAGAAGGAGACGCAACCCAAACCGAATTTCATGGCGAAAAATGGCGCATTGCTGTCGTCCCCGTCGCCAGTGACGACGTCAGCGTTAGCGTCGCTGTCGCCGCAGCCGCAGCCGTCGCAGTTCTCAGTTCCCTTTACGCCAAATGTTGCTGCATTGTTACTTCATTTTTCGTTTGTAGCCCCTCGTCTAATTTGCAGAGGTTAACATACTTAACTTGTTGGCATGCGTTCGATATTGCAGCAAAAGAAATAACAAGTAAAAAACACCATTGCGACAATTTGATGCGGCAAAAAAAATTACAAGTGCAAAAATGGACGCGAACAATGAGAAATGGTGGCAAATGACCAAAAGGGGGAAATTGCATGACATGCATGTGTGTGAGTGTGTGTGTGTGTGTGTGTTGTTATTTTGTATGACTGCTCACCAACACACTTACATACATGTACATATGTATGTGTGCATGTCAAACTATCCTTCGTTCACTCTGCTTCTTCCCCCCACTTTTGATCTGTATAGCTGTAATTATCTGACATCATTTAGCCAACCGGCCAATGGCGCCGGCGCGCCCGCTTTGCAAAATAATCATCTAATTTCATTTTTTACTTTGCTTTTCCGTTGCGTTTACGTACACAGCAGCAGCAAACGCAGCAACGGGTGGCAAAAAGCCCCACAACACAACGGAGAGCGCATGTAACCGTTTCGCTCGTCAAAACCGCTTCGCTCAAAATTGGCTTGCCTGCAGCAGAAGCAGAAATTATGTTAACCATTACAGCCCGATTGAGCGTAACAGCGGCACAAGCAGCTCACTTGAGTTGCGAAGAGAGCGCGTACAGTTCATTTGAGTCGCTAACAGCACGAAATTAACATTTGTGTGCAGCCAAACAGCAGCACAACAGTTCGAATTTATTGTAGTACGCTAACGGTTTTTAAACGGTACAGTTACAATTGAGTTGTCAACCGTTACGGACGCAACGTTCTGATTAGGATCGTGAGTTATACCCTCAAAAAATATACAAAAGAAATATATATTCAAATATTTGCTGCAGAGGACACCCGTGAGAAAGCAAACAGAAAAATATAATAATTTACACAGAATAATGAAACAAATATTTGTATAAACCGAAATCGAGCAAAAATTTTTATTGTATATATATATATATTATTAATAATAACGAGTGTGCGCGCGTGTGTTTCTTCGCCTATTTATTATATCGCACAATAGAAAACCCCGAACAAAAACGAAAAAAGAATAAAACGCAAGACGAAAAATTATACAAAAATTCGGCAACAAGAGCAACAACAACAGCAACAGCAAGAAGAAGAAATTGCCACGGCGAAAGAAAAGTAGCGTCGATGCCGACGGCGACGCCAACGTTAACATTTTTATTGTCGCCTTTTTTCTGCTCATCGCATTCTCTTAGCTTGATTTCCCTCATTTCATTTGTTCTTCGCCGCCGGCAAACGACAACGTGAACGACGCTCGCGAAAAATAAATAATATTTAATATTGTTGTTGCTATTGTTGCTTTTGCAATTGTTGTTTGTTGTATATTATTTACATAGCAGCAGATATCAAAACGTGTATTTTTCTTCTGCTTCTTCATCATCATCTTTCTCTCTCTCGCTCTTTTGCAGTGTGTTATTTAAAAAATAATAAATTATTCAAGTTTTTAAACGTAGAACGCGCGTCGCCATCTCGTCGTCGTCGTCCAACGTTAAATTCCACTTTACACATACCAACTACTACAACAACAACTATAACTAAAAGCCGCGGCAGCGCAGCAGCAGCGGATTAACCTTTAGCTACATTTCTTTCCAACAACAAAAACAAAAAGCCCAACAATAACAACAAAAATGGTAAGTTGATCGTCTTTCTCCCTCACTCTCTCTCTCTCGCTCAGTTGAATGTTCCATTTTGTTTACACAATCACATTTCCATTGAAATTTCAACAATTCTTATTTTTTTGTTTCTTGGCAAAATCTCAAATGGCACAAAGGTTAACATTTGCTCATATGTCTCAGTGTGTGAGTTCGTCCATAGGCGCCAATTGCATGAGCCTTTCCAATTAGCCTTTGTCCCTTGGCTGAGCAGCTGGCTTCAAATTAACCCCCTAAAAAGAACTTGAAACTCGTTTTTTGCCTGTTTCTTTCTCTCACATTTTTGAGGGTTAGTTTAAAATGAGTCACCTTTTTGAATAGCGTCAGTTAAATACACATTCTTTGCTTTTATCATATCTATATAGGTAGATAGCGTTTTTTTTATTATGTTTGTCATGGGTTGTTTTTACTTATTCAATGTATGCTAAGCTGTTTCTCAAAGAACCCCAGATTAACAGTTAATTATTTGCCCAAGATTGGTATTGTAAAATGTTAAATCAATAACGGAAAAATTTGAATGTTTTCGAGTCATCTGAATTTGGTTATTTCCTAATTAATAAATGATTTCTTTAGTAGAATTTGATTCATTTATTTGTAATCAATTTTTTTTTTGTATATATTTATGATCATTATTTGTATAGCTTTTATTTATTTAATTTTAATTTTTCAATTGCATTTTAGCGATAAAAGACAATTAGAAAAACATATCGATATATTTTTTATAAAGAACGAAATCAGTGAGAATATACATACAACTCATGATATGCGTATATATTTTGCAATTAGAAGTATTATTTATTTACTTGTACATTTACTCGCATATTTATTGCCTAATCCCTGAGCAGTTATCAACAGCAATATTTCAAGGCTGTAATTAACACTTTATGTGCTTATATCTTGAGGCGCGACCCTTGCAAAAATTATATTTCCATGACGCGAGAGAGTTAAAGGTCTTCTTCTCCTTCTCACACACCTCACCTGCACAGGCCCCACCCCTTATTTATTATTAATTGCTGGGCAGCAAAACGTGTACAAAAAAAAAGTAAAGCAACAGAAAGAAAGAAGAAGAAAAGGTAAACTCGTTATCAGCAATGCTGCGCTCCCTTTACCCACCACTCCCCTCTCTTCTATCTTTCTTACCCGTTTGCCAGCTTTGGTCACAGCTGCTCATATGTATATATATATATATATATGTATTGCAGCATTTACTTTATTCAGAATTGCTAAATAAGAATCTTGCAGAATAAGTTATAAAAACCAAGAAAAAATGTGTTGCTATCGGCAGTTTTTATCAGCAAATATTTGAACTGCTCATAAAAATACATGAAAAATGATTTACTTATCAGAAAAAGGCTGATCGAAGAACAACAACAAAAGCAATGTTTCCAGCAGCGCTGCCGGCTTCTTTTTTATTGCTATTGCAGCTTACTCTTTCCTGTTGTATTCCGTTTCGCTTTATTTACCGCGAAAATTGAGGTTAGGATTGGCTTGAAAAAACGAGAAAAAAAAGGTAGCATGAGTAAGAGCAAAAGAAACGGCAAAAATTCTTTAGCTTTTGGAATTTCTGGTCGTCGTCGCTTTGTCGCGTTTCGTTGATTTGCTCAATTTAACCGTTTCGCGGCAGAAGTAGCAGCAGCGTGGTCTCTCATTGTGCTCCACTCTCTCGCATAACCGTTTCACACAGTTTTCGTTTCGCTCGCTCTGCACACATTCTGTTATCACTCGTCGCGTTTCGCACTGCGTCGGTTTTGTGCTCTCTTCTGCTCGCGCACTTTTAACTGCGTGCGCTTTCTTTGCTCTCTTTTTCTCTCTCGGTGTGTCTGTTTCCTTTTGGGTTGCGGCGAGTACGTTTTGTTGTTTTCTTCCATAACCGTTTCATTTGCCGCATTGCGGTTATTTTGCTGTTTCGCTTTCTGCTTGGCTTTTCTGTTTCTCTGCTGCTGCTGCTTGGCAATGTTGTTGCTGCTTTTGCTTCTGCTGCTGCTTGTTCTACTTTGCCATTCGCCCAAGAATTTCATTGTAACGGGCCAAACGTGTGTGCAGCGTGCAGCATAATGAAGAAACATTCGGTTTTTTTCTCCCTTTTTTCTTTTCTTTCTTTTTCTCCGCCCAGACACCAAACGTAACGACGTCGCCACATTAACCGCACATAATCCAATTTTTTTTTTTCAATTTTGCTGCTACATTTGTTTTTGGCTTTAGCTTTTGCTGGCTGCGTTTGCTTTCTGATAAGAGCATGAGTATTTCATCCCTCCCCTTCTCTACCCACCCTCGTCTCTTAATTTAATTAGCGATTATTTTTTTTATAGCAAATGCAAATGCAAATTGCAAACAGTTTTTAATTAAAACAGTTTGTTTTACGTGCCAATATTTAATTTTTTTTGCATTTAATAGTGATTCACTTTTTTTTTTTGATGGTGACTCGCGTTTTTGTCATAAAAATGTTAGATAAAAAAAGGCAAGTTGATCTTTAAAGTTTGTTGACTTGCTTCGGCGCATTATCTCATCAAGTATGAAATTTTTTTCAAATAATAATGTATTGTTTTTTCGCTCCGCTTCCGCTCTTGCCATTTTTGAGTGGAAGTAGTTTATTTGTTTTCTTTTATGGCTTGTTGACTCATTCTGTGCTGAGTTCATCACCTAAAAAAAAAATAAGCGGCATATTTTAGTAATTTTTGTGATCGGTGTCTCTGTTGCTCTCTTTATGTGTTTGTGTGTTTGTACAGTTGCATTGAAGTTGTGTTGAAGACCAATGTTAACCGGTTCAAAGCAGTCAGCCGGCAACTCTCTTTTTCTTAAAAGTTTAAGCGCACTTTGCCGGTTTTTAACAGCAACAAATATAATATGCTTATGAGCTAAACACTTTCGCGTAAGCAAAATAGGGAGAGAGCGAGAAAGCGAGAGAGAGAGCGCACGTAAAGCTATTAAAAGTAATGTTTATGCCTAATGTGTATCACATGTGCATTTATACAGACACACACACATACATACATGCAAATACGTATATGGGCAGGTGGGCAGCAATATGGCGCACTCACTTTTTAGGTGGGCAACACTGGCTGAGGCAATATAAGGCATTGACAATTAACTGCTGCCAGCTGGTGGCTCTAGGCTGTCAGAGTGGGCGGCATTGCCATATTTAAAACGTGCGCTTTAATCGGGATTTGAGCTATTCGAGTAATATATAAAATTTCGCAAAAAGTTGATTTCTGCTTCTGGTTTAACCATTTCACATTTTAACCCTTTATGATTTCATTTATATGTATGTAGTTTCAATATATATATATATATATATGTTTTTTTTTTACTACTGTGCAGGGCTTTTCTGTTTTATTATTATCAACAAAAGCGATAAGCCAGCCCAAAAATTCAATTGAAACCCACTTATGCTCATAATATTTATACATAATATACATATATTTATATTATATATATAATATATATATATATTCATACACAACTTACGCTCTCAAATTCGAATCGAGCGTTGATTAGATAAAGTTTGCTGCCGTTGCTTTTATTTGGCTTAGCTCTCCAACGGAAGTTGTCCCCAAATACAGCTATATATGTATGTATATATGTGTGTGTGTTTACTGTCAGCAAACATTTTGACATGTCTTTTTATATAACAGTCTTTACGCCTTCACATGTGGCTCGCAAGTACGTCTTGCCAAACTTATGTCAAAACGAGTATTGCTTAACCCCCCTCCCCTCATTGATTAGATATAGCTAGCGAAAGATATTGTGGTTTTAAAGTGAACCTTATCAAAAATCTATGAATTGGTTCAATCTACTTTAAATTGGTTGTTATTTGGGCCATTAAGCAAACAAATCTAAATTGCTTGTTAGGCAATCATCAAACAAAAAAAAAACACGAAGCTGTTTCAAAAGAATCAAACGGCATATTTTTATTCGAAATTTTCTAGTATTGATTACCTCATAATCAAAGCCAATATGAGCTCATAATAATTTATTGCGGTTGTTGCCTTTTGCGAATCTAGAAATTATGAATATTTCCATGCAATTAATTTCGTCATTTTCAGAGAGCAGTCAACACTTTCAATATAAAATGCAAACCATAAGAAAAGAAATCAATTCAAATGGATGAAAGGAAATTTAGAATCTTTATAAATTTGCTTAAATACAAATATAGCCTTATATATCTTCATTAATCACTAGAAATATGTTAAGTGATGATTCTTTAATTAGTTCTTTGTTGATCTCTTCTCATAAAACTTGTCAGATATTAAAATGATCTCAGATATATGTGATTCCAAATGCGAGAGTACTTAAATAGTTTACAAATAAATAACAATAAGGAATTCACTAGTGATTATGAGTATTACGAGCTTTGCCTGCAAATCAATCAGCACCGTATAGAAAAATATATTTACACATAAATCTACAAGTTAATAGACTTATAGCTTTCTAAACGAGTTTGAATATATCTTGACATAAGAATAACCATCTCTAAGAATTTATCTAAGGGTGCATTGTATCTCGTAGTCAAGCTAAATCATTATTATTTTTATTTGTTCCTTTTCTTGTTCTTCTCACAGCTATATAGTTTTGTATACCTTTTTAAAAAAAGAGCATCTGACGTCAGCGGAACTTAACACCTTTTTTTTCGTAGATAGGAGATATGAGAACAACTGTATCTCTATTTGAATACATGCATGTGTATGTGAGTGTGTGTGTGTGTGTATTTGTTGTGTCTGCTGCCTTTTGTTGAGTGCAAACAATATGCGAAATTATTTAAATGAATGTCAAAACCAAGCCAAACCCAGCTATTCCCCCCAAAGTGCTGCTATTCTTTTACTTTACGTATATCGTGTCAAGGGAAGGGGTTCGACATATATATTTTGTCACTGTATACACTGAGAGAAAAATCTAGAAATATTTGTTTGAATAAGTAAACCACGATTGTTGCCTATTTTTTGAAAGCTGAAGACGAATACCGGCGGAACTTTAAATACATTGATATAAGTATTATAAAATAATAAGAAGAAAAACCATTCAAGTCAAGCATTTTTTATTTTTATAAGAATATATTATAAACTTACACTAGCTTTTTTCTCTCAGTGTTGTGAACACTTTTATTGTTTATTGCGCGACACTTTTTTTTGACTTGGAACGCAATATTGTATTGTAATTTAAAATTGTTTTTGCCTCAGATACAATTGCCGAGATTTTCTTTTCAATACATATATATGTATATATATCTATATATATGTGTGTGTATGATGTGTTGGCATTGAAAATAGCATCCAAGTAGTCGTCGTCGTTGCTGCTGTCATCATTCATAAACACACTTCATAAAAGTTGACAGCAATTAATTATCGAAAGCAAAATAAAAAAGCAGCAAGCAAAAACACAGTTCAATCGAAAGCTAAATTATGGTATTTTATTTACACATATTGTATTTACAAATTTGGCTAATAATATTTCTCTTTCTCTGTTTGTCGTTTGCAGGCCGATCAGCTGACAGAAGAACAAATTGCCGAGTTCAAAGAGGCGTTCTCGCTATTCGACAAAGACGGCGATGGCACCATCACAACAAAGGAATTGGGAACAGTTATGCGCTCCCTGGGCCAGAATCCCACAGAGGCCGAGCTGCAGGATATGATAAACGAGGTCGATGCCGATGGTGAGTTGCCTTCTTTTGTTACCGACTATCTATTTTATATGGGTCAACTGTAGCAAACGATTTGGGCATAAGTTTTAAGGGTTTTACCTAGAGGGAAATCTTTTATACAAAAGAATTGTAAATAAATTGTGGGTTTTGCTTGGGTTTCTACTTTTTTGCTAGAGAACATACGTAAACGTTTTAAAAGCATAAAGACCTTATAATTTTTTTTAATCTAATTTATATTTATGTTATTTATATTATATTAAGATAAGAAAACAAACGAATTATAGTTAACTACAAACAAAAAGCTGTTATATTTTTAATCTTTATATTTTTATACGTAAAGTTTTGAGTTATGAGTTTGATATGAGTTGAGGTACTTGTTTGAGCTTTTTTACTGTAGGAAAAGCTTTTATATTTTAATTTCTTCTTTATATACGTAAACAGCTTAAAAGCAGAAAAATCATGACATAAGAAAACAAATAAATTGCAGTTAAGAGAAAGAGTTTTCATATTTCATCTGCTTTATATATGCATACGTAAACGTTTCCAACTCCCTCACAAAAGACTGAAATAAAACGATTCAATTAGATTTGCCAAATTCCTGAACTAGTTCTCTTTTTGCTTGCTGTCTTTTTTAAGTTTTAGCCGCAAACAATTTGCGTCTATTTTGTGCTAATTGCTTTGAACCCTTTTTCGCGCTAATTATAAACTGTTCTGTTGTATGTTGGCCGCATCGAGTGTCTATTCTTGACACACAGCCGTGCAAATGTTTTCTTTTATTCTATGGTTTTTTTTTTATTTTTTTGTGTAATCCCCACTGACTCTGACGAGAAACGAGAGATCAGCAGACATGCAAATGAACAGATCAGCAGACCCAACGACAGTAGGACAAACAAAAGGAAAAAAGAACAACAAATTCCTTTTGTTGTTGTTGTTATTGGTTTTCTCTGTGTTTTCGCTTGTGTTTCTTCTTTTTATTCTGCGGCGACCGGCTAAAAATATGCAACAAAAACACGTCATAGCCATTAAAAATAGATTAGAACCAAAAATATTTGTCTGCTTTTGTTGTTTTTCTTGTTGTTGCTTCCGCTGGCTAATGTTGTTGTTGTTTCAATTCTGCTGGCTGCTGTCAAAAATGCACACAGGATTTTTGTCAAAAGGTGGTTTGAGTAGGGGATGGGGTGTGCAGAAACAGTGTGGAACGCAAAGAATCTAAAATAGAAGAAGAAACAGCAACCACAGCAGCAAAAATGTATAAATTATTTTTAACAGAGTATGAAAAGAAATTGAGCGATAGGCGCCGCGCGCCATTTCGGCGAAAATGTGAAAATTGTGAAAATGTGTCGTTCGCTGTTGAGGTTTTTCACCTTTCCGACGACCACAAAAACTGCTCAAAAAAAGCATTTGGCGACGACTTATTAGAGAGAGCGAGATGGAGAGGGAGAGAGAGTGCTATAAAATTGCATAGCGAGAGGGAGAGAGAGAGAGAGAGAGGAAGAGAGAAAGAGAACGCTGCTCGTGTGACTTTTTATATGTATTTTTAGCAATTGTGAAATGTGTCGAGCAGATTTTTTTTTTTTTTGGCTGCTGGCTATATAAATTTTCACAAATTATAAATCACTTGTTTTTGTATTATTATTTATGCCTATGAGTGTGCGTGTGTGTATATATATTTGTGTGTGTGTGTATTTCGTTTTGTGTGCAGTTTGCTGCTGCTGTTTGCATAATGTGCCCAAAGCTCGACAATTAGCTTAAAAATAAAACAGACCAGCCCCACCCAAGAACAGCATCAAGACACACACACATTAATACACCCACATACATACACCCACACATGCAGATATCGCGACAAATGAGCGACAAGTGCAAAGCGTAACAAGTAAAAAGTGCAAGGAGACGACGACGACGAAGAAGAGGAAATTCCAAAAACCGAAATCAACTCACCCACATCCGGACAGCAACAGAAGCAGCAGCAGTAGCAGAGCAGTAGCAACGGTTATCAGTAACAGAGCAGTAGCAGCAGCAGTATAAGTAGCATCAGCAACAACAGTCAGCAGCAGTAGCAGAGCAATAGTAGCAGAACAGTAGCAGTTGCAATAACAGTAACAGAGCAGAGCAGCAGCATAGCAGCAGTAGCAATTGGCAGTGAGACGACAGAAGTAGTAGCAGCAGTAGAAGCAGAGCAGCAGCGACAAAAACAACAAACAGCCGTCAACCAACCAAAACCCACCCAGCTTCACTCTCTTACTCTTATCTCACTCTCCCGCACACTGTCTGCAGAAAAGAAGCAGCGCTGTTTTTTTTCATACCTTTTCGTTTACTCAACTGCGTTGAGCTGTTTAACTGAAGGTTGTTGTTGTTGTTATGCTTGTTCTTGTTCTTGCTACTAGTATGTTCTTACTGGTTTTTTTTTTTTATTTGCAAGTGCAAAATGCGCATGTGATGAAAAATCCAGGGCAAAGTCTGCACAACTACTGCTGCTGCGGTGCTCAGGCGCATGCGCTACAAAGGACAACAAGCACATAAAGTAAAGCACGTGTATAGAGGAGAGGCTGGGTTCGCAGGTTCGCAGGTTCGCAGGTGTGGGCAAAAAAACAGCGACTGACTGGATGACTGAATGACTGAAAGATGTTTATAAATAGTTGCATGGCTCAAAGCAGAAGCTGTTGAGTTCTTCTCTTTTCTGTAGTGCTTACGTATGAATGGGTGTAAGCTGATGTGTGTATGAGAGAGAGAGAGAGAGAGAGCAGTAGTTAAAGATGAAAGTGTGGGAAAGATGAGAGAGAGATGGAATTGGAATTGGTGGAAAACTAAAATGTTATTTATTTTCTATAAATAACATTTAATAAAATTATTAAGAAACCTATTCTACCAGTATCATATTGTTGCATAGTTATATAGCTATTGTTAATGTACATTAAATGAAAATCAATAATATATTTTTTGTTTACCCTGCTGGAAATATTTCCAGTTTGAACTTATTGCAGCTAACTTATTTATTTATTAAGCTATAAATAATACTAAGTCAAAACGTATGATTTTTTACAAGTATCTTTGGAAAACTTTCATACCAGATGTTTGTTGTTATATATAGTTAGTAATGTACATGAAAATCAATAATAAATTTTTAAACATCTCACTTTTCTGGAAATATTTCCAGTTTGAGCTCATTCTTCCAACTAACTTTTCCCTGCCTATATGTGATAAACAAGGCATTTAATTTGAAGAATTTATGGCAAGAGAAATAGTTTCTGAAATTCCAAATGTTTTATGTTTTTTAAGTGTGAAATTCCAAAAAATAAGAATAAAAGAAAACATTAAAGATTTTTAATGAGTCTCTTTCAAATGGGCTCCACTTAAAAAGTACTAAAAAAAACTGATATAGCGCAAAAACTACTCTGGAAACAATTAAAATTAAACAAGTTATTAATTTATTAGATAAAATTGAAAATATATTACAACTCGTGCGATTTTTGCATTGTTCAGATGGCCATTTAGTGGCTGCTTTAATATTATTTTTTCCAGTAAATTGGAGGGTTTAGCGATTTTCTCGCCTACTTTACGAGCCAAGCGAGCAGTTTTTGCATAAAATTATATAAAATATTCACGTCTATTTGAAATGCACAAAACACATGGAGATATATGTATATATATATATATTTATATATGTAGATATCTGGGGAGAGGAGGTGGGTAAATTTTTAGTAGTCTGTGAACAACAGACGGAAACATTAAACATTCATTACTTAAAATTTTGTTGGCAACGCCAAACGTTTTTGACGACTTTGTCCAAAAGCACTGCAGTGTCTCGCATACAAACGGCGCAATTAGACTCGCCACCCCATTCTCCCCTCCGCTCGCAACAATTGTCCAGCTGTATGGAAATGAAAATTGCATGAAAATTTAAAAAGTGTGTCTCAAAGAAATTCCCAAAATGTTGTGATATATTTTTAAAACAGTTCACTTCGTTTCGAAAATTAAATTTAGCGTTGCGAGCCAAAAAAAAAAGTCGAATTAAAATTTTAAATTGTCTGCACAAATTTTGCGCAACGTTGCGAAACCAGCAAGAGACCGTGAAGAGGGATGTGTGAGGGGTGGAAAGAAGGGGTTAATTTGGGGAAAGCAGAAAGTGTAAAGATGACTCGTCGTGGAAACCAAAAACCAGCAGCAGCAACAGCAGACATTGGCAAAAGACAGATAGACAGACAACATTGGCAACACATCGTCATCATCATCATCATCGTCATCGTCATCATATTATGAGCCTTGTCAAAGCATTCTGTCTAAGGCCCGTCTAACACTATGGCAATTTGGCCAAAAACACACAAAAATGGCAACAAATTTTGTGGTGTTTTCTTGTCTTTTCGGTTTTTTTTTTTTTTTTTTTGGGTGGGAATTCCTAAAGCCAAAAAGTATTTATAAATTGAAATTTTCATAAACAAGAAGCAGGGGCGAACCGTAACCGAAACGTCTCATTATATCTCAATATACAATATAATGTACGGTATACAATATCTGACTTAGTTTATTTTTTAATCTCTTAATAAGCATAATAATTGTGCACTTTAATTGCACGCACATTATTTCAATTTTTATTCATTTTTCATTGGTCAAATTTTCCGCACAATTGAAATTGTTGCTTATTCTATTTATTTATTTTGCGTTTTTGCTTATTTAGGTTTATTTATTTTTTGCTAAAGATTTCATTAATTATTTAGCTGTTTGCTTGGATTTAATGTAGCTGTTAATCGTCTTGTTTTTTTTTTTTTTTATGCTTCGATTGTGAACCTCGAATAACTTGTTGTTTTTGTTTCTTTTTTATTTTTTCTGTTGCGGTGTGTGAATTGATTTGTTTTTGTATTTGAACTTGAACAATAATTGAGTGTGTGTGTGGGTAGGGGGAGGAGAGGGTGGGGGTCTATTAAATACGATAGCTATGCATTAATTTTACACACAAGGAATGTGTTTGTGTTAAATGATTGTGATAACATTGATTTGTAATGAGAGCGAATTAACAAAACGGAGTCAAGTATTTTGAGTTGATTATTTGCTGAAAGATTGATAGCATTGGATGCTTTATGGCTGATTTGCAGTTTAACGTTTAAGAATGAGACACACTGAATAGAGGGAAAATCAAATGTAGTCAGAGTGGAGAGAATGTATGAAAAAGAGAATAGTTTTCTTTTTATTTGAACACTGAACAGCTTTGTAAAACGTTTGAGGATGCATCACAAAGAGGAATAGAAGAAACAAGATGCATAGCTAGAAAAGAGATGGATTTCTATTAGTTCAAAAGGGCTGCTTTTAAGACTCCCTTAAGATCATGTAAAACGTTTAAGAATGCAACATAAATTGAATAGGAAAACAAATGTTTATAGATAATAGAGAGTGGGAGTATTATTAATTGTACACAAGGGTTGCTTTTAAGGCGCTGTGAACATGTTTGTTAAATATAATCAAAAGTTGAAAACTTGGCAAACTTATCGAACCCTTGAGACACTAATAAAAACTAATCTTAACTGCTCTCGTCTCAAAACATAATCATAAAATGAAAATCAAAAATGGCTGAGGCGCCATTTACTTGGCCAAAACATGCACAACCGAGCAGCGTATATATAGTATATATATTTAATGGAATATTCAATGATATCAAAGGCGAAACTTTTTACTTTACTTAGAACGAGAAAGGGGAATAGAGAGAGAGAGAAAGAGAGAGTCAATAACAATTAAGGCCTTCGAGAAGAGAGTTCGACAGCAAAAGTTTTCTGGCTAAGCACCCAAAAGAAAAGTTTGCCATTTTTTCATTGTTGTTTTTGAACCATAAAAATGCCAAGAACAGCAACAACAAAAAAATCGACAAAGTAGAATAACAAACTGAACTCAAACTATGCTCAAACTTTAAACATCAGAAATGTGTAGTGAAAACTTTTTCAATTAGTCGTAACAAGAATTTCGGTCAGATGAGAAAAAGAAAAAATTGGAATAGAGGAGGCCACTTCATTTGTGCGGCCAACAAAAATGCGGCAAGTATTTCAAAATTGCTGCTACACTTGAAAAAAAATGGACTCCAGAATATAGAAAATAAACCAAACTCAGCTTGGTTTTTTTTCTTAACTCTTAAATCACAAGCCAAACACTCTGTGGTTTAGCCCACTCCTCCACTTAACAGTTTGCGAAAACTTATCTGACCCTGGCCCAGCGGAGTTAAGTTATCAACGCCACAAAGTTGCTCATACGCCACGTGTGCTAGACAAAAAAAAATGTGCAAAAAAGAGGAAAATATAACCAAAAAAAAGTTGGCCCCAACTGTGCAGGCAGGGGGCATTTGTGGCTTTTACAGATGGCTTAGACAAATATGAAAATCTGCTTGATTATGGCTGCTGGGGGATTTATATATATACATATATATATGTGTGTGCTATCACCCCCTAGGGCCAGGTCAAATGGGATTTGTGGCGCTTGCTGGCTACGTAGTTTATATAGCCGACAGGTACACAAAAGCTGGCTGAAGGGGGTGGTTGGTTTGTTGGCTGGTTGGGGTTGTCAGCTGCCAACTTCATAATAAAGAAATATGTTTGGCTCGTAAATTGCGAGAGAATAATGGGGGAAAAAAACTGTGAAAAAACTGAAATGCTGTGCGCCTTTCAAGCAATTTTGATGAGCTCGGAGCATTTATAACAATTGTGGGCGGGTTGGTTGTGTGTGGGTTAAAGCATTTATAACTTTTTAATGGCATAGGTGTAAGTGGGTGTGTGTTGGGTGTGTCTGTGTGTGTGGAACAATTGTTTAAAGAAAAAAAAACATTGTTGCTTATAAAATATTATTGTGCTCTTTATAAATTTCTAAACTTCATTAAAACTGATTGCTAGCAGAGGTTTGAAAAGTGCCTGAAATAAAAGGAAGTTGATAAAATTGGGTTTTTTTATTGTAGGTTTTAACTGAGGCTTATTGCTAGCCAAAAAGGGAAATAGAAATAAAATCATTTAGAATTAATAAAATAAGAGAAATTTCATTTCAGTTACGTTACGTAAAGTGAAAAGGTTTTGGGGAAAGTTTATGCATTGTATCCAAATTTGTATTCAGTCCCTTATTGGTGATATATAAGCTAATAATATCGTTTACTCCAGTGATTTTTGACTCAAGTTTTGTGACTGTTTAAGAAATAACATCGAAATTTAACTAATTATGGATTATTCTGTATTGTTTTCTAGGCAACGGTACAATTGACTTCCCAGAATTCCTTACCATGATGGCACGCAAAATGAAGGACACCGATAGCGAAGAGGAGATTCGGGAAGCCTTCAGAGTGTTCGATAAGGATGGCAACGGCTTCATTCAGCGGCCGAGTTGCGTCACGTGATGACAATCTGGGCGAGAAATTAACAGACGAGGAGGTCGACGAGATGATCCGTGAGGCTGATATCGATGGTGATGGTCAGGTCAATTACGAAGGTAAGCAGAGCAGAGCCCTTTATATAATTCATTCAAAACGAAATTCAAAATAAAATGTAATCTTATTAAAGAAGGGGGCAGTCAGACCGATCAGATTTAGATATATACCCCTTAAAAAAAGTAAAGCATTTTACGTTATATGTCGCGTGTCGTTTGTTTGTTTTGTTTGTTTGTTTTTTGTTGTTATTATCATGTCATCTGCTAATTGAATATTCGTGCAACACTGTTGCTGTTTGTTGTAGTTGAATCATAGCACACACATACACACAGACACTCACACACAGACACTCACACACACTCACTCACACACACTCACATACACCCATATAGTATAACATATTTGAGTCACAATTGGCATTTGTTTTGTCATGCATTACTTTTGTGCTGCTGCTGATGATGATGTGTTTTATATAAACTGATTCATTATTCTACTTATTCGTCGCATTCTCAATGCGTGCTAGCAACAACCAATCTCAACAGACATCAGCAGCCACTCGTATGAGAAAAATACCCTATAATTGTGCTTTAATTATCTCATTGTGTATACGACTATATTTAATGGCTATTTAGCTTAAGATGCCTACATTTTTCATTAGAATGCTCATTTAGCGCTGATCTATAATAGTAATTAATTTCTAATTTCCCTCAATATTCACGAGAAAATTAATTTCAGTCAGTCAGCAAACGGATCTTTAGATAACACAATTTTCCATGGAAAGGTAGAGTCAAATTTTAAAAAAAAAAACGTGTCAGCAATTATTTATAAAAATGTTTGCTTGAACTTTTAAAATAAAAATCAAACACATCCGGAGATGAATAATATAATTTAGTAGGCATATATATACAAAAAATAAATTTATCTAAAAATAAATATATAAATAGTATTTATCTAGAGATAAATATAATGTTGTAGTTATTTAACTCAAGATTTTTCTCTAAATGAAAATGCTGTTGTAAGATGCTAGAAAGAAAGTCTTCATACTATATAGGGTATTTTCTAGCTCATCACAGTTAATCCCCCTACTCAAAAGCAAACATATTTCGTTTTGTGTTCTTCGAAATTTAATTTAATTGCTTGAAAATTAAATTTTCAATTGAGCAAAGTGGAGGGCAGAGAAGGAAAATGAGGCAAAAACAACAACAATAGAAATAGAAGAATAAATACAATCAAGGTGTTAAAATGTTGTTGTTCACAGCGCATCGTATACCTACCTGCCCACTACAACACACACCCCTCCCCTCCCATGCAGAGATCATTGCTTTGATTGTACTTAGAAGCAGAAAAAACTGAAATAATGACTTTTCCATTCCGTTTACCTCCCTCCCACCTGATGGCAATCAAATGTTGGCCAAATATATATATATATTTGTATATATCTGTATCTATAATATAAAACGTGTATCGAGTTAAACATTCGCATACGGAACAACTTGTGCCTCAAGTTCAAATAAAAATCGTTTGGCGCACACAAAAATCTTTGGCGGATCAAATAGATTAATCACTGGCAATTTATGAACCCCAAACATAAAAATAACCAAAGTGAAACAAATATAAAAATAGGTACATTTTGTTGAAATGTTGACCAAACGAGCAAACAACTACAAATTATCATTTGTACAACGAATGAGACGAGTTGATTATATTCGAGCTGACAATCTATTTGGGAAGTAAATTAATCAGTTGAGAAACGCGTGATTTGTGCCAATATTTGGACTTGGGAAGTGAGCCGATAACCAATTTAGATGTCTACAATTAAGAGTGGGTTCCATTTTTCTGATAGTAGCGTGTGGGTTGTATTTCTGCTCTGAAATCTTATCTTAAATGGGCCAATAATTGTTGTGTTCAATTAAAGATTTATTGGAGCTTGAGTTGCGTAAGTTCTACTCCTATTGGTTCTCTCACAATTATATTCTATTCATATTTGCTAATCTTACTCGATATTCTTGCTCAGTACTTTTATTCGCTAACCTTACTCGCTACTCTTACTCACAACACGTTCTCTGTAGTCTTACTCGCTACCCTCCCTCTCTACGCTCCTTCTCTACTCCAATTAGCATTCTCCCTCGAAGTCGCTAATTCATCTCTACTCTTACTCGCTACTTCCACTCGCTACTCGTTTTCTACTCTCCCTCTCCACTCTCACTCTACTTCAGCTATCATTCTCTCGCAGTCTTCTTCTACTCTCACTGTTTACTCTTACTTGCAAGTCTTATTCGCTGCTCTTACTCTCTACTCGCTACTCTCACTCACATCCTTGCGTTAAGCAACCTCTCAAAAGTTGACTGCTACGATTAAAATCAGTGCTCTCTTATGATATCCACTTTATCTCTCGCTCGCTCTCTCTCGCTCGCTCGCTCTCTCGCTCTCTCTCGCTCTCGCTCGCTCTCTCGCTCTCGCTCGCTCTCTCTCTCGCTCTCTCTCTCGCTCTCTTTCTCGCTCTCTCTCTCTCTCGCTCTCGCTCTCTCGCTCTCTCATCTCACATGACAGAGGTGCATTTAGCATTTGGCCACATTGTCAGCTGCTTTTGGTAGTCGCCTACTTGCTAATCTTGCGAGGCGCAAAGTGAAATGTTTTATGGGCACACAGACACAGGCAACCACAATTAAATTCAAATATAAATATTGTGCAATAAGCTAGAACAACAAAAGAAAATACAAATAAGAATAGGAATAACTGGCAACAGGCAATTTGGCGAGCTGTTTAAACATTGACCGACAAGCTAAACACAGATCCACACAGATGTTATACTATATATATATATTATATATTATACAGATATAAAAGTGTGTAGCATAACATAAATAAATGCGCGTTGTTGCCATTTGCTTATTGCCAATTAACCAAAGTCTTTATTGTTGTCTTGTCTTGTTGGTAACAGCCAAGGGAGCAGAGTAGGGAGCGGAAGGGGGCAGCTAAAAATTATATAGCAAACAATAGGCCGGACCCCGACTCTATACATATATATAACTATATATATATATATAGATATGTAGACATATACACAAGTATGAGACTTACTTTGGCCCCACGCCAAATATAAAAATGTTGTCAGAAAAAAGAAAAAAGAAATGAAGAATGAAAAAGCGCAAAGAATTAAAACAAAAAATAAAAATCACATAAAATGTTGGGCAAAATAGGCAAAGAACAACAAATTGAATAGAAGAAGAAATAATGTATGCCAAAAACAATAGCAAAAATAATAAAAGAAATAAAGAGTGTGAGCTGGCGAATGTAAACAAAACGACGAAAGATAAACAGCAGAGCCACAAAAACCACAATAGTCTCCAACTTGGGGGCACTGGGGGGACTATATATACGACTAACCTTATCCAAAATTATCTTTTTTAGTGCAATGCCAGTTTTAATTCGCATTTTGATTGCCGAAAAGCAAAAGAAAAATGCATGTAATCAAATCCATTAAGAAATTTGATCATCAAAAGGGGTGCGAACTAGAAAAGAGTAACAAAGAAGAAGAGGAAGCAGAAGAGACTTGGAAATGTCAAGGCCCCAATCCCAAAAGAAAAACTTTTACAAGACAACTGCTCGATTTAGGGTTGGGTTCGAGTGGCAAAAAACATTTGCATATTTTTAGCATGCAATGGATAAAAGAGGGATAAAGGTTAAAGGATAACGGACAGTTTATAAGGCCCGTTCGCTTCTGGGCGTGTCCACTGAACTTAATTATTATTCATTTCATTTAGTCATTTGCAGATATATCGAATCGAATGTTGCGTTTCTGCCCGCAATAACGTTTTATTTTTAAACATTTTATTGGGCCGAGTTTAGTTTTGTTTTTTTTTTTTTTGGCGCGGAATATTGGCCATTTAAAATGGGTTGTCTAAAAGTAGTGCAAGACATAGAGGTGTGGAGAGTTATTTATGAGTAAGAGTGGAGAAGTTGTAATCAGCTTAAATGTAGAAAATACTGCATTCAAAATGATTCTTGAAAATCATAAAAAATATGAATGTATATATATCAATATTTATTTTAAAGCTATATCATTTTGCCGCAGCCAATTAACGGCTTATTTTATTGTCAGACGACTCAGTCAGTTCAGTCATTCAGTCAGCTGATCAATCGCACCTGCAAAAATCCACACTTCTTACGTCTTACGTCTCTACGTCTTACGCCTCTTACGTAGATCGACCACCAAGCAGCCAAACAACGTCGTCTTTTTCACACACATGCTGCAAATATTTAAACAAGAATGCACGAGTAGAAGACGACAATGAAGATCAAGAATAAGAATAACAACAAACAACGGCGACAAAGAAGAAAACCAAGAGTAGGAAGAACAATGCGCAATCAACGCAGTTGCTGCGGCTGCATAGTTAGTCGGAGAGGGAAGGGTGAGGTGTGGCGGTGGCTGTCATTCTATCGTCTATATTTAGGAGCTGCATGCAAACACCTGATAAATCGGGGACACGACCGTTACCCACACACACTCACACACATACACAAACAGCGCGCGGAAGCGTTGCCAATTTAGAAATGCACGCACCTCCTCTCAACTGTTGTTCCCCCTCCTCCGCCATTTAACTGCTGATTGCCATCGAAAGCAAAACAGTAAAAAGCAAAACAGTAAAAAGCAATTCAATCGCACAATGCTCGCCATTGATTTTGTGCATCTCTCCTTGTCAGCTGTAACTGTTTCTACCTCTCTCTCTCACTCTCTCTTTTGTTCTTACTTAGGCAAAGCACTTACACTAAGAGTTCCAATTCCTTTGTTCCGTATTCAACTCGCACTTGAAATATTTCCAAGTCAGTTTTGAATAAGGAACAAATTACGATTCTATTCGATTTCACCTTTTCAATACACTTCTGGCAGCGTATTGAAAATTCGTTGTGCAATTTGTATTTTTATTTCCCATTTATGTTTTTTTTTATATGGTCTTTTAATGTTTTCCTCACACATTTTATACTCGCCGAGCAGCAGCAATCTGTGTGAAGAGCTTTTCATCAGTCAGACGTTGTCTGTCAGTCTGTCAGTCAGTCAGCGAGTTGGGTTCTTCTTTAGCAGATCTTGTGACTGGCTCATTTGTCTTATTGATTAGTCTTTTTTTTGTGATCTTGGCGTGCGACACTTTTATTTTTGGTTCATCACAAGTGATGAATTTTATAATGCTTTGTTTTGTGCTGCGTTCGTCGCTCGTTCAAAGGCTAATGACAAACTATTTTTGGGATTTGTTTCTTGGGAAGTTTACAAGTAGTTTTAAGTGCAAGCAGAGGAGGAGTTCAACAAGTAGAACATTTTTGTTTTTAAAGCAGGCTGTCTAAACGGAAGCGGACCGCTCACCGAGAAATTAACCGATTCAAACTAGTTTCCATGCTGAACCTTAAATATCAATTAATAATTTAAGTTATTACTAAGTTCTACTGTCTTAAAAAAAAGCCCACAACTAATCATTATTTATATATCGTTCTTGCTACTTTCAGAATTCGTGACTATGATGACATCGAAGTGAAGCGTTAAATTATTTCTTTTTAAGCCTTTCTATTTTTTTAAGATGTTGACGAAGACTGTAGCTGTGCGCAAGAACATCGCGCCACGCTGTTGCTATGGACCCCAGTAAAAGATCTTAAAAAAACAACAAAGAGTTAAGCAAAAAACAAAACAACAACAAGAAGAAAAACATAAAAACCACATTTAAGAAACTTATATAAAGAAAAAAAAACAAATGAAAGAAAAGAACTTACACTTAAACGAAGAAGCAAACAAAGAAAACAAAAAAGAAAGAAAACAAAAAACAAAAGAGACGAGGAGATGAGTAAAGCAAACGCAAGAAAATTTAAACAAGCAAAAAATGAGTAAAAACCCAGAAAAAATTACATGAAAAATTATAAAAACAAAACAACACACAACACACACACTTAATTAAAAAAAAAAGAAAGAAAGCAAAACCAATAACAACAACAAAACAGCAAAACTTAAAGAAGTCACCGTTTAAGCAAAATACAAAAACAAAGCATGTTATAAGTAAACAAAAATTAAAAACAAAACTATTACACTTAAATACAGGCATACCACACTACAACAAACAGCAAACAAAAACAGCAATCAGAACTTTTTTGAGTAGCCGCAAGCAATTGCAGCGTCGAGCGCAGCGCGCCCTCTAGCGGTGGCACAGTGGCGTCCTCTAGCGGGTGGGAACAGCTCCAGCAGCGCCAGCTGGCGGCGGCAAGAAGAACACTGTAAAACTAAATTGTTTCAAGTATAAACGAAAGATTGTCGAATTCATTGCAAAAATAATAATAAAAGAAACACGCTAAACAAAAAATGTTCAAAATATAAAAAAACAACTATTTGTAATTTTTGCAAGCAAACTGGCAAAGTTTATATAGACACCAACAACATCAACAACAGCTCCAAAAAACACTTTACACACAACACAACACACACTCTCTCACAACACACACACAAACACACACATACACATACAAAACACACACAAACACAACATGTCAAAACAACCAGAAATAAAATATATTATAAATACAACATATATATATTATAAATAATGTAAAATCAAACAACAACAAATTCTTCTTATTAAATTATATTTAAATTTAAAATTAATAAATATAAAGAAACAAACAACAAAAAAATAAATAAATAAAAATTACAAAAACCAAAAAAAAAAACAAAAACCAACTTCAAAACGAAAACATTTTCGATATAAAATTGAATTGAAAATATGCAAATGCGATATATATATTGTATACGACAGGTGTTATATGAATATATAGAGCATTCAAATTCTGTCTGGTCAGAGTCCGGAGCTTTAGCGCGCTGAGGAAGGGTAGTTTTTGAGTCGGCGTGTCGCAGTTGGGGTAGTCCCCCTCCCCACTATCAAATGATGGGGGAAGGGGGCGCAGACCCTATGGTTTGGCAGCGTTGAACAACAACAAATTTGTAGCAAATCTAAGCAACAATGTCTAGATCTATATATATATATATATATTGATATCTGATAAATGCAGCATTAAATATCAAAAAGCAAAAATGAAAAAACTACACATTTCTCTAGTAATTAAGAGGCAAAAAGAAAACTTAAAGCTAACCTATAAATATATAAATATATATATATATATGTATAACTTAATTTTATTATAAAGTATATATATACAAATTAAATATTTATATATGCGAGGACGAAGGATGAGGAGTGCGAGAAGAAGAAGCAGAGAAGCAAGAAGATTTCATCAAACACACACATGAAAATATAAATAATAAAAAAATGAAGTAGAAGAAGATCGAGGAGGAGGCAAAGGAAGAAGAGCAGAAGACAACTCTTAACAGCAAACTAGACGAAGAAGAAGAAGAAGCAGCAACAACAATATATATATATATATATTTATAAATAAATTATATTATTATTATGAACTAGACAGCAACAAGCAAAAAAGCAAAAACAAAGACAAATTGTCGCAAATACTTAATAAGCAACAGAGAAAAAAACAAAAAAAAAAGTAGTATATATATATTATTATATGTGTATGTGTACCTATATAATAATATATGTATATGCTATATTTCTATTTGGTTTAAGTTTAAGAAGTGGTTCAAGCTGATCAACAGCGAGCCAAGCAATACACGAACGAAAAATATTTAGAAACGCATGCTAAAAAGATATTAAAGATATATATGAAAAAAGTGAGCAAACTGAGAAACTGCACTGTACTTGAAAGAGAAACCCAGCCAAAAACTCGGTGCCCAACGTCGATGCGCATAAGCCGGATCTAACCTAGATGGCAGTAATCAACTAGAACACATTTTTAATTTAGTTTCATATCGAAAAACGTTGTTTCCATGTTTCCTTTTTCTTCTCTCTCTAAACACACTTTGCTTACTTTTCCCCCTAACTTCCTCCCCCCCGCCCCCACGTCTCAGCTATTGTTGCTCTTGTTGAACGTCTTCTATAACTATCCACACACAAACACACATCAGAACACACCACACACAAGAACTCACCACACTACAGTACACACCACAGCACATTTGCCACACTCTTTCGTTACACTCTTCTTCTCCACTGCATTAAAAATCAACTGTGAGTATATATATATATACATATAATAAATACTATATTGATAATGTTTGTAAGTTCGGGTGGAATACATTTATACTTATTATATGATAAATTAATTATTATATATATATATATAAATATATATTTAATTTATTGTTTGCTTGATCCTTGGAACGAAAGAGATAACAAAAACACTGCGTTCCGAGAACAAAACAAAAAACCAAACAACAACACGACAAAATCAACTTTTCTATAACTTTTTTTAAACAACAAACAAATAACAAAAAAAAAAAACGAAACAAAAACATTTTGTAGCGAAATTTGTGCAAGTTTTAAAAACCAGATTTAAACTATAATGCAAGTTATATATATATATATATATTGATCAGACAAGCAAAAAGGTCTCTCTAAATAAAAACTCTAAACTAACAAAAATTTAACTTTAATTAACAAAACCAAAAACAAAAAACAAAACACGAATTTTTCTAACTAAAAACGTAATCCACAAAATTCTTTTGTGAGCCCGAATTGTTTGTTTGTATGGCTTGAATGCGAATTCGAACGATCTGGCAACCCTCTCGATTTGAAATTTCCATTGCAAATCGCTAAAAACAAGAAAGAAAAAGTTAACAAAAATCATAAGAAGAGGAATAAAGCTAAAGGAAGTTGTCCGGAAAGTGTTGGCATTGAATAAACCATAAACCATTGAAATTTGTAGCTAAAAAGTGGAAAAACAACAGCAAAATGCAAAAATCACAAAATAACAAAAAAAATTGTGTTAAATATTTATATTCTCATTTGCAAAGCAAAAATGCGTTAAACAAAAGCGAAGACACAAAACAAAATTTGTTAAACAAATTGCAGCAGAGAGAAAAAGAAAAGAAAAAAACACACACAGCTACCACAGATTAAACAATATTTCCAGGCATATATATAGACCTATATATATATATGTATGCCTAACTCCAACACACATCTATATCTCTATATATATATATTTATATATATCTATATATATATATATATATATATGAATATGATGTAAAAGATTGATAAACAACAACCAAAAAGCAGGCAAACAAAAATTTCTTGAAAAAATACACAAACATTTTAAAAACCTCGAAACAAAAAAAAACTTATAAATTGTTTTCTTATTTCTGTTATCTATGTTTTTGGAACATTTTTGGGATTGGCTATTTGTTACAGACTTTTACAAGACAACACTACAGTTTCCGATTCGGCCCGAAAATTTATTCACCACTTTTCACCATTCTTCACGCATTTCTTCTTCTTTCTAACCGACGTCCGACGAGCTCCATAAGTCAAGTATAGCCTTAACCCTAAACTGGATCTGAATCTAGGGGATCGCTCCGCTACGCATTCTATAACAATTAGCTATATCGATAAAAATCGATATCAATATCGACCTAAACAAGAAAGAAAAAAAACAACCACCTATAACAATGTTTTCAGTATCAAAACAAGAAAATTAATAATGTATAACAATTGAAATTGCTGCGAAAATATTTTTAATGTCTATACAAACAAATAATATGAATGTTATCCATATACCCATATAAAATACGCCTAAATAATAACCAAATGTACCTATACTGAAAAAAATTGAGAAAACAATTAGCAGGCAAGTTCGTATTTATAAAAAAGCACCTAGAGAATCATAATAACTTAAAGAACAATTTGAATTCTTCAGAAATTGGATGTATTTTTCGATTGTTGTACATAGGAAAATTGCACTAAATGGATGTCTAACAAATAATAATCGATAACTCGATATACACATATATATATATATATATCTGAAGTAACAGTGTTAAACATATAATACCGGATATTGATGTTGTGTGTGCTTTAAACCCTCTAAATGTGCATATTAAGAAAATAAATTGGAATTAATTGAAAAGCAATTGTAGGCCTTGAAAAACAAATATAGGAAAACTATATATTTAAGTGCATAAGGAAATATTTACATCGTGGAAATTGGAACAAACATATATATATATATAGAGGCGAACAACCAAATCGATGCTGGCTAATTTTCAATTGTTTCAAGTATAAAAAATACTTTTGTTTTTGCAATTTAAGTTTCGATGCTGTTTTAGATTCCATTCAAGCTTCGTAAAAGTCCGAAACGTTTCAATTCCGCACGTTCCACCATATATATATATATACATATCCCATATTTGGTGTTTAGAATCACGACCGAAATTGTTTCGTTTTTGGCTTTTTCGATTTCTAATTTGGAATCTCCACTTGAGCAATTGGTAATTGTGAATGTTCGTGAATGTGATGAGTGAATGTGAATGAGTGCATCTGAATGCTGACAACTTCAAATGTTGTCGCACCAAATCAAAAAACCAAAAAAAAAGTGTAAATTTAAAATAAAAACAAAAAAAAACACCGATTTGCATTTTAATGAAACTTGTAAAAGAGTATTTCAAATAGTATTTTTGGCAATTTCAACACAACTTTAAATGGAATTTGAAACAGCATTTATTGTTTTAATTTAATCAAATAAAGTAAGTTTTAAGTAAGTATTTTTCAAGGCATATATAATAATTACAAAAAATATTAAATATGAATAACAATGAGAGCAACTGTTAAAGTTTATGAAGTTTCAGTTTAAATAGGTCTCGATTAAATTAAGAATTTAAAAATTTTAACCTAAAAGTATGCAACATTTTTCGAGACGTTTTTGCCTTGTCAGTCGAAATTCATGTATAATTTTTTAATATGCCAGATCGTTGCACAACACTGCACACACTCACACACACCCACACACACTCACACACACACATACATATACATATACAGTGTCATTCTGAAAGATTTCTGGGTTTTTTGCAAGATTTTTGTGGACTGCAAAAATTGTTTGAATTTTCTTCACAGCTACAGAGCGCAAAAAGAAAATGAGAAATAATTAACAACAACGTCATCGAATTTTAAGAAGAAGAAAAATATATATACACATATATATATATACATAATAAACAAATTCAGCGCATAAGCTGTTAATTTTAAGCATTTATCGATTATGAAAAGATCCTAAATGTTGACAAAAAAAATATATATAACGAGTATATGATATATGATATATATTTAGTATGTCTAAGACACGAGACACCTTCCAACACTTACAAAAATAAAGCTTTACAACACACACACACAATTTTTCTTTAGACGGCACTACACAACACTGAAAACACAACAACAACAACAACAACACAGAAAAACTTTCTCTTAACTTTTTGGCAAGACAAAAATGTTCCAAAAATATACCATTAAACAAAAACAACAACAACAACTGAACTTATGTAAACTGTAACTTCTAAGCGCTGTAAACGACAAGTCTTAAAAACAAGAAAAAAAAACAAAAACATTTTCTTTTGTAATTATTAATGAATTTCCAAACAAAACAAAACAAAGCTAGACAACTATTTATACCACAGAAAAAATGTAACAGCAGGTAAAAATAGAACAATTTCCATTATCTAAAGTATTAAGGTAAAAATCAGTTAACTGTACCACAAAAAACAACGTAAACAAAATCAAATCAAATCATATAAACCAAAAAAAAAAAAACATAAAAAACGCAGTTGGAACACCAAAAAAGAGTAACAAACAAATAAAATCCATTTTAATAACAATTCTATTCTACTTAACAGGCAAAGAAAAACCAATAAAAAACAGAATATACAACTAAAATTTCAAGTTTTTCATGCTGGGGTTAATTTTGTACTTTTTCAGTCTTTCAAACATTTTGTAGGGCGCCATCTATGAGCTTAAGTTTGTCGAAAGTCCTGCGACTTTTGTGTGCACTTTTTAGAGCTTTTGTGTTACATATAAGCAAAGCACTCCATCTGCTAGTTTAACATATACTATTTAACAGCGACTGCTCTCAACTCAAGCGCAATAAAAGCTTTCGTTAAGCTTTTACTACACTGCATACAGTTGCCGCTTTCTGGCAACGCTGTGCGCACAATTTTTATGAATGAATAAAGCACACAATGCACGCCCGGTCAGAGCTTTTACATAGCAGCAAAGCCAAAGCAAAAACAATGCAGCAATGCAGTGGCCCAGACGGATGCTACAATGAAAGCGAAGAGCGGGGAGCTGATGTTGTTAGAAGAGAGAGGCAGCTGAAGTTGTGATTTGGCAGTGTGAGTGGTGCAGAGAGCGAGAGATAGAGAGAGTGTGAGGTGAGCGGCGTGCAATTGTGCTCTGCTTTTGCATTTTGTTTTGCATTTTGTTCGGCTCGCAAGACGAGAGGATGTCGGCTGCTGTTGCTGCTGCTGCTGTTCAGTTGATGGCAGGACTTTGACGGAGCAAGTTGGCTGCACGCGCGCGCTTGACTTGGGTTTATTATACGTCGTCGTTGTTGCTGTTGTTGGGTGGCTGCTGGTGTTTGTGTTATTTGTTGCAGCGTGCGAATGTCGTGCCAAGTAGGAAGTGAGCAAGTGCAACTAAAGTGCAGTTAAAGCTACAAAGAGCGCTGCCTCATCCTCTACTAACAGTAGCCAATAGAAGCGAATACCCCAAAGTGTTTTGCATTTTTGTAAATTCAGCTAATCCTTTTTTGCCATGTGCCTACAATATTTGGATTAGTGGCAACTCCGCACTCATCCCCCGCCCGCCAGTAGCATGGCCAGCGAGCGTTTAGCCGGCGGCGGCGGGCGTCACTCACGTGTCAGTCCAACGCCGGGCCGTGGCAGCAAAATTGCCTACACTCCATGTCCCCGCTCCGAGCCACCACAGGATCTCGATCTGCCCGTGACGGGAAGGAATTGCCTGGCAATACCAATGTCCTCGCTGCAAACGGCTAACGGACCCAACAGCAACAAAGGTGAGTGAGTGAAATGCCTACATAATTAGTTCTCTGTAAATCTTAACAGTGACTGCTAGAAAAATGAGAACGCTTGAGAATTATTTGTCTCCTTGTTATTGGGTACATTAAAAGGTATTAATATGTTAAAATTACAATTTAAAATTGTGCAATATTGAAAATAATTAAAATTATTGACTTTGCTGCACATTGAAAAGAAATATTCCAATTGCTGTAAGAAATATTTTTCTAAGCGCCACTGTAATTAGTTTGCTCAATGTTAAAGAATGGTATGCGTGTTAGCCAGAGGGGGAGGGGCAAGGAGAAGTGGCACAGATAGAGAATAATTTTTGGCATGCAATTGTTGTCAATGTTGATTGTTGTCTATGTCTAGAAATCAACGCAGATAGGGCAGCTATTTGTGATTGCAGCAGTTGTGCCTGGCAATCAAACAACAGAGTTTTTTTCCCCTCTATTTGTTATTCTTATTTGTATTTGCCTTGACATGTTTCGTGTGTTGTGTTTGATGACTTTTTGTTGTATTTATTGCTCGTTCCCCAATCGCCTTTTATCTTTATCTGTATTTTGTCTTCCGCCTGCTCTTCTCAAGTGGCAATTTGCATGCGAATTTCGCAGCTGCCGATTGATGTTGTTGTTGCTGTTTGTTGTTGTTGCTGCCAACACGTGACTTTGATGGCAATTTCATTGTCAATGCGAAATGCGAAATACAAATGGTAAATCAATTCAATGTGTAAGCAGAAGAGAGAATAAAAAAAAGCGAAAGGCGAAGGGAGCAGAGTTGAGTTCTAACAGCGAGAGAGAGAGAAAGAGCACTGGTTTTTTATTGGCTTAACATAGCTTCGATCAGTGTAAGTGTCCCCTGTTATGTTGTGTGAAATATGCAATTGAGAGCATTTCATTGGGAAATTATTCAGCAGCTGCGATCGTAAGAGCTTTAAAATATTTCCCTCTTTCTGTTTGGCTCTTCTGTTAAGCTGTGATATTTGCACAGTAGCAGATTAAGAAGAAGAGGCAGAAATTAATTTGCATTTTGATAATTGTCAGCCACAATTTATTTTTAATTTAAGGCGCAATGTTAACAAAAGCGACGCTAATGCTCAAAAATGTTCATCACTCATAATTAGCCATGTTTTGTGTGCCTTCAACACACAATTCGTCCCTTTTCCACCTCCCTTCACCTGTTTTGTTTGACAGAGATAATAAAAGAAAGTGGCGAAAAAGCGCCGACGGGCAAAATGCAACAATATTTAAAATTTATGGTGTCGCTTGGTGGCACGAGCAAGCAAAGCAGCCCCGTTGCAAGTGGAAACTGTGAAGTGACCCACAAAATGCTACTTAAGACTTGTAGTCGCAATTTTGACCCACTGATCGATGTTGCAAATGTTGCAGACGACCCACAAAGCACAGCTATTTAATTTGAATTTATGCACCACAGGCAACAGAAAAGTAATGAAAAAAATAGAGGATGAAAAAGTCAATATAGCTGACAGCGTGCAACGTGCCACATGCAACGCGGCGTATAATTTATGCAGCATTTGATGCTGTTGCATATGCATGCAAAGCGAACTGAAACTCAAATTGCGTATACGCAGCATTTACCAACAGCCAACAGCTAACAGCAAAACAAACTGCAATCAAGGATGTGCTTCTAGTCCGTGTGTCTCAGTATGTGTGTGTGTGTGCATATCCCTTCAGCAGACTGCCACTGATTGTTTTTCTAGGATGCTTAAGATAAATCTGCAAGAATATTACAAATCGATTTTTAAACCAAAATGACAATTTTTTAACAGCTAAACTTTCCTTTAAATAGCAGCACTTCAACCATAAACTATCTTGCATTATGTTAAGCTTATGCTAACTGTTAGCATGAATATTTAGCATTGTGCTGTTAAAAGCTAAATAGTTTAAGTGCATTAATATCTATAATGTGAAAGTAGCTGTCTTGGAACTACCTAGCAGTTATAGCGTTTAGCTTCAAACTTCAGGCTTTATCTTCATTATCACATCTATAAACTACTTAAAATTACAGTTTGCCCACTTTGCAGAGCCACACACCTTTAACATGATCCTCATCTCAGCAGCACATAACATTATGTTAACTGTTGTATTAAACTGTTAAGCTCTTTTGAGCACATCACTAGCACTGATCTGTGGAATGCAATAACAGCAGCACGTAAATAATATGTCGACTGTTAATCAATCAACTTCTGGTAAACAAAAAGGAAAAAGCAGAGAGATGTTTAAACAGAATTAAATAAGCACTGTTCTATTTAATTGTCACTCAGTTAATTTGCTTACAGCACCTTAATTAAACAATTTCATTTCTCTTTTTATAGCACTCACTATGCAGGCCAAGCAAACAGACACAAAAGTTAAACTCAAAAAGCAACAGTCACCAATTTGTGTGTCTCGTTTTACTTTTTTCTTCTTTTTGGAGTATATCTGTTTGCCTCTGCTGGCTGCCTGCCAAATGTTGTAAGTTATAGTGCGGGTGGTTATTCATTCCCCCCACTGGTCACTCTCCGCTGCTTGTTGTTTGGCCAAACATTGATAAGTAGGCTGGCAACATTGGCAGCTCACTTCATTTATCACGATTTATGGCCGTGCGGACATGCCAATTGGGAAGCTGCAGGTGTTTTTTTTTCCACTATTTCTTTCTTTTTTCTCTCTTCTTCTTTTGTTACGGGTAAGTTTGTTTCGCTCGACTGCGCATTATTTGATAAATTTGTGCTTGGTTTGGCTTGGCTCCTGCACTTGGCCTTGGACTCTTTGAGGGTCAACCAATTGATTTGATTGTCCATGCCACAGATTTGGGGGTCTATCTTAAATATTAAGTTGTCAGCTCTGCCAAAAGCCAGCCGAAAATTTAGTGCTGCATCAGTGTTTGTTCTGACTTGACTTTAGTCCACTCGTCTAATCTTTGTTGCATCTTTGTCATGTCCTGTGGCTTCCCTTTGAGTCGGATAAATCAGTTTAAGTCTTACGACTGACAGCAGCTGAAAAGGCTGTTTATTAAAGTGCCTTTCATACATGACACATATTAATTTTGAGGCTTTGTACAGAAAAAGCTGATTATCCTTTTGTCATTTTGTCATTTTTGCCTTAATCAATCTTTTGCCGAATGCGCTGGAATCTTATTAAAGAAAGTTACTTTTTATCAAATTTTTTCATTGCTATTGTGCTTTATTTGATTTATAAGAACTATAAATCACATTTTCATTGTTACTGTATTCTCTCTATTTTTGTTTTTAATTTGAAAAATTTTGTTGCAAAATTGGATTATTATTCCCAGGTGGCATTAAAGCAGCGCTGTCAACAGAACGTTTACGAATCCAACACACAACAGAATTGTGAAATCAAATGCTCTCCAGAGAGGGTGTAAACATGTATGTGAGTGTGTGTGTGTGTGTGTGTGAATAGACTCGTGTTTGCCAGCAATAAAACAGTTTGAGAGTCAGTCGGGTATGAATAATATGCGAAGAAATTTACTCTGATGAAAGCTGGGAACAATAAACTAATGGAGAGATATGTGCATAAATTTTACATGTAGAATTTACAACAACTACAAGCCAAGAATAAACTAGCCGCAATCAGTTTAATTATGGTAAAATAATGACAGTTTTATGTGTGGGACGACCAGTCCTAGAGACTTTAAGACTTTTCTAGGCAAGCCGAAGATTGCATGCCCTTTCACTGGTGAGTTTTGTCATCTCGATAAGTAGTTAACCAGAAAAGTATTTTATACAAGAATTTATCGATAGTTGGCAGCTTTATGATATAGTAATCCGATTCAAATAATGCGTTACAAACTCCACGACAAAATTATAATTCCCTCCACAAGATACCCAACATATGTTGCTATATCCATGCCTGGGAATCGGAGCTACTGTTTTATACTGGCTGTTGGCTAGTTTAAATTCCCAACTAATAGAATATATAATTTTTTAATAACTGTATTTAAATGCGAACTGTATTTAGTATTTAAAATGCTCGATTGATGCTAACAGTTTGTCACTTTCCACTGCAAGAATTCTCAGATACTTTTCTCCTTTGGCTAACTTGTTAAGTGGATTCCCGCCAACCCATCCTCGGCCCTTATTTTGCCCTCTTTTTTGTGATGTTCTTATTTATTTATGCGAAATGCGCAAAATGCCATTAAAATGTTGAAAATATGCTAAAGCAGAAATTACTTTTCATATGGGCCATGAACAATAAAAATATTTAATGCATATGCGAAGCATTTCACTAATGTCATTGTTTACGGTGTACGGCATGGTTGCCCCCTCCCCCTGCCCCTGCCCCTTCCCAGCCCATCCTTCTCGTCCTGGCATGCACACACACCCCACAGTAACAATTCAAATACAAGAAGTGCTCGTAAAAACCCCTTTTTGATTTTTTTTGTTGCTTTTTGCTTGCGAAGAGCTCTATTTGTGTAGTTGATGCAAGCGAGGGGGGCTGGTGGCTGAGGGGTAAGTGGCAGTGGGTGGGTTTGTTGTGCACATACGTAAAATTTATGGGCTTGCACTTGCCAATGTGCCACGCCTATTGAGCCGCTTTTTATGCTTATCCGCAGTCCGCGGCATTATTTTTTTACTACTCGCAGCGAGCGGCGGAGCGAAGAAATTGAACAAATGCGCAAATAAAATAAATGCCAAAGATGTTGACGACGACGACGACGAGGAAGAAGTAAAAGGAGTCGTCTATAGCAGCCACCCTTGGCCCACCCCTGCTTGCACCCCTCTGTTGCAGCACCTCCTTTGTGACAGTCACGTTCTTGGCGTGGCGTGGCAAGTGGCAGTTGTCGTTTTTAAATTATTCACATTTAATTAAATATTTTCTATTTCCCGACAACAAGCTGCTTGCTTCAATTGCAACATTTAATGTGTGTGTTGCATTCGTTACAAAGCTGAAATGGACTTTTTATGTTGTAGCTAGAATAAATTTAGATGTTATTTAAATCTGCTACGAAATAAACTTTTAATAATTATACTAAAAGAAGAGAACTATCAGTTTCGAAAATATTTGTTGGACTTATTTTACTTCTACTTGACAATTTAATAAGTTAAAACGCCTGTCGAATGGCAAACTCTTTTGTCTCTATGAGTTTGGTTAATCCAACTCGGTGATTCCTTATTTAAGTATTTACTTGTGTAGTTATAAGTATTTCGCCCATGTCAAATTGAAGATATTATAATTCAGTGGGCTTTAAAAATTCGACATCAATGTGATTTCTGATCATGTGCCTGTTGATAAAGTCTATTATGCCATTGACAAATATAGAGCAGTTGGCCTTTGAACTTGTGCTAGATAGATGTGTGTTGGGCCAGGTTAGGTTTCACTGCACAGGCAACAGGCGAATTCCGTTCAATATAATCAATTACATGATAATTAATAACAAGTTTCGCCCACCTCGAAATTCAAAATAGCTTTAAGGAATGTTATAGAATCTGGGTTAAAGTGCGCATAATGTTTCCCTTCTTTGAATATTCAAATGAATTATTTGTACTAATTTGATGATAGTCTATTAGCTAGAAACTTATGCAAGTCCAACTAGAAATTCACTTATAGGAAAATCAATTTTCTATTTGCACTTGTATAAGCTGCTAATCAGATTGCAGTTGCTTTGCTGAGTTTTCCACTAAATTGACAGAACGGAAGAACAAATCGAGTGCGAAATTATTTGTGCCAAATTATTTGCAGACCATAAGTTTGGCCAATGTCAAATTGTACTTGGCCATAATTGCCAGCAATTTCCCATCGACCACAAGCATATTTATTGTCAAAACAATTTCGCAACTGGTGCATAAATAACAAGCATAATTAGCAGCAGCACAGGAGTATTGGCTATATATAAATAACATATAAATAAAATATATAAACTAATACGAGTTACAACTCAACACATGTAATGATGATCAACAGGAACTTAGCTATAAAAATAATTTATTGAATTTTATGTTGATTATTTAAATATATTATATTATATATTATATAGTTGTATTCAGTTTTTAGTTGAAAAGTTCTTAAAAATCTATCGATATTCTGAAAGTTAATCGAAACTTGTTTTAAGTATATAAAATTAATGGGATTGTAGACGTAGACTGGGATGTCAAATAAAATTAATTATTTATTGATTTCAATTCTGGTGCATAAGTTTTCGATAAAGCTTTAAAAACAGTTTCGATACATGTCTATATATACGGTCTATATATACGGTATTATATGGCCTAGTAATTTCGGTTCCCAAAGATCCTATGAACTTAAAAATATTGATGAATTTCGGCTCTGTTCTGGAGCTGACTTGCACACTTCTAGGTAAGCCTGACTATCGAGTCTTATGATGTCTCTCTCTTTAGAATATACCCTCTTAACTCATCTTTGCAAGTACAGGGTATGGCAACTATATCACACTTGAGATAAAAACTGTCAGTGGCAGACAGCGCCTGAAAATATGCATTAATAAATTAAAATTGAAATTCAGCATGATGAAAGCTGAAAATATAAATATAAATAAGTATGTAATAAGGCCAATATATATATATTTTATGCATAAATATTGCATATTTTTCAATTTGAGGGCTGTGCATGAATTATTGGGCTGATTTATTGCTATTAAAGTTTTCAATGGACGCATAATGAATAATGACTACAAAAATTAGCATGGCATTTTTCTTTTTATTCTTATTTATTTCTATGTTTATGTGAAATGTTGTGATTCCTTTTTGGCCCATTTCTTTTGTGGATGGCTTTGTTTTTTTTGTTCCGTCTCCATTGATGAGTAATTGAAAAGCTGTCGTGCAGAAAGAGATACCCAAATGCCAATTTTGATTGACATGGGAGGCATTTGATGTGGGGGGCTTATCTAACAATACGCCGATTTCAAGCAAAATTTACGACAGACGCACGAGGCAAACTTTATCACAAAAGTCACCCAAAACCAAAAACCGAAAACCAAACAAAACGTATCTTTAATGCTAGCGAACAGACTGAAGACCCAGTTCAAACTCAAGTGTCTGCCAGTTAATGTCACTTAACCAAAATGTATCGCAACGCCATGCAGAGGGCCATCCAGTTGTCCAAATGGGATGTTAGCTTCGAGTTCGAGCCAAGTGTCCTAAACTGCGAGCGGACAGACACAACGCGCAGCAAGTTGGCCCAATTGATGCACTGGCTTCATCAGCTGCACGAGAAGCCAACGGTGCCGCTGCAATGCGACTACATGGGTGAGTGAGTGGGACATAGACTCAAAGTGTATATACACTGGGGAAAAAAAACGATGTAATTGACTTTGATGAATCAGCAAAGCTAGCAAGTCTTATCTGTTGGCAAGTAGATTGTCATTTTAGACTATAAATACTTATTTATGCCTCGAAAACATAGGATAAGGCTAAAATGAAGTTGTGGGAAAGTATGTAACTGACGGAAAGAGGTAATTTCGATTCTATAGGGTATGTATATGTTAGATCAGCATTAACAGCCGAGTCTGTCTGGCCATATCTGCCTGTCGATAGCAGCTAGAGACCTTAAATTTGGAATATAAGTTCTTGTATACTTTGAGCAGATCAAGTTGATTTCATTTTATCCAAAACTGCCTCTATTTTGCGAATATCGATACATATCGATTACTTGAACATCCGTATGACTTTTTATCAATATCTGTTTCTCAACCGTCAGCAAATCGTATTTTAATATTTACCAAATTGCACAGCAACAAGGGAAAGTATTTTTCCTATACACAAAGTTAAAGACTTCAGCACAGGGTATTTTCCAGTCGATTTCTGTCAACTAGATGATTTTTACTTGTTTTCAAATATTGGCTGTAATGGATTGTCGAACTTTTGTTTATGCGGGCTTAATAAATAATGCATCAACATTTTGGGATTGTTGATTAAGGACAAAAGGGGCTCCTTTCTTATCTATGATTGATGTACACTCGTAAATGGAAATTATTGCTAATAATAAATATAATCTTTCGATTTAAATCGAATTTTAGATTAATTCACTGTAATTTTTTAGGCTTATAAATCTATCCTTTTTTTAATTCGAACCCTAAAACTGCACACACACACACACACCCAAACACACACACCAATCAAGCTTAAATTTGTCCATCTGGTTTTTGGCCACATTTTGGAATTGTTTGTTGCCGATTTTTGTCTGCGTTTGCTCTGGCTGACCTTAGGACCAAATACACAAAAATAACCACACACACACACCCACACCCATTCATACACTCCAACACACACAGAGTGGGCGGGGCTTGGACATTTATGAAAGCTTTCGGTCAGCAGGCGACAAATTATTTAGATATCAGCATATTTGCTTGCCCCCAAAAATGCTTTTTACGACAGCTTCTGTTTGCATTTCTGTGTGTGTGTGTGTGTGTGTGGTAATTGCATATGTTGAGCACTGGTTGTGCGTAACATTTATGCAAATATGCAATCTGAAATGTGCTAACAATGATTGCCAATTTGTGATTTTTCAAATAATCAGCATTTTCATAGACAACAATGTTTAAGCTGCAATAAATTATAGTTAAGCATTAAAGATTTTAGATTTTATATGTGACCATCTATTAGAAGAATCTAAATTGATGATTAGTGATGATTTATATTCATTTCATATTCAACTAGAGGCAAGCTTCGAACCGGCTCTTCCATTTTTTGGGTGTATCATTAACCAACTAGAATTTCAAGCCGGAATCGCGTTTCCAACTTTGAATGTAGTATTAATCTTGAAGTCAAACCATGATTAAGGAGCACCGGTTTGTGAAAATCGTATCACTTTTAACAAAGTTATGGCGTTGGCAAAAACTAGCACATTTCAAAACCTTTTAAAACTTTCAACAGATGCATAATTTGAAAACCAAATGGAGTTTTCCCATGCATTTTAATGGGGCATGCCACAGAAACAAGAGAAACGCGAATGGAGGCTGCATTAAATGCAGATGGTGGCTGTTATCAGTGGGTGGTGGCTATAAACATGGCCATAACAGCCATAAAAAAAATTAAATCGTATATATAATGTTCTTGTAGTTTTCCGGGCGCGAAGTTTTCATTGCGTTTTCGCTTTCCTCGTTGATATTTTTTTTTTTTGTTGGTATTACGCGTAATTTGCACAACATTTTTCAATTTTATGAAGGAAATGAATGACGTTGTAATTTATGTTGTGTCTGTGGGCGGGCGGGAGTTTGGGTGTGGCCCAAAAAAAGAGTGGAGTGGTTTTTGTTGGTGTATTTCCATTCTGCTTGTGGGCGTGGCAAAGCAATAAACTGCCCAAAAGAAAATACCAGCTGCCAACACAAAACCCAAAAAATGGACACAAACAGATTTACTTGCAGTTTCAGCACTCTCTATCCCCTTCCCCCCATCTGTACTTGAATTGCCCTGTGGCCATGAAGTGTGTACAAGAAAGGGGTACATAAACTACAAGAAATGGAACGTATACAATATGCAGAAGAATGACTCTGAGTTGGTATTTGCAGAGTAAGGTATAGGCTTGGAGATCTGCACTTGTCCGCACTTTAATGGATTAATGGGAAGTCTTCTTATTCCCTGAATCCATTCAAAATGCGACAAATGTTGTGTAAAAGTAAGCATTAGGCAGAATGATGCTTGTCGGAGTCTATGGATGATATATATACTTGATAAGTTAACTCTCAGCTAAGTTAGAAAACACAGGGTATATGCGAGTCGATCCTCCCCTAGTTCTTCAACTCGCCTTCAGTTTAGTTTGTTATTTGGCTTTGTGGTCGTTAAATTGCAAATTTGTAGCATGTGGTTTTTTAGAATTTATTTTTTACATATACATTTTTGGTAAGCAGTAAGGAAAAGTTTTTCGTTATATTTGCGTTTTACGAAATTGAAAAGTTGTCAGAAATACACAAATACTTTGAGACTTTGCTGATTGGAATAACAGAATCGAAAAGTTGAGAGGGTGAAAACCCCCCACAGCCGACTGGCGACTACAGAACTATATCGAAGAACTAATCACATGCGGAACTATAGCGCAGCTACTATCTATCTATATAAGTAACAGTTGTGACAATCGTAAGTCAATCAAATTGGCCGCTTAACTTTATCACAGCACTTTTGACAGCTGCTTGACAAGGACAGGGGCGTGGCTTACAAGTAGGAAGGGGGGGCTGCTAACTTGGCAAAGTGCTCAACCACTGTTAATAACAACTAGCAATGCCAAGCGTCAACTTCAACTTATACAAAATTCAAGCACATCGTGTGCCAAGCACTAAACTAAAAGTTATGATTATCCCGTAACCCGTACACCCCCCAACCCGCCAACCCCCCCCTTTGGTATACAAATTTATGCACACGTTAAGCAGCTCATAATGGCTAAGAGTGTAAGAGGCAAAGTTATGCTAAGCAAGCTGCCATGCGACACTTTCGGCCCCCGGCCCATAAAAACTAATTCATTTAAAATTTATGAGCCATGGCATTTCATTTAGATCATTACATGCATTCTAGCCATGGCCAAAAAGCCACTGCCACTGCCACTGCCACTTTCAGTGGCAGTCGGCGACAGTCGACAGTCGACAGTTGGCAGTCGACGCTTTTTCAAATTGTTTATGGCTGGGAATATCCCTTTGGCTTTCTGGTTGCTTAGTTACTGGCCAAGTAGTTATGTCTACTTAAACATCAAGCGTGGCCACAATGAATTTTATCATTTGCCTTGCCGGCATATTATATATAATATAGCAAGAAGGAACGGTTGTCTTTTATCGGACATATAAGCTTTACTATAAACTGTAAGCAATCTGGTCGATAAATGGATACATTGCTTTGTAGATATACCGACTCGGCTATAGATGCTGATCAAAAATATATATACTTTGTGGGATCGTAGACATCCTTCAAATAACAATTAATGTTTTCTTTAAGATTAGATTTATGTTTCTTCAAAGTGTAATTCCAAAGTCGTATTACCAATTTCTGCCAATTTCTGTTGACTACTGTCGACTACTGTCTTCACTCTGTGGCTCTACGATAAACAATTGCATGTTGCAGAGTTGCGTGTCATCAGTTGTAGTTCCTCTTGTTGTTGTTGCCACTTTGCAACTTGGCTGCGAAACTTTTGTAGTAAAACACAGCACGAGTAAAAGGCAAAACAATGCAACATGAAATAATAAAACTGAAGTTGTGTTCTGCCCGGGGCAACATTGATTTAGCTTTAACTTTAGCCTCTAAAGCTTCCCCCTCCACCCTTTGATGCATGGCACATACAAAGAAAGCGCCGCACATCCTGGCTTGCAACGTGTGTGGCAGGATTAGGTGCGGCAGCGCACAGGCTGCACAGTTTCTCAGCTGCAGCTTAGACACATGTAAATCACGTGTTGTGCCTCTGCTGCATTTAAATGTGCTTGAACAACCAACACCAGCAATGTTGTGGGATTTAAGCAAACTAGACAAAAGCGGGAATTGCATTATAAATAAGCCATGCAGTTGGATAAAACTGCAGACTTTTCTCTAGAGTGACACGATAAATATAACTCAATACGAATAGAAACAGTGAAAAATACGTTTTATTTTGCTGTAAATGCTTAAAATTGGATTAACTAAAGAGAGACATTTGTTCAACCAGCCGAAGAAGACTTAAAATATCTTAAATGCCACCAAAATGCACAGCAAAATAATGTTATCTTCAACAATAAGATGTAGAAAATGGAAAGTTAGAATGCTCTAGTCGAGACAGCTTGATATATATATGAAGTATATATCTATATACTTCATGAAGTCGCAGTTGGTTTCTACTGTTTATTACACCCTTCACTGCACAACTTCATTGTGAGCATTTTTAAATGGTTCACTATTGATAAATTTGACCAGAAGTTCCTTCTCTTCCAGTCGAGCACTCCCGACATTTACATTATTTGCCGCTTTCAGTTTTAATCATCTATAATTGTGTGCGAAAACAGAGCTTTCACAAATTTAATGAGTGCTCATCCGTTTGCTGTGCAGCTGATTTCCGTGCCAGACAAGAGACATTTGTAATTGTCATTTTGTCGCAGTTGCCATTTCGACTTGCCACAAAGTGGCGGCACGTGGCCAAATTAGCTACGAAAATGGCCAAAAACTAAGTTCAGCGGTTTCATGGCTGCAAATTAGTCAGAAACCGCAAAGCAAAAACAATACAGAGAATAAAGCAACAAAAGTAGATTAAAAGCTAGGCAAAAGGCGAATGACTTCCGCGCTAGTTCCTAGCTTCCCCTCTCATCTCCACTACACCCCCACCCCCCTCCTCGGCCCACTCCCCTCTTCAATTCAAGTTGTCGGTTAGTTAAGGCCGGGAGCTGCGGGAATTGTCAGTTGGCAGCCTGAACACGAAGGGAGGAGGCGAGGCACAGAGGCAGGCTGTAGAACATAATCAATAAAATGCTAGCAAAAGCACGCAGGGATAAAAGCAGCAAAACAAATAAAAACAACAACAACAAGAACATTGAATAAACAATAACAAAATGCTCTTAGCCTGAAATACCTGTACTTGCAATAGCTTAATATGGGGTATAAATGGCTTTGTATCCAATTTGATTAAAAGCAAATGTTATTATTAACACGCGAGTTGAATTTAGATACTCAAACTGAGTTTATTACCTAAAATCACAAATCGGACTTAATCTGAATTTTACTGTATTTTCTAATTTTACTTTTATTTATTCTTATCATGTATTTTGTTCCAAATATTAAACGTAATTTATTTAAAGACCAAGAGAGTTCCTTCAGCTTGCTTTTAGATTCGTTCGGTTCTTTTCCCAAAATATTTCATAAGAATTATGAATAGAAGAATTTGAATTTGTTGGAAACTGTTTTAACTTTCAAATACTTAAAAAAATACATTTTTTGAGTGGGGTTTGGAGAACTCTATATAAGAAATAATACCCTTTTGAAATCAACCTTAAGCCTAGATCACAGAAGGATCAATGGAAAGCAACGTTTTTTGAGAACTCTATATAGTAAACGATTATTTAAATTTTGAAATCAACCTTTACCCTTGATTACAAATCGCGTATTGAAATCATGCTGAGTATTTTGAGGTCGCACCTTTTGCTAAGCAGCATTTACACTTATTTTTTAGGTTTTGTGGTGCTCGGTATTTATTTTTGTTGTGGCTGTGGGCATATCCTGAGCTTCAGTCTAGCTGTAAATATATATACATGCATACATACATTTATATGTATATATATATATATATATACATACATCTATGTGTATTAAACTGGCGCTACAGAATTTCAATTCATTCGTCGTTAATTTGTTGCGTTGTGCGCTGCTTTTGACGGCGTCGGAATAAAAAATCCATAAACTAAAAAAATGTATCATAAATATTTAATCAGTGACAACAGAAATTCAAGTGTCTTATGTGTGTGTGTGCGTGTGTGTGCGTGTGCGGGACACACACGGCGTATGCGCAACAAGTGACAAGAAAAGCTTTTACTTTCTTCATTTTTCATTTTTGCTAAGTGCACGTTTATAACATACACACATATATATAATAATATATATATAATTTGATGTCGTCATATATATTTGACAAGAGCAACCAAAAAGAGATCCAAAAAGAGACCCAAAAACGTTGCGAAAAGCTTGGCCAACTGTCAGTTGAATTCTTACCGCAACGCAACGAAGTCGAATCGTATTCGTTAAACGTATTTATTCCAATTCATTTGACGAGTTTGTAAGCAACAAAAATAAATGAAAAAAAAAATGATAGAGAGAAAAGTCCAATTCATATATCAACATGAATTATGTATATTTAGAGAAGGGGCATGGCCTTTATCTTTATCTATGTGACAAAAAATGTGGCGTGTGAAAACTCTCAGTGTGTGTGAGTGTTTGTCGTGTGAAATGCTTAAGGCGTCCAAAGGTGTATTCCTTTTCAGTTTTCAGAATATTTAATCAGAATTGTGTATGAACTGAAAGTTCTGCTCCATTTTTATACTTTTTTTCAATAGCATTTCTATTGATTTCCTTTGTGTCAAAGTATAATGCTCAACTGTTGTCGATAATTACTGTGCTAGCTAAAAAAGAGCAGCACTTAAATATTACGTAGCCGACCCGGCAGACATCGAAATTCGCATTAAGGCCCATGTTCTTGTACGTCCTGCCGCAGGCTAAGCAGAGTAAAACAGAAAAAAATAATGAAGTCTCAATCTACACTTTTATTTCTCATAGAGACTGTGTCGAAGTTGAAAGTGCTGTAAAATTAAGTATACGTCGGAGTGTACAAGGAAAGCGTGAAAAAAGTGTATATATAAATGATATGCAAGCAATAATCATAAATATGAATAAATCATAAATCAAATAATGTATATATTAATCATAAATATAAACATAAAGTCTATGTAAAAATATTTCATATAATTCAAAATATTCTGTGCAAATAATTATGTATTAAACAACACTTTTAAAACTAATAAAAAAAAAAATATAAAATATTGCACAAATTTAAAATGCAAATGGCTTTATAATTAAAAGTGAATAATTGATTTTGATCAATTTGGACTCTTAATGGAAAATCCCGCAATCATAAGTCAACAATTTAATTTTTTCAGCTTCTAATTGGCTTAACCCTCGAGCTAAGCACATGCATCTATATGTATGTACAAGTATCTAGCTATATAGTCTATATCTATACTTTATTTGATATAAATATTTGCAAATCACATGCCAAAACAATTACAACAAAAATGCTTTAAGTGAAATGCGACAAATAAAACAAACACACACAACACACAAACACCTCTCTCACACACTCGCAACAATGAATTTGTGTCAAACGAATATAGTTCTAACCTGCCGAATCATTCAACAACACTAACACGCAAGCATACACCCCATAACACCACCCACCCACACACACACACACATATACACATCTATTCACACTCATATTGGTTGATAGTACACACGCCCACAAGGTCAAGGGCCGTCTGCCTCAGCCTAGGTCATGTACGAGTACAACTTGAATCCAACCCTCACGAATATTCAAATTTACTTTTGACATGCTCTCTTTTTATGTATACCCTGTGCTCAGTTCTATATTAAGGCGTATTTTATCGAGTAATGCTAGGTAAACTCTTTTTTTATATAGATATTTATAAATGGCAATTAAATATGGATTCTTCAATCTCAGTCAGCTTAGCATTTATTTTGAGTATTTACATATAAAGATATGGTTTATACAATACAACTCAAACTAGCTTTACAGGGTAACAAATTTGACTTCTCTGTGCATAATGTTTAACTATTAATTCATATTATACTCGATAGCTTATCTTGAATTTATACTCAAACATTTATAAGATTTCCTCAAGAACTACAGATCATAACTATCTTGCAATGGCAAATACTCAATAGGGTACAGGGTAACTTCTAGTTGACTTTCCAGTCTTGACCAGCCAGGTTACGAGATCTGTACATAGCTACAAATGCTTCTATATGTATCGGTTAAAAATATATCTATATACATATATCTATATTATTTGGGTGTTTATTTTTGGCACTGCCACGAAATGAAATCGAGGAATGAGCGAAATTTAATTTCTATGTTTAATATCTTTCGGTCTTGAGGAGAGTTTTCTTTCCGATTTGGCTTGATTGTTTCATTGTTGTTTGTTTTGATTGTTGTGCGCGATTTAACGATGAGCATTATTGCTGTAACTTGTGTCGTAAAAACAATTAATTATAGCCAACGTTCAATATCCAATGTGGCAGGCACTTGAAAATGGAATGCTGTAAAAACTTTACGACCCCATTGCTTATTACATCGCTTGGGGGTGGGTTTTTAGTGGATGACGGGGAGGGGTGTTTCTTGGCCTATGTGTGTATGTGTGTGTGTGTGTGTGTCTGGGTGTGTTTGAATGTATTAAGTGCTGTACTGACAGGCAGCATTTTGTTGATGATTGGGAAAAGTACAAGCTGGGAAATATCACTCATACGCAATTTATGTGCCCAAGATATCTATAACAAGTTCTCGATGTAATGGGTTCTATATTCTTGGATTAATTGTGTTGAGAGAACTTATTAAGAGCTGCGCTTTGTGGTTTAAGCGAGATTACACATCAAGCAAGGCATAAAAGAATACATTCTTGTAATTCACAAGAGAATCTAGCAGAAGTTTAAAATTGCTTTTATATACACTGAAACCTTTAAAAAGAGTAACGAAGATTACAATTAAGTTTTGCCAGAGTATTTTATCGTTTAATTTTGTCCTTTACCCGAAATCGATACAAAAAATGTTAACGATGTCAATAAACTGCACAATTTTAACAATTTATCATTATACTGTGTGAACTCGAAGTTTCTTACAGTTTTTTCATCACTATATATATAATAAATGAATCGTTGCTCAAACAATTTCCATTAATCTGTTTTACTTATGCCTTTTCATTGTTCATAACTTTCCGAAACAGATTTTCATAATGTGTTCAAAATGTTTATTAAATCTTTTGCCTTATTTTCAAAGTTTTGCTGAAACTTTCTACCACCCCATTAAAACGTTTATATTTATTTTAAAATTAATCCACTTTGATGGGGCACTTTTAATACCCACCCACACACACAGAGAAAACAGCCTGCGATTTATGTTATAAATGACTTTTCACAAACTTTGCAATTTGGCCATTTTTTGGCTGCTGCGATTTCGATTTCGATTTCAACGATGCTGTGGAAATTTATCGTCCAGCAGCAATCAATAAGCGGTAGTAAAACTAATTGCGTCGTGTCTTGAACTAATTAAATTCACACACTGCCATACAAATCTTTCTCTCTCTCTCTCCCTCTCTCTCTATCATGCACTCTCTTTCTCACACACACACATATATATAGAGAGTGTGGAGAACCCTTTTTAGGGCATCGACTAACTGCTGACTCTTTGCAGTTTGATTTTCCGTTTTGGTTGTTCGCGTGACTACATAAAAATAAAAGCTATGAAGGCATTATTGTTTAAGTTTGTCGATTTTCAGATACCCTGCACAACTCATAAACTAGTAGAATTGTATAATTCAAACTTATAAAATATGGAAAAACTCTTGGCTTTAAAGTTATTGTTCCTAAAACATATATAACGAGTGAAACTTTACCCAACTTTTACACACACACACACACCCATTGAACATGAACACCCCACGTCGCACTGGAGCTAGAGGGTATTTCTTAGCCAAGAAATTAACTACTTACACAGAAGGAAACTTGAGGCTCGTTGCGGAAGGGCGTGTGTTGAGTAATTTTCAACTGCTTAGCAGCGGAAATGGCGAATTTCCGCAATGGTTTCCACTAAAAAAGGAAAAACAACAACATCACACACACACACATATACACACATTTGCTTGAGCACTCTTAACTTTTTGATTGACTTTTGTTGTTGAGTTGAAGCTGAAAGAAAAACTGCAAGCTGCTTAGCATTAAATGAAAGTAGAAACACAAATATATGGTTTTTTCCGAAGGCTTTTACTGAGCACACGTTTTTGTACATAAATTAATACTTGAATTAAAGTAAAACCAAATAAATACAAAGCACTTGCTTGTAGTTTAAAATATTCACTTTACATATAATAATAATGCACTGTAAAAATGAACATTTAAAATTCTTTACTTCATATCTATATATATACAAAATATACATATTATAATTAAAATCGTCTGTAAGTTAAGCAGATAGAATACTTAACGAAAAGTTGCTTTTATGTCTGCATAATTAAATTTTGGCTTTTGCTACCAATTAAAATATATAAAAGTCGAATGCGAAACAAAATGCTATGAAAATAAGCAGGCTGCTATAAATAGAATGAAAAGAGAATCACTTAAGTGAAAACTGCGCAGCAAAAGCATTTGAAACCAAATTGTGCTTAAGACCGGTGAAAAGCTGTTTTCTACCTGTTGCGACGTGAGAAGGGAAAACTTTTGGCAATGGCAACACTTCATTATCAGCCCAACAAGTTTGGGTCAAAAGCAAATAAATGAAATTGCCTGAACCTAAGGAAAATAAAGGAAAAGCAGGCAAAACAGGCAAAGCAAATGCAAATTAATTCTTATCTCAATAGCAAAGTAAATAAGAAAATGCAAGAAAAGCAAATAAAATACACACAGACAGACACACACACACACACACAGACAACAAGAGCTACACACATGAATGCCCTACAATTTGAATTCACTAATCAATCGTAGGCGACAACAATAAAACACAGCTCAATCAAGCGGAGCAGCCACCACCAGCAACCAACCAACCAACCAACCAACCAATCAACACCACAGTCAATAGCACCACTCAATCACACAGGACATTCATAAACCTCATTGCAACAACAACAACTGCAACAACAACTGCAACAACTACAACAAAAACAACTGCAACAATATGAATTTAATGTTTCGCAAGAATTTTCGCGAGGGCGCCAGCAAATCGGGTGGCGGCGGCGGCAAACTTCAATCGAAGGCGAGTCGCACAAAGCGTTCGAGGGACATGGGCCTGGTGCAGCAGCCGGAGGAGATACACTATCGCACCCATCTCTTCTTCTCGCCCAATCGGCCCGGCTATGATGTGGGCGAAGGTAACCAAAATTTTGTCGTGCCATGCGAACAAAAGCATCTTGCATATTCTCTCTCTCTCTCTCTCTCTTTCTATCTCTTTATCTGTATCTATCTCTCTCTGTCTCTTGCTCTTACACAACCATCTCTTTTAGTCTCTCTGTCTCTCTTTTGTGTTCTTTTTTGTTTGCTTTGTGGCCTAACCACAGCCTTCGTTATTTGCGCTCCATTAACCCATTAACAGCTCCTCTCGTCTCGTCTCGTCTCGTCTTGTCTGCTCTGCTCTGCTCTTCATTTTATTTACTTTTACATTTCATTTGCAATTCACATTTCGAATTTCTTCATCCATTTTACAAACAGCATCTCTCGTCATGGACCAAAGCAGCTGAGCTGGTTAGGCTCCAATAGGCGGCAATCAATGGGCACAGTACACACACATATATATATATATATAGATACATTTACACATTTATATACTCAATTAGGCAAAAGCATATGTGGCGTATACGTAATATGCATGTGTGCATATCACGCATACGCGGCGTTTGCCACAAACTGTTCACATTTCTACAGGCAATCGAGAGGATAATTGGAATTTGGACAATTTAGGGCCAGCATGTTTGAATTGAGATTTATGTTTACCTTTACATTAAATAGATTGGTGTAAGGGCACGTGTCAGTATTAAGGATTAATATTATATGTGTTGGTTAGTCTAGGTATTTAAAGTACAAGTTTGAAGAGTCTTTTGAATAAGATATTATTTTTAGCATAGCATAAAAGTGTTAGTTAATTTACTCATTCTTAGCATTGGTATTTTATTAGAATCCCACCTTTTTTCAAATCCTTAGATCCTAATTGTAAATATTGTAATTTTAAAGAATACACATCAAGAATTATTACCATACAATCGGTCGGGTTTTAAATTTACTGGTCTGCAAGGATACATAATCTTCGGCTTGCCAAAGATATTTCATATGTTACATTTATTATATCCCAATTTTCAAATTTCATTTTCCCATATATCATTTTCTAATAAAACATCTTGTTCATATTTGCCATTGCACATTTGCCAGGCTTTGTTAAGCATGCATGAAGGATTCATTTGCAATGATAATACCTCAATATATTCTTAAAAACAAAGCAGTTTGTAGTTTTGGCAAATCTCAATTGGAATGCTCACATGTCTTTCTTCAGCTAATCTACGTATTTCCAGTTGGCTTGGCTTTTAGGGCAAAAGACGATTTGATTCTATATTTCTTCTTTTTTTTTGTATTTGGCAATGGCAATTGGCAATGGCCTTGAACGTGCATATAACAATTGCATATATATATAAATATATATATATATATGTGTATGTATGTATAGCAAAAGGTCAAGCGAATGGAACTTATGTGTGTGTATTCATATATATAAGCCAGCTAACAGTTAATTGCAGTAATGCGATGCCTACTAAAAATACGATGATGAATATGTCTAGTCTTGTGTAAATAAATATGTATAAATGTGCCTAACTGCAACAACAGAAAAACAAAGTAAACTCAAAAAAATAAATAAATAAAATATAAAAAAAAAACAAACCAATCCAAAAACCAACCCAATCCCAAAAAGAATTCAATATCTAAATGATTATTTTTGTTTTGTTGTTCTTCTTCTACTACTTCTACTACTTGTGCTACGTTTTTGTTTTTGTGTTGTGTGTATACATATCGAAAAGAAAAGAAATATATATCGAGAGAATTAATTGCAGAACGATGTAGCGCACTATCGGGCATACCGAGTACCCCGACAACGACCACGTCCTTTACACAGCCCAGCAGCAACAGCCCCTACGAAGTGGATGTGCCGCAACCGTTAGTCGATCGATCCCTGTCGCTGATGCGTTGGAACAGCAGCATCAATCACGGCACCACTAACAGTCAGATCCGACTGCAACAGTTGCAACAACAGCCAACGCAGCAACAACATGCCGCCTATCAACAACAGCAACAACAACAACAGCAGCAACAGCAGCAGCAGCAGCAGACATTAAGTGCAACAAGTTGTCTGCTTACAGCTGCCGCTGCGGCAACGCGGCAAGGTTTGAGCCCAACTTGAACTTGTTGTTGTTGCCACTGCTCAAATAAAACTCAAAAAACTAATCAAAACCAAAAACAAAAAACAAAATACGCTCACAATCAGCATCTGTTGTGCCTTAGCCACACACACACACACACACGCACACACACAATAATACTTTCACACACTTTCTCCCTAACCTTTCCTTGATCTCTTTGTGTACTTCTCCAATTTGTTGTTGTTCTTTTCCTCATCTTGTTGTTGTTGGTGCAAGTTCTTTGTTGAAAACTAGACATGTTTTTTTCTTTCTATATACTTATAGACGCTTTGGCGCTTGATTGCTTCAAAATTTGACGAAAGCTTTGAGACAAGTGTTGTTAAGTTTTTAGTATTTCTAGCGAAAGCTTTGCTGATCAGCAAAGCATGCTTCTAACACAATGCTCACAACAAAAGCTTTCGAATAACCAAACAATCAACAAGTAGTTGCAAACTATTTTTCGAATAACTTTCAGCTCTATTTTTGGGGGGGATCTGCAGCAAAAGCTTTTGTGTGTTGCCACTAAAAAGCTCTCTAGCTAACTATAATCAAAGCTCTATTTATAATGGTACCTATCGTAATATTGTTGTCTATATAACTATCAATGATTTTTCGAAATCGTTTTCAATTACTAATATTGACAATGTTTTTGCGATTTTCAGGCAACTTTGGTGGTGGCAACGCGGGAAGCACTCGTGCAGAGCCCATCTCCTTGGCAACCCTGGATCGCGACTGTTTCATCATTCCGGTGCACAGTGTCGATCGATTTCTACCCGCAGGAATACCAGTAAATCACATTCATCAACTCTTGTATTCAACAGTTTAAAGCTAATTTATTTTATGAACACTTTCAGTTGCCTGCTTTGAGTGCGGATGGGAAGACTTCAAGTCCGCTCAGCGTTTTAGAGGTATCCGATCCCAAATTATGTATTCTAGTGCATCTGATGAGTCCCCTAGAGGCCATAGATCCCGTCATGGAATCACCACTCGCACATCCGCTGCTCAAGCAACGCGCCATTGCCTCGGAGCTATTAACGGAGGTGCAACAGGCCAACACAGCAGTCGGCGGCATGATTCTAGCCAACATGGAGAAGAACTGTAAGTGTCGCAAGAAATAATAATCAAGTTAATAATAATATTAAGAGAACTTTCCTTAACGATAAATGAATCTATTTACAATAGAAATAATTGTGTTTTGTCCTCTAGAATAAAGCTTCATTTAAATTTGGAAACACATTTTTAAATAAGCTAAGCTTACCACAGCCATAACTTTAGCTGCTTGATCATAGTTTGACCCATAGAACTATACCACATTCAAAGTTAGATTCTGGGTCGAAATTCATATTGAAATTATCATCTCTTTCTTGTTTTTGCTTACAATAATGATGTATTTATGTCTTTCTTTTATTTACTGCAGCTGAATTTCCATTTATATCGTATTATCTGATCAACACGATGCAAACGGATCCATCGAATTTCTATGCCAGCCTGCGGGTCTCATCGCTCTCCAAGTTTGAGCCCAAAACACTCAAGTAAGATAATATTTACACTTGTAATACATACTATCTGTTGTCTAATGTAACTCGATAAGATATAAAGTGGCATATTTGTGTTGCGCTTAGAACGAGGATGCTTTTATTCCGATTTCCTTTGAGTCATTTGAGATATTAGGTTTACTCTATGGATTTGTATATTATATCGTAAATAAATATATTTGCCGATTGTCTATACGCTGTTGCACACATATTTTGGTCATGTTATTCAATTAAGTTGTTTAAATCCCTCCCTGTCCCCGGAACAGATACACTGCCGCCCACACGTTGGATTTGTACAGCGAGGTGGCTTCCATTTGTCGGCCGCCGCTGGTGCTGCCCTCGAATGAGGCGGGCAGCTTTAAGAAATCACAGACACCCGCCACGGGCTACATTATCAGCGTGTTCAAGGTGAGCCAGATTGAGACTCAACTCGATGAAAAATTCAAAATGTAATTTGCAGGTCTTCGAGGGCGACGATGGCGAGCGCTTTGAAAAGAACTGGTTGTACTGGACAGGAGCGCGCATGCTGTACAGGTAAGTAAAGAATACTACAATAAATATATATATATATATATATAGTGTGTGTATATATATAAATAGATATTTACCACGAGCTGCTGGACTGCGTCGGATTGCGCTGCACAAGAGCACCTCGCAGAAGGGCGACAAAATGTATCTGTTGGTCTGCGAGTGTGCGGAACTATTGAAGGATATCTCGTTGGCTGCCTTTTTGATACCGGCACTGCGTGCTCGTCTCTGCGGCTACACAGGACTCTATCGACCAATACAGACTTTCTAAGGGCGAAAATATATTATAGAATTCTATATACATATATATTTTTCTATGCTGTAAATATTGATTGGGAAAGAATAATGTTGCTGCAACAAAAGGCAGAAGGCAAAACTGTTAAGTGATTCGATTTTTAACTAATTATTAACTGAAAACCAAGCAAAAGCAACTTTTTAATTCTAATAGGCACACATACACAGAGAGATAGGCAATATATCATTAGCAAGTAGACAATATACTCAAGGTAACTCATATCGTATATGTTAGCTTTTTCTATATATATCTATAGAGACGAAACACAAATAGGACCATATCTAGTGTGAACAAATGTTACAACAAAAAACTACAACTTCCATTTATATTCAGTGCATATATAGATTTTCAATTCAATTTTAGTATATATATATATGAATATATATATATATATATGTATGTTTATATATATTTAGCCAAGTTACGCTGAATTTTAATTACAAAGATCTTCGCGCTGAAATGTAGGCTATGGAAATTACAAGTCAATTCTTAATTCATTAGTGTTGATAGTTTGTATACCGAATAGATACATATATATCACATATATATATATACTGTATACTATACTATATATATATATAGAGAGAGAGGAGAGGAGAAGGAAATCACATTTTAATGGGTTTCAGAACTAATCAATGAAAAAGTGCTACACAAAAATGTGAAAACATTGCCCAAATCTAACAAAAATCTGCCAAGCAAAAAGATGAAATAAATATTAATATATATATATAAAGCAGCTCTATTAAGGCCACTTCTTAGCCAGTTCAATAAATTGAAAAGCAAGCCAAACAACTTTTAATAACTTTAAATCAAAATTTACATAACTCTATCATTTTATTCAATAGTTTAAACAAATTGCTTAGCTGCAGCCAAAACACAATATATAATTATAATTACAATAACAATAATAATAATAATAATAATAATAATAATACAAAACAATAAGTAGCTTAGTTTTTATGCATATAAGTTAGGAGCTGTAAATAATTGAGTTTAACACGTTTTCAACATTTTTGTTCGGCATAGTTAATATATATATATATGTATTTAATTTTGCACAATAATAAAAGAAATCAAAAAGTGCTGTGATAATTAACAAGAGATTTAAATGTAATATGTGAATTATTCGATGTGAAGCATTCGAATTGCAGCAGAATCGGAATTAATTTATCAAATATTAACGTAGCTTGTGTACTCAATTTTTTTCATTTGTTTAAATATTACATTATTTTTCTGTACCCTGAATAGATTGAGTGAAGTTATACAAAAGGCAGAAGGAAGCATTTTCGATTCAATATTTCTGTCTGTCCGTCTGTATGAACAAACCGATCTCAGAGACTATAAGAACTACAGACTTCAAATTTGGAATATCGATTTCCGATAGCAATAAAAGACATAATAATAAATATAGATGATTTGCCAAGAGATCAAATCGTATTTTCATAGTGAACAAACTAATATCAGGAAATCGACTAATTATGTATTTAGCTGTTAAATTCAGGGTACCAGTCGAGCTCTCTCGACTATAGAATTATTTGTTGTTTTACGCATGTTTTCTAGATAATATAATATTGCACCATCATTATTTCGACCATTAAACATCAACTAATTAAAGACATATTCTTAAATCAACCTTCTTTTCTCAATATAACCCTTTTTTTATATTTTTGTTAAATATTTATTTATTTTCTTCGTTTATTTTTATTTTTCTATGCATATTATTTGGTTTAAAATTAATTTAGGTATTACTTAGTATAAGTAAGTTATAATATTATAAAAGTCGCTGCTAAAATGCTAAAGCCTAAAATTAATATGATTAAAATATTGCAAAACAAAACTCTGCATACAAATGTTAGTTTTTAAAAATCTTTTCATAATTCAAGCTAAAAGCTTTGAGTAAACAGCAATCAATTAAAATCAATTCAAATCTTGCGGTTTTTTGGGGTTACTTCAAAACAAAATAAAGCGTACAAAAAGTATTTTGAAAATGCAGAAACCAATCACAAACTTTTAACTAACCAAAAATGTTGTCAAAAAAGAAGTTGCCACCACGCTGCTTGGCCTCAGCCACCCGTTTGCGGTGCAGAAAGTAAGCCTGCAGCTGCTGGGGCTGACGAGGACCCCAATCCGAGGTGGTTTGCATAGCCAATTTCAGTTTCTGCAGTAGAAGAAGAGTCATGTTGTATGTGCTCCATAAAGATTACAAATTCGAAGTTGCAATATGACTTACGGCTTTGAAGCTATCTCCCGGCTGCTGATAGATGCTGTAGAGTGCCCAGAAAGGCAGCTGTGCTACGCCCAGTCCCCAAATAAGCCAGCCAGCCATATTGGCCAACGGAGGATACTCCACTCCCTTGTACGTAAGGGGCTCATAGCTGACGAGCATGTAGACGAGGACGAGGAACATCAGACCCGGCGCCACAATTGCCCAACAGATGCGCCAATAGAAACTCGTCTTGATGCCGAGCATAAACTCAATATCGCTGCACAGACGTCGCACACCATAGATCCAGCAGACGGCCAGAAGCTCGGCTATCGCCAGCACCAGAGCAATGAAAGTGCAACCATAGAAATCCACCAGATTCAAAACGAATTGTCCACCCGGCGTCATATAGACCAGGCCACACACGAAACCAATCAGTGAGGCGCCAATGGCCAGCTGCCAATGGGGCAGATGGGGAAAGCGATCCTTGACCACATTGATCACACACGAGGCCATGCCAATGTTACTCCCGATACCCAGCACCAGCAGCATGAAGAAGAAGAGCACAGCAAATAATTGTGGCAAATATTTGAACTTGGCTATGGCCTCTGGATACGAGATGAAAGCCAATCCTGCCCCACCTTTGACCACTTGCGAAATATCCGTGGTGTTTGTCTCGTAAGCCAGATTGCCCAGAATGCCAAAGATGATGCAGCCAGCCAACATGGAGGTGAAGGAATCAATAGTGGTGATAATGATGACATCCCTGTGTGGGCAGAGTATGAAGGTTATTATTATATCTAAGAAAACTAGCTCTTCTAGCTACTCCCGCAATACTCACTTGTGGACACGCTTATTGAAGTCATTGAAGGAGGCATACATGATGAGGGTGCCAAAGCAGATGGCCAACGAGAAGAACATTTGTGTGATGGCCGAGTACCAGACATGCGGATTGAGCAACTGACTCCACTGGGGCTGCACAAAGTAGAGGATGCCCTGCCAGGCACCCGGCAATGTGACCGCCCTGATCAACAAGATCAGCATGATGACATAGGGAAACAGAGCCAGGAAATAGGATGCTTTGCCCGAGCTACGTATACCCTTGAACAAGGTGATGGCAATGATGATCCATGTGGCCATCAAACACAAGATCATCTCCCAGCTGGGCGTCCCAAGGCCCCCATCCAAATTTGGGGGTTCCCTGAGCACAGTGCGACTACAAACAACAATCAAGAGGTAGCTGGGAAGATTCGAATGTGTCAATCACAACTCACGTAAAGTATAACTCTGCAGAGGATACACCATGCATGGACGTGTTGCTGCTATTTGTGGCAGTTGCAGCTGTTGCCACACACGAACTGCCCCACTCGACCAGGCAGTATGTCCAGGGTAGCACCTCCGAAAAGGAGGCCACCAAATAACGTATGGTCAACGCCATGATGCAGGCATAGTAGGTGGTAGCCAGAGCTGTGGAATACACCTGACCATAGGCAACACCTGTCAAAGATGTCAAAGGTGGAGAGGGGGCAGGTGAGTCAAGCATGATACTCTCTAATTGAAAACTTAAGCTTTGAATCAGCTTTAGAAATTGGTTTTGTTTGAAAAACTTTCTAGTTTTCAGGTCGGTTTTCTAAAATTCAGGCCGACTTTTTTCATCAGTTTCAATTTTGGTGCACATACCTTTCATGATGGGTGCCAAGTCAAAGGCGCCTATGCAGCCCCGACTGCTGAACTGTCCGATTGTAACCTCCAGATAATAAATGGGTCTGCCCACCAGTACAAGCACCACCAGATATGGTATCAGAAAAGCGCCACCACCGTTTTCCAGTGCTATAAACGGAAAACGCCAGACATTGCCTAGGCCGACGCTCAAAGCAATGCAGGAGAACAGAAACTCAATGCCCTTGCCCCATGTATCCCGAGTGCGTAAGTGCTCCTCCTCTGGCTCCTCCTCCTCCTCCCCAGCATGCTGATCGCTGTTGCTATCCACACCAAACTATAATATTGGAATACATATTAATACACTTTACTACCAGTTTCTGCTAAGTTCTTTTGACCAACCAGCTCAGTTGTGTAAATCACGCAATCTTTATCACTGGTCAGTTTTGTTTTAAGATTGCCATCCATCAATCTGTTGAGCTTATCAAATTGTGTGGCATCCATATCGATGTACGAGCGGCGCACGAAGCAAGAACTAAAGTGCATCGGCTTTTGTAATGAATGGATTTTTAATAGAGGCCCTTAAGTGTATTACACTTATAGGGTTTACGATTCCAGCTGATATCGCAACAGATTTTGATAAGCCTGGAAAGAAAGTCAACATTGCTTAACAAATCTCAGAAGTAACTGTTTTTAATATGTATCTAGTAAATGAGACAATGAATATTTCGTTATATCACTGATAGGGCAAGAACTCTATGTGTTTAGGGTAATAAACTCTTAACACACTTTTCCGAATTTGTTTGACGAATTTCAAGACAATTGATTGAAAGAGTTAAACGATATATATATAAATAAGGTCCTCAATCTTTAGTCTTCCAAATACTATCAAAATATAAAAATAACTATTTTTAGCTGAAATCCAACATTGACTTAAGAATTAAGAAAAAGCTGACCATAAACTTTGGGGTCATAATGTCTGAGTATTTAAGACTGTGTTAAGTCTTAAATGGTATACAACTAGTTAGTATCAACATTATTCTTGATAACTTAATTGAGTTACCCATCAAAAAGTAACCCAATTTCAAGTTGTAGGTGCAAATTATTTTACTTGAATTTAAATCTCACTTACTTAACTTTATCAAGGGATTGTGTTAAGTAAATCTTTGATAAAATCTTTCTTTTTTTTGTCTCATTGTGCCCAAAATGTTTTATATTTGAGCAGACAGTTTTGTTTTCCACAGCACTAAGGCAATAAAAAATGTTGGTTTGGTATGTGATAATTCTTATCATTGCTTAAGAAAATGTAGACACGTTGAGCACATATTATATATATATATATATTTTGTTATAATAGTTAAATATATTTATTGTAGTTATAATAGAAACCGTTTAAAAGACTGGATTTTTAATATGTTAATCGTCCATTTTGTTCACCTTCACAAATGTTTATAAACTTTGCCTTGTTCAGATATTTAAACAATTTAAAAAGATTGTAAAGATCTTTTTTGAACTTAAGCTGGGGCTTTCTTTCAGATCACATACACTCTTAGTAGTCATATATTTTTTAAACCTTACAAATAGGAAGTACCAAAAAGTAGAATGAAAATCGGAGTGTTGCAACTGGTTTTGACGACTTGCCCGACGCGACTGATCCAAAACTCATCTGAGAACGTTTAACGAAATCTACACGAGCACAATTCAAGATAAATTAATCTTCGTGGTCGAATCTCTGGCTAGTTGGGGGCTGTCGAATGCTTTTTAAAGATTATGCCAAAGCTACGCCCATTTCTGTATCTGTATATCTAGTTAGATCTAGTTGATTTCAGTGTATTTGTGCAGCATTAGGCGACCCTGCGCTCAAAACGCAAATCAGTTCAATTAACGACTTTTCCATTCATGTGCCGACAATGCATAAACCGAATATTAACTTCTTACAGTTATGTATATGTATATATCTATTTATGTATATATATATATATATGTATAAAAAAAAAGAATGCATTTTAGTTTACATTGACAATAATTTTGATACACAATGAGCTAGTGGAACTAATGATTAAATGTACAACATATATAACTCTAATAGTAACTGTCGACAAGTCTTGCTATAAACATGTTATTATTCCAGTTGTAATTGCGCTTCTTCCCCCTTCAATTATTTGTGACGCTTCGAGCGAAGTCTCAAGGCCTCCTCAGCTGACACTGGCTCAAAGATATTCTTGCCACCATTGCCAGTCAGTATTTTGACATACGTGCTACTGCAAAATATCTATTTTAGATAAAGTAGGAATATGTGTGTAATATGTATTATGATTTTTTCTATATAGTATAGCTCGCATGGTTCGTTAGAATCGGTCTAAAGATAAGTTCTTGTATGAAAACCATATTTGTTTAACAAACTATTATAACCAAACTCTTCATAAAACTACTGTATCATATAGCTTTCATTGGAACATTTATAGTGAACTTTAGCGATGTCGACTCCAGTCTAGAAGATGGGCCGCTAAGCCTCTACTTACGCAGTGCGACGCAGTTGGTCAAGTTGTTCCTTGAGGATGACATTCTTTTCGCACAGTTTGGTGTTGAGCATCCGGTTGCGCTCATTGCTCTCCTCCAGCAGCTTGATTTCATGCTTCTGGCAGTGCAGCGTGGACAGATTGGTGGTAAGGGTGTTGCTCAAGTTCTGGCATTGTTCATTTTTGGCGGCCAACTCGTTGGTAATCTGCTGGCAACGGAACGCATACACATAGCCATACATCAGATCAGATATGGAGGTGTTGTTTGGTTTTACCTGGGTAATCACCGTGTTTTTATCGGTAAGGATACGTCGGTTCTCCAGTTCGCGCTCCTTCAACTCTCTGTCGAGGGAACTGATCCGCTCGGCCCTTGTGGTCAGCACCTGGAGTTCGTATTCCCGCTTCTGCTCGTTGCGACATAGCCTTAACTCTGCTTGGCTTAGTTGCTCCTGCTTTTTGCTCACTTCGCTGCGCAACTTTAGCTGCACTTCCTCCTGGGCCCTCAGCAGAGTCTCTTTGCTTGCCAGCTCCGCTTGCATGGCGCTGTGTGAGGTAGTATTTCAAGAAAAGTCAATTGGCCTATAATTGATAATCTGTTACATAATCTGAGTTTTCATTGTGTTATCCGCTTCCAGCAGCAGTGAATTCTCCAGATCTTGCAGTTGTTGCTCCTGCTTGGCCAGCAGAAGATCCCTCTCCGTTATCAGCTCATATCTCTCGGTCAACTGACGATCTTTCTCGGCTATCTTCGCGGCCAGCTCTTCACATTTCTTCTTCAAGAACGGGTGATACCTCAATTGTTCCTCCTGTCTGCTGTAGGCTTCTCGAGATTGTTCCAGCTCCTCGATGCTCGCCTTCATCAGCTGCTCCATGCCAGCCTTGCTGTTGGCACAAGATTATTTACACAAGTATACTTCCTTATGTTCTCTTTAGATTAATGTTAACTTACGTTTGCTCCAGCTGGTTCATGTTTGTCTGCTGATCAGCTATGATATCGATTTTGTCCTTTAGTAATATATTTGTTTGGGTCAGTTGAGAAACTAGATCGCCCCGCTTCTCCTCCGATGCCTCCAATTGTTTCTTGAGCTGCTTGTTTTCATTCTCCAACTGCAGATGGCTGTTGGGGCGATGCAGCTCACTATTCTTATTGCCAACATCTATTTTTTCGGGGGCACCACTACACATTCTCATAATCTCAGCGTCAACGGCCAGCAATTTGTCATTCTGTAAATTAAAGACTCATTGTACAATTGCAGATAGCTCTAGAACCTAGAGTCCAGACTTACCAGCTCCTCTTGCAACGTGACGCGCAGAGTCTCGCAAACAGCGGCTCCTGTTATATCATCCTTGAACAGCTCCAAGTTCATTATCTGTTCCGAAATAGACTTCAAGGTGGACTCAAAGAACTCATGACAGAGATGCTTGAAGTCATTTGCCGACTTGGCAGCTAATAATTTAATATATATATTTCTTTATTTAATATAATACAAATATAAAGTGTAAAAGCGTTCGAACGAACATTCCTTTAAAAAAGTTTCTTAAACATCTTAATTAAAAACTATGATCTTAAAACGGTATATCTCAGGTTAAAGATTTTTCGGTGAGGAAATCAATCCAACAATCTGATTGCTTAAATGAACTCTCGATAAACTGCTCAATTTCAGACCACTTTAGAAATATAGATTTGAAAACGGGAGAAGGGGAAAACTTACGTATGTTCTTGGGCAATTCAAGGAGGTCATCAGGATGCAACAGCAGCTTGCAATTGTCCGCATGCACAATGGTAACCAGCTTGTAGGTGCATTCCTGGCCCTGCTGACGACAGCTGGATGTTCTCTGTAGAAATTGCGACTGAACGTCCTCCAGCTGCTTTTGGAGCGCCTCCAGAGTCTGTGGAGTGGATATTTCCAGCAAATTTTTCTGTTGCGCTTCTGTTGCATTGGCAAAGGTCGAGCTTCTCTTCATGGGCACTTTTCTCTTAATGGGCGGCAAGGGTGGGAAGCTCCACTTCTTGTTAGCTACATAACAATATATGAGCAACTTGCTTAACATATGTAACCAGTTTTAATCCTATACTACCTACCAATGCAAGAATAATTGTGTTGCAGACGCTGTTTAGTCAGCTGATTTAAGCGTGGCTGGGTGAACTTAGTCCTCAACTTTGGCGCCACATCCTCAGAGTCGCCTCCATCCATGGAGCGGCGCGAAGTCATGCTCGTCGTTGAGGCAACTCTCGTCAAGCGATCTTCTGGTGTCGGTGACGGTGTCGGTGGTGCTGCAGCAGCGGTCATCAATTTATTATTGTAATTATTATTATTGTTGTTCTTTGATGGCTCATCAGCCATTTTTCTGGGCAGTGGCAGCCTTGACGGAAGCTATAAATTAGAAAAGAAAAAATAATATATTCAAAGTATTTTTTTCTGTACAGCTTAAAGTGTTGCTTCGCACAGGCTGAGCCTTGGTTGCTTCATCATTCTTGCTGGTTTCATTGTTGGCGGCGTCATTCAACTTGGCAACTTCAGCCCCAGCCAGTTTTTGTGGGTTTCTCTTGCCGCCCATTTTTTGCGGTACTGTAAACAAAATATTTGTTGCATATGTTATTTAATTTGATGAGTCAATTTAATTTGAAAATAATGCCACTTACAACGCGATACAACTGGGGAATTTTGCATTTTGGGTATATCCTAATGCCCTATGTCTTATTTTAGCGTAACAAAATCTGTAAAAAAAATAGAAATAAAAAATATTAATTTCGAATTACGAAACTCAGCGTTGTAATGTTTGATGTTGAATGAATGAGAATTGTTTATGAATTTTAAGTCACATTTAAATATAAAATATCGAGAAAGCCTGCTTTATAGATGAACAATTAGTGGTTGTACTTTGTGATTGAATGAAAATAAAGGAATATTTGTATGCCTCGATAAGAAAGACTTCTGCATAAGATAGCAGAGAAATCTATTTCATATGAATTTGCTAAATTTAATTAATTACACAAAAATTGCTCTGTTTCGCCCACTGTGCAGGAAGCACACCAATCGCTCATTTCTTGCTTCCCATCCGTTTCAGTTTCGTTGTAAATTGTTTAGAATTATGCGATAAAAACAAAACACAAAACACACACGCTCAAAGCAGAAGCAAGAGCAGCAAAAGGGAGACAGCAACAACAAGAACAACAATATTCTGCTATCGCTCCCACACTCCCACGTTCTCTCTCTCTCGCTCTCTCTCTCTCTATCTTTCTCTCTTTGCCCGTTGCTCTATCTCTCACATAAATAACTGCACATCGTCGAAATGAATTTACAAATTGAGCAGCTCGTGCAATTTGCAGTTCAGTTGCGATTCGAGCGCTTGGCGAGACGGTTGTGAATATTCATTAAAATCAGATGCGGATCAAGTGAATTTTAAGTGCAAAGATAATCCGCATTTCAGCTAATTTACTAGACACATGAATATAGGACATTTTTGCTAAATGTATGCAAAAAGTTTCATCATATTGGTGATTTTTTATTGATAATACGTAAGTCGTTAGCGAGTGGATGGCAATTGACTTGAAGGTGTCGCAAAGCAAAGTGAAACACTTTTAGAAACCCTAAAAGTGATTTTAATCATGTTGTTTTTCTATTGGCATTTGAATTTGCTTTCGTTGCTGCTGCTGCTGCTGCTGCTTCTGTCGTTAAGCTCGACACTTTTTATTTTACTTATTTTGCACACTCGCCACAATTTTCAATTGAATTTAATCAGTGACGTAGTCGCCGACTGACTGATGTCCCTCCTAATAAAGTACATACTAAGTATGTGCATATGTATGGGCTTAATTCGAGAGGGTTCTCACAGTTTACTTTTTTTTTACTACAAGTTCCGCCTGACAATTGAATTGAACCAGCGAAATAGAAAGTGCAGCATGCAAAGTACTAAGGGCTTAATATATTTCTCAATTTGTAGATAAGTTATTGTATATATATGCTCTAAAAAAGAAAAAAATGTTCTATAGCAATGTCAAGTGCAATTGCAATTAATTAACATGGCCAACATTGACATTTGATACAAATATTCATTGATATGCAAAGCAATTAAAAAGCCAAACGATATTTGAATGTAAACCACAAAATGGTTTCCGCATTCAAACGAAATGCAAATTACGAATATGACATTTAAATATAGATGGATCATATAAAAATAGCATTCGTTGCTTATCAAATTACCATCAATAATTGATACAAATAATTTAATAAAATGATAATGATTTGTGCTTATAGATGCAGCATTTTAAAGCACATCTAATTCTTGAAATCATAATTATGTCGTCATAGTAAGAGAAAGTTGTTCTCATTTAAATTAATAGTAGATTAACGAAATCGGTTCATTGATTTTATTTATTTGTTGCTTTTACTTTCATATACAGCATGCACTGAAAGTGAAACGAAGTACAAATTAATTAGGTTTTTAAGCCCAACTCTTATTCGTTTACTTCAACTCCCAGCAAAGCTTTCACCTTAGCCAGATTTCACCTCAGTTGTTGATGAAAAGGAGCATGAAGAACAATTAATTCAATCGACTGCCAATACTGTGCTGTGGTGAGCTTTCAAGCTCACGTTTACAGCTATCTGTAATGTTTTGTAAGAGTAATTGCGAAATAAAACGCTTATTTCGATGCCTATTTTCGATGTATCTTTAAATCCATACTGTCCGAACTGTACGTTTAATTGAAAGCATGGCAAATATGCCAAATCTAAAAATAGATCACCTAATTAATGGCGTTTCAATTTGCAGCACCCACAAGCTGTAAAATACAGTGCAAGTGAGAGAGCGAGAGAGAGAGAGAGAGAGGGAGAGATAGGAAGAAAGAGTGCAAGCAATGTACGGATTTCTATACATCATCATTTTATTGGCAATCGGATGCGATTTACCGTTAATCCAGGCATGCAGTCGAGTGCCTCCAGGGGCAACTGCAGCCAAATCGCCAGTGGATGAGAACTTTGTGCTCTCCGTGGCAAACAATGCGCAGAGCTATGTGCCTGGCCAGAAGTACAATGGTGAGTAGAAGAGAGAGAGCTTTTAACATAAGAGAGAGAGAGATAGAGAGATACTCACCTTTCACCTCTGTCTAGTCACATTGAACGCCTATTCAGGGCTCTCTTTTGTGAGCTTTAGCCTCGCACTTGAGCTGGAGAACGGGGATGCTGAGGATGATCCGAATGCAATCGGCGCCTTTGAGATTAGTGATTTGTCGGAGACACGCTTCAGTCCACGCTGTCCCAATCTCGTTGAGAATACAAACACCAATCTCAAAACGCATGTGGATGTTGTCTGGGCAGCACCAACCACTCCAGGATTGGGCTGTGTCCTGATCCGTGCGACGGTCATGCAGCATCGCGATGTTTGGTTCATGGACGACGGACTGCTGACGAAGCGCATGTGCGAGGAGGAGGTCGATGACATCAACACTCAGCCCAGCATCGTGGATCCCTGCTGTGCCTGCGACGAGGCCAAATATGAGGTGCAAATTGTCCTATATTTTAGTAAATCGCCTTCGCTACTAAAAACTAGTGCTTTGCCTTTTCTGAGTTAATGGAACAGATTAATAACTTATTCATCTTTCAGTTAACCTTTGAGGGCAAATGGTCGCGTCATACGCATCCCAAGGACTTTCCGGCGAACAGTTGGCGCACTCGTTTCAGCGACATCATTGGCGCCTCGCACACCATCGACTATCGCTTCTGGCAGTATGGGGAGCTGGCCAGCGAGGGATTGCGCGAGGTGGCCGAGCATGGTTCGACGCGCACCCTGGAGAGCGAGCTGAAGGATCAGAGCGACCACATTCGGACCATCATTAAGGCACGTGGCATTGCCTATCCGAATGTAACGGGCAAAACATTTGCAGTATTCCGTGTGGACTCCAATCATCATTTGATCTCATTGGTCTCCATGGTGGATCCATCCCCCGATTGGATTGTCGGCGTCTCCGGACTAGAGCTGTGCTTGCCCAATTGCTCGTGGGTGGAGAACAAGGTGCATAATCTATATCCCTGGGATGCGGGCACAGATAGTGGACCTTCCTACATGGTGAGCGAAGTTTTTTGATGATTGATAGTTTCTTTTTAATACACTATCTGTTTCTTTCAGTCCGCAGACCAGCCTCAGGTGCCGCCCGATGTTGTCCGTCGAATCAAGTCCAATTTTCCCAATGATCCACGTTCGCCCTTCTATGATCCCACGGGCGCTGAGATGAAACCACTGGCTACTCTACACATTAACAGGCGTCGTCTCTATGAGAAGAATTGCGAAGCAGGCGATAGTAAGTGGAGAGTCTCTACTAAAGATTATTCCCTTAACTAACTGAAGTCTCGCTTCTCAGCGGAGCAGGTGCCGCCGGAATGCGCCACGCTCGCCTGGAGTCGGTGGGATGAGTGCAGCGCCAAGTGTGGACCCGGCAAACAGTACAGGACACGTGAATTTAAGAATCCCACACTGGCCATGGTAACTAAATCAATTGGGCAAAATGTAATATTATAATATATAATCCATTAATAATCCAACTTCCTCACAGCGTCACAGATGCAACAATGCGTTGCGCGAGGAGAAGCACTGTCAGGGCCGCAAATGTGCCACCTTCAACGAGGAGGTGCCCGAGGGCGTGCAGCCTGTGGAGGAGTTGCCCAACACCGATCCCGAATGCGGGCTGTCCGAGTGGAGTGAGTGGTCCTCGTGCACGGTGACCTGTGGCACGGGCGAGATGATACGCACCCGTCACTACCTCAACCGGCGGGCGAAGAAGAAGTGCCAGAAGGCGAGCAAAGCGCGTCTACAGGAGATGAGATCCTGCGAGGCGAGCCAATGCGGTGGCGACATTGGCAACGGAGACGAGGCGGAGGCTGATGATACCCAAACCGATGCAATGGGCGATGCTGATGGTAATGGCAATGGAGATGGCTCGACGGAGAAGCGTTCCCTCTTCCGCAACTTCCAGAGCTATAGCCAGCGCAAGGAGGATTATGTGCCAGCCGTGTGTGGTTTGTCACCCTGGTCGGACTTCTCGCCGTGTTTGGGTCCCTGTGGTGGCACTGGGATACGCAAGCGTATGCGCAAAGTGTGGAACAACAATGAAGTGTATGGCGTCCATGATCCCAATGACGATGGCACCGATCCCTGTCGCCATATCAAACTGCTCGAGGAGGTCAATTGCACGAATCCCAGCTGCGACACGATTGTGCCACACTTCTGTTTCGAGTCGCCGCGGGAGAGTCATTGTCGCGATAGCGATGTGACCAACTATTGGTATTACGATCATCCGAGTGATCAGTGTGCCATTTACTGGTCGGATCGCTGTGACACGAACCTCAACAAGTTCAAGTCGAAGGAGGAGTGCGACGAGACGTGTCGCCTGCCCCGCCACAAGCAGCAGCTGCGCAGCGAACAACGCCTCAGCTCCGAACAGCCGATGATGCAGCATCGCATCGATTGTCTCGTCTCCGAGTGGATTTCGCATCACTGCAACGCCACCTGTGGCGAGGGAGTCCAGTTGAGGACGCGTCGAGTGCTGCGCACACCCAAATATGGCGGCAAGCAGTGTCCCAAGCATCTGGTGCGTTTGGATCGCTGCTATCAGCGCTGCGACGATATGTATTCGGTGAGTGGCAGCTTTAATGATCGGCGTCATCTGCCCACAGCCAAGTTGCAGGCGCTGGAGTTGCGCGACGAATGCCGCTACTCGGAGTGGTCCGCCTGGACTCCGTGCACTGCCAGCTGTGGCAGCAACTCGGTGCGTCAACGCACTCGCACCCTGCTCAACACGGATCTGAGCTACAAGTGCAAGGATCGGGTGCGCATCGAGAAGTGCGTCATGATGCCGTGTCTCCTCAATAGCAACGACGACATCGACAAGTGGCAGTAATATCGAATTTATTTATGCATCATGTCAATTTAGTCTAGGCTCGCTTAGTATTAGCTACTCTATTTATATCTATATATATAATTATATATATATTTAATCTTGTATTGATAATACACAATCCATGTAATCTCTCGTATTTTATAAAAGACTATCATGTCTTTGATTATATATAAAATAAGCAAATAAAATATAAAACAAACAGAATTCAACACGGATTCAATCCCATTTATGCTAAGCTTTTTACCACACCACACAAGGGCGAGCGGAGCTTAAAAGCTTTGCACATCTTAATGTGAGCAGAAGGAGCATAAAGATCAAATTAATCAGCTGCTGTTTTTTGTATGCCAACAATTTTGTTTGTTTTTCCAGCGACATAATTTGCGGCACGTTTTTATTAACGAATTCGCCATTTGGGGAACTGTCTGCTGCTTATGATTGACCCACATAAAATGCTGCAGAGCACTTCGCTTCGGCACTATTATGTTTTCAAAGCAAACAGTTCAAAGAACCCAACGCGAAATAAATTAATTAATTGTCAGAGACACAAAGAAATAAATAGTCGAAGAACGTATTAAAAGGCGCCACTCGAAATATTTAAAGTAACGACTCAACTCAATTAAGATGGGAGCTCTTATATTGTAGAGAAAACGACGCCGCAACGCAGTCTGTAAAAAATAATTAAGAGTGTTCATCAATCGCTTGGAAACTTAATTTGGACAGTTTGCTTTTGGCTGCGGCTGCGTTTGGAGTCTCGGACGGATGAAAATGAGTCGAATTGTGGTCGTAATTCTGTTTGTTGTGCCCTGGATTCAGGATGTGAGTGGCGGCTGCAGTCGGATTCCCCAAGGCGCCAGTGGAGAACGTTCGGCTGTCGATGAGAATTTTAAGATATTGATCGATGGCAACCCGGAGACCTACATACCCGATCATCAGTACAATGGTGAGTCTTGAGAGACATGCTCTTTATAAAAATTAATTATTATTCGCCTTTTAGTTTCGCTGTCGTGTCCCATCAGTCTGAAGTTCATCAGCTTTACGTTGGTCGTGGAGAGCGAGGATCCTGGTGTGCCGTATAATGCACAGGATGTGACGGGACACTTTGAGCTGTACGACAGTTCCGAGACGAGATTCAGCGCTGGCTGCGAGAACATGGTCGAGAGCACAAATACAAATGCCAAGACTCGTATCGATGTCTCCTGGATGGCGCCCAAGCTGCCGGATAGTGGATGTGTCCTGATCAAAGCGGGCATCGTTCAACACCGCGATGTCTGGTTCATTGACGATGGATTCCTGACCAAGCGCATCTGCCCCGAGGAGATTGATGAGCTGAATAGCTTAACGCCTCCCCTACAAAATTGTTGTGCCTGCGATGAGGCCAAATATGAGGTGAGTAGAAATACACATCGAAAGTTGATTCATTAGCCACAACTCACCATAGATTGTGCTGGAGCGGAAGTGGGCGCGTAACACGCATGCCAAGGACTTTCCGCCGGAGGCGTGGCGCACACGTTTGGGCGAAATCATTGGGGCCTCGCATAGTTATAGCTATCGCTATTGGGCGTACGGGGGGCGAGCGAGCCAGGGCATGCGTGAGCTGGCCGAGCATGGAGCCACCCGTACACTGGAGCAGGAGATTCGAGATAATACACAGGTTCAACTACTCTAATCTTATTCACACTCGTTCGCTTTGAGTTTAGCTCATCTGTATCTTTTAGAATGGTGAGGTGAGGACTATTATCAAGGCGCCCGGCATTGGTCATCGTTTGAACGTCTTTGGCACAACCCTGGCGAATGCTCGGGTCGATCCACAGCATCATCAGATCTCGCTGGCAGCCAAAATTGATCCATCGCCCGACTGGATTGTGGGCGTGGCCGGCTTAGAGCTGTGCTTGAGCAACTGTACGTGGCTAGAGCGGAAAGTATTGAATCTATATCCCTGGGACATTGGTACCGATTCGGGTCCATCCTATATGGTGAGTTGATCTCTTGTAGTTGCTGCAGTTGACATTAATACATCTTCCATGCAGTCAGCTGATCAGCCGCAAGTGCCGCCAGATGTTATACGGCGTATTACCTCTTCGTATCCCAGCGATCCTCGTTCGCCATTCTATGATGATTCCGGTGCACCAATGAAGCCGCTTGCCACACTTTATCTGACGAGAAAGAAGTCTTATATGCGCGAGTGCGAGGAGGGTATGTGTATAAAACTTACCATATTAAAAGCATTACATTCAACGAAGAACAAAATTAGCAGAGTAATTTTCTGCCGGTCATCAATTAGCAATTTACTTCTACTGCGAGCAGTTGTTGACTAAAAGCCCAGTCGAGATCTGAGCTCAGAGAGCTGTGGTGAAATTGCGCGCAGAGCAGAGTGCTGAGGTGAGCTGCCGCTCAGAGCTGCAATGAGAGACGGGATCAAAAGCTTTACATGTTTTTACATAGTTTCGCTCAGCATTCTCAGTTAAAATTTTAAAGCTCTCTTTTTGTGCGTACGCCATTAATGAAAGCATAAGTAAAAGGAAGCTGTTGATGATTTTTCATTCCATGATTTTGCTAACAGTGTTGTTGTCATTGAAACATATAAAACAAAGTCAATGTCTCACTCTCTCTCTCTCTCTCTCTCTCTCTCTCTCTGCCTCTCTAGTACCCCAGGAGGGTCCGTTGGAGTGCGCTACTCATCCGTGGAACGATTGGAGCAACTGCAGCACACGCTGTGGTTCGGGCTACTCGCAACGTTTTCGCAGCTACAAGAATCCAGCGCTGGCCACCAGTTACAGCTGCGATCGTCGGCTGGAGGAGATGCGTCAGTGTCAGGGCACACAATGCGGCAACGAGAATGACCTGGGCAACGCCGCCTTCGACAATGGAGCATACAATAATCCGAATGGACCCGATACCATAGCCGAGTGTGAGCTGGGCACGTGGAGCGATTGGTCGCCATGCTCGAAGACATGTGGGCGTGGCATTTCGACACGGACACGTGACTACTACAATCCGCAGGCGAGATCACGTTGCCAGACAGTGATGCGAATACCGCTCGAGGAGTCGCGACAGTGCACGGGTTCTGATTGTGGTGGCACCATAGCCGACCATGGCGATTTCGATGGATTAAAGCAGCCGGAAGTATTTGGCGAGACGAGTGAGGATGGATATGACAAACCCGCCTGGGGTTTGAATGCGAATAGAAACAGGCAGGGATGGAACAATAATTTGGCAGCCGCTTCACCCACTGAATTTCCGCGTGGTCCCTTCTCCAATCGAGGCACTGAGGTCTATAATAAACCCAATAGCTACAACGACAACAGGGAGGAAAAGGTACCCAACAACTTTAATGATTATAGGCAGGAGAATAGAGGCAACAACGAGGACTACAAACAACCCAATAAATTCAATGATTACCGACAGGATAATAAGCTGAACAACTACAACAATATCGAGCAGAGTCCGGAGTACAATTTGCGACCGGGTTTCAGCACACGTGCTCCATCAACTGTACGGTACGGGAATCGACAGCCGGATGCGTCGGGTAACTACAATGTGATGCAGGACTATTGCTACGAGAAGCCATTCGCTTCGACACAGCCCTGCCTGGCCAACCCAGTGATTGTGCGCAACTATTGGTTCTACGACCATGATGATCACGAGTGCAAGATCTTCACCACGGACAACTGCGATGAGAACAACAATCGTTTTCGCACCCTGATGGCCTGCGAAGGCACTTGTCTGTTACCCCAAATTAATCTGGCACGAACCGAGGAGGGCGACACTATGAATCCTTATGGAGTAGCAGCGAATCCATATGGTGGAGCACCGACGCCAATGAATTCTTATGGAGGAGCACCGATGCAGGTGAATCCATATGGAGGAGCTCCGATGCAGGTGAATCCATATGGAGGAGCAGCGAATTCAATGAATCCTTATGCAGGAGCAGGGAGTCCGATGAATCCTTATGCAGGAGCAGGGAGTCCGATGAATCCTTATGCAGGTGATGCAGTGCGAGCAAGTGGAGGATTCGGCGAACCCATGTCGCAAACAAAAAACAAATATAACAATGCTATTGGTCGGCGAGGACGTTATGGCAGCTAAGCGCAAATTATATTTAAAGGGAGTTGTTTTAGCTGGTTTCTCTATAAATCAAGGATTTATGGAACTAAAAAAAGGCTTGATTTAAGGTTTTTAGCATTCATTACAGAAATGTATTCTTAAATAAAAGTCGTGTTATTTGCCGTAAGCCACTTTTTTTAATCTGTTGCATTTTTTGTAAATTATATTTAAATGGAGTTTTCTTAGCCGGATTCCTTACGGCATCAAGGAAGGAACCAAAGCAAACAGTGAGCACAAGCTTGATTCAAGTTTTTAGGCATTAATCAAAGAAATTTGTGCTTAAATATTGAAATCTCGTTCATTTTTTAATCCTATAAGTCTGAAACTTTTGCCTTCGCATCGTCATCTTTCCCATCTTGAGCAAAAACTGATTTTTACTATTTTAATTTCGCTCTTAGGAACAATTTTTCCTCTTTCATTTCTTTTTAATTTTCTTGCTGCTTACAGCTTAGTTTAAGTGTTAATAATCTCTTTAATTTTGCTCACTCTTTTCAATATTAATTTTGTATAGTCTATGCTTTATTTTTCCGGTTTTTCTGTCGTCTGCTGATAATTATTTGTATTTGTACCAGTGGGTCAGAAAAATAATGTTCTCTTCTGCCGAGCGACAGCTGAGCTTATCAGTCACCGACTTGGCTTTCAGCTTAGCTCACATCCAAAATTGTACGCTCAGTTCCAAGCCGTAGCTCAAACCGTAAAGAACGAGAAGAGCTAATTAAAGTAAAAAATCAATTCAATATGTGGCATTTGATGATGCTTTACATGTTGCTGTTGCCCTGGAGAGGATGGGCATTGATCTGCACACGTCATCCGAAGAATACGAATACGCTCAAATCGCCGGTGGATGAGAACTATGTGATAAGCGTGACGGGCAATCCGGAAACTTATATACTGGGACAGGAATACAACGGTGAGCTTTAATGGGTTCATTGGCATTGCGCTTGAACTTCAATAAAATACCAGATTGAGCTCAGTGTAATAAAAATGCATGATTCGACAAGTTCGATTTTCCCATCAAACAAAACAAACAAGAACAAAACATTCCGCAATGAATATAATAAACAAATCGTTGTATAAGTCTTATCAGGACCATTGCGAATTGAATTTCAAGGTCGACTCAAGATAAGCCAACTCGTGCTTTGTGTCTGTTTGTCTGTGCACGTCGAGAAAAAATCGCTCTGCATTTTAGAAAATCATCCTGAAAATAGAGTTTTTCTTGTTTTTCTAAAAATGAAAAGGGCTTGCATTAAATTGAAAATCCTTTTCCGAATTTACAAAATTCAGACCGACTTTTTCTGTGAGTGTGATTTTAGTCAAGTTATTTGAATCTCCCTCTATCTCGATCTCTAAACGACAGTTTCCCTGAATGCATTCAATGGACATCGCTACATTAGCTATATACTCGCCTTGGAGAATGAGAATGGTGACTTTAGCTATATGAACGATCTGGGGCGATTTGAGTTGAACGATTTGATCGAGACACGTTTCAGTCCGAACTGCATCAATATGGTGGAGAACACGAACACCAATCCCAAGACCCATATGCATTTGACCTGGATAGCGCCCAGTGAACCGGGCAACGGTTGCATCCTGATACGTGCCACTGTGTTGCAACATCGCGACGTGTGGCACATGGACGATGGCGGACTGACGAAACGCATCTGCGAGGAGGTCGTCGACGATGTCGAAAGCCAGCCAACGGCCAGCACCTTAAACCTGGGTCCCTGCTGTGCCTGCGATGAGGCCCGATATGAGGTGAGGTGGTATATATAAAAAATCCCATTTAGATACAAAGTCTCCTTTGTATTAGTATTAGTAACATGGCTTTCAGTCGAGCAGCTAAAAAATATATCCCTTGAAAATCAAAAGTATTTCTGAGGACTTGCGGAAGTTATAGGGAAACAAATTAAGGTCTCCAAATCTGCTTCAGGAATGACAAAAACTAGGAAGCCTGATAGCCTAAAAACCATAACATTAATAAGTTAACTTAATCCTTAATTAATACTCCGAAAACCTTTACCAATTTGAGAGAGAAGTCACCCAATTGAATCTTATTCCTTACAGCTCACATTCGAGAGCATCTGGTCGCGAAATTTGCATCCAAAGGACTTTCCCGCTCGCGGCTGGCAGACGCGCTTCTGTGAGCTGGTGGGCGCCGCACACAGTTCCGACTATCGCTTCTGGGAGTCGGGTGCGCTGGCCAGCGAGGGAGTCAAGCAGTATGCCGAGCACTGCACTTCCCGACTGCTCGAGCGCGATTTCAGCATTAATTTCCGAGTGAGCTGAGAGGGAGCCATTGTCTAAAAATAGAAAATAAATAATAATAAATATATCGTTTGCAGGATCAAAAGATACGCACCATAATCAAGGCACGCGGACCTGCATACCCCAATCTGAATAGCAAGACGACGGCATCGGTGCGCGTGGATCCCGTGCATCATATGATCTCGTTTGCCTCAAAGATTGAACCATCGCCGGATTGGATTGTTGGCGTCACCGGACTGGAGCTGTGCTTGCGCAACTGCACCTGGCTGGAGGCGAAGGTCATCAATTTGTATCCCTGGGATGTTGGCACAGATGCGGGACCCAGCTATATAGTAAGCGCAGGTAGCTATGCAGAGGGATAATATTTAAGTGATATCTTTTGCTTTGCATTGTTAGTCACCCGATCAGCCGCAGGTGCCGCCAGATGTGATAAGACGCATACGCTCAGATTTTCCAAATGATCCGCGTTCGCCCTTCTACGATGAGACGGGGGTGCCAATGAAACCAATGGCCATGCTGACGGTGCGTCGACAACGCATCTACGAGCGACGCTGTGTGGATGAGGAATGTGAGTGGAAATAGTTTATATAGATGTATATATATAAATACATTAACTGATATCCTTACTAAGCCAACAACGATATGGATGTGACGCGTGAGTGCCTTACTCATCCATGGGCCAGTTGGAGCGAGTGTTCCAGCAAGTGTGGCGAGGGCATGCAGTATCGAAGACGCGTCTACAAGCAGCCAGAACTGGCGAGGATCTACAATTGCAATGTGCCCCAATATGAGGAACGCGCCTGCGAGGGACTTGCCTGTGGTATGAGCGAACCAATGCGCAATGCCGGTGACTTCGATGATGAGTTCAACATGGGACAGATTCCGCCAGGCTACATCCAGCAGCACCAGCAGCAGCAGCAGCAGCGACGCGCCGAGTGTCAGTTGTCCAACTGGGGCAGCTGGAGTCCGTGCAGCGTTACCTGTGGCGAGGGCTATCAGACACGCCAGCGCCAGTATCTCAATCCCAATGCGGAGCTAAAATGCCAGAGTGTCCATCGACTGGAGCTGCAGGAAACGCGTCAGTGTGCGGGCCGTGCTTGCTTAGGCAATTTAAATGGTGCTGCTGCTGATTTTGAGACACCATATCAAGAGCGGGAGCGAGGACGGCTGCCTGAGCCAGAGAACGAGTTGAATATCTTCAATAGAAATAGGATGAACAACAATTTTAATCGAGAATACGATCAGGGTCAAGTCGATTATAGTCACCGTGAATCCCCATTCGATGTGGCCAACTTGAAGGGCACTCAAGGCAGCCAGTGGGGTCAGGAACAAAATCCTGCTGCACAGTGGCCACCACAACGACAAGTTCCCCAGCAGCCAATAGCCCCAAATTTTGGCCAGATTCCGCCACGGCCGGAGGATGTGGAGCAGACACCTTGGCAACGCCCCAGACCCGGAGATAACTACAGGGAGGAGCAGCAGTTGCGATACGACAACAGAGCTCCGACTGGAGCAGAAGCAAATCCATATCCAGATCAGGAACTCAATCCAGCGCGCACACCTTGGCAAAGACCAGGCAATGCCAACATTTACAACAGAGCTTTTGATGAGACAAGTGGGAATATTGGTAATGAAAATAATTACCTGTCCAAGCGTTGCTTTCAAATGCTGAGGACAATTCAGCCACGCTGCCAGAATCAAACGATTGTTGGCCACTTTTGGTTCTACAATTTCTGTGCGGATGAGTGCATGTTGTTTGCCGCCGATCCGTGTGATCGCAACGTGAACAAGTTTAGCAAGTGGGAGCAGTGCGAAGAGTGCCGCCAGCCCGAATTCCAAATGTTGCAGGAACAACGTTCCGCTTCGCAGGAATGTCATCTGATTTTGGCCTCACAGCAAGCGCAGCAGCGAAACCGGCAAGGTGAGCGACATTATTCAAACAGATGGCAAAATAACGGCAATCAGCAATGGGGATGAAATGGTTTTAAGCCTAGTCTAAATTTATTTTCAATGTTTCTTCATTCTTTCACTACCACACAACTTAAATTATGCTTCGAACTGTTAACTTCATAAATAAATCCTATCGAAATACAAGCAGCACTTTTCACTATTTACATTTAAAACGGCGCCATGTTATCGCACTCAACCGATGACGATAAGTTGTATTCGATATATGCTGAAGCACGATGACTTTCATTGACTACAAAATACACATTTATTATTAATATTTTTAAATTGATTTATAATATATTTTAGCTGGAAATGTTTTAACGTACAAAATATACTCAAAAGTGCGCGCAGCTAAATATCGATAACAATTGGCCAACGCGATATATTTGCAACTCTGATGCATTAAACGGCAAATTGACATAGAATAATAAATAAACGCACAAAACAAAGCAAATCAAAAATGCAATCCCAGCGATTAGCAACAATACACAATTTGCTGGCGCTGCGTTCGTTGGCGCTGCAAACACCCAAATATCCGAAAATACAACAACAAAAAATACAGCTCTACGCATGCTGCTTAAAGCGAAATCTTACACAAGCAACAAATACAACAACAACAAAAACAGATGAGCAAAAAGCAAAGCGGCTGCAACAAAAAATAACATTGATTGCCCAAAATCAGGCCATGAGCATCACCACACTAGAGGATGCTCAGAAGCTGGCCAAGCGACGGGATTTGCACCTGCTGCGACTGAATCAAACGGATGCCAAAACAGGGCGTCTTATGTTCAAGTTGGTTTTCTATATATACATATACAACATATAGATATAAAAGTACTTTATAATTAAACGCGACAATTTTCAGGTTGGTCACCGCTGCCGATATGCTGGCAGATGATACGGTTGAAGGCAAGGATGCATCTAGTAAGTCAGCTGCGGAGAAGGGCAGCAAGAAGACGACGGAGAAGTCGTTAACTATTGGCGCTCGCATAACAGATCATGATCTCGCCTCCCGACTGAAGAACATCGCCAAATGGCTCCATAAGCGACACGAGGTGCGCATCCTCATCCAGGGCAATCTGAGCGGTGCCGACGAAGGCAGTGCGGAGCGCATTGTCAAAACCATCGAGACCACCATCAAGGAGCCACAAGTCATTGGCAAAATCGTTCAGAGACGTCAAAAGGGTGGCTATATTAAATTTAGCATAATGCCGATGGCATCACCGACTCCAACGCCAGCTGCCCCAACTCCGGCTGAGTCGTGACAACCAAAGCGGCCTCGGACGCAACTCACTAAAAGCATGCTCAAAACGACTCCGTCTGCATTCTGCTTGAATGTAGTGCACTACTCCACGATGGAGCAGCAAGGCGATAAGGGAGATCGCCCGGAATCCACTAAAGCAATAGTTGTGGCCGCTGCATCTGTCTTATTAATTTTCATCTTAAAATACGTGTTTTGGTTGCGGGTGACCTTTAAGGGCGGCAACGATAGAAATTAAAACACTTTTTATACAGTTATACAATAAAATCGGGGAGCTTTTTTTGTCTGCTTTAAATTGTTGTTTATATTTGAAATGGATATTACACAAATTTAATAATATATAGAAATTTCAACTATAAATAATGTTAGCCTCTTAAAAGAAACTAGTTAAATAATTTTCAGCATTTTATATATGTCCTAAATTACGAAAGTTTGTCTTTGTCATGTTTAGAATTGTTTGTCGAGCAAAAGCAAAAGTTTATTAATCCCTTAAGAGAAACTAGTTAAATCCTCTTCAATATTTTAGATATCTGCTTTATTTATTTATACGCACATCATAATATAGTGGAATTTTTTTTTTTTTTAATATACATATAATATTTCTTTGTATTTTGACTGATTTTTATGCTGATGAATACATATAAATATTCCGTATAATTGTTTAAATTTCAGAAAGCAAATTTACGTATTACACATTAAAATGGTATATATATCGAATTAAGAAACAGACATTGCACACAATATTAAATAAGCTAATTAATTACACACACAACTATATAAATAAAGCTTGGTATTTTTTTTTAAATAAATTAATTAGGATGTGGAATATGATTTGTAGTAATTCAATGTTTCAAGGAATTGCACCAGTTCAAGCTTAAATAAAATGCAACTAAGCCAAAGTCTGTTGAAATTAGGAAAACTAAATATATAGACATAAATTACTTAAGCAAAAGCAAATTACAAATACGGCACAAGGAACATTTATCAAGTAAATCTACCCGAAAAATCAATTAGATTGATTGAAACAGTAAAACAAAGCAAAGCTGATAAGAAATAACTGATAAAGAAAGCCTCTAAATGATTCATCTGATTCATCAGCAAAAACAAAAGATAAAAAGAAACTCTTTTAAAACATTGAACATTTTTGGAATGAACTATGAACTAAATAAATTAACTACAGTAAATGCAAAAGCGTTTCTGTTTTTTGGGGCTTAAGCCTTGTTTGTGTTGATCTTGTTGTGGTTGTTGTTGCTGCTATTGTTGTTAGTTGTTGTTGTTGTCACTTACAAGTTGGTTTGCTTAGACACGCTGAATCTCAAAGAGCTTGACCTCCGTATCATACCAGATGGCCGGCTCCACGTTGCGCAAATAGATGACGCCCCAAATGTAGGTGCGGAACCAGGCGGTGGTGCCCGAGTTCGCCTGATATTTGCGTATGAGAATGGGATGTGGCACGGGCAACAGACCGACCAGAGTGCCATGTTGCAAGAACTTGAGTATCTCCGACTCGTCGGTCAATCCCTTGTCAATGCATATCTTCTCCACTTGTGGCACCAGCACCTGCAACAATCTCATTATCGTTTGCAGCGGCAACTTCGAGCGCCACGAGACAATCCATTCGGGTGTTGGTGTCCAACGATCCCCGTCACCGGGCACCATGCGTATGCTGGCGCGGTGTGCCACCGAGAGACGCGACTGATCTGTCGGAGATCCATCTGCTGTCGGTGATTTGGATTTCGTGGAAACGGGCGACGACGATGACGGTTTGTCATAGTCCAGATGCGCCTGTTCGCGTTCCGTCATCTGGCCAATATCGGGCGTGTCCAGCAGCGAGGTTTTCAGCGTGCCCGGCTCGGCGGGTTGGGCGCTCAGTGGCGGAGCCACTGTATCCGGCAGTTGAGTGGTGTCGCCCAACTGCGAACGTTCATGGGATTCCGTTTCCGATTCGAGATCCTCCTCGGCAATCGTTTGCTTATCCAAACGTATGCGGTTCACATTCAAGTCGTCTTCATCCTCCTCCCCCTCCTCGTCATCGTCATCCTCCACATCGTCGGCATACTCTTCGGGCGCATGAGCCGAGGGCAGCTCCTGGTTACTCATCGTCGACGTCGTCGGCATCGTCTGTTTGCGTTGCGGCACACGTGGCAAATTGAATTTGCCACCCGTTTTGCGGCCACTCAAACACTTTGAGATGCCCGCCATATCAGTGGGTAAGTTAGCCATGGCATGGAATACATGACGCTTACGTATTATCGTATAGACTAGATTCGAGTTGCCATCGAACTGATACTGAATGATGTTGTTGAAGATCTCCAGCAGAAAGAAAACCAAATGATGATTGCTCGGCGCCGAGAGCAGAAACCATGGTGTACTAAATGCCTCCAGCAGATGCAACAGCTTCACACTGGCCACCATCGAGAGTGTCTTCAGATACGGCGACACATTCACCAGAATGGTCAGCAGGCAATCAAACAACGGCTGCAAACGCTGATGACCCGTTGCGATGATCTTGTGGAACACGGTGATCAGCAGATCCGCATGGGTGCCCGTAAAAACGGGTATATCCATTGGTACCGTCGCCGAATACGCCTTGTTCAGACGTACCCCGAAATTGCGTTCACCTTAAGGAGTAATTTTCGATTGGTAATTTATATATAGTTTATATATAGATACACAACTGGAGAGTAAAAATGGGTGGGAAGACAACTGAATGTAAATATCAGGCTCAAAATACAATATATATTAATATTAATATATTAAGTAAGCTTGGCGAGACTTGAATATAGTATTAAGTTATTGTTGCTGGCCACCAAGTTATTCTACTGTCAAGTTGTATAATTATGAGTGGAGGCCTCACCCGATAGCAGCAGCAGTATAAAGACGCCAATGTGCATCAGACCCACACGCGACTGATCCGCTCGCGAATAGTTCAAATGATATAGGATGGGTATGAGGATGTCCAGCACATCGGAGCTCTTTAGAACAAAATACAAGAACTTCTTGTTGTAGTCACAGATCTTCCAGAACAGTATGAGCAGCTCCTGGTGGCAATGCAACCGTTTCGTCGAATTGGGTAAATAATTCTGGACGAGCGGATTGTTGAGCAGTCGCGTTATGCCGCGCAGCACAAAATGGAAATCCTCATCGCGATGCACGCGGGACAGATAATTGATGAAGAGATTGTCGCCGCAGCCAACCTCATCGTAGGGCGTGACCAGCACGCCACCAGCATGGGTAAGTTGCTGCTGCTGTTGGTGCTGCTGCTGCTGTGGCTGATGCTGATGTTGTTGCTGCTGCTGTTGTTGTTGGATGACCATGTCGTGGTCCAAGGTGACAATCAGCAGTTGCAGACAGGCCTCAACGAGCGGCTCTGTGGTGTCCGCGAAGAGCAGATGATTGTAGGGCACACCAAAGCCGACGGGATCATAGGAACAGACGCTGTTCAGGAACGAGGTGAACAAGGGCAACGCATGCCTGTTGTCCGCCGACGTGAAGTAGGCGATCCACTTGTTGGGCTCCTCCGATTGCTGTGGCGTCCGATACATCGGCTCCGAGAAACACGTGAGCAACAGTTTCAACAGCTCCGTGCGGCGACGCTCCATTTGCGCATTTCTCGGCGGGGACTGGGCAAATCCAACGCCCGCCTCCCAAATATATTCGCAGCTATCAATGTTGGCCAACTCCTCGGCTTTTTCGGGACCGGCGCGCCGTGTGCCCTGCACTGTGAAATCCGGGCAAAAGAGCAAATCACAAATGGCATTTAACAGGGATTGGGCCAGTGGCACCGTCTGGCCCGGATTGGTGGCATGCTCCTGGGCGGGCAGGCTGCTCCAGAAGAAATCACGCCACTTATCGTCCTCGAAAATGTAGGGCAATATGCGCACCAGCAGCCGCACACAGTTGAGCACACACTGCTGATCCGCCTGCGTCCGGCAACTGCTGTCGACGGCTTGGGCCAATTTCTCCACAGCCTTGTAGCACAGTGTGGCCAGATTGGCGGGATTATCGTTGCGAATTTGTCGTATCTCACTAGCAGTGACCAAGGCGAAGACATCCTCGAGCGTTGTTTGGTGCGCCTGCCAGAATTGCTCCCAGAACTGGTCGTCGTTGTTGTCGATTTTCTGATTCTTTTGCGTCAACTGCACAATTGCCTTGCGAAAGTTCAACTTAGAATCGGTGTTTCCCATATTGTGGCGATTTTGACGTATCTGCAGCTGCCGATCGCTCGCTTGCTATTGCCCAAAGCAAAGTGTATCCCGTTGCTATTGCACTGATTGCAGTTTTACATACAATTTGTCTTGTTCTTAATTCGAAAATTAAGAAATTCGCCTACGCACGTTAAGAAAATATAAAGTAGAGCTATGTCCGTGTGTGCGTGCGTGTGTGTGTTGTTGTGGTGTCACACCTATCGATATGTGTGGAGAGCGGTAAGTGTGGCAACGCTCATGCCATATCGATACAAGGTATCGCTTATTCGATGAATAAAAACATAGTAAGCAATCATCGACTTTCAAAAATAAACTATTTTAATTTTGATTTCCTTGACAGAGACATTAGAAAAGAAAAAATGACTTCGCTGCGCCCATTTACCTGTAATGATCTATTCAAATTTAATAATGTGAATTTCGACTCGCTGACCGAAACCTACTTTCTCTCCTTCTACACAAAACATCTGGGCCAGTGGCCAGAATACTTTCAGCTCGCTGAGTCGCCGAACGAATGCATTACGGCGTATATTATGGGCAAGTCTGAAGGTGAGGGGGCTGAGTGGCATGGTCATGTTACGGCTCTGACAGTTTCATCGGACTACAGACGCATGGGCCTGGGTGCAAAGCTGATGAAGTACGTCGAAGATATTTCGGAAAAGAAGCGCGCCTATTTTATGGATCTGTTTGTGCGACAGAGCAATAAGGTGGCCATCAATATGTATAGAAATATGGGGTATATAATTTACCGCACCATACCCGAGTATTACTGTAGTAATAATCCACGCGAGGATGCGCATGATATGCGAAAAGCACTCTCACGAGACGTGAAGCAGCAGTCAATTATACCTTATGCGAACGTATACGATTAAATATAGATATTATTTAATTTCTGCTCCAATTTGCATTTATGTTTAGCAGTACAAAATAATTGTATTATATTTAAAATTAATATTGGCGGCAATTAATGCTACCTTCTATCGATTAGTCGATATACATGCAATTTAATCTCAGCAGTTTACACGGCAAGAAGAAGAGATACCTAAGCGGAGAGAAACAGAAATGTATAATTCTATTGAAATACCCGACTCAGATGACGATATGCCAGAACCGGCAACGGCTTTAGCAAAATCAACAAACAAACGCCGGGAAGCCGACGAACACACACCAGAAAAAAAACGCAAACTTTCAGCAGAAGTGGACGAAAAAGCAGCAGCAGTAGCCACCGCAACAACATCTGATTCCGATGCAGCTGTGAACAGTTCCCCAGCAAATGTGAGCAGCAGCAGCAGTAATGCGAATGCAAATTTAACAGCAACCCAAGTACGCCACAGGCCACGAAAAACTCAACATACTGTGCGGAATGCCGCTGAAAATGAAATACAATTCGAAAGTATACCTCTAGATGATGATGACGATGAGGATGAGGGTGGTGAGGATGAGTCGCATAAGATTAATGTACATTTAAAGGCACCTGCAACTGAGCCACTGATGTATGTATATGAGGAGTATATGAAAATGCTTGACAGACCCGATGTCCAGGAAATTATCGAGCGCATTGCCATTGAACGTGTGCGTTGTAATTTCCTACTGGCCACCTATCTCGTAAGAAACTACACACTATAATTAAATGCATAATCTATTTATTAAATACCTCTTTCAGTTGCCCGATATGAACTTTAAATTGAATACGCCGAAAGAAGTGCTAAAGAATCAATTTATAGAACGTGTGCGTCGCAAAGAGCGCTTGACGGGTGCCAAAATCAAATAAATATTAATTTTTAAGAAAATAAAGTGAAATAAATAAACATATGTTTCATTTGTGAAAGCAACCAAACGAGAAGCTTTTCTTGAAAGCTTTTTGCCGCTGTGATTTGTTTGCGCATGTCTCTGAAAAGTGCGTTTTGGTTGGTGACTGACATGAACTCAACGTAGCCGTGATCGTCTAGTGGTTAGGACCCCACGTTGTGGCCGTGGTAACCCAGGTTCGAATCCTGGTCACGGCAATGCTGCAATTGCACATTGTCACGGAGTTGAGTTTACTTTTTTCTTATTTTACTTATTTTTTCGTTTTTCTATTCAATTAAATTTTTATATTTTGAATATTTAAGCAGGCTTTTATTGAACAGACAGTTGTATATATTCTTTAACGCATTTCATACTTTTGCTACTTACAAAATCAACAATGGATTTCCAAATTGAAAACGAACCTTCTGACGATAGCGAATATGCTGAGATGGATTTCAGGCAAATCGATGAAAGCATTCAAGATATATCAAAAGGTATGCGACGAGGCGATTGGGCATATTTGGGCAGACATCCAGAGGTATTTTTGAAGTTTTTCTTGTTTTTTTTTTGCTTTTAATTTCATTTGATTCTACAGATACGCGCTATCGTGCGTTTCATCATAATGGAAGCAGCGAAAAATAAGAAACAGAAATGTATTTTTCGCTTTGTTGCCGATTTATTTCAGGAAAAGAATAAGAAAATGTTGCAAAGATTGGTAAGTGAATCATCGGAAATGTATATAGCCTTAAAGCAAGCATTACTTTTGGCAGATAAATAAGCAATTGAAGTGGGTGAATAAGCAGGTGAAAAGCGGCAAATGGTCGCCAGCCGATGGAGCAATGTCCTTTACCGCAACCAGCGAAACTTCCTTGGGCGCTGTAAAGAAATCGAGTTGTGAGCATGATTTGAAAAATGCAAAAAGCGATGATGATTTGCCAAGCCAGAAGAATCAGTGCCCGGAAAATTATCAGCCAAATTGTTGAAAACAATTGGAATTTATTAAAAGTGTTTTTTTTTTGTGTAAAATAAAATCAAAATCTAATATTGAAGCTTGGGTTTCGATTTTTTAGTTTTTTTGGCCTCCTTTAACAAATTGTTAACAGCTGCAGCCGCATTCTGATCATTTTCTTGCCTCTTTTCGATTTCAATGGCGGCGGCAAATGCGTGCAACGCATTCATTTCATAATTTTCGCGTGCCTCGATAACCATATTGAAATCTTCCTCGGATCGACGGAAGTCCAACTGGAATGTGGAAAACGTTATCATTGTGTTCAAGCACTTGTCGCACAGAAAACGCGGCAAGCCCGGTATATCTTTTATCTGTATTAACAAAAACAGATATTTTTATTATTTTTTGTTTATTTGTTTAATTTGAATACATACCTCAATGTGTACGGTATTGGCTATGATGCGTGTCAGGCGCCGTCCATTGAAAAGTGGCCGCAATTTGATTCCATTTTCCTTGTTTGCCTCACATTTGCAGATCCGGCAGCTATTGGTCAAATCGATATTAAATAGATTTTTAAATTCAATTTTCCTAGTCAAGCTTTCTTCAATGGCGGACATGATGTCGCTTTAAGAATAATATTCTTTTTTTTTGTTGTGCTCCAATTACGAATTTAAAACTGTTTAAGGCAAAGCCTGCTCTAATTAATGCCAAATTCAAATTTTATTATGTTTTTTGAATTCACCGCCACTTATCACTTTTCACCACACCCTAAGTTGGCTGCAATCAATTTTGCAAGTAGCTTTAAGTTGGCTGCACGCAATTTTGCAAGTCGCATTAAGTTGGCTGCAATAAAATTTTCCCAACTAGAGTGCAAAGCACAAGACAAACACAAGCGTAAAAAATCATATTGCATAAATTTTAGCACACGCTAATTATTTGGTTAATATATTGCAAAGGTATAAATGCGTAATCCATCAAGTTTGAGTATTCGCAGCAAAAGCCCAAGCAAACTGCAGAGATTTTCGATTAAGTCTGCCATCTTTATTGGTAAGTGTCGCTTCGCTTGCCCATTCTTATGCGGCGAGACGCGCAATTCGCTGCAAGTTCTTGTTGTTTGTTTTGCTAAGCTCTTTCTGCCGCATGTTTTTATTTTATTGGCGAGCAATAACAAAAGTGCTTAGGAGATGTTCTTGAAGTTTTTTGGTGTGTGTAAGATAAAACTGTTTTGCAACTGTTATCGAATAACTACTCAACACAAACTTACAATTCGCTATTTTTCCAATCAAGAATAGCACCAACAAAAAACTGCAAAATTTCGCTGCTGTAAATTCGCTCTGCATTTATTTTTTTTTTAATTAACACCTTACAACACTTAACATTGTCAAGTGTGGCAGCCTGTCAGGCGAACAAAAAGTGGTGCAAGAATGTCAAATAACATGAGCTTAACATTGACTGAAGTTAACATCACATAACGTTAACGTTGTCTTTCAAAGTTGACGTTGTTCCTTGTTGAATTCGGAGCTCGCTGAATTTCGCTTCAGTTTGAAAACGAATAAAGAAAAAGGAAAATAATAACGAAAGCAAGCAAAACTCCAAACCGTATCTCAAATTTTTCGTAAAATGTTGCCAAATGACCGAAAGATATTAAGGTGCCGGCAACAACAACAACAACATAGAAACATACACAAATTTAATATTTAAAAAAAAACAAATTTTTTCGCACATAGGCAACACGCACGTCAGAATCAAGATCAGATTGCGCGCCGCACAAGTCAAAGACTCAACGCTGGCAAGAACAACAATAACACCAACAACAACAACAGGAAGAAGAATAACAACAGTAACCACAACAAGATGAGCAAAGCGGATCCAATTTCACTGAGCTTTCACGATTCCTGTCTGCGCATGTCCGATGTGCAACTGCTGCACGGACCACGCTGGCTTAACGATCAGGTATGCAATATCTATATATTCCACATATATATATAAAGTTATATATATAATTGAAATGTTGCAGATATTGAGCTTCTACTATGAGTACTTGTCGCATGTGAAGTACAAGAACAACAAGGATGTCTATTTTATAGCGCCCGAGGTGACGCAATGCATGAAATACATGGATGATTCCGAGCTGGAGTTGCTTTTCGAGGAGCATAATGCCAACAATAAATCGTTCATATTTTTTGCCCTGAATGATAATGGAAACACAGAGGCTGGTGGCACACATTGGTCGCTGTTGATGCTGTCGCGTCCGGAGAAGACGTTCTTTCACTTTGACTCGTATGGGAATAATAATACGGGTCCATCGCTGGAGCTGATGAATAAGGTGAAGGAGTTGCTAGGCATGCGCCAGGCCAAGTTTCGTCCGATGCGATGCATGCAGCAGGCGAATGGCTATGATTGTGGCATCCATGTCATCTGCATGACGGATCACATCGCCGACTATGTGAATCGCTATGAGGTGATTGATGGTCTGCCCTCGTTGCACATCGATACGGTCAAGGCGAAGAGAGCGGAGCTGCTCAAGCTGATCCTGTCGCTGGGTGGCAAGGATTAGGATGATTTTCCATCACTTGATATTCTTTGTAGTTTTAAGCAACACACACACAACGAATGATGTGTGTGTTAAACACGACAGCATCTCAGGGATCTTGTGGAATGCAAGAGAGAGAGAGAGATGATAATGATGACAGAGAGAGAGGGAGCTGGATGCAGTCTGATCTTCCAATGAGAATACGATATATATTCATTTTGTTAATTTTATTTTGATTTATTTAATGTTTACTCTTCTTGAGTGCCAGGCACTAAAAACAAAAAAAAAAAAAAAAACGAAAATGATTCTAGCAACATGAGCACAACAAACGCGACAACTAAACATACAAACACTTTTCAAATGGAAAAAAGGTATTTTTTTTTGCTGGTTGGATTTCAACAAAAATAAATATTTGTTTACCCAAAGAATTGCTAAAAATTCTGTTTATTATTGGTTGCATAAATTGTGGGCTCAAATCTCCTATCATATTGACAGTGGCAAGGAAATTATAACTTTAATTTCATTTGAGAAGGTAATCGCTGAAAAGCACATCAACAATTGGATCTACTAATAAACCCTCTTGCCATTTTCGTTTGACTGAACTACTCTGGAGTAGAAATATAAATAGTAAATAAATAAATATATAATATAATCGAAGCGCGCACATTATAACTGTATTGTTAGCCTTACGTACATCAATTTCATAATTCCCGAGATCTTTTTGCCAAGATAGAAGCTCATTTTATTTAATTAGTTCAACGAAAGGCAAATTTTACGAAGAAGGCACAAATAAAATGAATTTTCAGTCTGTTGACCAGGTTCATTGAAAATGGACGCAAGTCGGCTGTTGTCGTCATATCATAATTACGCCCTCATTATTGGCGTCACCTCGTATCGAAGGGTGGCCGGCAGCTATCGCCAGACTTGGCTAACACGCTCCTATGTGCTGCTCCTGAATATATTCGTGATATTGACTCTACCCTATGTATTCTACAGATCTACGCAGCATATCCAGAGGCTCAATTGGTTTCCCAATATAATCTCATACACCACCTATGTGCTCTACTCGGTCTCCTATGTGGCCATTGCCTACACGCTAATCTCCCGTGGCAGTCGGGATAAGGTTCTGCTCGAAGTGGACAGCATTGTGCGCAGATTGAAGTGCTTAAAATCGCGAGAGAATCTCCCTTCATCCACTGAACGCACATGCAACTCTTTGTATTATGTGTTCTATCTGAAGTTGGGCGCAGTTCTCTCCCTGTGCGTGTGCAGCATGATGTCATGCCTGATGCTGCCCTCCGATTTTAAAGTGACTGTCGTTCTCTACGCATTCTTCTTCAGCTGCGCCATGAATATCCCCCTCGTTGCCACCTATCGGTACTATTTGGCTTTATGGGATATTGCCTACTGCTATCAGTACATCAATGGAAAGCTGGAGCATCTGATGAAATGTGTGCGAAACAGATACCCTACACAAGTGGAGCTCGAGGAGTTGCATAGACTTTGGTCACTGCATGCTCTGCTTGGACGTTGTACATTGAAAATTAATCGTGTTTATGGATTGCTAATGTTGACAGCCCGATTTGACAATCTGGTATATTGTGTTGTTAATGGATATTGGGGTATTATATTCACATTCAGCTTTAAAACGCCATTGGGTTTTCTGCTTTATGGCTCAGCCAATTACCTTATTCGCCTTGTGGACTTTTTCCTGTTGAATTTTATGTGCGATCTGACAACTCAATACCAAAATTATGCCTATCATTCAGTTAGCGAGGGATATTGGTTCAAGGAGGTAAGAATTAAATAAGAATTATATTTTCCCTTATACTTATTGCACTCTCGTTTGCAGCTGAATGCATATTTGCTGTATGCGAGCACCTCGAAGCTGAATCTTTGGGTCTGTGGCCTCTATAAGGTGAATCGCAAGTGCTGGTATCAAATGCTGTTATCCATTTTGAATCTCACCATTTTGTTGCTTCAATTTCACTTGGTGTTGAAAAAGAAATTCATTTTGTAGAGCACCTAAATTGCAGTTCGAATGTGTCTCTTGAGAGTCTCCCTTGTCGCAGTAACCAAACTTAACTTTTAATAATTAAAAAATGACTGCAATAGATTTAATTGTGCGTTAATCATTGACTCGATGGGCTGACAAAGATAAAACCATGTTTATTAATTAGCTTAACGAAGCGAAAAAAGGACGAGGGCACAAAAATAAAACTGAGTTCGAGTTTGAATTTCAGTTTCGTGTCAGCTTTCATTGGAAATGGTCGCACCACATTGGATATTGTGGTTACATCACAACTACGCCCTGTTCTTGGGAGTCACCTCGCAACGGTGGATCTCTGAAGGATTGAAGCAGACTTGGCTAACTCGCTCCTATGCAATGCTCATCAATGTCATTCAGCTGCTGGGATTACCCTATGCCTTGTGGATAACAGCTCAGCATATGATTAAAGTTAACTTCTTCCCCGATCAAATTCCGTTCGCCAGCTATATACTCTTTTCGGCATCCTATCTGTCTATAGCCCATACCCAGATATCGCGAGGAAGTCGGGATAAGGCTCTGCTCGAGATGGATCTCATTGTGAGCCGATTTAAGCGATTGAAGTCGAGGGAGAGAATCGTATCAACTGAGCTCATTAACGGTTCTTTAAGCTATCTGTTCTATTTCAAATTGGTCACTATGACTTACATGTGTGTGTGTAGCACGATGACAGTCGTGCTGTCGCCCAGTAGCAACAATTGGAACACAGTTTGTTGCATTTTCTTCTTCAACATCTCCTCGACCATTCCCCTAATCGCCATCTATCGTTACTTTTTGGCACTATGGGATATTGCCTGCTGCTATCAGTATATCAATGGAAAGCTGGAGCATCTCATGAACTGTGTGCAAAACAGATACCCTACACAAGTGGAACTGGACGAGTTGCATAGACTATGGTCTTTACATGCTCTACTCGGACGCAGTACCCTCAAATTTAATCGTACTTATGGACTGCTAATGTTGACAGCCCGATTTGAAAATCTGGCATTTAGTGCAGTAAATGGATATTGGGGAATAGTCTTCATCTTCAGCTATAAGCGACAGTTCTCTGCGATCCTTTATGGCTTCTTTAATTATAGTATGCTTCTTGTGGACTTTTTCCTGTTGAATTTTATGTGCGATCTGACAACTCAATACCAAAATTATGCCTATCATTCAGTTAGCGAGGGATATTGGTTCAAGGAGGTAAGAATTAAATAATAATTATATTTTCCCTTATACTTATTGCACTCTCGTTTGCAGCTGAATGCGTATTTGCTGTATGCGAGCACCTCGAAGCTGAATCTCTGGGTCTGTGGCCTCTATAAGCTGAATCGCAAGTGCTGGTATCAAATGCTGTTATCCATTTTGAATTTATTAATTTTATTGCTGCAATTTCATTTGCTGTTGAAAAAGAAATTCACTTTGTATAGCACCTAAATCACAAGAATAACATCTAAGGTCTAATGAATACAATAGTTCTAGTTTTTCATTAATGATGGGCTGTCCAAGATAAAACCCCGCCTATTAATTAGCTTAACGAAGCGAAATATGGGCGAGAGCACAAAATAAAACTGGGTTTCAGTTCCGCGTCAGCTTTCATTAGAAATGGTCACACCACATTGGATATTGTGGTTATATCACAACTACGCCCTGGTCTTGGGAATCACCTCGCTTCGATGGATCTCCGGAGAAGGATTGAAGCAGACTAATCTAACTCGCTTCTATGCCCTGATCCTCAATATTGTTGAGCTGCTGACGGTGCCCTACTTTATGTGGATAACAATGGGATATATAAATAAAGCCAAGTGGTTTCCCGATCAACTTCCATATGCCACCCAAGTATTGTTCTCGGTCTCCTATGTGGCCATTGCCCATACGATAATCTCCCGCGGCAGTCGGGATGAGGCTCTGCTTGAGGTGGACAGCATTGTGAACAGATTGAAGTGCTTAAAATCGGAAAAGAATCGCCTTTCATCAACTTGCGACTCTATGAGTTATGTGTTCTATCTGAAAATGGGTGCTGTGATTTATATGTGTGTGTACGGCATGACGTCATGCCTGCTGGTGTTGAGGGAGAAGAATTTGCTTCTTTTTCTTCAAATATTTGTGTTTGGCACCGCCTTGAATTTCTCCCTAATCGCCATCTATCGTTACTTTTTGGCACTATGGGATATTGCCTGCTGCTATCAGTATATCAAGGGAAAGCTGGAGCATCTCATGAACTGTGTGCGAAACAGATACCCTACACAAGTGGAGTTGGAGGAGTTGCATCGGCTGTGGTCTCTACATGCTCTACTCGGACGCAGTACCCTCAAATTTAATCGTACTCATGGACTGCTAATGTTGACAGCCCGATTTGAAAATCTGGCATTTAGTGCAGTAAATGGATATTGGGGAATAGTCTTCATCTTCAGCTATAAGCGACTGCGATCCTTTATGGCTTCTTTAATTATAGTATGCTTCTTGTGGACTTTTTCCTGTTGAATTTTATGTGCGATCTGACAACTCAATACCAAAATTATGCCTATCATTCAGTTAGCGAGGGATATTGGTTCAAGGAGGTAAGAATTAAATAATAATTGTATTTTCATTTATTCTTATTGCACTCTCGTTTGCAGCTGAATGCGTATTTGCTGTATGCGAGCACCTCGAAGCTGAATCTCTGGGTCTGTGGCCTCTATAAGGTGAATCGCAAGTGCTGGTATCAAATGCTGTTATCCATTTTGAATTTATTAATTTTATTGCTGCAATTTCATTTGCTGTTGAGAAAGAAATTCACTTTGGATAGCACCTAAATCACAAGAATAACATATAAGGTCTAATGAATACAATAGTTCTAGTTTTTCTTGAACTCGATGGGCTGTCCAAGATAAAACCACTCCTATTAATTAGCTTAACGAAGCGAAAAAAGGACGAGGGCACAAAATAAACCTGGGTTTCAGTTCCGCGTCAGCTTTCATTGAAAATGGTCGCACCACATTGGATATTGTGGTTATATGAGAACTACGCCCTGGTCTTGGGAGTCACATCGAATCGACGGATCTATGGAGGAAGATTGAGGCAGACTTGTCTAACTCGCTCCTATGCCCTGATCCTCAACATTGTCGTGCTGCTGACGGTGCCTTACTTTATGTGGACAACAATGGAATATATGAATACAGTCAGGTGGTTTCCCAATCGAATTCCATATGCCACCCATATATTCTATTCGGTTTGCTATGTGGCCATTGCCTATACGCTAATCTCCCGTAACAGTCGGGATAAGGCTCTGCTTGAGGTGGACATCCTTGTGAGAAGATTAAAGCGATTAAAGCCGAGGGAGGGAATTGTATCAGCGGAACGCATTAACGGTTCTTTAAGCTATCTGTTCTATATCAAATTGATCACTGTGACTTATATGTGTATGTGCAACATATCGTCATGTTTGATGATGCTCACTGACAGCAATTTGGACATAGTTTATTGCACCTTTTTTGTTAACATCTCCTTGACAATTCCGCTTGTCGCCATCTATCGTTACTTTTTGGCACTATGGGATATTGCCTGCTGCTATCAGTATATCAAGGGAAAGCTGGAGCATCTCATGAACTGTGTGCGAAACAGATACCCTACACAAGTGGAGTTAGAGGAGTTGCATCGGCTGTGGTCTCTACATGCTCTACTCGGACGCAGTACCCTCAAATTTAATCGTACTTATGGACTTCTAATGTTGACAGCCCGATTTGAAAATCTGGCATTTAGTGTACTAAATTGTTATTGGGGTATTCTGCTTATCGTCACCGCGGAAGCGCCGATTGTTGTGCTCTTTTATGGCTCAACTCATTACTTTATTCGTCTTTTGGACTTTTTCCTATTGAATTTTATGTGCGATCTGACAACTCAATACCAAAATTGTGCATATCATTCAGTTAGCGAGGGATATTGGTTCAAGGAGGTAAGAATTAAATAAGAATTATATTTTTCTTTATACTTATTGAACTCTCGTTTGCAGCTGAATGCGTATTTGCTGTATGCGAGCACCTCGAAGCTGAATCTCTGGGTCTGTGGCCTCTATAAGGTGAATCGCAAGTGCTGGTATCAATTGCTGTTATCCATTTTGAATCTCACCATTTTGTTGCTGCAATTTCACTTGGTGTTGAAAAAGAAATTCATTTTGTAGAGAACCTAAATTACGATTCGACTGTCTCTCTTGAGGGTCTCTCTTATCGCAATAACGAAACTTTCATTTCTGAATTAAATAATGTATACAATGGCTTTAATTTAACTCGATGGACTGTCCCAGATAGCCGCCACATTTGTTAATTAACGTAACGAAGCGAAAAAAGGACGCGGGCACAAACTAAAACTGAGTTTCAGATTAAGCTGCACCACATTGGATATATCATAGCTACGCTCTGGTCTTGGGAGTCACGATCGATGGGTCTATGGTGGAGGATTGAGGCAGACTTGACTATTTATTTTTTGTGTTTTTATCGATTAACCCTGCAACTATAACAAGCACATCAAACAGGTTTCGATTAGATTTTGCCGCCCAGGAACAAGATCAGATTGAGCAGCTCAGACCGCTTGCCCATCACCAGCTCCACGGGTAACGTGGGCAATCCCTCGAGGAAACCATAGCGATTCAGATGATCGACAATGTGATCTGTCGTGCAGATGACATGGATGCCACAATCGAAGCCATTGGCCTGCTGCAGACAGTTCATTGCACGGAAGCGCGTCTGTTGCATGCCCAAACCATATTTCACCTTGTTCATCAGCCGCCTCGAAGCACGCACATTGCTATTGCCACACGAATCGAAGTGAAAGAACGTTTGCTGTGGCAGCGACAGCACGAGGAGTGACCAATGTGTGCCACCCTCTGACGAGGACTCATTGTCATTCAGTGCGAAGAACATGAATCGTTTGCGATACGCATTCTGTTTCTCGAAGAGCAACTCCAGCTCGGAATCATCCATGTATTTCATGCATTGCGTCACCTCGGGCGCTATAAAATAGACATCCTTGTTGTTCTTGTACTTCACATGCGACAAGTACTCATAGTAGAAGCTCAATATCTGTGAGTTATTATATTTTTATATATTATATATCAATATATTTACAAAGAGAAACTAAAGACATTTATCAGCAGTTCCTGTAATGTACTGTAATGGATGCCGATGTTCTCTTCTACGTTTAGTATTTGGAAAATTATAGTTTTTTAAATCATTTTCAGATGAGAAACAATTCATTTGTTGCTTGGCAGAATGTAATTTTACTTCATTGTGAAGATTTTGCAGAAGTCTCGATTTTTAGCACAATAAAATGTGACATATTTTAATTAAATGCTTTGAACATCAGCACTACTTTTACTTTGCCAGCAACAGTATATATAAGTCTTTTAGTTCCATACCTGATCACTCAGCCAGAAGGGTCCTTGCAACAGGTGCACATCGGACATGCGCAGACAGGAATCGTGAAAGATCATCGATATGGGATCTTTTTTGTTCATATTGTTGTTGTTGTTGTGTGTGGTTGGTGCACTGTTTGATTTTGATTTTGTTATTAAGCATACAAGTCTTTCCTGTATTTTGCAGCCATTAAATCTTGCTGTCATTTAAAAATATTTCACTAGAAATTTGTACTTTGTTCGTCTGGAGTTTAACATTGACTCAAAATTCAACGACTCCGAATACTGGCAATGTTAGTTAAGGCCATGTTATGTTAAGCTGAATGTTATTTAACATTATACTTTTAACTACTTAATCCGAAGTCTTTTAAAATTCTGCTTTATTTTTTCCCTTTTTTTTTAACAATATTTATTTGTTTTAAATGCAAAATCAAATGTTATGAGCTTACACATTATATCTAATATTATGATTAAGAACATAGATTGTATACAAAAGTTAGACAGTATAAATAGCAATTAAAACGACATCGAAATTTTGATTTTACGAGGCACTAAAAATGTTGTACATTTTCTAAATATGTATATATTTGTGGGACTTTTCACACACAACAATTACAAATTATACACACTACAATTTATAATTTAGTGGGATAGTTGTTGTTAAATTGATTTTTGCTTTGGTGGGTTAATTGCGGGGCCCCCGAATACAATAATTACTAATAAGCTAGGATACATTTATACACCTAAATGTGTATGATTGGGTATATATATATATATACATATATATTTATATATATATATATACATATATATTTATATATATAGTGTAATCCTCCTCACAATTGGACCTCGGGACGCGTCCAGCCGCCAAAGGCACGCTCCAGCTCCTCGGCGACGGCCAGACACAAGCGATCCTCATTGAAATTGGCAATAACTTGGACACCCAACGGCAATCCTTCGCTGCCCAGACCAAGTGGCACAGCTGTCGCTGGGAAACCCAACACATTCACAATGCCCGTGTAGGAGAAGTTAATCGGACGCACGATGGGCTCGTTATGATAGGGTGCCACCGTAGGATGTGTGGGATAGATGAGGACACCATTATCACCCAGCAGCTGTTGCAATGTGGCACGCAACTCATCCCGCTTGGCCACCAGATGTTTGTACTTGGACGAGCCATGCTGACACTGCGCATTGTCCATCAGTGCAGTTGTCAGGCCAATAAATGTGTGCTTCGAGGCGCCCACAAACCACTTGAGCAGCTCCAGATGTGTGTTGATGTCGTAGCGTAAATCACCCAGTTGGAAACTGAAGCCATGGCCGGAATTGTCACGCATATTCGCAAACCAAATGGCAGCCGATTGACGCATTTGTGGCAATTGAACGCGTTCCACTTGCCCATCGCCAAACTTCTTGTTCAGATGCTCGACAATGCGACGCATGGCCACCTTCAGATCCGTATCGACGTCAGAGACCAGCCGACCACCGCCATCCGACTCCTGATAGAAGAACTTTAGCTTCTCCAGTGCAACGGGTTCGTTGAGACGCAACAGCTTCGCCTGCTCACCGGCCATAATCTGGAGCATGGGTCGCAAATCCTCGGCAAACCGAGACATTGGTCCCAGACCCAAAAACGTGTTCTGCTCGGCACTGAACGGTGTGGGAAACTGGCCCTTATTCGAGACAATCAGTTTGCTGGGCTTGTGGCCGAAGATGCCATTGAAGAAGGCCGGCATCCGTATGGATCCACCAATATCGGAGCCCAGACCAAACGGTGAAGCGGCTGCGGATTGAACACAACCCTCGCCGCCGCTGGAGCCGCCAACAATGCGATTCGTGTCGTAGGCATTCCGTGTCCTGCCGTGCACCGTATTATTGCTCTCCCACCACATGCACACCTCTGAGACATTGGTCAGCGCAAAGGGAATCGCTCCAGCCTGGCGCATCAATGCCATCGCATCCGCATCCTGCTCCGCACGCACTTCCCGACGCACATACAAGCCAGACGTGTGCAGCATGCCTGCCAGAACGATATTAATAAGTTATAGTTCAGCTTATATTTAAACTGGATTGCAGAAGCTACAGGGTATCTTAGCTACACTCAAATAATTGTCCTGAAAACTGGGAAGTTATTCTTGTTTTCTTTTTTTAAATAAGGTATTTGTTGTGTTTAGCAAGTGTCGTTGGAAGTTGAAAACATACCCTTCACTGAAATACAATCCTTTGTTGTAATGGGCACGCCCAAGAATGGCTGCTGTTTGGCCAGTTGCTCCGAGGTATATTTGCCAGATTTGATGAGTTCATCCGCTGCAGTTGCCTCTTTGAGTGCCTCATCGTAGCGCTCATCGACGACACAGTTGAGCAAAGGATTCACTTCCTTGACACGCCGGATAAACGACTCCAAAACCTGAACGCTGCTGAGCTGTAAAATAAAATAAGAAAGAAATTAGAGTAGGAAATAAAGTTTTTTTTTTTCACTTACTTGTTGATTGCGAATTTTGGCTGCCAATGCTGTAGCAGATTCAAGCAGAATGGGATCCGTAATGGGCGGCATTTTTTCACCTCTCGCCCCATAAATTAAGCGGAAGAAGAAACGAAAGCAGGCCTGCAACAGGTTAAAGAAAAAGGCACCCAATTTCCGGCTTAGTGGAACGCGGCTCGCCTCCGTCAACTGCTTGTACGCCATGGTGTTATTCTGATATGGAATGTGTATGTATATATATTTTTATATATATATATTTATATTTATTTCTGTTAGCAGTGGATATTTATTATTATTGTGTTCCCCTTGCTCTGGCCCATGTGTTGTCTTCGACTGCAAAAAGGAAACAAAGCGAAAATCAAATTCAGCAAAACTAAAGAAATCTTATGAGCAGTAAAGTGTTTTTGTGGCAATCTTGTGTAAACAATTCCATAAACACAAATATTCCATATGTGTATATAAAAAATATATATATACTTATATAGATATAGTATCTGTTTTATCTGGTTATGATTATATATTAAGCCAACAGAGCATTTACAGCTTTTTAACATACATACGTTCAACGTTAAGCTAACAGAGCATTTACATCTGCTTAACAGTGTATAGAAACTTTCAAATATATTTCAAATACAACTCGAAAATGTATTGCAGCTTTAGCAGCTATATTATCTCTGAACCCGGAAATATTAAAGTCTTTTGTCAACTATAAACTGATCAACTGATCAAGCGTTATACAACTATAATTTATCTGTATAGCAAGCGGTTTTTTTATAGACTGAATTCCTGCTTATAATTGCCCATTAGAGCTGCATATAAATGAACAATCGTATGCACTTATTTATAGCTAAATGGATAGCAAGAATATTAAATAGATTTTTGAAATGCGAAAACAAATTGCTCAACGCACGCTGGATAAAGAAAAATAAAAATATCAACAACAGCAGAAGAAGAAACATTGCTCTAAGGCCTTCAATTGTTAACAGCCCACTTAAAAACCACCACGTTCCTCACACACACACACACATAGAAATATATATATGTTTGTGTGTGTAAAATGGATCGCTAAACAATACGCGTGAGTCATGACAATGTTTATCAAGTTTACGACGTCTGAAATTTGTAACATGACTAAACAGCCAGCCAGCAACGGATAACGGATATCGGATAGGAGAGGCGCCAACTATCAAACGATTTTCGCAAAAAATAAACAAATAAATCATAATAGATTAGTTATTGAGTGTGCTTGATCGACGGCCAAGTACCCCTTAACACATTTAATGCACTCCATTTTATAATGCATTTAATTATAATTGTAATTAATTATATGATAATTATTGTTTAGAAGTGGCTTGCTTGACTCAAGCACTCCTTGTATTCTACAAGTGTGCAATGTCCATTTCGCCATTAAATTTACAACTGCCTTTGTTTGTGGATAATTAAAAAAAAACGAATATTTTGAGCTTAATATATAGTGGATTATTGATAATGTAGGTATTTGGCTTTTTAAGTGGACATAGATCTGAGATAAGCACAACAACACAAAAAATCAAACACAACGGACAAGGTTCATCATACGCATATCTATACAGATTATTATTTTTGTTGCCATATGCAGAGCTGTAATCGTATTTCTTTATCTTATCGTCTACCGAGGTTTAACTTAGCAGAGCAACCAAAGTCAACGGCACAGTACGAAGAGTTAACAGTCAATAGTACAAACAAGCAAAAAATAAAAATAAATAAATATAGGAAATTCAACAGCAACGATTTGATGTGTTTGAAACGATAACAAATGAGTCATTGACTCACATAGTTTACGATACGTAGCAGCTGCAGTTGTCATGCCTCAAAAGCAACAAATGAAACTAATCATAATATTTAACATTGAGCATGCGTAACAAAGCAATCTATATTGAACATGTTTTAAATAAAATATACAGGGTATTTTCACGCGTCTGCATTCGAAAGGATTAACTCAAAGCTTTCGCTCTCTCTGTCTCTCTCGCTCGCTCTCACTGCAAGTGAGCAAGTCTCCGTCAAGTTGAAGGTCGCCGGCTGAGTTTTTGTCTTGTTCTCTTTGCTCTCTTTATTCTTATCTCGTTTTGCGTAGTTTTGTCTGTCACTGCCATGACTTGAAACATGTCCATTGTTGTTGTTGTCACACTTTTTCAGATGTTGGAAGCATATCGCAATTTTGTTGAAGCAATGTTTGTTTTCTTAATAAGTTTAATTGAATTGCCAGTCTTGGGAAATGGGCCCGCATCAATTTACACATGGCAACAAATAAGTTGAGCAAACACATACAAGCACATATGTATAAAGAAATCAACAATAAATAGTCGTATTAGACAAGTTCAAAATATTATCATTGCCAGCATAATGGGCAAAGAAAAACGGATTGTTGGAAACGATAAGATTGCCGACAAAATGAGCAATTTGAAATTTGGGAGTAATTTGCATCTACGATTGTGATTTATGAAAGGCGCGTTTTACAACATTATTATTAACACTTGTTGCATGTGTGAAGGAAGGAAGAGAGCGAGAGAGAGAGAGAGGGTGAGAGCTTTTAACTTTGCGTGCCAAAGAGAAATAAAATGTGAATTTGCGTGCGTAGCTAATTAATTGTCCAGTTCGTAAAACAGCGAGATGGGGTGGGAGCAAAAGTGAAATGAATAACTGTCTGTGTGGGAGTGTTTGTGTGGCGGAAAGGTGGCAGAAAGCAAACGAAACGACCGGCAAGCTGAATTCTGAAAGAATGGCCAATGACGTCATGCAATAAAAGAAATATGTTTCCAATAAGAATTATACATTTCAATGCCATATGTAATATAACAGGAACTACGATAATAATCTGCCGTCGTTAAGGTCAGCTGCAGCAATGCACACACACACAGCACCAAACACACACATATACACAACTGCTGTTTAAGTTGTCATAATTATGTATTGCATAAAAACATTAGATTTCGCACGCTGTTCAAATGGGAACCGGTTCAACTAAAGCGCCAATTTATACTTATCATTCGATTCTACACTCTACATACACGCTCACACACACGACACACACATAAATAGACACACACTTGTTTGACAAGAGCACACAATTTCCTAGATTTGAGGTAATAGCTATTGGAAATGCATACACAGGAAAATTAGATACAAATCAGACACATCGCGTGTAAGAATTTTTACCCGCAAAAACGCAATGATCCAATCAGCTGACCGACTCGTTGTAAACTGAACAAATTGCCGCTCGCTTGCCAGCAGGCACTTGAGTGTAGGCCAGTATGCATCTCACTTGAAATGTTAATAAAATGTTGATGCTTGATGAAATAAACAAAAGCGATTGCTGATTTATATAATTAAATAATATATGTAATGAAATGATATTATAAATATATATTAAGGTTTATTATTATTACACAAGATTTTATTTTATCTATTTTGTAAATATTAGTTTTAGCCGCTGTATCGATGGCATAAACAGCTGTTTAACAGCAGTAATCGATATGCGCCATTGATCAGCTGTTTCAGCTTGCAAACAATAACAATTAAAAATATGGGCGATTCCACTCTAAAACTACCAGGAGCAGCGGCAGCTCCACTCAAACCACCTGCTGTAGCAGCTTTATCCGTGAGCAGCCTGCAGCTGCCCAGTTCAGCGCCTCAGAAATTAACATCCGCTGCCAGCAATGGCAATGTCTCTGGTTCGGCAACAGGTAATCCTCGTAATAAATGCGCCCTCAAACCGGGCTATTCCCTGATGAGCTGGATACGCTTGTGCAATTCGGGTGCGGATCTTTCAGGCACGGCGGGTCGTGTTGTGCCCGTGAGCAGAACGGAGCTGGCCCGGCACAATCAGGTGAATGATGCCTGGATGGCAATAAGAGGCAAGGTTTTCAATGTGACACGCTACATGGACTATCATCCGGGCGGAGTGGATGAACTGATGCGTGGCGTTGGACGCGATGCCACCAAACTATTCGATGAGGTGCACGCCTGGGTAAACTATCCCCAGTTGCTGGGCAAGTGTTATGTGGGTCCACTCAAGGACACAGTGGCCAGCAAAAAGGCAACAGACGCGGAGCTCCTTCGACTGCCGCCGCCGTCGGCTCCAGCGGAGCTAAAGCCACGCTTCGATTGGATACAACAGCGACGGGAATTGACGCTCTATTTTTATACGCGTCGCTGGGCCAATCCTGGTGTACTCCTTAAGCGCAAAACGGCTGAGGAGCTGGAGGTGCGTGTGCAGCTGGCAGAGATTTGGCATCTCTACAACTTTAAGCTCCATAGTGGCATCATTTGGCCACCAAAAGCTTTACGTGTGAGTCCAGAAACTGGAAAAATTGAACTGGTGCTCAGCAAGCAAGAGGAGCAGCCTTGGAGTAGCTATGGCAGCCATGAGGCCAGCAAGACGAGCGGAGCGCCGGAGGAGGAGCTTTTGGATTTCATGGTGCAGCACTGCAGCCACTTTAATCACGACTCGTTTGAGCTGTGTTTGGAGAGCGTTGAGCAAGAGTTGCTGCTCCATCTGCCAGTTGGCTATCACCTCGATATTGAGGTGCCCCATAATGGAGAGCGAGTGCAGCGCAGCTATACACCAGTGCCACACAACTGCCTGCTGGCTGAGGCATACTCATCCTCATCCTCTCCAAACAGTCAACGATTTCTCATCAAGCACTATGAAAACGGCATCGTTTCTAGTCAACTAAATCAACTTGAAAGCGGTGGCAATTTGCAATTGACCCTGCCACGTGGCAACTTTAATTTAGCCCAGCTGGAGGCACATCGTCATATTCTGCTCTTGGCCGCTGGCAGTGGTCTGACGCCCATGCTGAGCCTGCTACGACCGCTGCTCGAGCGGCACACAAATCGAATGTGAGTTGCTCTTAAATTAAATTAAATTCTAATATTTTTTTTAAATATTTCATATTTATATTTATATACCCACAGTGAACGCCTGCAGCTGCTGTACTTTAACAAAACCCAAGCGGACATTTGGTGGAAGGATAAACTGCTTGCCTTGCAGTCCAGCGATGAACGTTTCCTTTGCCAGCACATTTTGTCCCAGGAGGTCGAGGAACAGCCTCCAACTCCAAATCAAAATACTCGCATTTGTCCGGAGCTGTTGGCGCCACTGTTTGAGCAGCAGCAGCCGCTGGGCGAACGTTTCAGCTATGTGGCTATTTGTGGACCTACTGGTTTCAATACAGCTGCCCTGGACTCCTTGAGGAGATTAGAATTTAAGCTGACGAATGTGCATGTTTTTCAAGGCTAAAAATTAAGTATTTGTTTATATTAGTTTACAGTGGCATAACAGAATCGTTGGCAACAGCCGTTTAACAGCGATTATCGATAAGTGATTTCGATTACAGCTGTTGAGCCGCCAAACAATAACATTTAAATTAGGTATTTGTTTATCCGGATTTTTCTGCATATATTTGTTTTGCTTGCAGGTTAATCAAAAATTATTTTTTTTTTTCATTTTTAGCACATTGTTTTTTATTTAGTTTTTATTATATATATTTTTTTACATATTTTTCTTTCAATAATTTAATAAGTTTAACAAATACTAAAAATTGTTATTCCTGAAGTTTTTTTTTTTTGTTGTTTTTGTTGATTTTTATACAGAAAACGCGTCGTTGCCACTGTCGCAAATTCCATTTGACTAAAATTCGCACAAAAATGTCGTTTTAGGATTGAAGTTTAAACAATATCAAATAACATTGTAAAATATATATGATTTGTATAATTATTGTGGAGAGCGTTGGTAAGCGTACAAATTCAAAATATATAGATATATATATGTATATATATCAATTATTAAACATTGTTCATTTTGGGTACATCAAATCGGAGAAAGCGACAGCAAACGAGTTGAAAAGGATTTGTTTTAAGTATTGCAGCACTTCAATTTGCGACTTGAATTTTCAACAGACACCGACAGACACAGCAGTTAAGTAAACTCGCGAGTGTGTATGTGTGAGAGTGTAAGTGTGTGTGTGTATGTGTGTGTGTGTAGTTGTTAGCCATTGGTTTAATAGGAGCGAATTGCTGGCGGCACCGTTTCCACCTCCTGATCGAGCGTTGAATCGATGACAGGTCTGTATTTGAGGTCGATATCACCCTGCTCGTTGGTAACCCAGGCTAGGGTATGCTTGCGCCAGTGCTGCTCAACGGGCTTCTTCGTTTGGCCATCCACGGGCTTGCTGTAATCCTGCATAATTGGTAAAAGATAAATATTTATTGTAGTTATGTAGTTAACAGCTGCAGAACTAAAGACTGTAATAACAAACGTAACATAACATATACAGCACTGTACATAACATACGATACCGATATCGATAACTGCTTACAGTAGATGAGTTCAAATTGTGTGTTTGCAACGATGATTCAAATTTAAATTTTCAACTCACATATTCATCGATGCGCGTCTTGAAATCTTCGCGAGCATGTGCGCCACGCGACTCCTTGCGCGCCTCGGCGCCAACAATGGTCATCTGTGCATTGGCCAGCAGATTCTGCAGCTCCAGTGTCTCAATCAGATCCGAGTTCCACACAAGCGATCTACAATGTAATTGATTAACATCTGATATTTATATACATATAATATTTAGAGCATTTCTACGCACTTGTCGATCACTTTGACGTCCTGGAATTGCTTGTAGATCTTTTTCATTTCTGCGACGCCCTTTTGGAGGATGGGTCCATCGCGGAATACGGCGGCATGGTTCTGCATGCAACGCTGCATCTTGAGGCGCAGATCGGCTGTGCTTATTTGACCATTGGCATGGCGCAACTTATCCAAATTGGCCACCGAGAACTCGCCGGCATTCTGCAATGGAATTGGAAATGAATTGGATTTCTAATTGAAGCTCATATTAGTTTAGACTTACATCCTTGATCGTTGGCGCCGGTGCACCGGGTTTGTTCTCCTCGGCAATGGTTTTTGCGCAGGCACGTCCAAAGACAACCAGATCCAGCAGGGAATTGGCACCCAAACGATTGGCACCATGCACCGAGCTGCAGGCAGCCTCACCGGCAGCATACAAACCAGGCACAATTTTATCTTCACCGTTCGCACCGATGGTGAGCACCTGGCCACGATAGTTGGTGGGTATGCCACCCATATTGTAATGGACCGTGGGCAGCACAGGAATCGGTTCACGGGTCACATCCACACCGGCAAAGATCATGGCCGTCTCGGAGATGCCGGGCAAACGTTCCGCCAGCTGTTTGGGTGGCAAATGATGCAGTTGCAAGAAGACATGATCCTTATCGGGTCCAACGCCACGACCCTCCATAATCTCAATAGTAATCGAGCGTGAGACGACGTCACGAGAGGCCAAATCCTTGGCAACTGGCGCATAGCGTTCCATGAAGCGTTCACCCTTCGAATTGATGAGATAACCGCCCTCACCACGGCAACCCTCGGTAATCAGACAGCCAGCTCCATAAATGCCCGTCGGATGGAACTGGACAAATTCCAAATCCTGCGAGGGCAGACCTTGACGGGCCACAAGAGCAGTACCATCACCGGTGCACGTATGCGCCGAGGTGCACGAGAAGAAGGCGCGTCCATAGCCACCGGTAGCAATTACCGTATTCTGTGCACGGAACCTATGCAAACTGCCATCCTCCAGATTAATGGCCAAAACGCCACGACACTCGCCCTCCTCAAAGATTAGATCCAGCGCGAAATACTCGACAAAATAATTGCAATCGTAACTGAGGGATTGACCGTAGAGGGTGTGCAACAGGGAGTGACCTGTGCGATCGGCGACGGCACAACATCTGTGCGCCTGTCCACCCTTGCCAAACTTCAGACTCTGACCGCCAAACGCACGCTGATAGATCTTGCCGTCCTGGGTGCGGGAGAAGGGCATGCCGTAGTTCTCCAGCTCGATGACGGCCTTGGGCGCCTCGCGTGTCATATAATGGATGGCATCCTGATCGCCCAGCCAATCGCTACCCTTCACCGTATCGTACATATGCCATTTCCAATCGTCCTGCTCCATATTACCCAGTGCCGCATTAATGCCGCCCTGGGCGGCTATCGTATGTGAACGTGTTGGGAATAGTTTCGTGATGACAGCCGTGCGAAAGCCTTCGGCGACCAATCCGAATGCAGCACGCAATCCTGAACCGCCGGCGCCGACAACGATTGCATCGTAAGCATGATCGATAACCGGATATTGCTTGGAGATCGCATCCGGATTGGCGGATTTCGTCTGCTGCTGCTGGCCGGGCGTTATGTGATAGCTGCGCTGCTGCGACTGCGTCGATGCGGCAATTGTTGCCACACGCTGCTGCAATTTGACAAATTGTACAAACTTGATTAGTTTCAATTACGAGAGATTTTCTACTACTATGTTTTAAAGTTTGACAGGTCTTATGACTGTCTAATATATTGTATAATTGTTTTCCTTATTTTTTGCTTATTCGCTAATCAAGCTAATAAAAAATAATTATATTCTATAACTACTAATCAAAAGAGTAGCAAAACTTTATATCAAGCCAAAATGTGCCTATGTAGCTAAAGTATACACGGCAACACTTATTCATATAGAGTGGCAAATTATAGTTTTAACTGCGAGAGATAAGTACACACAAGATATTTACTCCCCTAATGCATGATGAGAAAGCACAGTAAGCACTTAAAAGATTGTATAGTCGTTTCTTCTCGTTTTGTTTTGTGTTTTAATAAACACAATGTACTCTTTCACTGCAGCTCGCTCTTAGTCCAACTTTATCTGCATCATAACTGTGCCAATTTTATGTAAGAACGGCAACACTTAACTTATTTTGGCAATATATACAGTGTTAACATAAAAGTAGCAAAACTTTATCGCATGACTGAGTCTTAGTTTATTTATGTATACACGGCAACACTTATTTAGACAACTTGACTAATTGCAAGTTGATTAATTTCAATTGCGTGATAAGCACGCAAAAGATCATAATAATATATAATGCTAAAAGCGGCTTCAGGTTTTATAATTGTTTTTCTTTATTCCATAATCAAGGTAATAAACAATAAATATACCTATATAAATGCAGCTGGTTTCTAGTCAAAAGAGTAGTAAGAGTTAGTACCCAGTCTACAATATGTATTTTGTGTACACACAGCAACACTAAATTTATTTTGACAATTCGACAAATTGCAAGTTGATTAGTTTCAATTTCCAGAGATAAGCACGCACAAGATCATAATAATATATATGTATGTACAATACTAAAGCAATTTACTTTTCTATTGCATGTCAGGTTTGATGATTGCGGAATTGTTTTTTGCCCTAATCAAGCTAACAAATACAATAAATATGTTATATAACTGTTAGTCAAAAGAGTAGGAATAATTTGGCCTAAGCTTAATTGTGCAAAATATGTTTAGTGCTTATATGCACAGCTGGCCATTTTAATCAAGAGCAGCAAAACTTAATCCCACGCCTAACTGTGCTTTAGTTATTAAAGTATGTTGTAGTGCATGTATTTTATCTAAACACGGCAACACTTAACTTATTTTGGCAATTTGCACAGTTAGGCGCGTGTCAATACATATAGATTTTAATACATCAAATGCGATAAGATGACTTTCGCTTTATTTTGTTTTGCCCAAATGTTTCCATTAACACATGCACAATTCTACATGACACACACGCTACACTCACATTTGAATATGTATGTGTGCATGTGCAGTATACAGAGAGAGAGAGAGAGAAGAGAGAGCCGCTCACATCTGGGAATATTTGCGATTTGTGTTACCTTACTTATTATTAGCGTAAAGCGGCGCTTTTGAAAAACGCACCGACCACAAGCAATTCGATGGGTTATGTAATAGTAATAGTAAGTAGTAGTTGTAGTAGTTGGCATCAGCATTAGATCAGATCAGTTATTTTTTTCCAATTGTATAATCAGCTGTAGAACAGCAGACGCGCCTCTCTTCCACACTTGGGCATTTGTGTGGAATGTTGTCTGGGGGCCTTATCAGCTAAGGCAGGCGCATTAGTAGCACATTAGTGGGAAACACTGACACAAAGATTAGCACAAACTTTTTTTTCGGCTGCCCAAAACTAGTTGAATAGAGCGAGGGGACGGGGGAATCGCAGCGGGTGTGTTTGTCTACGTGCAACATAACCTCTGATAGTCAGCTTATTGCTTACTGCACTTTTGCCCTCAATGGTTCTGTTAATGACGACACAGATGCAGTCAATTATTGCATGAGTTCAGTTTACGCAATGTTGCTGTTGCTGATTCTGCTGTTTCCATATCGTGAGGTACAAAATTTATCAAATTACATAACACTGCCAGCGGTAGCGGAATTTTTTTTGTCGGGCGCTTCTTGTTGGGTTTTTTGTTTGCTCAAAGAACGACAGCTTATTTGAGTGGAGTTGGTTATTTAGTCACACTAATGGACATCTTCGTCGATTGCATTATTATTATTTGTTGTGGGGACCGACCTGGCTACCTACCATGGAGTTGACCGCATTTTTGGCCAAAATCGATGGCACTCGCGTAATTTTGTACATTTTGTAGGCTGTTCTTGCTGGGTCTGCAATGAAAGATGCACTTTAGATGAATTTAATTAGAACGCGCGCCACACGGTTGAGTTACAATTGATTAGAATAGAAAACGAAAACCAGTACGTGTTTGTGCCAATGTGATTAAAATGAAAAGTTTACAAACTTTTAAAAGTTATATGTCGACTGCAGTGTGGCCCGAGTTAGGAAAACTGGTAAATACATTCGATAACAGGGTTGCATTAAATCATCGCACGCGTTGCGCTTATCGATATTTTGTATGTCAGCTGTTTGAAACAATAATAAATGCCTTGCGTATAAGATTTATCACTCTCCCCAAGCTCATTATTAAGAGTTCTAAGCGTTTACCACTATAACAATGCTTATAAATATAGAAAAATAGCAATAAATGCAGAAATAAATCAACAGTTGCCAATTCATAGTGTGACCAAATCAAAGGATTGCTTTATACAGCTGTTTATTTGTATTATCGGCGTGGGTAAAAAATTACATACAAAATATACATGATTAAAATATTTTACGAGATTCGTTTAAATGCATTCAATTATTTCTTCCTCGAGCCACACATCATCTCGTATTCCTCCTTGGTAAAGTCCGACATATGATTAATGCCCATTGTCCATGTAACCTCGCCGCTTTCATATTTCTTATTATGCTCCTCGACTTTGGCCTTGGCCTTCTCGTACAGCGAACGACGTATTTGATCCTCGTCTTTATCGTAGCTCTTCTTGTGCTCAGTCTAGAAACAACAAAGGGCGTTAATCATCATGATATTGCGTATTTGGTTTTTTCCATATCAATATCAATATTACCTTATACTGAGCCCACTCATCGTCTGTTACGAGCGACATGTTTGCAGCTTTAATTTTTAGATGAGACTAATAAAAGTAATGCACAATTTCAAATTCAATTTCGATAAGGTTCAATGTGATTCACCAATATATACTATATAAGCCAAACACAGCAAAACAATGCAATATCAAACAATGTTAACTGCACTGGCGTGAAGTTGGCTGCATGTTATTTAACATACATTCAGCCGACTGTAAATGCTTAACAGTGATGTGGTGAATATATATTTTCAATTTACTTTGGTGTCATTTTTATGTGAGACTAATCGAATAAATCTATAATATTTTTCAATGTGATTTATTAAGTTTTTAAGCAACACAATTCAATATCAAGCTCAGTTAACTGCACTGTCGTGAAGTTGGCTGCAAATCTCTAATCATTTTAACTTTTATTTTGCTGTCAATTTTCGACAAAATCATTAATTGTTTTAGGGAGCTGAAGCGCACTTCACCTTAGCATCGGACAAAGCGAGATCATTTTATTTATTTCAGCAAATAAATGTTTGTTTATTTTTTTCAAAATTGTTTTCTACATATGTCGCTTGGAATAATTTTCCATTTTGTCGAAATTCCAAGTTTAAAAAAGTAGCCAGAAGATGGGCGTGATAAAGCAATATATTGCCGGCCTATCAGCAGCGTTTGGTGCCTTCTGCTTGGGCGCCTCGATTGGATGGTCGGGACCCATGGAGCAGCCTATCGTTTCGGGTGACGCATACAAATTTTCGGTTAGCGGCGATGATTGGGGCTGGATCACTTCGATGTTGACATTTGGCGCTGCCTGTATGTGCATCCCAGTTGGCATTCTGATTGCCGCCTTTGGACGCAAGCTGATCATGTTAATACTGGTCATACCATATATGATCGGATGGATATGCATCTTTGCCGCCAGAAAGGTGTTCATGCTGTACTTGGGGCGATTCATAGTTGGCGCCTGTGGCGGCGCCTTCTGTGTCACAGCGCCCATGTACACCACAGAGATTGCCCAATTGGAAGTGCGTGGCGTTATGGGTTGTTTCTTCCAGCTGCTGATTGTGCATGGCATCCTTTATGGTTTTATTGTGGGCGGACTCTTTTCTCCAATTCTCGTCAACATCTTGTGCGGCATATTGCCAGTGATATTCTTTCTGATATTCATGTGGATGCCCGAATCACCCGTTTATCTCGTCCTGAAGGGCAAAACCGACTTGGCAGAGAATTCAATGAAATGGTTGCGTGGCAAGGATGCGGATATCAGTGGAGAGATGTCCGCCATGGCTGCGGAGGGTAAAAAGGAGAAGGCCACCGTTAAGGAAGCATTCTCCCGTAAGACCACACTCATTGGACTATTTATAGCCATAGTGCTGATGTTGCTGCAACAATTGACGGGCATCAATGCGATACTCTTCTATGTGACCAGTATTTTTGAGCAGGCCGGCACAGGATTATCGCCATCGGCGTGTACAATTCTAATTGGAGTTGTTCAAGTGTTTGCAACAATTGTCGCAATATTGCTTATCGAGAAAGCTGGACGCAAACTGTTGCTACTGATATCGGCTGCAGTCATGGCTATCACCACCTTTGTGATGGGTCTCTATTTTCAGATTCTAATGGAAAAGAATGTTGGCTGGTTGCCCGTGTTGGCCATTAGTTTATTCATCATTGGCTTCTCGCTGGGATTTGGTCCAGTGCCTTGGCTAATTATGGCCGAACTCTTTGCAGAGGATGTGAAGCCGGTTTGTGGTGCTGTCGTTGGCACGAGCAGTTGGCTCTTTGCTTTCTGTGTGACGAAATTGTTTCCGACTTGTCTGGATGTTTTCGGTCCCGCCGCATCATTTTGGATATTTACCGCTTTTGCAGTTGCCGCCTGTGCCTTCATTTTATTCTTTGTGCCGGAGACAAAGGGTAAAACATTGGATGAAATCCAGGGCTTACTTGGCGGTTAGCTAATTCAGATGATTGCAGCATTATATATATCGTATGGTATGTATGAGAAGCACGACTCGACATTTTATTTGAATTTATGCTCTCTTCCACAGATATATATGTGTATATATTGGAAAGGATCCATATGTGATGCACGAATTGATGTAATGCGAGTAGTTGTGTGAGAGAAGGGACTTGAGCAGTATTGCAGATATTATATACAGATAATTCTAATGTTAACGAGATGTGTAAAGATGAGTAAATGTGCTGATTTCAGATTTATTGGTAAGGTCATTGTTGCCGTTATTGTTGTTGTTGTTCCCGCAGGGTAATAAAATAATGGAATAATTAAAGAACCGGAAAGAGAAGCTGATCTAAGCTTGAACATCGAAATTCAAGCAGTTTGATATCGATAAGTGGATGGCTACAGAAAATGAGTAAAGATAATTGAATTTAATTGATTAAGAAAATCTATATGTAATTATAAGTAAATGCGCTGAGTTCAGGCAAGAAGAATGTGCAATCAATCGATTAATTCTATTTATTTATAATGAGAAAATGGAGAATATTGGAAGAGCATTTGCTGAGCTCAAGCTGGAATGACTAGCAGTTATCAAGTACAAAAAAATTAATTTTGTGCCTTTTTTAGGATAAGTAAACAAAATTTTTGTGTCGAACTCGAACGTTCTTTTTGACACTATTTAAATATATGTATATATATATATAGCCGGAAATGGGCATCATAAAACAATATGTGGCGGGCACAGCGGCATCCCTTGGTGCCTTCTGTTTGGGCACCTCGATGGGATGGTCGGGACCCGTGCAGCTGTCCATCCTCTCGGGTGAGGCATACAGGTTTCCGGTCAGTGCCGATGAATGGAGTTGGACGGCCTCGTTGTTAACCCTTGGAGCTGGTTGCATCTGTGTTCCAATTGGATTCCTGATTACGGCATTTGGTCGAAAGATGATAATGCTGGTGCTGGTGTTTCCCTACCTGTTGGGCTGGTCCCTTATCATAGGAGCCTATTCCGTAGGTATGCTAATGGCTGGACGCTTCCTAATGGGCTTTTCGGGTGGCTCCGCTTGTGTCACAGTTCCCATCTACACAACCGAAATTGCCGAGATTAAGTCCCGTGGAATTATGGGCTGTTTTTTTCAATTATTTTTTGTGCTTGGCGTTTTGTATAGCTTCATCTTTGGCAGCCTGCTCGAGATGAAAACCTTTAATATCCTGTGCGCCATAGTGCCAATGATCTTCTTTGTGGTATTCCTGTGGATGCCCGAATCACCCGTTTATCTGGTGCAAATGGGCAAATCCGACAAGGCGGAGAAAGCATTGAAATGGCTACATGGCAATGATGCGGATATCAGTGGAGAGATGTCCGCCATGGCAGCTATGGGCAAAAAGGAGAATGTATCCTTCTTACAGGCTCTGTCCAGGAAGACGACACTCAAAGGATTATTTATAGCAATAATGCTGTTGGTATTCCAACAGTTTACGGGCATCAATGCGATTCTCTTTTATGTGACCAGTATTTTCGAGAATGCCGGCACCGGATTATCACCCTCAACATACACAATCATTATTGGACTGGTCGCAGTTGTGGCCACAATTCCATCGATGGTGCTTGTGGAGAAAGTTGGTCGCAGCATTTTACTAATTATTTCGGGTGGATTGATGTGCCTGACCACCTTCACAATGGGTGTATATTTTAGGTGGCTCAAGGATTCAAATGTCGGCTGGCTGCCTGTGTTGGCCATCTGTTTGTTCATCATTGGATTGCAGTTGGGTTATGCCCCTGTTCCCTGGCTAATTATGGCCGAGCTCTTTGCGGAGGATGTGAAGCCAATTTGTGGTGCAATTGTTGGCACCTGCAGCTGGCTGTTTGCCTTCTGTGTGACCAAATTGTTTCCCATGTGTTTGCATCATTTAGGTTCCGCTGCCACCTTTTGGGGATTCGCATTCGTCTCTTTGTTATCTTGTGTCTTTGTTATTTTTGTGCCGGAGACAAAGGGCAAAACTTTGGATGAAGTTCAACGAATGCTCGGAGGAAACTGATCTTGAGAAATTATATATGTAAAATGATGATAAATCCTGCTTTTAGAGATTATTATTAAGGGAGCGCTATATTGACTATATTCACCTTTTATGGAAGGACTAGAAACATTTGTAGGATGTGTATTCAATATAATAAGAAAACGGATAACAATTCCGTTATTGAAATAATGTTCGTTTGGATTACTTCTCATGATATATATTTGAACTACACTCGTAAGTATGTGGAGAGATGGCCTGCAATGGAATGTATAAAGGAGAAAGAAGTCTTTGGCGAGCGGAATATATTTTTATGTGTCAATAATCGTTCTTATCTCGGATTTAACTATCACCTCGAAAATATTGATTGCTTTTGGTGTCTATTAACGGAAATTATATTTTAATCTGGTGGTATTATAGATAGATAATAGGTTATCATAATGTTTTATTGATCTATACAAGCAGCAAATATAATTTAACAGAATTAACAATTGATGTGCAGTTATCGTGATAAGTATGGAAAACTTGATTAATATCGATAACAGCCGCATGGCGCTCTCTCTGCAGACAATGATGGTTTTGTTTTAGAGAGAGGGAGAGTGTAATTGCCGTTAAAAATCCAATCCAACAAGCGTAAAATAAATGCAGATAAGATAATAAAAGTATGAAAAGGCTGTCTTTTATTGTATTGCTACCTTCTCTTCCATTTGAGCAGGTGAGTCCAATTACCTTTAGCGTTATTTTTGATTACCGTTCGTCTGCCATCGATTTATCGATTAGATTTGTTAATAAACAAAAGCACTTCACTTGTTTCCACCTTAAATGACAAAATACACACATTCCCATCACTTCAAGGTCAACGGTTATTAAAACAATGCAGAGAGGGGGCAGGGCGCTGCAGGGAGATGTGCAGCGAGGGTCTGTTAATATTCGTTCAATGTCGAAAATGTGAATCATTGCTGCATTTGAACTAATTCGATATTGCTGCATTGCTCAATTGTTGTTGTTGTTCATTGTCCATTGTCCATTGTCGACGTCGACGTCGTCGCTGACGTTGTATAACTGTAGTTGTTAATGTTATGGTTCTCTTTTTGTCTTCTTTAGTATACGCTTAATTACAGTTATGTGTGCGCCGTTGCCTGTCGCGGACGCTAACGGTAAAATCGACGTCAGATTTGTTTAGATTTAAAAACTCAACGAGGTAAATAAATAAATAATAATTAATATTTATTTGAAAGAGATTTGTAAAAATATATTATTAAATCTAATTATTATGTGTAAAACATATATTTGACTATATATAAATTATTAATTAATTTTTCTTATAATTTACAATCGCGAAAGCTTTTCTCGTCAGATCATCGTGTTTTTTGTACGTTCGTGTTCGTATTTTGTGTGTACTTATAATCCAATTTGTGGTTGTCGCATTATATTATACTATACTATATATGAACGCATTTATCTGCATGCATTCATTCACCACTTGTGTACTTGTTTTGAGCAATAATCAGCACAGAGTCCAATTATGCGTCCAACTTATCAGCAAAAGGAGAATCAAGAACATTGCACTATATAATATATGTAATCTACTTACATTTAAAGAACTACGAGTTCAAAAGTTGTTTAATACCTCTAGTGGTAAGATTTACCAATGATCAGTGCCGAATTTGTATGGTGAGTTTGTTCGTTTGTTTGCTGTAAAATTATAATTCCACCACGCTGCTCCTTGCTATGAACTGATGCTTTACATTCATGTCATTTGTTTGTATGTGTATATATGTGTGTTAAGCTTTCACATAGATTAAGTTTTTGACAACTGTTCTTCGTCTGAGCAAAATAGCATTCTCCATATGTTTACTACAGTCGCTACTCATGCATTGTTTTGGCGCCAAATTGCCAGCAGCCGCTGCTTTTCTGAAAGTTCTCATGTGAGAGCAAAAAGTGTGTGAGTGTGCGAGAGAGCGAGAGTAAGTAAAATGGCTGCGCAAGCGAGCGCTGCTGTGGTGAACTAGAACCAAATATATGGTGAATGTAATTGTATTGTAATTGTAAGGACAAGTCATTGGGGCAACATGATTTAAGTTTTTAGTTTTAAATTAATTGTTTATCATAAACATTTAAAGTACAGTTTCAATCAGACTGGGATTTATTTCATATTTTATTTTACAAGCCAAAATATTAAAAAAAAATCTTAGCAAATTGCTTTGACAATTCAAAATGCCCGACAAGAAAGGAGTCAAAATAACAAAACAGAATAAGTGCCGGAAACAACCCCCAGGTCCCAGTGGAGGATAAAAACAGAGTCCGTTAGTGCGTCCGTCAGTCAGTGAGAGTCGCAGCCGCATTCGCAGTTGACGTCGCGGCGCGTTTTTATTTTAAGCTCAAAATACAATTTCTATTTTTTCCTCCACACACGAGACAATTTCGCAATGGGCATTTCATAAGTGAGCATAAATATATAAATAAATCAAGAATATATGTCGCATATATAATCAAAACAAACAAAAAATTGTGCATTTTGCGATGGCTATAGTGAAAATTACGAGAATTTTTTTTAAATGTCGCGTTGAGCGTTGAATGGGAAACCACGTGAATCTGCTGAACTTACACTGAAAGTGAGCTATAATTAAATACAAGTGCATATATATTTATGTTATATATATGAACATATAAATATTTCATGAGATTATTGATTTTATTTGAATTAAACTGCACATATTGAAAAATCGAATTAGAAATGGCTGCTGCTTGGCGTGGCGCCCTCTGCCGTACAACTGCGGCAAACAGCTGACAAAACAGCAGCGCTTCAGCAAGGCCAGTGTTGCCCCTCCCACGCCGCTCACCAATCGCTCTATCTCCCTCTCCCTCTCTCCTGCGTGCTCTTGACAATGAAAAGCTCAATCGTTGTCTGTTTGCATGTGTGAGCTGCATATTTGCATGAGTGTGTGTGTGTGCGCTGTAAAGTAGGCTTTAAAAGATTTAACATTGGAATAGTTATTTATGTATATGGATTTATTTTTAGTTGTTTGTCCAAGCCAAAATGGTAGACTGCGCTCTCCTTGGGCGTTTTGGGATCTGGCACACACTAACACACTCACACAGCCTGGGCAACGTGCCAAGTTTAGTCGCAACTGCGGCATCTGTCAACGTTTTGACAACAATTCATTGCGATATATACACAGACACACACACACACACACACATTTATATATGTATTTGTGTAGCAGCTGACCTTTTTTGTTATTTTCCTGTTTGCTGCCCAAGAAAAGATAAAAAAAACAGAGAAATTCAACAAGCTGGCCACACAATGCGCATGCCACGCCCACCCCGCCTACTCCTACAAATTTGACAGCTGGTCAATCAAAAAAAATGGGGTGGCGGGGTGTGGTGTGGTGTATTTGGTCTGCCTGTGCACCTGTGCCGCATTAACTGTAGTTGCTATTTGCTTATCGTTGCATGATTTCCGGTAAAACAGCCACCAAAATAAACAAAACAAAAGAAAAAGTGTCTGCTTCACAACGAAGCTTCTATACTCTTTTTCAAAGGTTGAAACTAACATTATACTCTCCGAAAAAATGGCCTTAAAATCTACTTAAAGGGAAAATTGCACTTACAACTAGAAATTTTTTCTTTTACATATATGTAATCCACAATACATAATTCTTAAAGTTCAGTTACATAAGTATATATTTAAAATAAAATGAGAAACAAAATGCTATATAAAATTATTTTCAAATTCAAATTACTTGAGCTTTAATTTTTAAAATATAATATTATACTTTAAGCTTTAAGCTACCCAACGTTTTTTAAACAAACACAAATTTAATTTTGTGAATATATATTTATCTTTTGGGTTCTGTTCCTTTGTCGATTACATCAAGGTGTATTTAGGGTTTGTTGGGGTTTTACTTAAACTGCAAAGCCTGGAAAGGAGTGGGCGGAGGAGAATAAGGAGTAAGAGGCATGCGCCAGTAAAACAAACAAACAAAAAAACAAATTTATTTTTCGGGTTGTTAGCAGCACGCAATGCGGTTAATTTTTAATATAGAAGAATAAGTACAAAAGTTTTAGTTTAACCGTAAAAAGTTTCTTTACATTTCCAGAGTCAATCGAAAACTTGAGTTAAACGAAAGACAAGCAAAAGAAACTGATTTGTTATAATCAATATGGACTGGGATTGGGCAGTTGGCGGCATCACGGATGATATACCCCGTACAACGGGTGCGGAGTGCATCAATTATATGACGGATCGACGTCGCTGGACAGAATCGGCGCTACTCTGCGCCCTATTCGTCTACATCATGCACAGTTCGTGGAAACAACTGGCACCCATCCGTTTGCCGTCGCCACATGAGATACAGAAATCACACAGTCCGATGAGATTATTCCTGCTGATCAGCATGTCCATCGTCTTTGGCATCGAGATGGGCTTCAAGCTGGCGGGTCGCTCAATGATCTTCACCCTGAATCCGTGCCATGTGCAAACCTGCCTCCAGGTTAGTTTTTTTTTTTTAAATTATTTATGTATCTATATGGCTAATGGTATTCTCTTGGCTTAGATCTATTTGCTGGCTGCCAAACCGACGAGGACGACAACTGCCTTGTTTCGCATTCAGATGAGCAACTTGAATGGACCCTTTCTGGCATTTATCTTTCCCGAGGTCGAGGGACGCACCTATCCCTTTGAGCAGGCCGCCTATTGGATACAGCACGCCCTGCTCTACATCATACCCATTTACATCTTGAGAAGCGGTAGGTGATTCTATTCTACTCAAGGAAGCTGTCTGTCTGTGTAAGCAAGCTGATCTCAGAGAGATTATAATAACCAGAGGCTTAAAGTTTGGTATATAAGTTCTCGTATACCCTACGCAGTTCAAGTTTATTTCATTTCATCGATAACTGCACCCGTTTCAGTACTTTGATAGAAATCGATTAACGATAGCTTAAAATACACAATTGTAAAGTTATAGGGAAATATAGATATATAATATACCTAAACTTATCGTAGATAAACATCACAAATTTTCTTGATATCTCATAAGAAACACATATGTTGTTTCTTATTTGCATGTTGAAACCAACTGAAATCAAGTCGAGCACTCTCGACTGCATTATTCCAAATGTATTTTGAAATAAGATTTTTATACTTTTAGGTGCCTATACAGTTGAGGATTTGGGTGACTTCAAGTGGTCCAAAATCGGCACCGCCTTCATGCTCTTCTATCATTTTGCGTTGCTCTCCCCGCTATCCATAGTAAGTGCCGATCAGCAGTAATTGCTATTTATATATATATATATATATATACATTTTGTATCTCTTTAACAGCTTACTGGCATTAATCTGGATCATATGCTGTGTGCGGCGATGTCGGATCCGTTTCAGGGTCAAAACTATAGACTCTTTGCGTGTTGCCATCAGGCGATGCTTTGTCCGCTGCTCAGCAAGGGAACTGCTCTGATCTTTGGCTCCAGGAAGAGCAGATCCAATGAGAATGGCATACACAATAATGTTGCGCTTAGCAGCGAGAACTATGCCCCAATATCGGATGCCATCTATCATCAGTTGCAGCAACAGCAGCAGCAACAGCTACAGCAGCAACAGTTGCAACAACATCAGGATTATGTTTCTGCGGAATCGTTGGCGGGAGAATATCGGATGCCGACAACTAAGATTGACTAGTATAGCGCCAATTTGTGGCAAATTTTATTTATATTCGATGCGACAAGTCAATTTCTAGTTTATTACACAATTTGCCTGAATTTCGTCAATGATTTATGAAGATTTCGATTGCTCCCCCAAAGCAAATTTGTAGTTAGAAGCGTAGCAAAAGAAAAATGGGGGGAGGGGTATGTTAAGTGTACATACAATAAATATATAATATTTACAATATTATAATAAATTTAAGGCTAATTGATTTATGCTCATCGAGGTTCTACTTCTAATTAATGGCAACAGTTCGAAATGTTCTTGTTCAATTATTGTACTATTACTATTTAACAATTAGTTTGTCGTATAAAATCAAAATATTTATTAACGTTTAACTAAACTTATTACAATGTGTACAATTTTTTAAATATAAGCGCCCAAAAACCAATAAATAATCAGACTCAAAGCAAAGTTTTGAACGGGGCGCCATTTGCAGGCTTGTCCGGTCACCTTAATCTACTTAAAAGCTTGCTGGCAATGCTCTCGATAACTAAAATGTTAAGTAACAGCAGCTGTTAAATTTTCTTGGGGTGCCCATAAATGTGCAGCTCTGTTAACGCTGCACAGCTGTTCAATGTTGTTCTTACAAAGTTATCGTGCCCGTAGCAACGCTCGAGCTTCTGTCCGCTCGCGAAAAAAAGTATAGGAAAGCAAAAACGTGTTTAAAACAGCAACAAAACTTATACAACTGCAACACATATAAATACATATGTGTATACGCTAGAAAATGCAACATGAGAAGTGATTAATACAAAAATAAAACGTTAGAAAGAAAAGCCGCGCAATAAAATTTTATGCGACGCAGCCGTGCAAAAATACCAAAAAGGGCAAAGAAAGCCAAGCATGCGGCAAAAAAAAAACAGTGCTGAAGCAAGTGATAATTATAAAAATACACGCTGAATAGAATTTTGTGCGTGTCTGTAGTTGCTGTGTGTGTGTGAGTGTGCTTTTATTCATGTTAATTTGATAACAATACAACAACAACCACAATAACAACAAATATAAATGCACATAAAGTGAATGTGTGCGAGGAGAGCAGCTGTCTGTGTGTGAACAAGATGCGCAAAAATGTCAATTAATTAAAACAAAAAAATATCAACTAGAAACGCGACAGCGCAAAAAAGGTGCGAATGAAGCGCAAGAAAAAAAGCAAAAAATCAATAGGCAAAACAGAATGCGAAAATGTGTCGATATTGTTATTGTTTTTATTATTATTGTTGTTATGATTATTGTGAAAATCAATGCGATAGAACAATGCTATTAATAAATAAATATTCACAGTTGCCGCGCTGACGTGTTGCCTACGCAAATGATGCGTTGCTGCATGTGCGAAATTGCGTAATTTTTTGTTGGTATTGGGAAACGTTTGCAAAAGCCGCAAATCAAAGTTTACCCTTTAGAATCAACGCTTCAAACTTCACCACACTTTACACATTCTTTTTCCCCACCACTCTCTTACGCTCGCGCTCTCTCTCTCTCGCGCTTTTGTATATTCCGGTCGCCCGTTCCCTCTCTTTTTCTCTCTCGCTCGCTCACTCGCGTGTGATCAAAGGTGTTTGGCATGGCAGCCGCAACAGATGGCTCTGCCAAAACGGCAGCATCGCTGCCATTAACAGCGAATGGCAATGTTAAAGCAACGCCAAAGCTTAAACTCAATTCACCGCAACCAGCATCATCATCATCATCAGCATCACCAACGGCAGCCAAAGTGGCGACTGCTTCGTCAGCGGCCACTGCTTCGTCTTCTTCGTCGTCCGCATCCGGTTTGCCGGCTTCGGTGTCGCATTTCTACTACAAGCACGGCTTGTTTCTCTCAAGCTATCCAACATGCGCCTCCAGCATTGCCCTCATGGCCATTTTGCTTTCGTGGTAAGTTTATCTACTACGTACGTTGGCTGTGAAGGGACTGCGTTATACCGGATTAAAAAGATGAGTATAGCGCTACATCTCACACTTAAATATGTATAATTATTTTTGTAGTAATTTTCACTTCTTTTTAGACTATTTTGACATAGAGTATTGCATAGTCGATATTGCTCCATTTGAACTATTTTATTCATTTTTTTGGCTACTTTACATATAGAATTTGCTGTTTTGCTTTCTGATTTATCGCTTTGCCAATTCTCAAAATTATGCACAACTAAAAATCCAAAATTTTTTAGCAAGTTCTTTTTTTTTTTTTTTGTGCTGCCACGAAATGAAATTATGTATGCTTTGTACGTGTGTGTGTGTGTTTTTTTCCTGTTCCCCACTATCCTACAGGATAAACGACCCCTTTGGGAATTCGCATGTCTACGGTACATTAATTTTAATCGTAGTTCTGATCAAGCAAACGTGACTCAGCATGTCTGTATTATGAAATAGTTAAGTCTAAAGATAAAAACAAGTTGAAGCATTTAAGTTTATAAATACGAACTGAGTATACCTTATGGAATCGTAAAAAACTACTTTAATTTGCACTTAAAGAGTATTTCAAATACAGCTTTTACATATTTGAGATACTTTAAACTTTTTGTAAGCACTGAGATAGGCTTCTTTGCACAGATAGACAGATGCCAGATTGCTGATCAAGAATATATATACTTTATGGCCGCAGGTGCTTCCTGCTGACTTTTACGTACTTTTACGCAACTACATTTGAACATTTTTTCAGAAAAAATTGAAAAAGTTGCGATTACATTTTAGCTTGACTTGCGGTTAGATAATAAAATTGATAATCAGCAAAAATTATTGAACCCAGCTAGCATGCCAAAGCATGCGTCAATCGAGTTATTCTACACAATATAGTATATAAATATATATAATAATAATAATATTTATATTTATTTGTGCTTTGCCATTGCTTGTATTCGTGATAAGACAAAATACAAAGCGCGTTAATGCATAAATATTTATGAATATTGCAAATTAAATCAAAGGGTCAACCATTTATCTTTTTATTTATACATAAATATATATATAAAAATATTAGGCAGACTGCAACTTGATCCTTTTCAATTAACGAGTTTTCAACTTGAACTGAAATTTATTTTTAGCTTATATACAAATTTATATATATATATTTATTTTTATTTGATTTTAAAGAGCGCCACGCGCACAAAGATGTTTATCAATTTCGAACGATGAACAAATAAATAATTTCTAGACCTCAGATTGCCCAAAAAAAAAAAAAAAAAATGAATATGGATGGCACAGTGTCTAATATATAATTGAAATTATTTAATAATACATACAATCAGACATGTCTGTAGTGTGTGTGTGTGCGTGTTTCCAACACATGCGGTGCTTGTTCCATTTCATGCACGAAATTCTCAATAGGTAGAATTCCAGACAGCCTTATAGAGGAGGCGTTTCCGCAGCCAGCAAATGAATAAGCGGGTAAACCACAAAATATTCACATATATTCGTGTGGGCATATTCATTGTGTCATGGTTGTTGTTAGATCCATGTGAGGTAATAATTAGTCAACATATAATTATATACATACGATGGATTGTGGTCAATACTTATTGGGATAACTTTCTGAGAACTAATCAAATGGTGTATGGACAAAATTATACATGAACTTATTTAAAATAGGTTCAATAGGTAATCAATTTGTGGAATATTTTATAACAAGCAGAAGCAAGCATCTGTGATTCCATAAAGCATATATATTCTCGATCAGCAACAAAAGTCGAGTCGATTCACCTAGGTTCATCTATCTGTCTGATTGAAGAAGCTGATGTCAGAGTCTATAAGAGCTGGAGACTTTAAATTGAGTATACAAGGTTAATGCATTTTATCGATTTGTTTGCCCATTTTGCAAATGTCGATAAAAATCCATTTCCGATAATAATAAAATACACACTTTCATTTGCGATATGTATATATACCATGACATATTGATGATATTGATCAGTCTTTTTTTTAAATTTCATCAATATCAATTCAGAAATGAGCATGAAAATCGTATTTCCATAATTATCAAATTACAGAGTAGCAAACGCAGTAATTTTCTTATTAAATATATACACTTATCAGTGAGTTGGTTTGATTCTCTATAACTTGTTCGCCTTACGATAGGTATAAACTTGCTTAGAGAGTATCTCATAGTCTCTCCCGACTAGTGTATTCTTAATTGTTGTAATAATTATTGTAACGTCTTGTTAACTTTCTCCCAACAGTTTGAAACCCTTTTCCTTTCACACAATAAATCTTTTAACTCTTAGCTAAACTACCCATCTTATAGATTTTATCACCATTTTGGTTATTTGGTTTTTTGAAATCTTAAACGTCAATAAAATAAACTTTGCTAGTCCTAGAATACCGTGCCTTTAGTTGAAGAAGTCAATATCTACTTCTCCAGTTCTCCCTTTCTCTATATAAATCTCTCTCGCTCTCAAATCAAACTGGGATTAAATGAAAACCTGTTTAGTTGCCAACTGAGCTCTCATTCTGATTCTGGATTATCAGTAGTAAATAGTTTAGTGCAGCAAAAATGATTTATATTCGGCAAAGGCGCCAAATCTCTTATCACTAATCACATTTTGCCTCGTTTTGACTGCTGCTGTTTCTTCTTCTGTTGCTTCTGCTTGCTGTGGCCCGCTAACCTTGAATATATACAAATGTTAGGTGACAAACTGATTTGAATCGTTGATAAATCAAATACTCTAATATATATATGTATATATATATATATATATATGCACAAGTGTTGATGTTGATGTTTCGGGAAATCGTTGGAGGCGCACGCGTTAGATTACAAACTATACAAACGCTGATAGTAATAACAACAAAAATGGGGAATGGCAAAATAAGTAAGGATGAGATTGATTCCACGACTATGTGGTTACCCTGTAATAGAATGAAAATGGAAACATAAGTAGCAATATTTGTCTGTATTAGTTGTATAAAATGGATACTTGAATAACCACTGCATTCATTATTTGAGATATGTGTAAGCCATATAGAGGGGAATAAGTAAGAGTATAGGAGTTACCCTGAATCCCTATCTGTTAAATAGGCTTGATGATGGTAACTTTTACAATATGAAAATACCTTTAAATTTTGTACAGCTTAACAATTATTTGTCTGCTTCTATTATATATCAATTATAAGTCTATATCTTTACAATTGTGTCTTGTATAGCTGTCGGAAATTTGTATCGATATACGCGAACAGGGGGCAGTTATCGATAAAATAAAATGAACTTGATCTAAGTATGTTATACGAAAACTTATATACCAAATTCGAAGTCTCTGCGATAAGATGGCTAATGCAGACTGTCAGACTGTTATTGCTGATCAAGAAAATATAACGTTATTGGTTTGGAAATGCTTCCTTCTGCTTGTTACACACACACACAGCGAAATAACAAACAATTATATCCATTAAATTTTCATACACCCTTCCATCATTTTTATGACCACAGGGTATAATTGAATCAAGCACGCGAAGCTTGGCCAAAAGTAGCAAACTTAAAAAGCATTTCATTTAATGGACCAATTAAAAACTAACTCAATATCTACCTCTCCCATTCTTTCACTATCTCTCTCTCTCTCTTTCCCACTTAGTTATCCACTGATTAATATACCATTGCCGGGCACAATACCCACTAAAATTGTGCTACCCTACGATGGACGCTACACGCCGCTTTTTGGCGAAACGGAATCCACAACAACAACAACAACATCATCGACAACAGCTGCTTATAATCAAAGTGGAGCCAGTGGAGCAACAGTCAATGGCAGCAGAGGGAGTGGAGATAACGGAGCTGGGGGTGGAGAACGTGGCAGTCTGCCCTGGGCACAGAGCAGCCCGGCGCTGTACGTGCAACAGATAACGTTGCGGGCGAGCGTTCTGCCCTGGACCGATGAGATGCAGTTAATGGATGCGTTCCGAGCGCCGCTCTACGAAGTTTTTAAATTGCTCGAAATTGTGCGCAATCATCAGAGCAGCGAGAAGTAAGTACACACAAACGATACCTATATCTATATATATAGTATATAGTATATAGTAGTATACACATGACATTGCCTTTAATTGAATCAAATTCCCTTTTTGTAGTCAGCGCACATTGGAGCAAAATTGCCTGCATGTGGACAATGTTAAACGGGGCGCTCACGGTCAACTCGATCAGATCTTTCCCGAATATGGCTGCCTTTTGTTATCGCCAGCGAATTTATGGACACAGAATGCACAGAATTTTACCAGAGATACAAATATATTAAACACTATCTTTCAATATCATGTAAGTGTGAAAAATATACCTTCAAGTGGGTTTTATGTTTGTGTTTCTTTTTTTTTCGCTAATGGATCATGCCGCTAATTGTATTTGCCCAAGCACTTGTCGAGGCTATTAAATTTGGACTGCACTTTGACTGTCTCCGATTCGCATTTAGTTGGAGCTATTGTAAACTTTGATAATTAACAGTCTAAAGTTTAGTTTGAAAAGGTTGGCAGTTGTATTGATTGGTTGGCATTGATTATAACTTAATAGCTTTTTAAGCAACTAAGTTAAAGATGAGCTTGAAACGATAGCCAGTTGTAGCATTGATGCGCTCACGATTTGCTAGCTAAATCGAAGACTTACATTTTTAGGGGGGAGTGTACTTTATCTAATCTCCAAGTAGTTATATATTTTAATATATATATAGCCTTTGAATAGTTGTAAACCTTGCGATTTTGAATATTCTGATTGTGATTGTGATCACCCTTTGTGAATAAGGACTGGAAAACTTAATAGTTTTTATAAGAGTTTAAATTCCAATCGATCGAATAGACCTAATGCTATTTCTGAATTTCTACTCTTTTGAGTGTCCGCTTGCAAATGCTTGCTGTCTGCATTTGAAAAAGCTCATTGGGTCGATTACTGAACGCAATTGCAATAGTTTTGAATGTGTAAATATTTATGGGTATTTTATGCATTTGCTTTCGATTCGAAAGCGAAACGCGGCGCGGACCTTTGCCATGTTTTTTCTCCCCGTTAACCCACCCAACTCATTTACACGAACTTTGTGATAATGTTAAGCCCATATGCTCATGTGTGTATATTTGTTTATAAATATTTATATATATGTATATATATGTGTATTCAGTTACTTATCTATCAAACACTTTGGCTTCCTCTGAGTCATTAATTGTGTTTGTTTAGCGCTTTGTGAGAATCGATTCCGTAATATTAGCTCTATTTTTGCTTTCTTTTTTTATTGCCAAGGGCCTTGAACTTGTGGCAACTATAATTTAGATACATATAGCGTGTATATCTGCTCTAATCTAATACGTAACAGTTTCCTGCACAGATTGAATCCACAAATCTGTTTAATAACAGGGAAGTGTTCTAATTTATTAAGATAAGCTTCATATTGGTATAATTATTTACCAGAAATTTATAGCTGCAATATGATAATCGAAACGTCTTGTTTAGATAATGTTATTTGCCAGGAAAAATAAAAACAAGTAGCTTCAGTGTTAAGAGTGCTTCAATTTACTATATGCTGATTGGCATATAAAGAAAAAATGTTGAGATTAGTAATATGATTTCTTCGTAACTGAAATTATAGAGAAATCATAGGTTTCTACAAGTATGCTTGGGAATTTTACAAATTGTTATACTCTTGCAGAGAGTATTATACTTTTGCTGTGAAGTGTGCAACGCTTTAAGCGGAACGTGTCCGAACCCATAAAATATATATATTTTTGATCAGTGTTACTAGCTGAGACGAAAGAATGAAATACTTTTATATTTAACATTACACCCACACCAAATTTAGTCAATATGCGTATTATTATGCTTTTAATATTTATTAAACAAATATCTCCGGTCTGCAAGGGTATTTAATATTTGACATAACAAAAATAAAAGATATTTCTTGGTGTTTTTTATCTGCTGGAATATTATGGGGCTATAATGAGATAGGAGCTCAGGGAAAATTTTCAACATTAGATAAGACAAAAATTAATTTTATTTTGGTCTCTTTTTATAATTTAAATATGTATTTGCTGTGTTTTTATTTTTAGTCCAATATATTTGGCAACTCAATTACGATTTGTGTTCAGGGAATGATTCACACGTTAAAAATTAATATTCAAAAATGTTGAATAAAAGTAAGCGTCGCAGTTCGAATATGATTGATAAGCTGCAATCATTGATTGATATGAAATCCCCTTCTTGTTGTACCTGCGTGAGTCTGTGTGTGTTCATTCATTGAGGAATTAGTGGTCTTACAGAGAATCAAAGTGCAGGTGGTGCAGTTATCAGTTATCAATAACCTCCAATCATTGTCAATAAATTTTAAATCGCTATAATCTTTTTATTTTGTTTAACATTTTCAGAATCTGCAAAAATCGAAAGTTTCGACGGCGGAAATGTTATTCGGATTGCCCATGCAGGATACGGGATTCAAGCGTTATCCACTCCGAGCACGCTCCCGCATTATACAATATGCAATGACGCTGATCCTGAATAAGAATGATGCCGAGTATTTGGAGACGTTGAAGGAGAAATTATTGCGTTATTATCCACCACTGACGGGAGCTGGAAAAGCAAATGTGCCGCAGCAGCAGGAGCAGGATGAGGAGGAGGACGAACCGGCCACAATAACATACATCTTTTATCCGGGCGAATTTAAAATCTGGGAATTTTTACCCTTATCGCTGGCCTTCGTTGTGGTCTTCATTTATGTGTATTTCTCGGTGCGAAAAATCGACGTATTCCGTTCGAGAGTGTTGCTGGCGCTGTGCAGCGTTTTTACCACCTTGGGCAGCCTGGCCATGTCCCTGGGACTTTGTTTCTTCTTTGGCTTGACCATCTCACTGCAGTCCAAGGATATATTCCCGTATCTGGTTATACTGGTGGGCCTGGAGAACAGTTTGGTCATCACGAAGAGTGTCGTCTCCATGGATGAGACTTTTGATGTGAAGATACGCGTGGCACAGGCTCTGAGTAAGGAAGGCTGGCACATCTCGAAGACGCTGCTTACAGAGATTACCATATTGACCATTGGACTGGCCACCTTTGTACCAGTGATCCAAGAGTTTTGTGTATTTGCCATTGTAGGATTACTCTCGGATTTTATGCTACAAATGCTGCTCTTCTCGACCATACTGGCAATGAATATAAAGCGGGCGGAATACACAACGGAAGCGAAGCATTTGCCCAAAATGATGCTGAGCTGCACGCTGGGCAATAATACAAATGCGGCTGCTCGACAGGATTTTCGTTTCTTTGGCGCTGCACCCTTTGTGCCCGGCACCTTTCAACGCTCCCAATCCCACCCCAAGCTCTGTTTTGCGGACACCGTGACAGTGGGTGGGGAACGCAGTCCACTGGTCAATGGACATGGAGGCGGTCATTCGGCGCAGGAGGCACGCATCCCCAAGCGCATTAAGATTGTGAATTTCTGGGCACGCACACGTTTCTTTCAGCGCGCCTTCATGATCTGGATGAGTGTGTGGATCTGCTCGATCCTCTATAACTCTGGCTGCCTGGAGCAGTTGTTCAGTCTACAGAGTAATGGCACCATGAGCACCTCTTATGAGTTGCAACGTCATCTGCAGGCGACTCGCGGTGCCGTCTCCAGTTTCTTGAAAGGATTCAAGCCAGCTGGCGAACGGCACAATTATGTGCAGTCAACAACTGAACAGCCACCACATGATTTCAATGAGACGGCGGCGGAATTGTTGCGTCTACGTTATCCTAATTTTGAGCTCAACTATTTTCTGTCCAATTTCCATTGGTCGACGATCATGAAGCAGTACAATGTCTCGCTGAGTGGACAATATGTTACGCTCCTGCCCACGATTCGACTCACCCATGCCATCTCACCAGAGTTGGCAACGTTGTTGCGTAATCCGCAGGAGCAACTGCAACAGAATTTCCAATGGAAAGCTTTGGCGGCCGCCTTGGATCCACTCGACTTCAATGATGATGATGCGCGTCGGGAATCGCCAATGGTTATGCCTGGTGGCACACCACTGGTGCCCAAGAGTCCCATGGAGATCTTCTTCGCCATTATGCTGTGCTGCATCAGCATCTTTGTGCTGTGCTACACCATGGTCGTTTTCTATCGCTGCATCTGCACCCGCAACTATGCCGAATGGCGTTCCAGTTGGCATGAATCCGAGGCGCCGTATAAACAAACCGAACACATTTTGGAGGGCGTTCCGACACAGATTGCAGGGCATAAGCATCGCATCGAGTGCTTGGTGTCTGATGGCAATTACATCATCAGTTGCTGTCTCAAGGGACAGATACGCGTCTGGGATGGACGCAGTGGGGAGCAGTTGGCCAGCATTGGACGCAGCGATATGCAAATTGCCCAGCCACGTCAGGATGGGCAAACGCTGTTGCGCAAGTTGCACACATCGCCGGTATGGTGTCTGGACTATTTCGATAATCTCATTGCGGTCGGGTGTGCCAATGGTCGGGTGGAACTGTGGGAGGCACCCGCCGGTGTCCTCAAGTGTGCCTATCAGGAGGATGCGAAACGGAATCAAGGCATTACTCACATCCATTTAAATGGGGATCGTGTGATTGTCGCTCGCCTCAATGGTCGACTCGATTTCTATCGCCTGGAGACATACTACAAGGGCAAACAAATCGATTGGGGCTTCACCTCGGCTTACAGACGCAGTAAGTTTGCCAAATTTAAAAAGACCGCCTAATCCGTTAGCGTGCTGCTATCGATGAAACAAAAGCTTGCGTTTGTTATTGCTGTTAAGATGCCGCTTCTGTTATTGTCGTGCTGTATGTGTAGCAGCTCGATTGGCGCTGTTAATCCAGTGGCTAATTGGATGCAGATCTCGAATCGCTGTTAATATGCATGTCTGTTATTCTAGTTCAATTTGTTATTTTTGCCTCCACTCTACTATTTTAAAATGAGCAGTTATTGAAGTGTCTGGTTGATAATTATATTTTGAATGTATTTTAAACACGTTTTTTGTTTTTATGCTATTTTTATTTAAAATAGCACATGTTCGCACCGGTTCGACGGGCAGCATTGGGCTGATGCAGCAGCCGCATCAGCAGCGTGGCCCACAGACCACCAAGGAGGAAATGAAGATAACGCTGGAAGGGGTGCGCTTAGCGCATCAGCAGCCCATCACCTGCATGCAGGTGGTCAACGATATGGTCTTCACCGGTAGTAAAGATCACACACTAAAGGCAAGCAACCTTTACCTCCATTTCAAACTGAATCTTATATTAAAGTCCCCTTTTGCATTCAGGTATATTGCCTTAACAAGTCGGATATGGAGTATACGTTACATGGACATTGTGGTCCTGTCACCTGCCTCTTTGTCGATCGCTGGCAGCCGGGCACTGGTGGCTCTGGTTCGCAGGATGGGTTGCTTTGTGTCTGGGATCTCTTTACGGGCGCCTGTTTGTACAACATTCAGGCGCACGATGGCGCCGTCAGCTGCTTGGCCTGTGCGCCCAGCTATGTCATCTCCCTGGGCACAGACGAGCGAATCTGCGTCTGGGAGCGCTTTCAGGGCAACCTGCTCACCACCATCAACATCTCGAATGCATATTCGAGCCTATTAATGCTAACGCCGTCGCTGCTAGTCACCAGCAAGATGGGTAAGATGCCGCCCAGAAGTAATAGTAATATTTCTCTTGTACAAATGTTGTGGAACAGTTAGTAGTAGAGTTAGCCAAGTTAGTTTTTGACGAAATATTCTAAGCATTGAAAGACTTGGTTCTTAGAAATCTGAAATCGTTTTCGATAAAGTTATGGTTCTAGAACGTATTTAACCTTCTGGAGATAAAAGCCCTAATTATATTTAACAATTTTTGTTTATGCTGCATGCAGGTTCTCTGATTGTGTGGGATGTGCGAACTGGACAGCCGGCACGCGAGGTTAAGCTGGACTTTGCCAATCTGCAGCTGTGCCCCAAGATAATGATGCTTGCCTGCGACTCGGTTGTCTGCGATTACGGCAATGAGATACGCGTTGTGCGCTTTCCCATTGTGGCCGATAAGTGCCACTAATGATTAAAATTGAAGACATGAATTTAATTTGTAGTACAGTGTAATATTTAAGTCCATCTGTTTGAATTAATTTTAAAAATTGTAATCTTACTGACGCATTCATTAATTTAATTTATAACTTGTTAGGGTTATTTTGTATATCTCCATATATATATATATATATATATATATAATTTATCACTATTCACCAGTGGCGTTGTGTTTATTCCTTTATATACTGCTATGTAATTATAGCACCTAAGTCTATATATATATACATATATGATATAGATATATTTTAATAATGTACATCTGTCTGATAACACTTACTATCTGGAATGTCGAAACTAAATGGAACACATATTATATATTTTTGCATAGTATCATATAGTGTCTTAAAGCGCCTCAGCATAACATTGAATGACTAAACATCATATATATTTTATATATTTATTAGACTCATGTACGCTTAATTTTTTATGTGAAAAGTAAAACTGCAAAGAAAAATGCTTCTCAAAATATCAATTTGTTTTTTTCCTTTACATAATTTTATTAATAAAACTTCTCATTTTTTTAGCTTGATAAATTTGGAGGCAAACTCATAAATGCCGACGGAGTTTTTGTTCTTCTGATCGTATTCGACCCAATCGTCTTCGGACAGATCAACATCCTCAAATGTCTGTCCATTTTCCGAGGATTTCACTTTCCAGCCGATGCGTGGTGAAAATTCCACTGGTTCCACGCCGCGACAATCGAACACAATAATTGTCTTGAATTTGCCAGCATCGTCGGCGGTGTATGCAACTGTAAATTGACAGATAACGGTAATATAAACATTTCTTAGTGGATTTGCTGAACTCACCACTGGACTTTTCCACCACATCGATGCTGTTTTCGCGTCCGCACATTTTGCATTTCATGTAGAAATTAAAACCGGCCGCATTTCGTGTGTCGTGCTGCACGCGTTCAGTTTCGCTGATATCGTGCCATTTATCTGATGTTTCGCCACAATTGCTGCAGGTTAACTTGAAGAAATACGAATACTCTCCATCCGTTTCCAGGCTATCAACATTCTCGAACGTGGCGGATATTTGCAGACCTACACGAACCATTTTATTTTGTAGACTATACAAAATTAGCCGGAATATGAACAGCTGTTTGACGATGAGAGTGTTGCCAGATGTTGAGAGACGGTCACATTAATTACAAGAAGGTGGCAGCACTGGTTTTTTGGCAGAGAGCAAAGCGTAAACAACTTTTGTTAAATTCGTCTAAAACGTAGAAAAAAGAGCATAAAACATAATGGATTTAAATATGAAACCATCGTTGGCCGTTGACGAGATGTTTTCGGAGGGCGCCGGTTACATGGACATGGAGGAGGTAAGCAAATGTAAATTGCATTGAGTGATGCAAAATTACAGCAAATGTATGCATTTTACTTCTAGTCTGGCAGCGCCACTGGAATGATGATGGACCATTTGCCTGCACCCACCAATGAGAAACATGTCCACGCTGACTTTTACAACGATTTCGATGACTTATTCGATGATGATGATAACTGGGCCAAAATTAAACGCACTGGCGATAATCCCAGACAGTAATTTGTAAAGAATGTTTACTTCTATTTTATTTGGCTACGCTTAGCATATGTAATATGAGTCTTAAAACTTAGAACTTGGAAAATAACGTTTAATTTTGAATAGCTTCGTTTTGGGTCGATTTCCAGTCACAATTATTAACTGCAAAGTGTCAGCTGCACAAATTCAACTCAGCACGTTCGGCATCTGTCATTGGTTCCACAACCTGCAAGCATGCATTGGCAAATTCAACAAATAACGGTTCTTGCATGGCGGCCATCATTGTCAGATTTGCATTGTGAGCGACGTCAATTTGCTGGAGCAGAGCACGTAAATGGGGATTATAAAGCAGTTGACGCAACGGTTCACAGTTATCTAGAAGCAAATGGAATTAAAAATTGCTGATCAGAGAGAGCGAGAGAGGACATACTCAGCTGCTGCAATCGGGAAAGCGGCACAGTGTCTTCTGTGCTGAATGGTGCATAAATGGTGGGTTCCGTTTCCATTTGCTGCGCCGCTGTCGCTGCTTTTGCTGTTGCTGCTGCGATGTCGCCACATTCTGGCAACTGTTTATGCTTTTTGTAACATTCGACGGAACAGCTGTGAAAAGTACAAGTTGTATTACACATAATTATAATTATGTTATGTTACATACTAGGGTGCCAAGCATTTGCTGCATTTGTATTTATTTGTGTTTACGGAGCAGCTGACACACGCCATTCTATTCTCTTTAAACACAAATCTCGTGGGACAATCAACAACAGCTGTTCAATGTTCTAAGGCACGATATTTTCGTTTCGAACGGCGTGTGAAAAAGACGCTTCGCTATTTTTATGCCGGCGTCGATCATTGCATGGCTTCGTTGTTCATACCGTTTTCAATTTCGAGTTTGCGACGATAAAGTCTAATGAACTTTAGTGCGAATTGCATTAGAGATATGAAAATCAAAAGTAAAATATCACACTTTTTCATAATTTGTGTTAAGTGATTGAAAAGTAAAACGTAGAAGAAAAGATGTTAGTAAATTAAAAACTTTTGCTATGTTATCTTTATGTGTTCTTACTTATGTATATTGGACTATTTATTATGGCTTATATAGGAGAGAGCTTGTTTAAAGTGGACAGCATGTTTTGTAATAATTAAAGGAAGTTTTGAATTTGTTTGAAATATTTCCGATTGCTTTGCACCGTTGCCACCTGGTTGTACGACGCGCTGCCAACTATTCATATTTTGATGGGGTAGCTATGGCGAAGGGTTCGCGTCTTGGATAACTCGCTTTTGGTGTGACATTGCGTTGCCACTTGGTTGTAAGACGGGAAGCCAAACAGTGTGCTGCCAAATTTTTGAGACCCAACTAAGGTTGATGTCCAGGCTAAATCACCTTGTTTGGTTGAAATTGGTGAGTTTTTTGTTTTGTTGGCATATCAACGTTTTTTGTTGCTTGTTTTGGGCTTCTTTGGGCTACTTGCTACTTGCTGCTCTTCTGCTTGCTACTTGCATGTCAGCACTGAAAGTCATTTAATTTTGATTGTCTCTGAAGACCTCGCGCCTCAAATGTCACTGCGAAATAGATAAATTGGCCCACATATGTATACTATATATGTATATATATATATGTTTATATATATATATGTTTATATATATATATGTATATATATTTGTCTATGGCATGCTTGCCTTGGCAACTTTTTTATGGATGTCACGATATGCCCATACGAAAGAAGCAGAGAAACAAAAAAATGAACACGAGACGACGTTAAATATCGCGTGGCATTAAAAAACAAACAATTTGGCTTATCAGCTGCTGTCTATAAGAATATATAGACAAAAAAAAAATAAATAGGCTAAAAAAAAATAGTTTATATTTTTGGAAGAATCAGAACTAAAATTGTCCTACTGTTTAAGTGGTATTATTCTTATTGCCATTTTAGATACTTTGAGCCTACTTCTTTGTCTATAGTTCTTCTATAAAACTCTAATTCTTTGACTTGCTTAGAGTTTTTTTTTGTTTATCGAGCTTAAAACATGTTCATTGCAATCGCAATCTGGGTTCTTGAAAGTGCAATCTCTCTTACAGTGCAGATTAAGCACGTTAAAACCACTTTATAAAAAATGCATAGTTAATTCAAAGCTTTTTTATATGCAATTCGCATTTAATTAACAGGAAAAAAGAAGCGAAACACAATAAAAAACGCAAAGAAAAAGCGTACAACAATATATATTATAAATATATATATATTTACAAAAAAAATATATTTATATATGTATAAATTCGACAAAAACAGGAACAACAACAGCAATAAAATGGACACATCCTGCACACGAAACGGTCAGCACTTGCCTTTGACCAGGCGTGCTATCAACACACACACACACACACACACACAACACACACAACACACACCTAAATAATAAAAAACGTAGCACAGTTATTCGAGCAAAAACAGCGTACAACATTGGTGGCAATAAATGACTTCAATGACTGACTGACTGCCTAGCTGCAACTAACAGTCCCTCCAGGGGTGTGTGGGGGGATGGGTGTGTTAAGTTTGGGTCATATTTTGGGACAACAGCAACAACAACCAGAACGACTTGCTTTTTTTTTAGTTATGCGCTTTGTGGAAAGGGTATTTTACTTGAGCGATGGCAGTTGTAACACTTGGATGATATTTTGGATGTTGAGTATATCTTGATCAGCCTTACTAGCCAAATGGATATGGCCATGTCTACGTGTCCGCTTGTCTGCCTCTGGCCTCTTACTTTTGAAGCTATCCTCGTAAAACTTACAACATATTTGTCTCTTTTCTGTAGTCACTAAAAGTATATATATAATTATTATTGCACTGCTGTCTCTTGGAACTGTTATGCCTCGCTTTTGAGCCTACTTCTTCTTCTATAAAACCTAAATTTTTGTCTTGTTTCTATGTCTTTTCGAGTTTCTGCTATGATGTGTCCTAAGAATTCCTCCTCATTACTACAATCGACTTTAGCTTATGGGAAATCGATCCCAGCAATATTACTTTTCTGGGATTTCCATGTGATTCTGTGAACACTCCTTGATGAAATGGGGTTAACTCCCAATAAGCAAAGTTAGGATTAAGTCCGATGTATATTTTGAATTGTTGTGCTGCTAAAACTGAAAGCGAAATTGAAACTTAGACCCATCAGCATATATTAAATAATAATAATAATAATAAAATGATGCTGTTATATAAATGATCTTTTAGGGTAGTTCTTATTTCGACAATCGAAAACAAAACTCTGACTTCCTGTTTTCCCTTTTGTTGTTGTTGTTAACAATTGCAATGCACAAAAAGATGCCAGCAAACAAAACAATGAGGAACGTTTTTTTGGCTAGGGGGGGTTGAGGGGAGCGTGAGCAGAGGGAAGAGTTGAACATGATGGCGCCTCTGCCGCTTCCGCTGTTCGTGCCACATAAGCGCGATAATTGCCAGCGTTATCCGCTCGGCCTGCCAGTCAAATAGGCGCTGCGAGCTTTGTTGCCTCAGCTTTTGCCACGCTGCAACTGAAACGAGGCCTGCAGCCAGAAAAGCAGTCCAGAAAACCTGAACCTGAGCCTTTCGTGTGACTCGCCTACATTTGATTTACAACATTCGTGCAACAGCAGCAGCAGCAGCAACAACAACAGCAACAACAACAGCAACAGCAAGTGGCAGCAACAATTTTGGTGTATCGCAAAAGAAAAAAGAAGTAGAAAAAAACAACGAAAATGGAGCAAAAAATTAAACAACAAATGCAAACAAGAAACAGAAGAAGAAGAAGCGGCAGCAGCAGCACAAAAATGCGGCACACGCTACGTGTTGCAAGGGTGCAGAGAGAGAGGGGATGGGGGTGGGGGTGGTTCCTCCTGCAGGTGTCGTTCGTTAGTAGTTTTCAGCCAAAAAGCCAAAAAGCGATATAAATAGATAACGGCACTTTTCGCGCAATTCCTTTTGTGCTCCTTTTTTTCTCTTTTTGTTGATTGTTCTTCTCCGCCCACTCCTCCCACTCCTGCTCCTCCTCTTTGCCAATTGCAGTAGATTGACAGATCATGCAAACATAATGGCAGCATTTATTTATATATATGTATATTGTGCATATTATAAATATTAAATTACATCCAACAAACTGGCATTTAATACGCTAAAAAAAAGAAGAAAACAAAAGAAGAAAATTGCTAAACATCGAATTATTCTATGTCAGAGCGCCATCTAGCGGTGTTTGTGTGCATGTGCAAATCTGTCAACTGTAAATATGATGTGCGCCATTTTTTTTTCAGGCATTGATTAAATAACGGTGTATGGAGATGGGATATAGAAAAAAATATATATAATAAAATTATATCTATTATTTATTAATAGAAGAAGAAGTAACAGAAAATGTGAAAATTGTGGAAATGCATCATTCATATATATTCCTGAATAGCCTGAACAGTCGAGTCAATTGAGCCATATTCATCTATCTGTCTGTGTAAATAATCCAATCTCCGAGCCAAAAAGAGCTGAGGATTTGAAATTTACAGTTGTAAGTTCTCGAATACTTAACGCATATAAATTTGACAGAATTTTATCGATAACTGCCACCATTTGGGGAATATCGTACAGATTGATTGAAAGAGAGAGAGGATAGAAAAATGCGCAGAGCAAGACAGAGTAAGAGAACGAAACTCAAGAGTCCAGAGTCCAGTGAGTGTTAATTGCAAATGAGGCAACAAAATATTGTTGCATATTTATTTGTCTCCTTATGGATATATTTATTTATTATATTTACTGCCGACAGAGGACAAACGACAAATGCTGTGACCGCAAAATGTTTGCAGTCAAGAAGTCAATGTCCATTTTATGGGGCTGCCAGTTTATTATTACGTACTTAAATCTGGAACGATGGCTCAATGGCTCAATGGCTGCTACCCATTTATATACATATATATATATATGTATTTCTATGGCCCATCTATGCGTAATACTTTTACGTTTCTTTTTCTGCTCTTCCCCCATTTTTTTTTATGTTTTTTTGTTTTCTTTTAAGTTTTTATATACATTTATGTGCTTTTTTTTTGTTTTTTTGGCGCAACGTCGCCGCATTGAAGTAATCACATAAATCACACGCTTCGACTACGACTCCAAGTCCGGCTGCAGGAGCAAGGACTCCATTATGACGCGACTCGCAGATAAAACTCTCGCAAAACCGATGCATAGATAAAAATACAAAAATACCAACAGAAACAAAAAAAAAATAAACGAGTAAAGAAAATGGCAGCTTTATTAAGCATAATATGGCCATAAAGCTCGAGTCGAGTCGAGTCGAGTCATAAGTGCCCCGAAAGGATTACAACAGGCATCAAAAAGGTGGTTGCCTCATTCTCACTCCCTCGTTCAGCGTCCAGCGTCCTTCGTCCTTCGTCCTTGTGCCCCGCCATATGATTGATGAGCCATTGCGGCTAATTCTTGGCGCTCGCCTTTGTTTGCTCCCTCCTTCTCTCTCTCTCTCTCTCCTTCTCGCACTCTCTCTCTCTCTATCTCTCTCTCGGCTTAAACTGTAAATCATGTTGCTCTGCTGCGTGCCAACTCATAAATACAAGTACTGCCGCTATTTTGCAACAGCCTCTCCCCCTTTTTACCCCTGCCTCCCGCTGCAAATCCTTCTATGAGCGCACTGTTGATCAAAAACTGCTCCACTCAAAGAGTGTTGCAAAACGGCGTGCAGCTTTTTAATTAAGGCGCCGCATTGCAATCGCAAATAACAATAAAAGTAGTAAAGCTAGCAATACTCAGGACGTGCACAAGTTTTGAATGCTCTACGATTTGTGGGTCTTTGAAGAATAATTATAGACTATATATATTATATATTGCCTCTGTAACATTCTTGCCTCCAATATTAATCAGAAAATCCCTTGTACTTTATCTAAATACTAAAAACTACTTTCTTACTACTAGTTATACTCGTTATTTTGACTATTTTTGCAGCCAAATTACTGATATAGAATGAACTTATAGTTAAGGCTATCATATTCCACTCTAAGTAAGCTTTTTAACTGCAACTTGATTAGAACAAATTCTAAGTACTTCAAATTGGTCTGTGAGCTTGCTTTATTGAAGCTGATCAAGAAAACACATATCTTTTGCGGTCAGAGATGCCTCCTACCTCTTACAAATTTGTACATAACTTTAATCTACAATTTTTCCTATTTTTAATGGCCTCAGACTTAAAAAATAGTTCTAGATATTTTAACCTGGCTATCTCTTGGAATTTATAAATATTTCCCGTCAGGCACAGTGCATACAAAAGCGTCTATACTTCTCCAAGTGAAAGTAACACAAAAATAACTAAAAAGTAGGAGACAAATGGCCAAGGCGCGAAAATGTTTGACAACAAAACGTTGGACGCTGAACGTTGAACGTTGAACAACGGGTTGTCGCCCATCGATCAAAGTGTGCCTGGCAGCTGGCAAATTGAAATGGCAGCCATTGCAATTATCACAACAGGAGCGAGAAGAAAAAGAAGCAGAAGCCGTTGTGAATGCGTCAAATTGGCTTTTGATCATTTGTTTTTAGCCACTAGATTAGGCACAACTGACAATATATAACTGAATTAGCGGCGCAGGACATGCATAACATATATATACATATTCATGCGATATATATGAGGTTGAGTTTTTATCAAGGACTCTGCACAAATAAAGCAAGCCATTTTTAAGTGCTCTTTTTGGAAGTCGTGCATCATTTCAGGCTGTAATTTTGGGGTAGTCCTCGTCTCTCGTCTCTCTAACTCTCTGCATCTTTTCGTCATGCCGTTAGATTTATGAACAACGCCGACAAGTCGCACCCCTTTTTTCAACTATCACCCCTCCCCGCCACCCTCTCCGCTCCGCACCGCTACCACCCCTTTCACTGTCTGTCTGCGCCTGTGTGCAATATTGTAAATCATTTCCAAATTATTTAGTCGCTCTCTATTCATATTTTTGGCGCCTTTGCAAAAGGCACAAGCCCACGTGAGTGCGTTATAAATTATGCACCACCAAAAAATCCATTATGTGTCAGTTTCCATTTTTTTAGAGCTTGTCACTAAAGTATTCTTCTCTTTTATATCTAAAGTAAAAAAGTGTTTCTATGCAATATTTATACTTTAAATAGTTATGTGAGGTCGCCAAACTTATCGATATTTGAAGTTTGACTAACAGTTTGAAATGCCTTGAAAAATGACTCAAAAACAAATCCAACAAACTCAGCGACTTTAAAAGTTAGATTAAAGAAACTTCGCAAAAAGTATATCTTTCAAAAACTATTTAATTAGTAGAAACTGTCATACAAAGTATATTCTTATAAAAAAAATGAAATATTTAATTTTAATTTTAAGCTAAAGAAATTTCATATCAAGTATCTGCAGACAATATAACCTATTTAATTAGCAATTCATATTTGTTATAAGCTCAACAGCTAGACTAAATAAGCATTGCAGCTCATTAAGCCGACTTATTTAGTTGTAATTCTTAATATTTATATATTATCTGCCCAATCGAGTGCATGCAGCATTGATAAAAATACCGAAAATTGTCGAATTATTAAACTGCAGGCCCCTCAATAAATGCCGTGCAAATATTTTAACATAGCTGGCATCTTTTCGTTGCAAAATATGATATGCATGCTCATATATATGTATAATCTATATATATATATATATATATATATATATAAATATATATATATGTATTATATCAAGAGCTGGCTGCGTGTTGTGTGCTTAATGGCATTTTATTATTTGGTGGTTGGGCAGTTGGCAAGCATGTAAGTATGAAAGTATTGCTCGCAAATGCAGCTGTTAAAATTTTTAATGGCTTTTATTGACTTGCGCCAAAAAGCAGGCAACACTTTTTGGCCAACCACTAATGAGCAACGCGATGCGACGCGATTTAACGCGATTCGATGCGATGGAAAGCGATGGAAAGCGATTCGAGGCAATTTCCCCGCAGTTGATTTTCAATTTATTTTTAAGGCACACGAAATGCGCACATTTATTATATTTTGTGTGGGGCTATATAAATATACATATATATATAGGATAAACATATACTTTATGGTTAATTTTATACCCTTTTTGTGATTTGGGATGGGATTACTTCAATGCGTAAATCAATGTATATATAAATGCTGGCCTTTGCCAATGAAATATGTATATATTTATATCTATCTTCTATATTGGAAGTATCTAGCTCTTATAGTCTCTGAGATGTTTATACAGGATTTATTATATCGGCTCAGTTAATGCTCATTCAAAGTATATATTCCTTGTGTCTTTTTAACTACTTTTAAACAACTTCATGAAATGTGTATATTTATTTAAATTATATATTAATCTATTTTAAATTGAAACATTTCTGTAGACTGTTGACTTTACAACGATGCTTGATGTGGATTCTAGGATAGCTTCTAGTCGAGTATTTCGCTGATTTGTTTTACTTTTTGCTTCTTATTATGGTTTTGTTAATTTTTGCTATATGTATTTTTATGTATTTATTTTATTTCCTTTGCCGCAGTGGCACAAAATCATTTTCCCCAATTGGGCATAAGTCCTGCGGCTTTCTCTCCCTTCCCACCCCCTCCCCCCTCCCCTCTCACGCTTTCGTTGAGTGTGCAAATTGAAACACTCGCAGTCGTTACGCGTTTCTCTCTCTTTTGGCCAAGTCGTCATCGCATTCATTGCTGCCACGGTTGCTGCCACGGTTGCTGCCACTGTTGCTGCCACTGTTGCTGCTTTTGTGGCACTTATGCAGTTCACTCATTCATGAATGCATTTAACATGGCTCGAGTGTAGAGGGTGTAGAGGGCTATAGCCAGAGTAGGTTGCCACCGTGGGGGGGAGGGCTGGACAATTTAACAGCATTTACTGTAACACGTGTAATTATTTCATGAGATTTATCTGCAGCACAACATTGGCCACAAGCTGCCACCATTCTCTTTTCGCTTGCCTCGTTTCGTTTCGTTTCGTGTCCCGTTGCACTTTGGGTAAATGCGACAAAAATTCCAATTGCCAGCGCAACGCGACCGCAGCGCAAACAAAAGTAAACCTGACCGGTAGCCAACAGAAGACGAGGAGAGGGGAAAGGGGGGGAGGGGGAATCGGTGGCATGCCACAAGTGACCGCAGTTCCAGCAGGCAGCATACATAAACCAGACCATCTTAGCTGTGTGCCACACGTCTGCTTGCATTGTTGTTGCTGTGGCTGCTGTTATTGTTGCAGTTGTTGCTGCTGTTGCACATATTGTTGCTGCCGCGTGTTGTTGCTGCTGTTGTGATAAGCTGCCACGCGGTCCGCGCATGCATCCATTATTGTGACCAGGTTGCGCTGCTGCCGCCTACTTTGTATACCCTGTACTCTCTGTAAAGTTTATAGAGATAAAAACTTTGTTGAATTAAAGTTTTTCATAAAGTTTTCAATACACAAAAGTTAAGTCTAACAAATTTTACAATTTCTTTGTCGAGAAATGTGTTGAACAAGTAAAATAAGATATTGTAATCGATTTTCTACGGCTGACTGATCTTCACTTAAAAAGTTGAGGCTAACAGTCAACTATTCAAAGCATTGATCAACCGAAACCGCAACTTAACCAGATTGGAATCCAGCACTTGAAGCGTAACTCAAAATTTGATTTCTCAAGAACCAATCAAATCTTTCTGTATATTTATGCCATAGAGTTTCAAACTATGTCATTCTTCCGTCTCTATTTTAAAATATGTTACGTATACGTCAAGAGGTATATATATATATTTTATTATTATATCTCTTCTTTAAAGTCTGGCGAAGATGGTCGAAGCAAACAAACGTATAAAGAAGTCTAGCTGGCCGCTTAATTCACAGCTGCTTACAGGGTATAACTTCAGTCGTTCAACCTCGACTCGAGCAGTCTTAACATGTTCAAAGTTGTCAGGCATTTTGTTGTTGTTGTTGTTGGCTGAGTTGTTCGCTCTGCATTGGCATATTTTGAAATGGGTGTGGGTTGGGGCAGGGATTGCTTGGGGGTGGTTTGGTGAGGGTCAGCCGTGCGTCAACTTACAAGGCGCACGCAGCAGCGCCATCTGTTGTGGTTTATTTGCGTTAAAATGATTGGATGCCCGTCATATCTGCGACTGCTGCAACCACCTCCGCACTCACCCCCACTGCCCCCTCGCCAACCCTCTACCAACCCTCTGCCAGCCCTCTACCAACCCGTTTGCACCTGCTGCTTCTGCTGGCTGACGTTGCCAGCTCGTAAATTCTTTTGCCGTGCAGCTGCTGCGATAGGCTGCATTTCTCTTGTTGCTGTTGTTGCAGTTGCAGTCGCTATTGTTGCTGTTGCTGTTGCTCGGGCAGACATTTCCAGGTGCTTTATGGGCCTTGTCGTGGCTGAAACATGTTTGGGGCAAGGGAGGCACTACGCGTGCGGCTGTTGCATATTTAATATGCAAAACCATGAGCCAGCCCCAAAATGGGCTTGCAGACGCTGCAACAGCAACAGCAACGGCAACAGTAACGGCAACGGCAAAAATAAAAAGACACCTTTCAAGCCTCGAGTCCGGTGTTGTGTATGTGTGTGTCCCTTGCCCAGCTCGACAGTGTGTTATCAGTTTTCGCTAGCTCTCACATCCATATATATATATAGCTTCCATATGTGTGTAGTTCTCGTATGCAGATATGCAGTTGCTGTTGTTGTTACTGTTGCTGTTGTTATTGTTAGTGGCAGTTGCTGCTGCCTTGCTGTCCGCTCGTGCGTTGACAAAATGTACACTGCCAGAAAGTTTGCATTCATATTTATGAGCAAGTAACTCTAGAATATTACAGAGTGGAATCAACTGGCTGACATCCAAAGATCACCATAAATTCGAAAAACTAACAGATGATTTCTAAGCTATAAGATATAGATAGTAGTCCCATCCTAATGATATTTTGGCCAAATGTGAGAAGCACAATAGAAGTCGTAGCTGGTGAGTTCGATAGCTTTGTAAAGTCATTGAGCGTATTCAAAATTGCAAATTAAAATATATTACTGTATAATTACTTAGCCATAGCTAGTAAATGAAGCAGTTGCCATTCATCACAAGGACCTCAAGATCTCGAGCTAAGATCGGTTCTGTACTTTTTTTCTATACCTTTTATATAGCTGAAAAATATTAATTCTTTTGCTCTTTGCAGGAAATTGCTTGTCATTATCTTATCATTTCCATTTAATTTCTCTCTGTGCAATTAGGCAGCTCATCAAGGCTGGCTGTCTGGTTGGCTTGGTTGGCTGGTTGGTTGGTTGGCACGCGTTCGCATGCATAAGTTGGCTCATCTCGCTAAGCTGGCCAACAAGTTGTGCAGCTGTAGCTGTCAGTTCTGGCCGTTCCTCTATCTACCTGCATGTCACCAAAACGGAAAGAGATTCCAACTCTATCTGTCTCTCTCTCTCTCGCTCTCTATCTCTCTTTCTCTCTATCTGTCTTGCTCTGTGCAATGCCCGAGAGGATTTTCAATTTTACTGCATCATAAATTAAATTACCTCTTTCGATGTGCAATGTGCGAGAGACTCGGGGCCCATATTTCGTTTTTGGGGTTGTGTCCCGGCCAACATTTTATGACCGCAAAAGAAACGCAACAAGAAAGCGGTCAGAGTGGCACTCGAGAGGGGGGTAGTGGATGGGGGGGAGGGATGCGGCGGGGGGAGTTGCAGGACCTTTGACTTTGCCAAAAACTGCCAAAGGTATGCGCAAAAATGCACACACAAAACAAGTGGGGTGAAGTTGGTTTTGAGCAGGGGTTGAGTTTAGGGGTTGAGCTTGGGGTTGAGGTCTGCGTTTGGGGTTGAGGGTTGAGGGTCTGGTGCTGAGGCAATTCCCAAACTGCAGCAGAAATGTACAACAAGAGCCGCAGACAACGAGGACAACTGGACGACGACGACAAGCAGAGCAACGAGCGACGACTGCGACGAGCACTAAAAATGCAACATTACGTATACGCAGTGGTGCACCGCCGAAAAACAGCCAACAACCAAAAACCCAAGTTTAACCCCCCCAACAAGCCCCTACCCTCTCTCCCCATTTCAATGCTCCATGGCTTCTAATGAAATCAGTAATGTACCAAAATCGCGTGTGTTCTTTTTTTATGCGCTTTTTGTATATCCCCTGCAAACCAAAAAGTGTGTGAAAGGGAGGCTATATTACAGACAGCAAGCGGTTCGGTTCTGGTTCCGGTGAAGGCTAAGAATTGGTTCAGCATTTGTGGTTATTCGGTTCCATTATGCAACTATCTGAGCTAAAAACATCTGTTCTTGTGATAGGATCTTAAAAAATGTTTAATTTGTGTTCTTCAATCGATTAGGTTTGCGGTTCCGGTTCGATATCCTAGGGTACACCGTCAGGCATGCTAGCTGCAGCATTACTGCCCTGCAGGGTATACCATAGTCTATCATCCATATTAGATTCTCTCTATTTTTTCCGCCTTGCCACAATATCACGTATTCGACGTTTTTCGTTCCATTTGTTGTTGTCTGTTTCCTATTAGGTTTTACCCTTTTTTTTTGGGTGCGTTTTTCTTTTGAACTTTACACAGGAGTCCATTAAATTTGTGGCAGCGCTCTGATTTAGACCAACAACAAAAAAAAAGGGGGAAAGAAGTGAAACACGCGACTAATTTATGTAATTTGGCTAAGAGGCAAATGCGTTGCGTCTGCGGCAGAGTGCTGAGAGCAGAGTGGGCAACCAAAGCAATTGGCGCGCATCCATAACGAGCAACGGCAATTCGATACGGTTACCGTTAGGACTACCGTTAGCGTTACTGTTACTGCTACCGTTACCGTTACCAATTGCGAATTTCGAATTGCGAACAAACGCCGCCCGTTAGGAAAACGTCGGCAAATGTCTGCTGCCAAACAAGGACGCCGTCGGCATGCTGATGAATCAAGCTATTGGTACCAGCATTTGGGCCATTATTTCTCTTTTTTTTTGTTTATTTTTATTTTTTTTGAGGGTGGCTCTATTGTGGCCATAATTAAAATTACCTCGTTCAGCTGACACATGTGTGGCTCTCTCTACACTTGGCAAACAATTTTCGAATCATTTTCTGTAGTCAGATATTTTTGAAAATTATCCATGGCAAACAATAGTTAATTTAAGAAGGATTTGAAAATATTTCTGAAAAAATGGAAATGTTTTTTCAAAAAATGCAGAGAAATTAAAGATTTTGCTTAAAGCTCCTTTTGCGCTTGGACATGGAAGATAAATATAAGAACGATTTTATAAAGGTACTTCTGAAAAGTGGAAATGAAAGTCGCTAAAGAAACCTTTTTTTAAAGATATTTCTGCAAATGTATAAAAAATTTAAAGATTTTATACAAAGCCATTTCTACGCTTGTGTATTAAATGTTTATTTATATTCTTGCACGAAATATGAATTTAGAAATTGTTTTGTGTTTTCAAATCTTTCTGAGCTCAGAGTCGCATTCTTTTTTCTGCAGTGTATCTCTGTGTGTTTTTTTGGTTTTATGGTTTTGTTGTTGACGTATTTTTGGTTTATTACCTTGCATTGCGGATGCGGACTCAACACACACACACACACACCTGACCCGTCTGCCCGCACCTTGGGTCCTGGCCAAATTGTTTGACCACTCCACAAAAAAAAAAAAAAAAAAAAAAAGAAATGGGCTTTAGATTTAGCCAGCACGCAGTCCCCAAACGAGTCTCTTACTTTTTTGTTGTAGTTGTTGTCTTTTATTTTATTGCGATCTATTTTGTCTATTTTGTCGTTGTGGGACTTTTGTTTGATGAAATATGATTGAGTTGCAGTCCTTCAGGTCGCAATAGCTGAAATGTAGACAGAACTGCGTGAGGGGTAGAAATTGAACTAATTGTATAGAGATTTGGCCTGTGGACTGAGATAACCCTGAATTGAGATGAGCTTTAATTACGAAATTGTGGCAGCCATTTGAAAAATGGACATCTGAAAATAGAACAATGTATAAAACTAATTTGAATTATTGGTTTTATTTTCTAATCTTTTGCGTTCATCCGTGTCAGCTTTTTCTTTGTTTCGTCTTCTGCTAATCGCATTAAAAACTTAAGGCAGCCATACCTTTGTCAAAATTGATCCGACTTTCAAAAGCCTGTGCTTTTTGTCATGCCTCAAAATCTAGAATAATACCATACATAAAGTTCGAAACGTGATACAAAAGTTGATGTCCAAATTCACTTCCAAAACACCAATAAGCCATAACTTTATCAAAAGAGATTCGATTCTAAAAAGAAAGGTTTCCTAAGCATGGCTTGACGTCTAGAATAATTCCTCATTAAGGTTAGAAACTTTACACTTTAAAGCTTAGAAACTTTAGAGTTTAAAGTTTACAAACTTTAAGAACAACAAAGTTTTAGGGAACAGCAACTTTCTCACATGTACTTATTTTGCTGCTTTTTCCGCTTGAAGCCTGGCTCAGGCTCACTTGAGCATCTTATGAGACACCTATAAAGACTTTACTTAACAGTTTTTACAAAATTCACCCAACAAGTTTTGAGTATTCAAAGTATGCAAAAAAAATGCAATTTTGAAAAGTATTTTCATAATAAATTTGGCTTGGTATTTTGCAATATAAGCAGCACATAAATCACATGCATTTTATAGTTTTCTAAAATGACGTACATTAAAAATAATCGGAAGGCCCAGCTATATTTTTGGGGGCACAAACGAGAGCAGGCATTTTAAATGCCATTTGCAATGTGACACAAGTATTTTTTCTAGAGGTGGAGCTGTGGGGATGAGATCATGTGAAAAAGGAGAAGAGCTTCAGTTTTTGCCAGGTTAAAATCAACGCTAGGTTTTTTTTTTAGATAGTGGGCCGAAAAATGGGGGGCGTGTTTGGTAGAAAATCGTGAGCCATGCAGCTAAACGATTTACTGGGCCATGGGTCTAGAGTCTAGAGTCTCTGTGTGTCTCTCTCTCTGGTTGCCCAACAGCTGGCCTGGGCTGGTTGGGCTTGCTGGCCATGTTCGAAGCCTTGGGCGACGTTGCTAATGTTGTTGTTGTTGTTGTTGTTGGTCGGTTGGGTTTTTGTGCAGTGCGTCCGCAGCTGCAGCTATTTGCAACAAAATGGAATGGAATATGGGTCAAAGTGCAGTTGAATGTCCTGAACATCCGCAATGCTGTAGTTTGACTTTTTCCACACAGAACTCTGTGTGTGTGTGTGTGTGTGCTCTCTCTATATGTGTGTATGTGTGTGTGTGTTGGTATGCATGGGAATTGCATTCAGGAATATTTTACGTTTTACGTTACATTTGCCATGTGCAGCTTAATGTGTGTGACTGGTGTGTGTGTGTGTCTAGTGTGTGTCTACTGTATGTGTGTGTGTGTGTGTGTGCAGACTTTGCTTTACTTATTTGCAGCCCTGGTTTTTTTATTTTTAGGCCTGGGATTTTGCGATTTGGTGCAAGAGTTGTGCTTTGTTGCCTGTCAGCCGATTCGAGTCTGAGCCCCGATCCGTCTGGATCTGGATCGTCGGCGCATAAACTCAACTTTAACTATATGCACATACACATAAATATATACATATTTATACATATATTTTCTATACACAGCTTACAAATTTAGTTCTGACTTGGTTATCGAAGTTTTGCTCTCAGATTGTTGACAGATTATTTTGATGCTATTTTTATTGCGACAAGCTTTTCAATTTATTAGCTGAATTTCACTTTTAAGGAATGGAAATGTTGAGAAATTGAGGTGGAAAAAATGGTATGTGGCAAAAATATGAGGCACTTGCAACTTATACACTTCTTACATATTACAATAAAATGCCTCAAAATGTCTGTTGCATTTCAATTTAGAAACTTATTTTAATTTTAGAAAGTTCTAATTATGATTTTTGGCTGCGAATTTGACAACTTTGGCTGCATTATTTTTGTCGAATGTACAAGAAATCTAGAAGAGTTCTGATTGAAATGGCTTTGAAGTCATAGAAGAACTTTTGATGGCATTTTTGTATATATATTTTTGTAAGAAATTGTCATTGGCATTACGTGCTGCGACGCCCCGTTATTGACTCAGCCTCTGTCTCAGGCTGAGTCTCAGCCTCAATTTGATTGCTTTATGTTGGCCTTCAATTAGTGTTTTGGCCAGAACTTGAAGTTTCGATGTAGACACAAACAATTTGAAGATAGCAAATTGCCAACGACATGTGCTGAGAACAATTTTGGCCCTCCAGTATTTGCCACAGTTGCGACTTGGCCAATCAGTTACAAAATAGCCGTTTTTCTATTATACCCTGTGAGCGTAGTTGTCTCGCAGAAGGGTTTCATGACGTTTGACAAGTCTGTAAAAAAGTGTGAGAGACTGAGAGAGAGTGAGAGAGAGTCAGAGAGAAAGTGAGAGAGATGGAGTTGGCCTTAATGTTCCCTTATTGTGAACTTATTCATTTGGGTGTTTTTGGTTACTCTATAAATGAGTACACTGAGTACGTACTACGTACAACATTTTTCTCTGAGTGTATTTACTTTGCCACATCAATAAACTGAATTTAGCCTACTCTATACTCGATTACAGAGTATTCTCTCAGCTAAAAACATATATCTGCCGCATTTACTGTTCGTATCATATCCTATGTTCTCAACAAACAATTACAGGGTATTCTTGCAGTCAAAAGCAACATGCATCTGTCGCATAAGCTGTTTACTATTTTGTTGGCCTTTGATCAAATATGAAACTACAAATTAGCCAAGACTTCTTCTTTTGGTTAGAGACTGACGCCAGTTGGCCTAAGTTACTGGCTACTGCTTGCAACATGCTACTGACTACTGACTACTTGCTACTTGCTGCTGCTGCTACTACTGCTGCATCCATGTCGTCTAATTTCAAAGTTTTACCGGGGTAATTTTAAAGATTTGTGTGCCGCAATCCATTAGCGAGCAGAAGGACGATGACAGGACGCCGTATTGCCATGAATTGTGAACTGGTAACTGTTTGTGGGCTTCTATATGCCACTTGACTTGGCGGTTTTGGCCTTTCCTTTGTCGGCTCTCTGAAATGCGACCCATAAATAAGACGATAAAAGAATAGTTGTCTCTCCCCTCTGCCCATCAATTTGAGATTCCCTTGCGCTACTTGGAACAAACAAGCGCATAAATTTAAGCCCCCTCCCCCTCCATGTGGCAATATGTCGCCTGTTATGGTGCTTCTTATTATGATGACCCTTAAACCAACCCTCCCCCCAAACCAGCCCCGCCCCGTCCCGCCTTTGACCTGCCTGTCATTTGTCATTGAGTGAAATGAAGTGCGTCAATGGATGGCGAGCAGAGAGCACTCTCTTTGGAGTATGCCAGGATATATTGCCAATTCGATATTGATAGAGGCATTGACAGTGCTTTGCTTTGATTCATCAAATGAATCGCTTGCGATGCCAGTTACGGATTTGTCTTGAATTGAAAGTAAATTATTATTGAAGTCAGTGCAGTCTGAACTGAAAGATGGTAAAGGGGTGAAAGAGTATGTAACAATGAGAAGCAAATACCTTCGACCCCATAATGTATATATTCTTGATTAGACTAGTCGATATAGCCATGTAAGTCCAGCTCTTTCAACTAAAACATTCTCAATTATTTAACGTGAAAATATATTCTTTTCAGCTGCCAAAGATTTGTTGAACAAACCATCAGAATGCTGCCCCAATGGATTCTTTTACTTTCTCTCTAGAGAACATCGATTACAAAGATAGTTTTTATGAGGTTCTTAAACGTTTTACTGGCATTGCTGCTAAAGATAATGGTAGCTTATAAACTTGCCAAACTAGCCACATAACAAATGAAGAGCAAAATGCAATCAAATTGCAAGTGAAGTTTGGAAAACAAAAATTAAAAAAAAAAATGTTTGATATCTCAAATGAACATTTAAACGGTTCTCAATTAGACGAGAAGAGCCACAAGTCTCCACCCTCCTCGCTCCCGCTCTCTCCTTGTCTTTCCCTCTCTCTCTCTCTGTTTTGCTACTCTTTCCGGTTGGGAATCTATTAACGCGGCAACTTGCTGCACACAAAACTTTCCACATCCACTAACAGAACTTGCATCAGTTCAGTTTGGTATTTTTTTCTCCGCTTTTCATCCTTTTTGTTTTTACACTTTGCTAAATAGAATATTTGGAGAGGGGTGCAGGATGCGGGTGTCAGAATGTCGCCCATGGTCAGTTGATGCTGGTCAGCATATGGGGCAGATTAAAAGTCGATTTGACTAGCAGCTGCTAGGCAAAAGGTGGCAGCTAGAAGGGGGCAGCATGGTCTTAAAGCGTTCCACTCGGTGTGGCATGTGTGAGTAAGATTTATGTGGCAAGGGTTAAGCGTTGGCAGCCAATTAAAAGCCACTCAATGCTAGTCGAGGCAAACAGTAGGAGACGAAGTGAGCGAGAGCGAGAGAGAAAGAGAGGGGGAGGGGGAGACAAGAGACAAGTATTAAGAATTACGCATACGCAATGTTAGCCAGCAACAAAAAAGAGCTAAGCGAGAATGACAACATGCACGTAATTCACACCAAGCAAATGTCAACAAACATTTTGCTGAATACTCTTTGTGTCAAAAGGTGTTTTTAAAGCATAAAATGTTTGCAAAATAGATCAATATAGGAGAACATATTCCATTAATAAAAAGAGTTCCCCAAGCAATAAACAATCATTTAAAAAACAATTATCTTCTTGAGACTTTACATCTACTGCAATTAAAAGAAATACATTTTTTAATTAATATTCAACTTTAATTATGAACAGCTAGCGAAAGGTTGTTTTTCTTAAAGCTCTCTTTCTTTTCTTAAGTTAAAAAATAAACTAAAAATTCAGTTTTTACTATTTAGTATTTCTAAGATATTTAAATTACAAATATGAGCACCGAGCAAGTGTGCTTAAGCCTCGGCTTGTTGTGTTGATGCTGTCTATTTTTTGCTTGCCAAAAAAAAAGAAGAGAAAATGATTGCAGCTGCAGCAAAAGCCGTGTGGCTAGAGGCGTGGCTAGGGGCGTGGTCATGGGCATGACCCAGGGTCAGTGCGGACGTCTGTCAAGCGGCTTATGGCAGTTACTTTGCACCTTTTAGACGGCTTATGGACGCAGCTAGCTGGCTGGCCAGCTCGTTGAAGCCAAGTCAGTGCCAAGCAGCAACAACTTGCAACTTTGCCACTTGCCACATTTGGACGCTGCGTGGAACGCTGCCAGCGTTGCGAATTTAAGCCGTGCTGAGTAATTGCGCGCAAAAAATGCGCAAATTGAGCGCAAGAACGGCAAACCAAGCAAACCAAGTCGACCCTTAAAACAACCCCCCCCTCAATCCCAACCATTCTGACACCCTTACCCCCACTTGCAACCAGCGATTCTCCACTTTTTGGGGCCAAAGTTTCGTTGTGGAGTGTATTTACTTTACGAGCTGCGTTTTGCGTGCGAAAACTTTTACTTACAACTTGGGCACAAATGCAGCAACTGCAACGCGGATCCTCCTTTCCCTTACCCCCTTCCCCGACAGTTTACAGATTGGCATGTAAAATCTGCTAAAAGCATGCCATTTGATTGGGTTGGCAAGGGGTTGGGGTGGGTTGTGGTGGGTTGTGGTGCTGGTGGTGGTGGTGGTGCTGTTGGTGGTGTTGGGTGCGTCAAGGCGACGCGACACTTTGTCGCGTTGTCAGATTTTTGTCAATGTGCGCCAAGCCAGGCGGCATCATTTGCTCGCCTGTGGCAGTCTGTGGCATGCCCCAACATTTGTGTCCATTGCTGTGCGGCATTGCTGCAGCATTTGCACTTTAGTTCAATTCTCAAAGTTTCACTAGAAAATAAATGACGAAAGTTGCGTATTGTTTTACTTTATGATTAATTTTTTAAATATCAACTTTTCAGCTTTCTGAGCTGCGACTTTTGTAAATATATCTTTACTTTGCAATTTTACACTGCTAGACAGCTGGACATGGCTAAATTCACATTGATTTTGATGCAGATCAAGAATATATTTACTTTCAGCGTTTGTTTAAGACTAATACAAATTTGTAATTTTCTTTTTTTAGTTTTGAATTGTAATTTGTCTAATTGATTGTCAATCTTATTTTTCTCTCTCAATATTTTGATAAAATGCTTATTTAAGAATTGCTTTTCTGTAGACTAACTTTTAGTCGTAAATTGTTTTTAAGCGGGGGTTGCTTTATTAGTTGGCTTACAAATTGCAGCCAGTTTAAATGACTGCGATGCGCCAGAAATGTAATTTGCCAACGAAATCTATTGTTAATTTTAAGCGCAAGCGAAGTATCCGAAACTATCAAGAAGTTGCAAGTGGCAAGTTGCAAGTAGCAAAATGCATAGCACACTTTGCGGCATTGCGCTCGATAATGGCAAGGAGCGAAGAAGAGGCACATGAGGAGAACTGAGTGGAGGCAACTTTAAAGCCAAACAAACTATTTATAAATTCTGCAAAACTTACAAACCAACAACAAACTTGAAGTTGGTGTGGGACAGGAGTAAGGGGTGTTTTTTGGGGGTTTGTGTTGCAAGTGCCAGCTGCCAAGTTGTTGCTGCAGCAGAGCCGGCAATTCGTTTAAGCCGCTTTACAGTCCGGCAATTTATGTGCCATGACCAACAAAGGCAAAAAAAAAAGAAGGAAAATAACGCGAAAAAAATAACAAAACCATTTTGCCTTAAACTATGCAATGGCAATGCTCAAGTTGCAACACACCAAGTCCCGCAAAAGCAAAACGCATTTTGGCAGCCTCGCCTGGCATCGATGATGCCCCAAACACAAAAACTTTTGCTGGGGCGCTAAATGGTGGCGACTCGATAGCAGCGCGTGTGCCACAAAAACTTAAGTGGCTTATGCGTTGGCCAACCAAAAAAAGGAAACCAAACCAACAACTATCGACCAACTAACTGGCATCAACAGCCACAACAACAAGTTGGAGTCTCTCAAACATGAACTACTCAAATATATCCTGGAAAACACAAAATATTCAAATTCAAAATTATTTTTCTATCTTTCTCTCTGTGCAATAATTTGCTAAGTTGATTCTTATTAATCTGAAAAGAGTTGCTGATCAAGAATATATATATAACTCTCTCCTTTAATGCGATATACATATCACCTCAGAATAATATTGCCCTTTGCAATGACTCACAAATATTACGTATACGCAACATAAAATAATCAAATTTGAATGAAAATACCTTATTAATTATTTTTTATTTTATTTACTGCTCAAACTAAGCAGAAGTGAATATAATATGTACAATTTATCCTTTTACATTCAGGCATATTTGTAGAAAAGTATCTCAAGTGCTAAATAGAAAGGTTTTGAATCAGCAAATAAATTGAATCTGTTTTGAATTGCTCTTCAATAAAGGACCCCTTTTTAGGAAGCGTTAAAATTGCTGAATTATTTAGTTTAGCATTGCAAATTCTCCTTTTCTAGGTAAAGACTCAGACTGCTTGTTATCCTAATTGAGTATTGTTAAATCCTTTGACTCAGTTGCTGCTGCCTCTTGCCCAAAATGTATGCACATGTCTAGCCTACTTTTGTCCAATTTGTGTATTGGGTACAGGGTATGCAGAGCAGTTCGCGCCTCTGAATAAAGCATAGCGAAATAAAAAAAATAAAAACAAAAAGAAAAAAATGGGAGAAATGTCTGAAGTGCGTTTGTGCATGGCAGAAATAATGGGGCGCAAACGCTTGAGTTTAGCGTCACAAAGTCTGCGCCACAAAAAGTCCTTGGACTGAACTGAAACTAAACTGTGGCAAGCATTTGATGTGCGGCATATGCGGCAAGCGGCAAGCGGCAAGTGGCACACGCAGCGCGCCAATCAATCAGCTAAACACAAGTGCCATCCATTCATCGATGAGCTCATAACATAAATTTTCATAAAATGTGCGAGAAGCAGCAGCAGCAGCAGCGGCAGCAAGAAGAAGAAGAAATAGTCTGCCTGCGTTTCTCATGTGTGATAATTAGGTGCACGGAGCGCTCGGTGTCCTGTGTTTGGTCCTGTTTGGCACTGTATGCCTGCATTGTTAATCGTCGAGGCATTGTAATTACTTAAGCATTAACCATTGTTGCCACACTTGAGCGCTTCCTGGCGCCAGTCACAATGGCTGGCAACGTTGCGTACTTCTCCATCCTTGGCCCTCTAGCTTGCCTCACTTCCACTTCCGGTTTGTCGTCCTGGCTTAATTAGGTTTTTGGCCAGTGGTTTGCTGCTCCAGCTGCTGCTGCTGCTGCTGCTGCAAGCGAGGTGTTTGCCATTTTAGCCAGGCGTCGCTCTGCCATTTACCACTTGCCACTTGCCACTTGCTGCTTGCTGGCTGGCTGCCGGCTGGTTGCCACCGTTTCTGTCTGCCTTCGGCAGCATCGTCACATCATAATTTATGATCGAAAACGCGTTTTGGGTTGCGGTTTTCCACTCAGCTTACAGATTTGTTGTCGTTGTTGGATTTCGACTTGTTGTTGTTGTTGTTGCTGTTGCTGTTGTTGTTGTTGCTGTTGCTGTTGTTGTTGTTGTGCCCAACCAGGCATTAAAACCAATTGATTTATGGCTATGCGATCTATGCAACGCTCCAATGTTGCCACCCAACCCCCTTGTTGCCACCACACCTCTCTTAACTGCCCCATATCCGAAAATTCTCTAATTTCAAACTTAAATTTGTGTTTAAGTCACAGAGATGAGAGATTAAAGATTGAAGTTATGCTTAATTTAATTGATATTCAATTAACCAATTATGATTAACTCATAAATACAAATGCAATGTAATATTTCATCCCAAAACAAACAAGAAAATTAATTCTAAAGTTAATTGCTATTTATTTAAATTACACAAATCTGCATTCTAGTTTTCATTTAGCCACAAATCACTTATCTCCAAGCAAGCATTGTGTTTAGTGTATTTAAGCTTCGATCTGTCTAAGTTGAGGTTTCTCGTTTCACTTCAGTTGTTGGCCAAATTGTGATGTGCTCATTATGCAATTTGTATTCAAGATTAAGCGCTATTGAGAGGCAGACAAGTCAACAGATAGAGAGAGAGAGAGAGACGGAGAAAGAGACAGAGGGAGACAGAGACAGAGACAGTAAATTGGAATTTCAATTTGTGCATTAATCAAAAAAAAAAAGAGAAAAAAAAGGAAAGGAAAATTTCATTCATGGCACAAAAAAATTGCAATTGAAAGTCAACTGAGTTTTCAACTCGACGGCTTGCGAGGCTGATTGATTTGAGTAGGCAACACACACACACAGAGACACACACACACACACAGAGAGGCACACTTGTAGTTACTGCCATCAAGTGCTGCAGTTAACGAAGAGTCGGTTCACACACGCACACACACACACACACACATAGGCACACTTAAAACGCCAGCAGCTATAATTGTTACTCAGGTGACAGATTTGCTGAATGGAAATGGCAGGACGAAGGACGAGAAAACGTAGCACAAGCATGTCAACGATATATGCAAGAGGGGAGTAGGCAGGAAGGGGAGGGGGGACGGGGAGAACTCTGTAAGCCAAACAAGCAATGGCCTGGCAATCTCGGCCAAAAGCCACAATGAGCGACAAGCGGAGACATCGTCAGTTATGTGTGCGATAGAGTCAGAGATAGAGAGAGAGAGAAAGAGAGGGAAACAGAGAGAGAGAGAGAGAGAGAGAGAGAGAGAGAGAGACGAATGTGCGACAAGTCAGACAAATTATCACGTTACAGTCGAGTGCGTGAGGCGTGTGGCACAACTAACGTGCCGCATGCCCCACCCAACCAGTCAGTCAGTGGCAACTGCTTCTGCTGCTTCTGTTGCTGCTGCTGCTGTCTTGCAAGTTGTCGCCATGTGTCGCCTCGCAATGTGTGCAATCCAGGAAATGACAACGGCAACTGCATTGGCAACGCCAAAAGTCAATTTGCGCACTCCAGGGCGGCTGAGGATTGCCCCGCCCCACACCGCCCCACCAACCCGCCACGCCGTCCTCTTCTGCCTGCCTGCGCGGCAAGTGATATTTTAAGTGTGTACACATTGCAAAATAACACGGATAGTCAACAATGCTGTGCCTGCAAATTTAAAAAAAAAACTCTTTAAATTAATAAAACTGTTTTAATTGATTCTAAAATGTTAATATTTCATGGACTCGTTGAAAATGGATGTTTGTCTGTCTGTTCATCAGTCTGTCTCAATGTGGCTTCTACGAGACTTCATATTCGGCATATAAAATCTGATAAACCATTCACAAATCAAGTCGATTACCGATCAAAATAAAATCGAATCTTTAAAAGAAATCGCATATTCATATTAAGATCAACTAAGAGTCTCGAGTAAAACTTTTGAGGCTTGTGTTAAGGATATCTGCCAGTCGAGCTCTCTCTATTAAACCATCTATTGATTAAATTGAATAATATATTGAATATTATTATACTTGCCGATATTTGATGAGTATTAAATGGTAATCGAACTAGAAAAGTTTGCAACTCATTTAATTCGAAACTAGAACTGGAACCACAAACGTTAACCGAAACTATCCAATTCAAATTCAAATGAATTTGGCCTTGGTTTGATTCTCCTTTAAGTTTATTTGATGACTTTCCTGATGCTTCAAATAATTCAATTATTAGCAAACTTTGCACAATGAATTATTCATCAAAGAGTTAAGAATTGAATACTCCATAAAAAGAATGTGAAAATCCTTGCCATGCTTTATTATTGCTCTGATTGGCCACATTCTTTTTCTGCAGTGCATAGATGCCTGTGTGTATTTGTATTTGTGTATGTGTGTGTGTGTGTGTGTGTGTGTGTGTGTGTGTGTCGTTGGTTACCGCAAAATGATAACTCTGCACATGCCATGGGCCGTGTCGGCTTGCATACCATGCTGAGGGGCTCTGACTGTGCCACGGCCTGACTACTGACTGCCTGCCTGCCTGCCTCATGATCCTTCCCTCTATCAGTAAGTTCGTCCCTGCGTCCTTCCGTGCTTCCATCCGTTCGGTTCGTTTGTGTGTTCCGCCTTGCTTGCATTCCTTTCAGCCATCAGCCATCAGCCACCGTCTGCTGCCTGTTCTGTTTTATTATCTGTTTAAACATTGAGCTGGGGCCCCGTTAGTGCCAGCCCTTTATTTGCCGTTGATTGACACACCGTGGGCTATCGGCGCTTAATTGCATTTCGCTCAATGATAACATAATTTAAAAACGGCACGGCTCAACCGGAAATGCGAGTTCGCCGGCAAAAGACGACGAGCCAAAAGTCCGAGCAGTTCAGCTCAGCTCAACTCAACTCAGCTCAGCTCGTCGATATCGATATCTCTGCTGTTGCCTCACGCACACCTTGATTTACGATTTGCGACTTTTACTTCTTTCACCTGAACACTCTACCTCTCTCTCCCTCCCCCTCTCTCTCTCTCTCTCTCTCTCTCTGTCTGAGTCAGCTTTGGCTTCAACGAAGATTTCCTGCCACAGCTGATTGCTCAACGGTGCGTATGCGTAATTGCGTATATGCAGTGTAATTTATCGGTTTGGCTTGCTCTGTTGTTTAAATCCAATTTAAATATGTATTTGTGCGTATATGTTTTTGCGATTGTTTTAAATTGGCGTGTAAGCTTCTGTTTGTCTTCGGCCATAATGTTATTGTTGAGCTTGTCTTGTGTTGGTAAACGGATTAGTCAGTGATTGAGATATGTTTTAAAATTGACGTGAAGTCAGGATTTGGCTTCTGATCTTAATGTTTTCAATTAGTTTTACTTTGTTCGGCAGTTGGTTTCGTACTTATGTACTAAGAATATTGATTCTTGTAATTGATTCTCACTACAAAAATTTGATTTCATTTCGTTTCTGAATTTCAATCGTTGAAGTTGCAGCTTAGTTTCCTGTTCTGGTTTTTATTCTTCTTTATATCTTATTTGTTAGTGGAAATTTATACAGCTTTAAAGAAGCTCAGAGAAATTTAAATTTAATTGCTCAATCATTTCAATGCACTTTATAGACTCTTCGCTGCTGTTTTATAACCCATTCAGGGTCACAATCGTTTTTATCTTCCAAGTTTCCCAGTTGGACTATCAAAACTGTTACGGAGCAAGAACTTCAGCTCTGCTATAAATTATAGATTTTTATATTTTGCTGTAAAGCAGCGTCAATTAACTAATTTCTTCGGGCCAAAAACAACAACAACAACAACAACAACGTCTGCATTGGCTTATTACAAATGCAATTTGCCAGCAAATTTTCCACAACATGCCACAAAATAAACTGCATTTTTAATTGGCACAGAGAACAACGAAACGAAAAATGTACAAAAATATTTGACTTGTTTATCTCTTGTTGCTGTTGGCCCGAATTTAATGACCAAAACTGAAACTGCAATTGGTAAAACGATTTTCGCGCCAATTTCATTTGATAGCGCTGCAGTCTACGGCAATTGGTGCTCCACTCCCCTCCACACTTGCTGCCCACAATTTGGCTAAAACGCGCTAAGCGGCATGATGGCACCAATCACGGCTTGCCACCATCAATTAAGTGTCAACGCGGCTGCAACAACAACAAAAAGAACAACAGCAGCAGCAAACAGAAATTGTAATAAAAGTTGACAACATTTTTGTGTTGCATGCAACATTAAAAAAGCCCAGCAAGCGATATGAATAATAAAAAAATAAATAAATAAAAAGAGACGAAAATGTTTTGCCCGATTCTTCTTATTTGTGCACAAATTTTTAATTTGGCCCGAACAGCAAGGGAATAGCCCAGCTTTTGTCAGCAGCGCAGGGAATATCCCAAATAGCTCTCAATTGCTTTTTTTTTTTTTTTTTGTTTTTGCTTGATTTGCTGTTGCAAGCATCAGTTTAGCAATAACAAAAGAATTAAACAATAAACTGCCTGTCAACATCTTTGACTGTCTGTATATCAAGCTTACCCCGCTCTCCCCTCTCTCTCACTCCCTGTGTCTGTCTGTCTGTCTGTTTGTTTCTGGTCTAGGCAAAAGTAAACAATTGACGGCTTGTCGCGATTTTTGGTGACTGTAAAACTGTCAGCGAGTTGTGTGTGACAAGCCCCAAAAACAACAACAACAGCAAATTGTTAACTGAACGCCAACTGACAACTTTAGAACTTGTCGCGACTTGTCTCGACTTGTCCAGACTTGTGTGCGACTATGCAAATTTAATAGCAATATTACATACATATATACACATATATATATAGGTGTATATATATCGAGATGGCAGCAAGCACTCCTCGCTTGTCTCAGTCATTACATAATGACAGTCATTAATGTGGCTAATAGAGGGGGTGGGGGTAGGGGTGAGGGGTTGTGGGTTGTAGGCCAAAAGTGTTGCGGTCATAATATAACGAGAACAGCAACAACAACAACAACAATAACAACAGCAACAACAACATTTGAAATTAGCATAATCAATTTGCGCCACGCTGCGTCGCCTTCGTCTCGCTTGATAAATGGTTGCGGCAAGTGCCCCAAAATGGGACACAGCCAAAGTAGGCGCAACAGGAGCAGCTGTAGGTGTAGCTAGGCAGCGAAAGAAGAATAAGAACAGCAACAGGAGCTGTGGAAATGTGGCAGCTGTGGAAGACAGGTGAGAAAAACGTGGCAGGCAACCAGAAGGAGACACAGAGAAGGAGCGAAAAGGAGCAGTAGGAGCAGGTTTGTAGTATAAAGATCAAAGGCAGTTATAAATAAATGTGCTAATAGCGTAGCAGGAAACAGCAGGAGAAATTGACGTTAATGATATCGTTATCATCCGCAAAGGGAGTAGAATATCAAAAGTTTGTTGCAAATAATATCAATATCGAAAAATAAATAAGCTAAAATCGAAATAAGACACAGAGCGTATTATAAATTTACTGTGAAGAATATAATTTTATTTAGTATCTAAATAAATATATAAATCACTATTACTACTAGTTGCAAGTGCCCATAATTGTTTTATTAATTGTCATATTATTCATATAAATAAATCTATTTTACTTCATACTCATAAATAAATAATTGCGATGGGCGTTCTTTATTTTTACTGTATATATAATTTATATTGGCCACATTGATTTGCCTGTTAAATCGTTTGCAATAATTTCAAATTAATTAGCATAGCAATAAAATTATAAATTATAAATAAATTATAGGTAAATCTTGGGTCGCTATTCAACTGCGATTATAATTATCAAATTCAACATAATTTTAATACAATTTTAGCTGTCTCAAAATCCAGCAAGAAGGATTTGGAATTGTAAGGAGTGTAAAATTGTAAGTGGTAGCCAAGGCAGCTGCAGATGAAGGAGCAGCTCTGTGAGAGGAGGAGGAGGAGCAGCAGCAGCAGCAGCTACTGGGGACACTTCGAAATGGGAAGCAGCTGACGCAGCAGACGCAGCAGACACTCAAGCACAGATTTCTATTTCTCTTTTTCTTCATTTCAATTTTTGGCTTTTCTGCTTTTATTTTCTATTTTTTGTATGGCTAATGGACAACGCAAAAGTCGCATCTTAACGGCTGATTGGGCCTGGTTAACGTGACTGGGCCAAAAGGCAGAACTGAGTGTGTTCACAGTTCGTGTGCTGGCCCTGCCTTTGGCGACCCACTTAGCGCTGCAGATATGCCGAACATTTTTGCATGCAGCAGGCTGCAGTTAGTTGTTGCTGTTGTTGTTGCTGTTGTTGCTGTTGCTGTTGAGCCATTTGCGTGGCGCATGTCGCACGTAGAGGCGCAAAATTTAGCGGCAAGGACAAGACACACACACACATACACACACACACGGAAAATGCTTCTGCTTGGGCAACTCGTCTTGCAACTGCAACTCCTGCTACTGTTCAAATTTGCCACCCATTCGTTTCGTGTTTTGCTTTGGCAGTTTTTAGTGCATCTGCAGCACATAACTAAAAAGAAGTGCAAAGAACGAAAGGAAAGAAACGAAAAAAAAAAATTAATAAAAAAAACACAGCAAAAGGCAAAAGGCAAAAGCAACAAGCAAACAACAATCAACAACAAGAACAAGAACAAAGTTGCTGCTGTTTCTCAGTTGCCCGTAAACTGGCCAAATAGTCATAGTTCGAGTTGTGCCGGGACGCCCGACTCTTAACTGTTAACTGTAAGCTGTTAACTGTTAACTCTTAACTCTCCAATCGTCGACTGTCGACGGCCGACTGTGGACTGTGGGCTGTGGGCTGTGGGCCGTCGAGTGTGGACTGTTTGTTTCTTTAGCCAAATGCATTTTGCACTCGTGCAAATTTATTACATTTGCCTTTTGATTGGCTTCTACATGTAACAAACAGGCAAGAATGCGCCAGTCGAGAGAGCTCGACTGGGAGATACCCTATATGTTCGTAGATAGGTATATTGTCAAGTATATATATATATATTTGTATATTTGTGGAGTCGGAGTTGCTTATAACGTTTAGCTTCAATTCAAAGTTTAAAGATATGTTAAGATATACTAATATATATAAATCTACCAAACTACAGATGAATGGAACTAAAAGACTTAAGTAGACTAAACTAAAGAAGATTATTCTATTCTTTTCCTTTCAAGTATAGATTACCAATACTCAATTTAAGGCTTAAACTAGTTTTATTTCATTAAAAGCCCATAAGAAGCCTGTTCTTTGATTTGAAGGCTTTGCTTTTTGACAGAATTGCTACGCACTTTTTCATCAATTTTATATTTATTTTTTATCATTTAAATATGTTCTCTTTTTGTTTTTTATACACTCCGATATATTTTGAATGCCATCGGTTCCATTCATCTGCCATTGCTAAATACCTCTCAATCCCCCAGCTGCCAGCGAGGGTATCAATAGAGACTATTGCCTGGCCATTTATTTTGCACTCTGCTCACACAGAGTCGACATTTGAGAGCCAGTTCGAGGCAGTTTTCGATATGAAATATGCAGAGGACAAGCGACTTCATTTGCATAAATAACAAATATCGCTCATACGCCGCATTGTGCGCGGCTGCTGTTGTTACTGCTGCTGCTGCTACTGTCGGTGGCGCAACTGATGCTGCCATTGCCACTGCCACTGCTAAAGTGGTATACAACAAAAATTATGATAAATCGTGCGTGGCGTTGCGACATGCCACAAAGTATGCTAGAGGATTCCAATGTGGAGTGAGGTGTGCAGCAGTGGTGGGAAATGGGTGCTGTGTCTGCCCATTTTTTTTGTAGGTGCTTTGGCAATACGAAATAAGATAATACGCCTTTTTTACAGATAAAGAAATGTTTATATTTAAAAGTTGCTTAAAAAGGTATATGAAGATAGGTAAACATAGATAAAGATACATTTTAAATACATTTTTAATTTTGATGCAAAAAATTGTTTGAGTCCATGAAATTGGACAAACAGTCGCTTTCTCTGTCTCTCTTCTAGCCCCTCTCTCTCTCTCTCTCTCTTTCACGCTCGCTGTCTCATTCGCATCGAGCAATTTATGAAGTTTTGCGCCTGGTTTGTGGCACGTTGCCTACTTTCAGGCGCGACAAGACAAATTGTGCTGAAAAGTCAACAGCAAACTGCTCGCTAATTGCAAACTCCTAAACAGACAAAGATAGAGACAGCGACAGAGAGAGAGAGAGAGAGAGAGAGAGAGAGAGATAGAGATAGATAGAGAGAGAGAGAGAGAGAGATAGCGACAGGCAGAACGAGTGCGAATTGTCACGTGAAAAATTGCCAGTCATTTGAAAAATGGCCGCGTGACAAACTTTTTAATAAATGAAACTTTTCGCTGATACCCCCAATTGAGAGAGCCCCACTCGCCCCTTCCCTGCCTTGTTGACCACTCTTAACCGCAACAAACATTTCTTGCTTTTTGCAACTACATACACACACACACACACAATTGCGAAAATTGGCCAAAAAGCTTAAACAAGCTGCCAATGTTTTGTGTCCATTTCCGCAACAATTCCTTCACCATTCCCAACCCGCTCCTCTCGCTGCTCTTCATTTTGCCCATTGTCGTTAGTTACACTTTATTGGGTTTTGTGTTTTGTAATGTTTCTATTCTCAACTCTTGTCTATATTTTGTACAGTATAATTTCTTTTTATACTTTGATGCCGCAATACGATAAAGTGTATATTGAGTTTATACATTATTTTGGCAACAACTTGGCCTCATTTCATGAACTTAATTTATTTCTATTTAGATTTTAGATTTCTTACGAATATTCATCTAGAAAGAATGCATATAACAATAGTTTCAATTTGAATTTTAACTGTAGAATAATACTACAATTAAAGTTGAAAACGCGATTCTGGCTTGATTTTCATGTTGAAAATATTCACTCAAAAAATTTCACTTTTGGCCTGGTTCATTGTCTCCAGGTTAGAGTATTACAGAGTCGGATACACCAAAGCACAACATTCTTACTTGTGTGTATTTTTTGTACCTCTTTTCAAGCCATTTGTTCTTTTTTCCGGTTTTTTTTCTTCTGTTGGGCTTAGAGAACAAAAAATGTGGGAAATACGAGGGAGAGATATGTATAAATAAAACACATTTATGTCTGTGCTCATGTTTATTGTCGCACATAAAGCAAGCGAACAACCAACAACCAAGAACTAAATTCACTATTTTTACGGCCAAGTTGGCAAAATGTGTGCCCGATCTCTGCCAGCCGCTGACACTCTGACCCCTGACTCCCGACCCCTTTTCGCAGTTGGCTTTAAATTCTATTAAATTCGAGCCATGGGGAACAGCAACAGCGGCAGCAGCAGCGAGTATATCCTTTGCGCACAGGACATGACTAAAAACGCTTACGACAACAAGAAAAACTGAAAAACCAAGTGACAACCACACCACCAACAATAACAATAACAACAACAACAGCAACAACAACATCAAGACTAATAACAACAATAGCCATAACAGCAACCACAACAAAAACATGCTCAAACAAATAAGAATGATATGCAAGGTGTGTGCTGCACTGCGAGATACTCTATACTTAGTTTTGTGGGAAAAGTATATTTGATATTGAATATTTGATATTTGAAAAGTGTTTGGTATTCAATAACTTAAGCTAAAACTTACTGTGTATTAGAAGGAGACTGTCAAACCGGAAACGGAACAGCAAATGCAATTTTACTGTTCGAAATACAGAAAAGCAACCAAAATATCAAATTTTCTTAAGTAAATTGGTCTCAGCATTCAATGTAATTAGTCCTCATAGTACAATTCAAAAGAGAAAGTTATTTGGTTAGAAATGTTACCATTTTATTATGGATTTTTCAAACGTTTGCAAATATTGATAGATTCTTTTAACGAAAACTTACAAACTAAAAACTTTATTTAAACTTATCAAAATTTTTAATACTATGCAAGTTTATAAAAACTGAATTCAATCAATTTCTAGCAAGTTACAGTTAAAAAATACGATGAAAAAATGTACACAATTTAGGCTCAAAGAATTGGTTTATATTCTTCTTTAACAACAGGTATAGCTGACCTTTTAAGCCTTCTTGTCTGTCTACAGGGCAGAACAATCTACCCCACTCTGTTCTCCATTATTTATTATAAAATTTAACTGCTTCAGCTGTTATATAAGCAGAGTTAATAAATTTCTAGCTAGTTGGAGTTAAGAAAACTACGACTAGCAAATAAACAAGCTGTTAAATTTTCACAAATAGTTTATATACTTGACTAACAACAAGTTTATTTCAACTCTTCAGCATTCTTACCTGTCTACAGGGTATTGCAAATCTACCCCAACCCATTAACTATTTACCTCCAGTGTCAAAAGTAGTCGAGTTTTGTGCGCGCGTTGACAAAAAATCGCTTAAACGCAGGCCAAGGCACGTTTGCTAAACAATTGCTGTGGGTAAACTTCATTAGAATGTGGTGCAACAACAACAACAGCAATAAGAACAACAACAACAACAACAACTAAAAGAGGAGTCAAAAAGGATTCGCACAAGTGACATACAAGTCCAGTTGAGTTGAATCCAGTTCTTGTTTTCCATTTGGCAAACAAAAGCTTCGACAATAGAAAGAGAGAAAGAGAGAGAGAGAGAGAGAGAGATAGAGAGAGAGAGAGAAGAAAAAAGAGAGGTACAATGGAAAAAATTAATAACAAGCCAAGTACGTAAAATGGCCGAAAAACGCTGTTGGCCATTTGTAGCGAGGAGCGTACAAGTGGCCCTCAAAATCAACACCCCAAAAGGCACACCCCTTTAAAAAACAGCCCTTGCCTCCAACCCTGTTCACACACACACACACAAACACACACACCTCGACAAAACAGCCGAAAAAGAAATGACATTTGTGCTAAAGTTTTGTTGTTGTTTTTGTTTGTTGGTGTTGCTGTTGTTGTTGTTGCTGCTGGTTGACCAAACGCGAATTGCTCGCGAATTTTAATTAGTGCTCCCCTTTTTGGACCAGAGGCAATTTTTTTTGGCTTATTGTAAAAACACCGCCAAGAAGCCGGCAGCTGTGACCCAAACTTTGAATGAGTTTGTGTGTTGTGTGTGTGTGTGTGTGTGTGGTGTGTGTGTGTGTGTATTGTGTGTGTGTGTGTGTTTGTCTCTCGCAACAAGCAAACAATTAAAAGTTTTTAACCTTAATGCGGATATGTTTGTTAAATTGCCAGCAAACGTGGCACAAAAAACCAAACCTAAACAGCTACTAGCCAGGACTATAGAAGAAAATCATCGCGCGACTTAAAGATACCACTTATAAAGTTGTGTTTCCGGGAAAAACCATTTAAAACTCTTATTTACTTAGCCTAATTCTGGAAAAGTTGCCAGAAGTGAGTATTTTTCGTATATTTTGAGAAGAGAAGAAAAGAAGAGAGAAAATCTACAAGACTGGAAGTTAATTTGAAGGATAAACTGGGAAGTATATATTTATACAAGAAAAAGGAAAAGTATAGAAGAAAACTAAAGCAGAAAATACAGTTGAAGAAATATTAAAAGCTTATCTAAGAATTTTACAACTTATCTTAGAGAAGAAAGAAGCTCAATAAAAGGGAATTTAAGGGTTAAAGTCGGATTTATATATGCCCAAAAAATACAATAGAAGGCGATAAAGATCCAAGAAAGGGAAGTGCTCAGCCAAGCGAGAAGCAAAGTAACAGGAGATAATCAAAGCCAAATAACAGAAGCTAATTGAAGAAGGAAATTAACAGAAGAAATTAAAAATTAGTCGCAAAGTAATTGAAGATGATCAAAGCGAGAAGCAAAGTAAATTTATTCTAATAATCCACACAAGTCTGAATATGCCCATCTACTGCAGTCTGCAGTTCACAGGGTATGCGATGCCTAAATGTTTAGCCGACTTTTCGGCGCATTTTGACCAGTTTGCCCTTTGAGTTAGCCTCACGAAATATCCACAAGAATTTTAATCAAGTCTTGCGACAATTTAGCCTCAACTCGGAAAAAAAACACTGACAAGACAAACAAAACAAAAACCAAAAAAAAGAAAACAAAAGAAAACGGAATTTTCCCTTTGACGCATTGGCCACAGAAGCGGGCAGGAAGAGGAAGCAACAGCAGCAGCAGCAAACCACAAATTAATCATTGGATTTGGTTGCATGCAACAACAACAGCAGTTCAAAAAGTTAATCACATCAAGAGGCTGCAGTTGTGGGCGTGGCACACACACACACACACACACACACAATAATTGACCACAAAAATTATGTGGCAAATTGACCGAAAATTGCAATTGCTGCAGTTGCAACTTTTTTGGTGCAGGCAACAAATGGGCGTGTCAGCTCATGCAGGTCAATCTGTTGACAATTGATTATTTCTACCAAATAGTGGGCGTGGCTGGGCGACCCATGAAGACACACAAAAAATAAAGAGCTTATGCTGCATTTGTTTGGCGGTTTTGTGTACATTTTGTATTTCAGAACAATCACATTTAAAGCAATTTGCATTTGATGCCAATTAGCTTGAGACGCACAGAAGTCTTGGAAGCCGTCCAGCTGAGCAAGAAATGCACTGTTCAAAATATTGACTTTAATTTAGTGGAATTGAAATTATATAATCGATAAGCTACATTTAGCATTTGGTATAATTTAGAGATCAAAACAGAAATATTTTTAGGCAGAATGCAACAACTTAAAAACAAATTAAATTTGCTACATGAAAAACGATTGATTCTTGCAGAGTATATTATAATATTGCCTTTAAATAAACTTCTTATTCTAGTGTATAGGTATTAAAATAAATGCTGATTTCAAACAAGTTCAAATCACTGTTTAGCCTGAGATTTTTTTGATGTTCTTGTGATTTGTAGATTTTTATTTAGGCTTAGGCTTTTACAGCTTTTTCAATATTTTATAAAATAGTATTGTCTAGCAAGCAATTAATAAATTAATCCCCAATTTTGTGCAGTGCATTAGGACATACATACTTAAAGATAGAGAGAATGAGTAAAAACTCTGGCACAAAATAGACGTCTTTGCTTATGAAAAGCATTTGCCAACTGAGCTAAACATTATGTCACAATGCACACGACACACGCACACACACTTTCTCAACAATAACCAACAAGACACATACAAACAAAACACACACACACACACACATCTTTAACCCCTTTTACTTCTGCCCCAAAAGCCCAGTTGCAAGAGTCCTGAACTAAATGCAATTACTGCAGCTGCAGCTAAAGTTGCTGCCACTGCTGCTGCTACTGCTGCTGCTGTTGTTGCTGTTGCTGCTGCACCCAAAGGATGCAAGCTAATGTAAACTAACTGTAGCTGCAGCAGTGTGTGTTTGTGTGTATGATGTGTGTGTGTGTGCCCTGACAGCAACAAATAAACATATCAAAATTGCATATTGTTTTAATTGTTTTGTTACCAGGTTTCAGGTTATTTTGATGCCAAGACTAGAGATTAACGCATTTACACTGCAAATCCGGACTGGTTGCAACTGCAACAGCAGCAGACACGCACACACACAGCACACACACACACACGCACAACACACACACAACCAGCTTACGCACATTACGCATAAATTTTGTGGCAGCCAACATAAAGTTTTCTGCCTGCCTTCATTTGTGTCTATGATGTGTATGTGTGTGTGTTGTGGGTGTGTTGTGTGTATAAATGTGTGTATTTTAGATGTGTTGCTGCTGTGGCTTTGCAGCTTTTGGGCCAGGCATCGTCTACAGGCAAACAATTATGCATATTAAGCGTTTCAACCTTATGTTATTCAAGGCAGCTTTCTCGCACTCAGCCTCTATTTCTCTCTCTCTCTCTCTATCTCTGTCTCTCTCTCTCTGCCTCTTTCCCTCTCTCGCTGTTGACTCTGTGTGCTGCTTAAAGTAGCTGCCCACTTTAAGTCTGTCGATCGTAAAACAAAAGCCATAAAATGCGCATATAAAAAGAAAAGTAACAAAAAAACGCGACCGGAAAAAACCTTTTGGCTCGCTTGATTTGCATACCCTATAAAAGTAGAGGAATATCTTTATTTTGACCAGACAGCTTTTGCTAAAGTGGCTTAAAGCTATTTATAGATATGCCGATATATATAAATAAATGAATATAAAATACCGGAATCCCAACTATATATTTTTTGGCGTAAGAAATAATGATAGATTGCTATAATGGAACCGAATATCTACAAATAATTGGCACCAGTTCATTAGCTTTATCGGGAACGAAATACTATTCAGTTGAACATGTCAATCAACTGTCAAATGTCTTATTAGCAAATGTTCAGAATCTGTTCTCTCAATTAAATTTAGCTATTGTTAAAATTAGTTCATAATCTCTGGACTCAAGTCTCCAACGTCTTTGGTTCTTGATTATTTTAAGTCTTCATCTTCAAACTTTGCTGTTGTTTATAAAATCTGTTACAATTGCATTAAATCAAATTTTTGATGACTTTCTTAAGTCTCTTATCTCCTTAAGATTCCTTAAACTTAAGCGTCTTTTCAGTTCTGTTGCCATACAAAAAGCGCATCCAAGTTTCGGTCTAATTTGTCATATTTATTTTTTTTGGTTCTCTGTGTAAAATTTTCTTGGTGGTCGCCATTTCAGTTAACTCCTTGGCTCCCCGTCTCCCCCTCTCCCTGTGTCCCCTGTGCCTGCTTGTCAGGCTGCCCATTATTATTGTGGCTCATTGTTGTTATTGTTGTTGTTGTGTTTCTTGTTTTTTGGGGCCTGGTGCAATTGAAAATTTATTTTGTGTGCTCATTTTGCACCTAATTTTGCGAGGCAAAAGTCCAAGCGAAGCCGAAGGAAATGAGTCGCAAAAAAAAAAGAAAAAAAAGGAATAAAAATGAGGGGAAAAAAACGAACCAAAAACTTGCAAAAGTCATTTTCGTTTTGCCACATCGTAAAAATTGTTTTTTATGTGTGTGTGTGTTTTAGTGTGTGTGTTTGAGGCCCATTCTCATCATTGTTGCTGCTGCTGCTGCTGCTGGCTCGTCCTCGTTGTATATTTATTTTAGATTTATTGTAATGTCCAGCAAAAAGATTGCGCCCCAAAACTTCCACTCACACCCTCTCCCTCTCTCTCTCTCTCTCTCTCTCTCTGTCTCTCTCGCTCCCCACGCCCCCCTCTCTCTCTCTCTCTCTCGCTCTATCACTCCTTGTGGGTTTTTTGGGGTTTTGCGACACACACGCATTTCGTATGCAGTTTGCGTTTTTGAGGCCTGACAGAACAGCACAGCACAGAACAGAACAGAACACGGAACATGGAACATTGGCATTTTCCAGCAAGGATACTGGACTGGACATTCACATTTGGGGCTCTGCAGCTTTCATATGCTCGTTGCACAGGGCTCTCTCTCTCTCCCTCTCTCACACTGTTTCTCTGTCTCTATCGCACTGGTTTCTGCTTGCTCTCACAGGCACTTTGCCATATTGAAAGTAATGTTTACGTTTCCGTTTCCGGTTTAAGTCCATGTCAAGCCATTCAGCCAGAACGTTTGTATTTCATTTTAAATTTGCTTCCAGCTCCACAACAAAAAAATAACAAAACATTTTTGCTGTCATTTTTTTGGTTATTTCTTATTTTTTGTATTTTTTAGGTTGCCTTCTTCGTTGTTAAAATACGCAGTAAAATTCGAAATGATTAAAAAGGCATTTGATTTTATAAAATATTTATGATATGCGAATAGAAAAGTAGTTTTCTGAATTTCTCGAAGTTGAGCGAGTTTTTTAAAGGGTAGCTGCTAGTTCCGTTATTGTAGTTCAATAAAATGACGAAACAAAACATGTTTTTAAAGGGTATTTCTAGTTGACATTAGCTAAAATCCATAAATCGCTTAAAAATATGATAGCAACTATTGTTCTTACACATTTTCGCAAAGTATCAACTAATAACCTTTGATTTTAATGTTTATTTTTTTGTGGAATCTCTGATTTCTTGCAACATTTCATGACGCAGACATATTTTTACAGGGTGTTACTAGTCGACTTATAAACTATTAATGCTTTAAAATGTGATAAATATTGTGATAAATACTTGTTCCTTTCTACTATGTATTTACTGTTACATTTCATTTGTATAGAGTATTTGCTAGTCGTGCTTTGTACTGCGCAGACTTCTCACTTGCCCTCCCTTCTCTTCCCTGTGCCTTGCTTGTTTCTGTGCTGATTGCAGGGCTGCAACATTCACAAAATGCAATTTGATTATGGGCAACTTTTTGGCTTTGTCTTCGACTCTCCAAATTAGACGCTCGGCTGCAGTCTCAAAGTAAACCAAAATCCCCTCCAAACCCACCCCCATCCCCCCTCTTCATTAGCCTAAAGACTTGCATCATCTTTGGTGACTTATGAGCAGCAATCGTTGCACACTCATCAAGCATCAGCATTCTATCAGTTTTATACATCTATATATATATATATATATATATATATCCTCCTAGGCTTTCAAGTAATTAGAAAAATGCTAGAAAAGAGGCAGGAAGAGAGAGATGGAGAGAGAGAGAGAGAGACACACAGAGAGCAAGAGAGAGAGAGAGAGAGATGGAAGCAAAAACGAAGCTGGCAATGCTGCATATGCCAAGTGTCTTGTAAAAATAACGGAACAGTTGTCGGCTGTGGGCGTTTTTTGGGCCTTTTTTTCTGTTGCAAGCGAGGGGATAGGCGTGGCCCGTTAGCCAGTGGCGCATAACAAAATTGCGCATTTAGCGAAAATGCAAAAGTGCAAATACGAACATCCGCTTCCGTTGCATCACACACAGTCAGACCAGGCCAAGTCAGGATCGCCCAGCGGATATGGCTAAACTAAGGGGGATGAGGGGTGTTTTTTTTTGTCGGTTTGCTTGTCCATTTGTTTTTTTTTTGTTTTTGTTTTTTTTTGTGGTGTGTGTTTGGCTAAGTGCCGCCGCTGTTTTCCAACACTCAACCAAGAAACTGCTGACGAACTGAACCAGCAAAGGTAAAGGGCTGCCTTAACCCAACTACCCAACTACCCCACTACCCAGCTACCCCTCCACACTGCTCTGTTGATTTTTACGAGTCTGCTGGCCACTTTTTGTTGTTATTGTTGTTGTTGTTGCTGGGTTCGTTTTGGGCCTCATGTATTTTTATTTTGGACATGTGCCAAAAAATTTGACATATGAACTGCAGGGCCAACGCCAACGCGCGCGCGCGCACACACAACTCTTTAGGGGGTTGGGGAGGGGGTAGTCGAGGGGGCTCTGACTGTCACGCCCCCAGCTGCTTACATCATGAGGCGGTGCCGCAAAAAAAAGAAGAAAAAAAACGAAATCGCACTGCATTATTATCAACTTCAATTTTTGACTGTCGACGTTGCCGGTTGGCCGCTCCACAAATCAGTCGTCGTCGTCGTCTGACCCGTAATGGGGCTGGGGGTGCGGGTGGTGCACAACAGAAAAAAAAACCTGTGCTGCATACGCGATGTGCCACAACAGCAACAACAACAACAATTGTAAAAGCCACAAAATTGAAATTACATGTTTTACTTATAAGTTGGTTTCGCAAAAGGCGCATGCGAAACAACAAAAAATAAGGGCTGGGTGTGTGGAGAGCGGGGGGAGGGGCTAGGGGGGTTTGTGTTGCAGATTGGCAACTGCAGCTGGTGGCGTTGGTGGCAGCGAAGGTGGCTCATTAATTTGCCAAAAGCCAAAAAGGCAGATAAGCAGCAAACAGCAGCAGCAGCAAAGAGGATTGAACTGGCTGAGGTTGGGCACAGGGGTAGGGGTTAGGTGTAGCTGTAGGGGTTGTGGGTGGTGGGTGGTGGGTGGTGTGTTGCCAGGCTGCTGCATGCGTATGCAAAGCATGTCCGTGTGTGTGTGTGCAGCTCAGTCAGATAAAATCCAATATGGCGCCAATTTTCTCACGTCTGACATTTAATTAACACAACAATGTGGCCAGTGGAGAGCATGCGGGGTGGCACAGGGGTGCAGGGAATCGAGTGTTGGTTGCAGCAGTCATTATGTGTGGTGGGGGTGTGTGTGTGTTGCGTTGCAACTGGCTTGAGTCACAAAAAATATGCTCTGTGTGTGTGTGTGTGTGTTTATGTGTGTGGTAAATGTTGTCATTAAAAAATTTGTGAATTATGTGAAAAGAAGAAAAGTTTTTTCTTACGCATTGTTTGCGCTTTGTTTGAAAGTTGTTTATAAGTTGCGGCTTAAAGCCAGCTTGGTTTATGGCGTGGAGGCAGTTGCCGAATATATATTGGTAGATATAACCTGAAGTTAATAACCATTTCAAGCGGTAATTAAGTTTTTTTGCTGGTAATCGTTAGCTGAGCTTTTCAACCAAAGTTTTCACTGCCAGAGAAACGACAGACAAATTTATGTAAAAAGCTCTACAATAAGCCAATTATGAAGGGGTAGTTTATGACTAATACAATAAAATATAATATAAAAAAATAAATGGATAATTGAGCATTTTTTAGATTCTGTTCTTAACGACTATTAGAAGCTGGAAGATAAACATATGTTTATAAATTTTGGATAATTGAGCATTCCTAGATATTATTTAAAGTTCAATTAAGGGTTCTTCAATGATAGAGAATTGATATAGGTGTATAAATATGATTAATATGATTAATAGAATAAAATGTAAAATAAATAATTGGTAAATGGAGCATTTTTTATATGGTATTTACTTTTGTCCTCGTTTTGTCTACAATTATTTTTTATCTTTCAGTTGCGGTTTGCGTCATTTTTCAACGGCTGAAAGATGATAAATCGCTTTATATCTTTTACCTTATTGTGGATATGATTAATATTTTTAGATACAGCTACAAAAATAGCTTTGGCCATTAAGTAATTTGCTATATAAACGGCCTAGAAACACTCGCAAGCTGAACTTTAAATCACACTTGAAGATTGGCTAATTAACTGATCGTATTTTTTTGTTCTGCTTGCTACGCGAAGCGCTGACGTCACTTGAGACGATGGCTTGAAAAGGCAGACAGAGGAGCGCAGCTTAAGCTGCGTTCTCGCATAAGGCAAGCGTCTATTTTTAGATCTTTCAGCAAAAAAGGCAAAGCACAAACCAAACAGACAGTATAAGAGAGAGAGGGAAAGAGAGAGAGAGGTTGGCTTAGACAGGCTACTTAACGGGAGACGGCGTCTAACGTTAACTGTAATATCCAACAGCTTTTGCAAGCAAGTGCAGTTAAGCGAGTTACATGTGGAAGAGCGGAGACTAAGAATTCAAGTGCAAACGGCAAATAAATCAAATGGCAAACAGAAAGCGCAACGTCGCCGACGCCGACGCCGACGCCGTCGTCTCGAAACGTAAATATTTGCTTAACAGTTACAGAGAGAGAGAGAGAGAGAGAGAGCGGCTTTGCCGTCTGAGAGATTTGTGTGCTATGCACAAGCACACACGTACACATACATGCACAACTGCAATATTTCATTTCCTCCCGCCGCTCACTTCCACTTCTACACGATCTTAGTGCAAGCATAAAAACTGCGTCAGTGTGTCAAGTTCGTTTTGTGGTCGTCGAGAGAGAGCGCACAAAAGAGCGAGAGCGCGGACAGAGAGCACCTTACGAAGAGATCATTGGCATTTGTAAGACACGTAAATGCGACTGTTGCTGCTGCGCTCTCTTTGATCTCTTCGACGGCGCCACTTTTCAAAAGGTAAATGAACTTCCGGTTGAATAGAAATGCCAAGAACACACGCGCATGTGCATGCATATATGTGTGTATAAATAAATGAAAATAAAACAACAAAGCAACAACAATTTTGCCGAGTGTAACGCAATCTCTATATTTGTATAATTGGTTTACTCACATACACATGCACACACATCGTTAAGTAGTTGAAAACTTTAAGTACGTTTTTTTTCTATCTCTTTGGCATTGAGTTGTGCAAGGGAGGTGTGGGGAGTTTATAAAGTGTTGGGTTTCGTTACTCTCGCATGTTTTTTACGCAGCAGCAGCTGCTCGGTTTGTTTATGGGGCGCAGCGGGTGTGCGTGGCGTTTAGCGGTTGTTTACTCTTTACTAAGGTGGCATTTTGCGAATATTAGCAACTACTTCTCCTTGTTGTTGTTGTTGTTCTTCATCTATTTGCCTTGTCTATGTATATATATATATATATGTGTGTGTGTGTGTGCAGCTACAATTGTAGATACAAACCTATTTGCTCTTCGCTCTGAGAATCGACGTCGTTTTCAAGCATTTATTTAAGTGCTGAGCTATCTTATTGGGCATTTTGACATTTCGCGAGCTTTACTCAGCTTTCAAGGAGCTGGGGATCTGGCAAATTTAATGGCTAATATTGTTAACATGTTGAATAAACTAAATATTCAAATATATTTAAGACATCTTTAGTATATACCTTCAGCTTTGACAGTTGCAACCATTTAGTAAGGGTATACAAAATTTGTTGCTTCAGTAATGTGTATCTTTATTGTGTTATGCTTATTTGTATTGGCAAAATGCTGCGCAAATTAAATTTTCTTTGTAGTTTCTATATTTGTGATTCTTTCAAGTATTTAGTTGACAACAGCCAATAAAATAATAAAAGCAAAATAATAATAAATTAATTACAATAATGAATTGAAAGAGTATTGAAAATTCAAATAATTCCGACCAATGGATATTGAAAATGACATGTTTTTTGACATGTTTTTAAGTCTACAGAAATCCCTTAAAAATTGTGCAAAAAAATAGGTGGAAAATACTAGCTGATAAACAAATGTGAATATTTATTTTGTACATGTGAATCCCAGCAGGTAAACTCGTTTTGTTATCTCGCCAATTGCATTTAACTCAATTGTTCAAGGTCTAAAGTCTAAAATGCACCAGCTGTATGTAAATGATATGATATTTAGAATACTTCCAGTGTATATAGTATATAAATCTATACTAACATTTAGTTTTTTCAGTTTAATTCTTAAGGAAACATTTTTGTTTTGGTCAAATTCGGAATTTTATAGGCGTTCTACTTATATAGGTATTTTTATAAATATATAATTATATTAAATATATAAAGATTTCACTAAAGAATAGGCAATACTATTTACTATAAAATTTGTTTGATTAACTTATTAGAGGGCCAAAAGCAGCTCTGTAAATGTATATAGATTTCTATGAATGGTATTTAGAAATTGTATACATTTTTTATATTGTCTTAATTTGAACTCTTCAATGCTATATAAAATCTTTTATTTATGTAATTGAACATTTTTTCTAATCAGTTGCTAACGGCTTTTAATCTTGATTGCATTGCATTTTTGCACATGTTTTTCTTGTTGTTTGTAATTTGTATTTAACATTTATGAGTTTGTTGGCTGTTGTTTGTTGTATTTTGCCCGCTGTGTTTGTTTGCCTGTTTGTCTGTTTGTCTGCTTAAAGCTGCTGCTTTCTAATGCAACATTACGAACAGTAGGCGACTCTCATTGCAACAACAATTGCAACAGGCAGCAAAGCAAAACAAATGAAAGGCGGCTAAAAATTGTAGACCCACATAAGTGTACACTGAGCGAAAAAAATAGGCCAAGAACATGCCTATCAAATATTAACAAACAATTAATTCCTGAACCCAATTTAAAGTGATTGATTGAAGTAATTAATAATATTTATAAATCATAGACAAGGCTTTTCTCGCTGTGCAAAGAGTGTGAAAAGAGGATTGAGTCTGGTGCTTGCTACAATGTTGCAACTACTTAAGAGCCAGCGCGGCTGCTTTCGACGAGATGGCAACAACCTTGCCTTCCCTCTAATGGCAATGATAGCGATAATGATGATCTGCCAGCCAAGATCCGTTGCTAGACATATTGAGACCAATTAGTGGCTCAAAATCCGCTTGGCAGCAGCAACAGCAACAGCAGATGCAACAGCGGCAGCAACAGCGGCATCCACGGTTGCAACAGTGGCAAACGGAACCACAGCGGCGTCAGCATAGTTGATCTAACTGTTCAATGTTGTCTCTCTGTTGCATGTTGCATGGAATGTTGCACGCGACAAGCGGCCAATAGCAGAACGACGCCGACACCGACGCCGACGCTAGCATTAGAAGCAGACAGACTCCGATTCAGAGAGAGAGTGAGAGAGAGACAGAGAGGGAGAGAGAGGGGCCGCTAGAAAGAGAGGCAAGCAGTCGGCAGACGATCGTCGATCGGCCTACTTTCTCCGCATTCCGAAATTCAAGTCGCAATTCAAGACTCGAGGCGGCGACTCGCAGACTTGCGACTTTGTTGTGCAGCCAGCGCGGCAACAACAACAACAACAACAAAAACAACAGCAAGTTGTAGCAACAACAAGAGTCGACAAACTAGACAAACCAACGCAGCCATTGAGGAAGTGAATGCAAGCTGACTTCTAGCTAGTTACAGTGAAACATGGCTAACAAGTGTTTGCCCAGCAAAAGATTCATGAAGTTCTGATTTCCAATAAAAATACAAATGTTTATCGATAGCTTTAACCAACTATTGGAACAAATTAATATTGTTAATATTTCAATAATATTTCCAACAGTTTTTCCTTGATTCTCATCAAATAGCTATAAGTTTTAGACTATAAATATAAGAATATAATAACTTTTGTATTTTTATAGATATTCACGAGTGCTAACCGAAGCCTTCAAGAAGAAGGCAACTTTAAGTCAAATAATACATTAAATAAGAATAAAATCATTGAAATCATTGAAAGAATCACAACTTTAATGGATAAGTGTATGTGCCACATTTACTTCTCTTTATTATTTGCTTCTTGAAATCGAACACATCTAGTGTTGGCAACGTTTTGGATATAAAATACGTCCCGTGTTGATTAATATCGTTATATAGTTATCTAAGAACTAGTCCTTGTTTGCATGCAATTTCTATTCTACCAATTTCTGTTTGACTTTTCGAGGCTTCACTATAAATCGAAAAATAACACTATCAGTGTTGGAAATGTCTCCGATGATCTGTATCTTTTTCTAGCTACCTCAAAACTTGTGGTTGAAGTGCATTTTCTTCTCTGGAAATCTATCTTTAGCAAACTCAATAGTTCATGTTACACATCTCAAAGCTTCACTGTACATTCTGGCAGTGGCTCTGCGGCCACATGACCGCAGTCGACGCGAGGCGAGGCGTGCCACTTAACACTTCAAGTTGCAAGGCAAACATACATATTTTTTATACAGTTTTTTTTTTGTTTTTTGTGGGTTTTTGTGCCGCTTGGTTAGCCAAACGATGCAGCAAAAGTCGCCAGGCAAAAGTCGACGTCGCCGTCGCCGTCGTCGTCGTCATCAGCTGTAGAATGAGCAGCGCCTTTTACCGTTCTGCGATATTGCATAATCAATCTGTGTGGCTCAGCTGTTTGCCACTGCGGCTTCAGCAGCTGCTTCCAGCTATTTTTTTTTTTTTTTCATTCTACTGCTGCTGCTGCTTCTACTTCCAGCTGCTGCTGCTGCTGCTGCGGCTGCTGCTGGTTCGTATGAATGAGCAGCCGGCGTTTTTGACGCTGAATGAATCGCATTTAAATGCGACCCTTGTCTTCTGTTTCCCTCTCCCCCCCTCTCTTTCTCTCTCTCTCTCTGTCTTCCACTCTCTTGATCGGCTTCTTCTTTCTTTCTTTCTTTTGAAAGTGTAGCAATCTAATTTCGTTTTGCTTAGCTTTTATTGTTGTTGTTGTTGTTGTTGTTTGCCTCGCACCGTTTCGCACTTTTAGTTCATTTACCTGAGCTTCAGCTTCAGCTTTAACCTAACTGTTTCTTTGCTCTTGCGTTTTTTTTTATATGTCCAAAAATAGACTGAGTTTTTTATTTCTTTTATTTTGTTATTTTTTTTGCTTGTATTTCGCTTTAGAGCTTAAGTTTGGCTTGCGCGTGTCTCGCATCATTACCAACAACAAAAGTCCAAGTCTAATTCTGATCTAATTGAGCATTCACGACTTGTAGTTACCATCTAATCAATGTCTACAGCCTCGTTGAGCCATGCGTACTTTCATATCAAAATCATTTTCATGATTTTTCAACTTAATACCTGAGAACTACACAAAATTGCCAGCAGTCAGCAGTCTAAGATATCATATTTATCATATACATTAATTTCTCTCACATTATTATACAGGGTATAATTATAAATTAGACCACTTGAAATTTGTTCAACTCCTTTTTTTTTACTATTTTCATGTTTTCCTCTTTTTTATTGCCATGATTTACACGCCGTTTCAGGTTCATTTCCTAATTTAATTTCCTGTCTTAGCGGTTTTTGCATGGGCCAACATAAGGTCAAAACCAAAAGAAAGAGAGAGAGAGAGAGAGAGAGAGGAAGAGAGTGAGAGAGGAAGCGATGAAGAGAGAGAGAGAGCGAGAGAGTGGCGAGGTGTGCTACACTATCGAGGTTGGCGAGGTGTGCTACACATTCACTTGATGAATTCTGGCTTTGTTTTCATTTCCCTCTCTCCATGTGTCTCTCTCTCTCTCTCTCTCTCTCTCTCTTTCTCTCTCTCTCTCTCCCCTCTATCTCTATCTCTATTTCTATTTCAATATCTCTGTCTCTATGTATTCTTCTCTCTTAGTCTACCCGTTTCACTCTCTCTCTCTCTCTCTCTCTCTCTCTCTCTTTCTCTTGCAATATCTACCTCTCTGTCTATCTCTCTCCTTCTCCTCTTTAACTGTCTATTACAACGGCCCTCTGTTTACACCTCTCTCTTTCTCTCGCGCTCTCTCTCTCTCTCTCTCTTTTTCTATATTATCTATTTCTATTATCTCTCTATATATTTTACACTCCAATTGTCCCTCAATTTCGGTCTCTGCCATATTATCTCTGTCTTTCTCTCTCCGTGTGTCTATATAACTCTTTCGTTATCTTTGTCTCTCTCTGCGCCATCATCTCTTTCTCTCTATCTATATATCTCTATCTAATCTATCTCTGATATCTATATATATTATCTATCTCAACTATCCATCTCTATTATTTCTGCACATTTTCTTCTCTCGCTCTTTGTCTGTATCTCTCTCTCTCTCTCACTCTCCATGTATATTTTTCTTTTCCATCTCCATCTCTCCATCCTTACATCTGTATTTCTCTTTCTTTTTCCTCTACATTTATGTTTATCTATCTGCCTATCTTTCTCTCTGTTTCTCCCACTATCTCACTGTCTTCCTCTCTCGCTTCACTTTCAATTTGTTTGAATGACAGCAGATAAATGCAAAATTAAATGGCCAGAAAGAAATGTTTTGACTTTGCAAGATTGATTTATTAATTGGCCAAGTTGACAATTTTCGTTACTGCGCATATCCATTTGGGACAAATTGCACATACGCAACGTTGGCCCAAGCAACGATTTGTAAATGAAATTAAATTCCAATTGTTTTCGGAGTTCCTCAAGGAATTTGCCCACTTGACTTTAAGGATGCACTCGCTCATCATCCACTCGCTGGCATCCTTGTGGGATATGTCAAATTGCATTTTGCTGGCTTTTGCTAATTGTTTATTGCGTATACGCAATGTTCTGCTTGTTTGTTGGTTTTTGCCTCGTTGAGCTGTCAATTCCTTGGAGGCATTATCAAATCTGCTCCTTCACACGAGCACAGACACAAACACACACAGCTTGTCTTGGCCACTTTGCTTATTGGCCCAGAGAACTGGCCTGTAATATTCATGAATTTCAGACATCTTCGAATGCATTTCAACTGACAGAAGAAAGCGGCTAGAATGCTTCAATGTTTAGGCGTTAATCAAGCTGGACACACAATTTGGACTTTTATACATATTTCACAGGATATCTGGCAGTCTAGACGTTTGTCGTTATTTTCTTTATTTTTGTTTTTTGGGAAACGCCAACCATAAATATCAAAAATCGCTCACATGAATCATTTTGCATATATGTTTAATGGGCAATTAATATAAAACAAAGAAAACTCTTTGCAATCGCATTTTGTCCTCACATTTTTTCGACTTTCCTTAAATGCATTGGCACTCTGGATAATTAGCGGGTAATTTACTGTTCTTGGCACTGAAATTTATGGCACTTTTTGGGGACATTCGTCAGAGTCGTCGAGTCGAGTCGAGTCGCAAAATTGAATTCAATTTAAATGGCAAAATGGTTTTGTGGCAAATTCGCCGGACGAGAATCATTCATAATGCAAAGCTTGGTTGGCAGGTCCTTGATGCTGCTGCTGTTGCTGTTGCTTGGCCAATTGACATGTTGCAGGTGCCACATGCCACATGCCACATGTCTCTCTCCACTCATCCTCCAGCGGTTATTCATCAAAGCGGCCGCAGCAACTTTGCCGTGGATAAAAATTCATTGAATTTCAAATGTGACTTGGACACAGAACTGTTTTGGGTCCTGCTCCTGCTGCTGCTCCTGCTGCTGCTCCTGCTGCTGCTCCTGCTGCTGCTCCTGCTTCTCGTGCCTCATCGTTGGCCACTTCAATTTTGCATTGATATCCGTGTCGCTTTTGCACTATTTGTCCGTTGTTTGGAGCCCAACCCATTCATGATTCATTGGCAGCGGGCTGGGCTTAAATTTTGAACTCGTCGCAAACAATTTCTAGAAACACAATGCAACAAAACACTTGACGACAACAAAGTCGAGACACAGATACAGCCAAGGCGTCAAGTGTCAAGTGCCAAAGACTCAACACACTTTTATTCCTTTTGCCTAACTACGCACAGACAAACACACAACACACAACACACACTCACACAACACACAACACACACACAGCGGAGACAACAGCAATTAATTATTTTTAAGCCTGCGGCTGAATTTCAGCACATCAAAGTTAATTGAAGGCAAACTTTTTCACTTTTTCACTTTTTCACCTTCTTCATATCCTGAAAAATGCTGTTTATGTGCATGGGGTATATTGGTTTTGGGGTTGAGTGTATTAAGAATACAGGCAATGTTTTTTTCCCTTAGACTGCGAGCGGACAAATTTAGTTGGTTTAGATCTACAAGCCTTATGTGGATGTAGTTTAATGTAATCAACTCCAGTTCGATTATAATTATATTTATGTTTTTATATCTTTAATGCTATTGTGTGTCTTCTTTTTTGGTAAGAGCAGTTCACTTCAATTATTTGAATTGTCTTTTATTGAATTTTTTCATTCTCAGGTTCTTAGTTTTGATTTGAAATAATTTACAAAAAATGCACAAGATGCCTGTTTCAAATTTCAGCACATAAATGTATATAATATAGACTTTCAACAGGGTATCATATTAGTCTATTAGCAACAGCCGGCGCAGCTTGACTTGTTTGCTTTTGAGTGTGTGTTGAGTGCTGAAGGTGTCGCCTAACAGCCTGAGTAGAGTATCTTCAGCTTGCCAGCTCTATATCTATCTTACTCTCTCTCTCTGTCGCTGTCTCTCTCACTCAGTCACTTCCTTCTTTATCTTCGAGTAGGCGGCAGGGCTCGCACTGCGAGAGTTGTCATGAAATATTGCATATATATACATATTACGTATACGCCGCATAGGCCCATCTCCACATGTTCCCCAGACAGCGATGAAGACTAATGATGTTATGCCTACTGCCAGTTGTTGGTGTTGTTCTGCTTGCCACACCTGGCGGCGTCCATTAGCCGCAAGCAGTCAAAGGTACTGCCTGTGTTACTGACCTCATTTGGCGGCATTATGTTGCACGCTTTAATCACGAAGGACATCATGCAACAGCAAAACTAACTAAAGTAGCATCAACACTCTCATTTGTCATCCTTTTGTCTCATTTCGAAAATCAGAAAATATATGCGTGTTCAAAGAAATGTGTGTTGAAATATGATTTGCAACATCTTGTTGCAACTTCCGCAAATGGCATTCAATAATTTAAGTCTCACTTCTTCACAATTAAAGTCAAGAGTTGCAACCTTTGGCCGAGCACTGCTGCGCTGAAACAATAATAAATAAAACATGCAAACGCAGCGAAATATGAAACTATGTGGCACAAGCCACATAGCCCAGCACAGCCAAGTCAAGCTACTTGCCACACAGCTCCTTTGCCACTTGCTGCTTGCCAAGCATACTTCCTTCGTCTCCTGGCTGTTTTTTGTTGTTGTTGCCACGCTGTTGCGCTGTGTGTGTGTTTGTGTGTATTATGAGCGATGATGATGCTGCGCTTCCTTCGCTGGCTGCTGCCTCCTCTTGCTCCTGTGTTGCACCCCCCTCCCCTCCCATCCCATCCTCTTCACTCCCTTTTAGCTGCCCTTCTTTCGCCTTGCTGTTGACAGCGTGTTCACTTGAATTGTTTATTTGACTTTTAGTTGTTTTGCTGCTGCTGCTGCTGAAATGCGACGCTGCCTCAACGCGGCATAAGTTTTCTGTTAATATACCCTGTAAATATGTGACCGACAACCAAGACAATGATGAAATCGATTAAAATTAATATTTATTTTTCCTCTAGACCCACCCGTAACTCTTTCTCAGTTTCTCTTTGATTTTGTATATAGAATCTCATCTATGTTAGATATATTTGGGAACTCAAACTGAAAAGAAAGCTGATTAATATTATTCCCTTGTTCGAATCTAAAGTGCGTATATTTTATAGAGTATCTCCTTCAGTTTCCCCATCTTTGGTTTTATATAATTTCCTTACACTTTATTCGATTTCTTCAGATTTTTCCATCATCATTATGTTTTAACCGAACTACAGGGTATCTTAGCTCTCGCACCCTTTTGCATACACCCATTGTTTTTGTATTTTTTGGCCTCTCGAATCCAACTGGGGTTCAACAATTCAAAGGGCTGTCGCAAGTTGTGTCGCTGTTCTTTCTCTCCCCTTTAGGCAGTGAAACAATATGCAGAAAGCATTTCCCAGGCTCCATTTTCCGGGCTAACAGCTAACTTTCCCAAGACGTGCCCCCCTCCAACCTCCAGCCAAAAACTGTTGCAACTGTTGCTTCGGGCCACAAACAAACAAATAAGCCCCTCTCAGAATTTATCGCACATCATCAAACGAAACGAGTTACTTAAGATATATACATATATATGTATATATATATATATATATATATATATATATCAATTGAAATGATATTGACTTTTGACTTACCCCTAAGCAAACAAACCGATATCAAGACTAACATGGCATCTGGTTTATTGTAGCGTTTAAATTTGGAAACTAATTTTAAGGATTCCGAATATTCAATTTTATCATAACTGATCAGATTTTCCAAAGCAATGTCATCATTTCTGGTCATTTATGTTTGAAAACAATATTTTTTTATGGCACAATTAAATGGATGTTTAAATAATTAATAAAATTAACGCACTAATAATTGTTGGCATAATTGTTATAGTCCATCTGTCTGTTTCTAATAATTTCCGAAATAATAACTATTTCTGTCACCGAATTGTTAGCAAATCCAGAAGTAAATGTAGCACAAAGTGTTTAAAATAATCAAGCCAATTGTAATAGCAGATTCGAAACACAGTTAAAATGGCGATTAAAAACTAATTAACCATGAAACAAAATATTGTTTGCAAAAATATATTTATTTAACTTTTTAGTTACGAGTTTTATTGAGCTGTAAATCATTAAGCTTCGACTACTATATCATACCGATTTCATGTGACAATCGATGGGTGTATTTATTATTATTTTTATAATTAAATTTAGATCTTGGTAGGACTACAACAATCAGCAATATTATGTTATATTTTATTTTCATTATTTTATTTCACATATTTTAAGGATTTTTATTCATTTTCTACCTGTTTTAATATTTGGCTTTGACAAGCACAGTTTCTTGTGTTATTTTCTGCGGTAACACTTGCCGCAACAGATGCAAATCTAAATACCACAAACACTTACACACACACACACAGAGACACACACACATTTATTTCGAAGTCAAAAATCTAAACCATGTGTCGCTTATTGCTTTGGGCCTTGAATATGCCACAGGATGTTGCTGATGTTGCTGATGTTGTTGTTTTTGTTGTTTTGGTTGTTGCTATTGCTGCAGCACTCAACTCTCGAGCCTCTCAGCTGCCAGCGAGAGCATTCTCTCACCTCAATAACCACACACACACACACACACACACATACACCTCAACTACTACCCCCTTCCTCCTCCCCCTCGACCCTTCTCAACCCGTTTTGGGTCTTGCAGGTAATTGATTTGCATATAAGCAAGTCAAAATTTTTTAATTAACGAAAACAACCCAAAAAAAGAGATGAAAAAACCAGCTGCTGCCTGTTTGTATAGGCGCTCTGTGTCTGTGGGCGTGGCACGTTGCAACTTTAGACACTGGCATATTTTCATTGCATAAATCTGTGGAAAGAGTGTGCGGGAAGGGGGAAGGTGTTGGTGAGGTTTGGTTAAGGGTTGTGGGCAAAATGGCGACCACTAAACGCGCGCTAAATGCGGTGTAGCTTTTCCAACCTGCATGAAATGTGTGGTTGCCCGAGGCCACAGGAGGTTGCTGGGTGTTGCCACCAGGCTAGATAGTTGCTGTGCTTAGTTAGCTGCGCAGCTGGTCAATTCTGGGTGGCGGTGGCGGAAATGGTTGTGGATGTGGCTGCCACCGCTGCTACTACTGCTATTGGCAGAATCCTTTTCTTTTTTTTTTTTGTGGGGCTTTTACTTTTTATGATACCCCCTTTAAGTGGGGGTTTTTTTTTTTAAATTTGTGTGTACTTTAAGTATATTACACTTTTTTTTTTTATTTGAATCGATTTTATGTAATTATCCTTTTTTAAACAATTTGGCTGAATAATTGCCTAAATAATAATTACCATAAAATGATTAAGCAATGCACACGAGCATTTTTAATGGCAAGCACATTACATTGGCTGATTGAAAATATAGTTAAAATCACCATTAAAAGCTAATTAACTATCTAAGTTATCTAACCAATTGAATACAAATATGTTATTGTCAATAATGTATTGGATTTAGAGCTAACTATATTGAAGTGGGGGAAAAAACTATAAACTATAAACTAAATTTAAATTTGATTTGAAATGTTTTTTAACACAGATAGTTTTGTCTGCTTTTTATATTCATAGTGAAATCGAAATGTCAGCAACTGAAAGGGTATCTAATTTTCGGTGTACCTAAGAATTTACCTTATTTTTATTTCTATTTTTCTCTATTCTGTTTTTTTTTTTTTTGGTTTTTTGTTTTCATATTTGATTTTGTTGTTTTAGTTTTGCGTGCAACGCAGCATATGAAACACGTGTAGCACTAAAGTGTGCCGCAAGTGTGTGTGTGTAGGTGTGCGTGTGTGTGGGATGTGTGTGGGTGCATGTGATTGTGTGTTTTGCGTATTTTTGTGGCAGCCACGTCTGTGGCAAGCCGTGCAAACAACGGTTTAAGATGATTAAGTGCCTTTCTGGCCACACTTGTGTGGCTAGCAATAGTGCTAAGGCAACACTGCCCCCACACATCGCTCTCCTGTTGTTGTTGTTGTTGTTGCTGCTGCTGCGGCTGTTGCAAGTTTTCATTTTCTAAAATCTACACACACTAAAAATTGCCTACGAAAACTTCAACCGAAAAATGCTGCAACGATAATGTTTGCTGGAATTTCTTTGTTGTTGCTGTTGCAAGTGTTGTTCTTGTTTTTGTAGTTGTTGTTCTTGATACTGTTGTTGTTGTTTGTGCAAATGTAATTTCCATATGTTTTCCATGCTGTCCAGCTGGCGCCAGCTGAACAACAAATTTTTGTGCTGATCTGCGTCATTTTAGGCGAAGAAGTAGAGACTAGTGTAGTGTATCTACACTCAGAAAAAAAAGACGTTAAGAAAGGTTGATAATATTATTATATTTTTGGTATAGTTTGATTTAATATATGTCGCATTTATTAAAGATTTCTACACAGCAAAGAGAAATTTGATTATTCTAGAAGAAGGATTTTTTGCAAGTGTATGGGAAAAGTAACTGTGCAAACACACAAGCAACCACAATCCCTACCACCCAGCCCCAAATACTGTTGACTTTAGTCATGCCCCACCCCCTGCCACCCGTCTCTTGCCACGCTTGATTTGTTTATGTTTGCATTGAATCTTCAGCGCTTTTCAGTTTTTCAGTGTGTCAAGTTTTCTGTTGGGGTTTTTTTTTCGTTGCCTGTTAACCCACTTGATGTGTACTGCTCGACATTGAAGCACAGAATGAAGCAAAAAATAACAACAACAATAAAAACAAACATAAACCCTGTCTATTTGTTGCAGAAGATTAAGTATACGTCAAGTTGGACGCCGTGCAGGGCTTTTCAATTAGTTTGCTGCATCCTGCGTTCTTTAGCAACCCAGTAAAAAAATGAAAATAGAATCGGAAACGGAAACGGAAACGGAAACAGTCGCAAAAAGTTGCGTATGACACCTGTCAGCTATTATTTTGGCCAGTTAACAGTTGACAGCTAACAGTTGACAGTTGGAAGTTGGCATTGTGGCTAACTGTGCTGTCATTAAGTCAACAGTTTGGCATTAAGCGTTAGCGGTTTTATATTGTTTTTCATTTGCACAGCTCAAAACTTAAAATCAACTCATTTAATTTTCAGACAATAGCTATAAAAATACAAAACTAATTGTTAATTTAGTTTAATTGCATTTGAAAGTTTCGATTTTATTTTGAAAGGATTTCTGTTTTAGATTTATTTGCAATTTTACACGAACATTACAGGTGCTTATTACTGAATACCCTGTAAATATTGACAACGTTGGCCAGGCTATAAAAAAAACCTCGAATTTACAAAGCTTTGATTAAGTTAGCCAGCTTAATATCCAAAATATATAAAGCATTTAAAAAGGTTTAAAAAAATTTCGAGCCATTAAAAAAGAATACCTCACAAATCGTGTCAAATAATTTGAATTCCATGCCCAAAGCTTTGCTTGATTTTAAATAGACAACAAAGCCATCAAAGCAATCCTTTTGGGACCATTTGCGCTGAATCAAAATCAAAACTTTTGAAATCTCTTCAACTGTGCCCATCTGCCACTCTGCCACTCTGCTGCTCTCTACACATATGCAATTGAAGTCAATTTGTGTGGCAGATGCGTTGAGTGAATTGAGTTGAGTTGAGTTGAGGCATGTCAATCAAATGGATATTCTGTCTGATTGTCGTCTGATTCATACATATAGACTAAATGTCTGATATTGCAATTTGGGTTTAGTTTTTTGTTGTTGTATTTTTGTTGTTGTTTCTAGCGATTGTCACTCTGGTTTCTGGTTGTCGTTGGTACTCGTCGTCCTGTGGGTCCTTGGAGAGGCTGACAATGCTTGCTGCACTTTATGCTAATGCGGCTATTAATGTGCCCCTCTCTCTATTTCCCCTTCGCTCGCTCTCGCTCTTCCATTCTCCATCGCTCACTCTCCCTCTCGTTTCGTATATCTAGTGTGCAATTAGCTCAATTTGTGCCACAGCCGCGTCCCTTGACGGCGACCGCCTCCCCTGCCCCGTGCTGCTCCTCCTCCTCCTCGGCTGATACTGCCCCTCATTTGCATGTGATCAAAGTTAATCCATTTGAATATTACAAGTGCATATCGCAACGAGTGATAGTTCTAGATACCCTGTGAATATTGAAAGTGATGGTTAAACTATAAAAATATATATAATAACAAATAATCGATATCCTCCGAAACTGCTCCTTTAGAATGCCATTCACAAAGAAAGGTATATGTGAACTGTATGAACTCTGGATCTATAAGCATTATATTCACTTAATTAACATTTTTATTTAATAAAATTAAATATATTTGATTTGCTTAAGTTCAATATTTTTGCACCAATTTGAAAACATATTAGACTTAATTAAATTATATTATTGCTTTACACTGTTGTGCTTATAATTAGATTGGAGAAAAATTCTTCAAAATAATTGTTTTTATTTATTTATTTATTTACGAAATTTTCAGAAATTTCTATAAGATGTAGTTCAAGAAAAATGTACCAAAGAATCCTCGAAGATTACATATATTTTAAGAGTATCATCAAATAAGGGGTATCAGCCAGTCTGTCAATCTCATTTCAAGCGTTGCCATCAGCCTTTTTGTTCTGTGCTTGCATTTGAATATGCATTTTTGTTATTGTGCGTATCTTTTTGTACATTTTTGCCTGCTGTTATACTATTTATAAAATGCTCATATTTATTTAGAATGCATTTGAATATTTTGCGCATATTTTGCCAAGCTAATGGCCGTGCCGCATAACTTTAATGCTCCGGCTTTTAGTATATATTTAGTATAATATTTATATATATATACATAAATATATATATATATATATTTAGCATAGTTTTATTCGCAATTTAAATTGCCATGGGAACCGTCTGATTAGCATCGATTTAATGTTTAATTTGGGCTCCTCTGTGGCAACGTTACCGCCATTAGTTGCACATAAAATATTTCCCAAATAAATATCAAATATTTTTCTATATTTTTACAAACTGTTTTTTTTTTTTTTTGCCTTATTTTATTGTAATTTTTTTTGTGTAATTTATTTTGGGCTTGGCAATTGTTTGGGATTGTGTTAATGGTAATGCCAAAAATGGTAAATAATTTATATATCACTGCTAATTGCTGCCAACTTCGTGTTTACTGTTACTGCCGCGGCAGTCCTTTCAAATTTTTGGCAACAACATTTTTGGATTTTAATTGTAAACCATTTTCCGACACTCGCACACTACCCAATTATTTAACAAAATATGTAAATAAAGCGAGTAAGAAACGCACCAGTCGGGAGTAGATGCATACTCATTGAATGTGTATCTCAACTGATTAACTATCAGTATTATGTGAAGGTATATGATATGAGGGAATCGATAAAACTACCTAACTCTTCTAGTCTTGAAGAAGGGGCAGACAAACAGCCAAACAAGCTGACAAAAAAATAAATACATCAATATTGCAAATAGTATGATATTATAAGATATTATAAAACTCCTGAAGTATTTAGGATTGAAGAGATATATGTATATTACGGCTTTATGTAATTAAAAAACGTTCAGTATTTAAGGGCCACTATCTGTCGTTTTAAAATCATTAGTAATACAATTATAAAGTCATTTTCAATGCATATATAAATCAGTAATGCAATCTAAAAAGTTAAATATTGTTGCAAATCACACAATTATTGAAAGATCCTCGATCAAATATGTTGTCAAGTCCGTGGCCAACCGGTTAATATTTATTGATTTTGGCTTGAATTACAGAAAACACTTCACTGTTGGGCTCTAAATTCAGCTACATCTTTACAGAGGATTTATAATAAAATACTTTGAAGTATATTCTTATAATAAATATGTTAGTGCAAAATGTTAAATAAATGAAATTATTCGTGAACAGTAATAATCAATAGTAATTTATTTGTAGTCGATTACTGATTAAAGCGATTAAATGACGATTGTGAAAATGTTTTACATTATAACTTATCCTTAGAGTAAGCCAGATATAATATACCGAAAACAATGTACGTGTTGCTCATGCTGGCAAACCCCGAATGACTTTCATTACTTTTCTGATCAATAAGAATTTTACTAAGCTTATTACATTACTCGTTATATTTGCATTAATAATTGCAATATTAATGTTTTCTGACACGACAAATGGATTTTTTTGTCATTAGAATTATTCGGTTGTTGAATCTATGAACAAGACGTATGCCATTCACATAACATAAAAATTGGCAAAATGTCGTGGAATAATAGATTTTCCTAATAGATATATCAACTTATCCTTATTAGATAAGTTTGTTTCAATGGATTAGAAGCACAATAATACTCCGAATTAGAAACCTCAGTCCAGATATTTTGGTAAAGAAAAAAATTGCATAAGTTTTGTCAAAAACTATAAAATCAAATCGTTTGCATTCGAAGTGGCTTCATTTTAGTGATATCCTTGATATAATTACACAATTTGCTCGTTTGAAAAACTTAAAGCATATGCAAAATGATAAAAAAAGAAAAATGAAATTATGTTCCGATGAATAATGTATTAATTAACATATCTTTACAAGGATACACTTCAAATTATTTTATATTAAATCCTCTGTAAAGATGAAGTAGATATTAACATAAAGAGCTGGCCTTTGGTTAAATATGAAGTTTGCGTTCAATCGATACTCCCCGGTTGGCATTATATTTGGTAAAATGTTTAATTGTGGATATACTCCATCAACGATTTGAGTACCCTATAAAAAGTGGTATTTGGTGTTAATGGAGTTATCAGAGTGGTCTAGCCGAGAATGCTCGACTAGGAGATTCCATGTACTGAATTGGGTACTTTTTGAGAGTATTTTTTTGAAGTAATACTTGCCACGTAGGGACATGTGTGGTTGATGTTGGTAAAATCTTTAAACAATTTGTACACAATTATTACGAATGGATTGTATGGCTTCCTTAAGAAACGGCATGCATCGACTGACGCTTTAAAGAGCCAAGGCTTGTAGCCATTGGCTTTCTTAAACACTTGTAATTCGAGAGTAACTTCGTTGACCGTAAATAGAAAAGTTCCATTAAAATTAAACGTCGTTTTATTCCGATTTATTGCCCTCAGTCGGCACTCGTTTATGGCAACCAGAGATTTGTTGTAGCTGTGACACACCACATTCGTCATTTTGAATTCGATCGCCTCCTGTAGACACGTAACCAAATTAGTCTATTTGTTTAAAATTCGGTCAAAAATCGGTCGGTTTCTACATTTTCATTGTAACTTAGATTTAGAGTAGTCCAGATTAATAATATTCCGAAAACAATCGACGTGGTGCTCATGGCGACAATACTCGAATGACTTCAATATTTGTATTTATCACTTATTTATTACTTATTGATGTTTAGATTTATAATTACTTTTTAATTGTAAGCACAGAAAAGCAATATTAATCCCACTAATCATTTTTCAGAATTATATCATAATTCAAATGCAAGTTATATAAGCTAAGAGTAACAATTGCAAATTATACATTTTTATACCCTAGTTTTTGCCTAAATAAATATAAATCATTTAATTCTTTGTATCTGGAAAATAATATATGAGCAATAAATCGCCAATACTGGTGCTGTTCAAAATTACATCATTTGGAAACGATTATTCAAAGCATTTGAACGACTTATAAGATCAATTGTCTCCTTATATGGAAAATATCATCAAACATTCATTATTTTGATGGGTATATTGTATGACAAGTGGTTGAGTGACTATAAGATATCATCTAATTACTATTTGAAAGTGATTTTATAATAATAATCATATAGTGATTGTAACTGTATCAAGAAGGTTAAATTATATTTGTAATTTTCTATTTTGACTATTATTTGACAACATTAAATATATATAAATAAATAAAATTAACTTTTCATTTAGTATCCTCAGCTGGAATAGTTTCTGAGTTCTATTATTCCACAAAGAGTAGAAGGGTTGGTGCATTTTGCAGTTAGATATTCGCAGAAATCTTGTACATATTTCATATCTTTTTATTATTAAATTTAATTTTTAGTTTAAGTTAATTTATTTTTTACTTTTTGTATTTTATTAATATTTATTATTATTATTTTTGATATATAGATGCATATTGGTTATTCGTATACCGATACCCTTAGAGGTAAGGACTTCACGCATATACCGGTATGTGGCCGCGTCAGACAAAGTGTAAAAATTTGCGTACTACGTGCACTAGGAGGCAAGTAAATCGATAAAGCCACAGAAATCCGATACAGATTTTAAATGGATATATATGCTCCAGTTTTTGAGTTACAGCCGTCAAATTTGGTAGGTGAATTTCTAATAGCTGCGTTTAAGAACCGATATTTAAAGGCAAACTTGGAGGACAATCCTCCGGTTGGTATAAGTTATTGGTATCAGAAAAATAGCAGTCCTCCAACACGCAGGCCCCTTGTTAAACCGGAACTCTATTCAGCGACAAAATACAAAAAATATCATTTATGTAGCCTTTACACAATTTGAATGTTTGAAAGTAGAATAGTTCCAATAAAATTATTATAGCGCGCAGGCGGGCAATCGACCATCTCATGTAAACAGTAATCGAAATTAACTTAAAATTAGGCAAACTCTCTTACATGAGCTCACATTTACATTATAACTTATCCTTAGAGTAACCCACATAAATAATATTCCGAAAACAATGTTCCGATGAATAATGTATTAATTAACATATCTATTACTAGGATATATTTCAAATTATTTTATATTAAATCCTCTGTAAAGATGAAGTTGACATTAACATGAACATCTAGCCTTCTGTTAAACATAAAATTTAAGCGCAATCGATACTCCCCGGTTGGCATTATATTTGGTAAAATGTCTGATCGTAGATAAAATCCATTAATGATGTGATTACCCTATAAGAATTGGTATTTGATGTATATGGAGTTATAACACTGATTGAATTCATCATTTCGATGAGTACAGAGTAGTATTTTTTGGAGTAATACTTGCCACGTAGGGACATGTGTGGTTGATGTTGCTAAATTCTTTAAACAATTTATACACAAGTATTGCAATTGGATTGTATGGCTTCCTAAAGAATCGGCAGGAATCGATTGACGATTTATAGAGCCAAGGCTTGTAGCCATTGGCTTTCTTAAAGAGTTGAAATTCGAGAGTAACTTCGTTGACCGTAGATAGAAAAAATAAAATAAAATAAAATTAAACGTCGTTTTATTCCGATTTATTGCCCTCAGTCGGCACTCGTGTATGGCAACCAGAGATTTGTTGTAGCTCTGACAATCCACATTCGTCATTTTGAATTCGATCGCCTCCTGTAAACACGTAACCAAATTGGTCAATTTGATTAAAATTCAGTCGAAAATCGGTCGGTTCTTACATTTTCATTGTAACTTAGACTTAGAGTAATCCAGATTAATAATATTCGGAAAATAATCGACGAGGTGATCATGGCGACAATACTCGAATGACTTTCAGTAAATGTCAGACTTAAAATGTTAATTTAAAGTTTATATTATACTGCATTATTTATATTAGAAGTAATTACTTTATAATTGTATAACGCAAAAAAAAACAACTCAGTTAATGTTATTTGATTTGAACACTTCAACGAAATTTTAATTACATATAATTCCAATACTCTGCTATGATGTTTGAATTAAGAAAGCAAGAATAATGTTTAAATATTGTGTGTGTATCTTTATTAATTTGAGTTATTGGGTTGTGGAAAAAAATCTACGAGCAAGATTTGACATCATCCATATATCATAGACATATACAAAATAGACTTGTTGTGGAACAATACATTTTCTACCATAACAAAGTTACTTTAAAAAATACTTTCTTCTGTCGAAATAGGAAATGAAAATCAAATTATGTTCCGATGAATAATGTATTAATTAACAAATCTATTACAAGGATATACTTCAAATTATTTTATATTAAATCCTCTGTAAAGATGAAGTAGACATTAACATAAAGTGCTGGACTTTTGTTAAATATTAAGTTTAAGTTCAATCGATACTCCCCGGTTGGCCACATATTATGTAAAAGGTTTGATCGTAGATAAAATCCATTAATGATGTGATTACCCTATAAAAAACGGTATTTGGTGTTAATGGAGTTATCAGACTGATCTAGCCGAGAGTGCTCGAATAGGAAATACCATGTACTGAATTGAATTCATCATTTCGATGAGTACAGAGTATTTTTTGAAGTAATACTTGCCACGTAGGGACATGTGTGGTTGATGTTGGTAAAATCTTTAAACAATTTATACACAAGTATTGCAATTGGATTGTATGGCTTCCTAAAGAATCGGCAGGAATCGATTGACGATTTATAGAGCCAAGGCTTGTAGCCATTGGCTTTCTTAAAGAGTTGAAATTCGAGAGTAACTTCGTTGACCGTAGATAGAAAAAATAAAATAAAATAAAATTAAACGTCGTTTTATTCCGATTTATTGCCCTCAGTCGGCACTCGTGTATGGCAACCAGAGATTTGTTGTAGCTCTGACAATCCACATTCGTCATTTTGAATTCGATCGCCTCCTGTAAACACGTAATCAAATTGGTTAATTTGTTTAAAATTCGGTCAAAAATCGGTCGGTTTCTACATTTTCATTGTAACTTAGATTTAGAGTAGTCCAGATTAATAATATTCCGAAAACAATCGACGTGGTGATCATGGCGACAATACTCGAATGACTTCAATATTTTTATTTATCACTTATTTATTACTTATTGATGTTTAGATTTAAAATTACTTTTTAATTGTAACCACAGAAAAGCAATATTAATCCCACTAATCATTTTTCAGAATTATATCATAATTCAAATACAAGTTATATAAGCTAAGAGTAACAATTGCAAATTATACATTTTTATACCCTAGTTTTTGCCTAAATAAATATAAATCATTTAATTCTTTGGATCTGGAATATAATATATGAGCAATAAATCGCCAATACTGGTGCTGTTCAAAACTACATTATTTGGAAAAGATTATTCAAAGCATTTGAACGACTTGTAAGATCAATTGTCTCCGTATATGGAAAATATCATCAAACATTCATTATTTTGATGGGTATATTGTATGACAAGTGGTTGAGTGACTATATGATATCATCTAATTACTATTTGAAAGTGATTTTAATTGTGATTATTGCTCAATAATCATATAATGATTGTAACTGTACCAAGAAGGTTAATTTATATTTGTAATTTTCTATGTTGACTATTATTTGACAACATTAAATATATATAAATAAATAAAATTAACTTTTCATTTAGTATCCTCAGCTGGAATAGTTTCTGAGTTCTATTATTCCACAAAGAGTAGAAGGGTTGGTGCATTTTGCAGTTAGATATTCCCAGAAATATTATACATATTTCATATCTTTTTATTATTAAATTTAATTTTTAGTTTAAGTTAATTTATTTTTTACTTTTTGTATTTTATTAATATTTATTATTATTATTTTTGATATATAGATGCATATTGGTTATTCGAATACCGATACCCTTAGAGATAAGGACTTCACGCATATACCGGTATGTGGCCGCGTCAGACAAAGTGTAAAAATTTGCGTCCTACGTGCACTAGGAGGCAAGTAAATCGATAAAGCCACAGAAATCCGATACAGATTTTAAATGGATATATATGCTCCAGTTTTTGAGTTACCGCCGTCAAATTTGGTAGGTGAATTTCTAATAGCTGCCTTTAAGAACCGATATTTAAAGGCAAACTTGGAGGACAATCCTCCGGTTGGTATAAGTTATTGGTATCAGAAAAATAGCAGTCCTGCAACACGCAGGCCCCCTTGTTAAACCGGAACTCTATTCAGCGACAAAATACAAAAAATATCATTTATGTAGCCTTTACACAATTTGAATGTTTGAAAGTAGAATAGTTCCAATAAAATTATTATAGCGCGCAGGCGGGCAATCGACCATCTCATGTAAACAGTAATCGAAATTAACTTAAAATTAGGCAAACTCTATTACATGAGCTCACATTTACATTATAACTTATCCTTAGAGTAACCCACATAAATAATATTCCGAAAACAATGTTCCGATGAATAATGTATTAATTAACATATCTATTACTAGGATATATTTCAAATTATTTTATATTAAATCCTCTGTAAAGATGAAGTTGACATTAACATGAACATCTAGCCTTCTGTTAAACATAAAATTTAAGCGCAATCGATACTCCCCGGTTGGCATTATATTTGGTAAAATGTCTGATCGTAGATAAAATCCATTAATGATGTGATTACCCTATAAGAATTGGTATTTGATGTATATGGAGTTATAACACTGATTGAATTCATCATTTCGATGAGTACAGAGTAGTATTTTTTGGAGTAATACTTGCCACGTAGGGACATGTGTGGTTGATGTTGCTAAATTCTTTAAACAATTTATACACAAGTATTGCAATTGGATTGTATGGCTTCCTAAAGAAACGGCAGGCATCGATTGACGATTTATAGAGCCAAGGTTTGTAGCCATTGGCTTTCTTAAAGACTTGTAGTTCGACAGTAACTTCGTTAGCCGAATATAGTAAAGATCCATTTAAATTAAATATCGTTTTATGCCGATTTATAGCCCTCAGTCGGCACTCGTGTATGGCAACCCGTGATTTGTTGTAGATGTGACAATCCACATTCGTCATTTTGAATTCGATCGCCTCCTGTAAACACGTAATCAAATTGGTTAATTTGATTAAAATTCAGTCAAAAATCGGTCGGTTCTTACATTTTCATTGTAACTTAGATTTAGACTAATCCAGATTAATAATATTCCGAAAACAATCGACGAGGTGATCATGGCGACAATACTCGAATGACTTCAATATTTTTATTATATTACTTATTGATGATTGGAGTTAAAATCACTTTTTAATTGTAACAACGCAAAAGCAAAATGGATCTTACTGATCTTTTTTAAATGGTAGATCTTTTCACTTGAACACTGCAAAACTTGAATGATATTTTAATTACCAAACACATTCACTTGAAAATTAAAACAGACAGTTACCCTTCTCTGATCACTATTTAAAAAAGTTTATTCAAACCATTTCGACAACTTGTAAGATCAATTGTTTGCCTATTTGGAAGATATCATTAAGCATTCATTATTTTTATAGAAAATGGAAATTATCTTAACATTAGGGCAAACCTCTTACCTGGACTTACATTTACATAATAACTTATTCTTAGAGTAACCCACATAAATAATATTCCGAAAACAATGTAAACAATTGTTCATGGTGACAAACCCCGAATGACTTTCAGTATTTGTCAGACTTAAAACGTTAATTTAGAATTTATATTATACTGCATTATTTATATTAGAAGTAATCACTTTATAATTGTAATAACGCAAAAACAAAACAAATCAGTAAATGTTATTTGATTTCAACACTTCTACAAACTTTTAATTATATAGAATTCCAATACTCTGCTATGATGTTTGAATTAAGAAAGCAATAATAATGTTTAAATATTGTGTGTGTGTATCTTTATTAATTTGAGTTATTGGGTTGTGGAAAATAATCTACGAGCAAGATTTGATATCATCCATATACCATAGACACATACAAAATAGACTTATTGTGGAATAATACATTTTCTACAATAACAAAGTTACTTTAAAAAATACTTCTTTATGTCGATATGGGAAAAGAAAATCAAATTATATTCCGATGAATAATGTATTAATTAACAAATCTATTACAAGGATATACTTCAAATTATTTTACATTAAATCCTCTGTAAAGATGAAGTTGATATTAACATAAAGTGCTGGACTTTTGTTAAATATGAAGTTTAAGTTCAATCGATACTCCCCGGTTGGCCACATATTATGTAAAAGGTTTGATCGTAGATAAAATCCATTAATGATTTGAGTACCCTATAAAAAGTGGTATTTGGTGTTAATGGAGTTATCAGACTGATCTAGTCGAGAGTGCTCGAATAGGAGATACTGAATTGAATTCATCATTTCGATGAGTACAGAGTATTTTTTGGAGTAATACTTGCCACGTAGGGACATGTGTGGTTGATGTTGCTAAAATCTTTAAACAATTTATACACAAGTATTGCAATTGGGATTGTATGGCTTCCTCAGAACGGCAGGTATCGATTGATGCTTTAAAGAGCCAAGGTTTAAAACCATTGGCTTTCTTAAAGACTTGTCCTTCGACACTAATTTCGTTGACCGTAAATAGAAAAGTTGCATTAAAATTAAATATCGTTTTATGCCGATTTATAGCCCTCAGTCGGCACTCGTTTATGACAACCAGAGATTTGTTGTAGCTGTGACAAACCGCATTCGTCATTTTGAATTCGATCGCCTCCTGTAGACACGTAACCAAATTAGTCTATTTGTTTAAAATTTTGTCACAAATCGACCAGTTCTTACATTTTCATTGTAAATTAGAATTACAGCAATCCAGATTATTAATATTCCGAAAATAATCGACGTGGTGCTCATGGCGACAATACTCGAATGAATTCAATATTTTTATTGTATTACTTATTGATGTTTAGATTTAAAATTACTTTTTAATTGTAACCACAGGAAAGCAACATGAATCCCACTAATCATTTTTCAGAATTACATCATAATTCAGATACAAATTATATAAATTAAGAGTAACAATTGCAAAATTATAAGTACAGTTTCTTTTTATACCCTAGTGTTTGCTTAAATATATATAAATCGTTTGAATTATTTGGATCTGGAATATAATCTATGAGCAATAAATATACGAGAGTGATGCTGATCAAAATTACTTTCTTTAGACGAGATTATTCAAAGCATTTGAACGACTTGTAAGATCAATTGTCTCCTTATATGGAAAATATCATCAAACATTCATTATTTTGATGGGTATATTGTATGACAAGTGGTTGAGTGACTATTAGATATCAGCTAATTACTATTTGAAAGTGCTTTTAATTGTGTTTATTGCTCAATAATCATAAAATATATATAATGGTTGGAACTGTACCAAGAAGGTTAATTTATATTTGTATTTTTTTTATGTTGACTGTTATTTGACAATATTATATATATATAAGTAAAATTGGCTTTTTATTTAGTATCCTCAACTGGAATAGTTGCTGAGTTCAATTAGCCCACAAAGAGAAGAAGGGTTGGTGCAGTTTGCAGTTAGATATTCGCAGAAATCTTGTACATATTTCATATCTTTTTTAATTTATATTTAAATTTAGAGATAAGGACTTGACGCATATACTGGTCTGTAGCCAAAAGTAAAGATATAGTCACCAAACTTGGAAGGCAGCTGGCTTGTAGCCAATTTTGGACCACGCTCAGTCCCGAAGCCAATAACTATAAAAGCCTATATCTCCCGTGATTTAAGAGCTACAGTTAACAAACTTGGAACGAAGATTACTACGTACCTTTCAAAAATTTTGTTTCAGCCACGCCCACTCTTTCAATCTCTTTCAAAGGTCGATATTTGTTGGCTATACCCACTTTGTTCGGTGACACTTGTTATCAGGTGGTATAACTTATTCGTATCAGAGTATTTAGAAATGGCCTTCAATTAATATTGTTTTGTTTTGTTATTTTACTCAAGCGGCAGCAATTCTTGGATTGTTGAATATAATCATCGAATACAATTGTAATTGCTGACTCAATAAATCTGCAATTTGTAATAAATCAAAGATGTGTAATGTATTCACATATCAAACATAATGTATATCAAAAAAATACATCAAAGTATCTCATAATAGATCTTCAGTAAATGTAAAGTAGAACTTTAGAGCAAATGCTGGGTTCGTGTTAAATCGCAATAATAGGTCCAATAGATAATCCCCGGTTGGCAACGGATTGGGCAAAATCCTTGATTGAAGATGAAGTCCATTAAAGATTACGAAAATTGGCATTTGGTGTAATTAGAGCTGAATACGTTGTTTGGAGTAATTTTTGCCACATAGGGACATGTGTTGTTGATGTTGGTAAACTCCTTAGCCAACTTCTAAATAACTATTGCAACTGGATGGTATGGCTTCCTCACGAAGCGGCAGGGATCGATTGACGTTTTATAGAGCCAAGGCTTGTAGCCATTGGCTTTTTTCAACAATTGCGTTTCGATAATAACTTCGATAACAGAATGTAGAAAAGTTCCATTAAAATTAAACGTAGTTTTATGCCGATTTATTGCCCTCAATCGGCACTCTTTTATGACAACCAGAGATTTGTTGTAGCTGTGACAATCCGCATTCTTCATTTTGAATTCGATTGCCTCCTGTAAGCAGGCACTTGTTTAAAATTCGGTAAAAAAAAATCGATCGGCTCTTACATTTACAATATAACTGATCCTTAGAGTAACCCACATAAGTAATATTCCGAAAACAATGTACGTGTTGTTCATGGTGACAAACCCCGAATGACTTTCAGTATTTGTCAGACTTAAAACGTTAATTTAGAATTTATATTATACTGCATCATTTATTTTAGAAGTAATTACTTTATAATTGTAATAACGCAAAAACAAAACAAATCAGTAAATGTTATTTGATTTCAACACTTCTACGAACTTTTAATTATATAGAATTCCAATACTCTGCTATGATGTTTGAATTAAGAAAGCAAGAATAATGTTTAAATATTGTGTGTGTATCTTTATTAATTTGAGTTATTGGGTTGTGGAAAATAATTTACGAGCAAGATTTGATATCATCCATATATCATAGGCACATACAAAATAGACTTGTTGTGGAATAATACATTTTCTACAATAACAAAGTTACTTTAAAAAATACTTCTTTATGTCGATATAGGAAAAGAAAATCAAATTATGTTCCGATGAATAATGTATTAATTAACAAATCTATTACAAGGATATACTTCAAATTATTTTATATTAAATCCTCTGTAAAGATGAAGTAGACATTAACATAAAGTGCTGGACTTTTGTTAAATATGAAGTTTAAGTTCAATCGATACTCCCCGGTTGGCATTATATTTGGTAAAATGTCTGATCGTAGATAGAATCCATAAATGATTTGAGTACCCTATAAAAAACGGTATTTAGTGTTAATGGAGTTATCAGACTGATCTAGTCGAGAGTGCTCGAATAGGAAATACCATGTACTGAATTGAATTCATGATTTCGATGAGTACAGAGTATTTTTTGGAGTAATACTTGCCACGTAGGGACATGTGTGGTTGATGGTGGTAAAATCTTTAAACAATTTATACACAATTATTGCAATTGGATTGTATGGCTTCCTCAAGAAACGGCAGGCATCGATTGATGTTTTAAAGAGCCAAGGCTTGTAACCATTTTCTTTCTTAAAGACTTGTCCTTCGACAGTAACTTCGTTGACCGTAAAAAGAAAAGTTCCATTAAAATTAAACGTCGTTTTATGTCGATTTATAGCCCTCAGTCGGCATTTGTGTATGACAACTAGAGATATGTTGTAGCTGTGACAAACCGCATTCGTCATTTTGAATTCGATCGCCTCCTGTAAACACGTAATCAAATTAGTCCATTTGTTTAAAATTTTGTCACAAATCGATCAGATCTTACATTTTCATTGTAACTTAGAATTACAGCAATCCAGATTAATAATATTCCGAAAATAACCGACGTGGTGCTCATGGCGACAATACTCGAATGAGTTTCAGTATTTATCAGACTTAAAACGGTAATTTAGAATTTATATTATACTGCATCATTTATTTTAGAAGTAATTACTTTATAATTGTAATAACGCAAAAACAAAACAAATCAGTTAATGTTATTTAATTTGAACACTTCTACGAACTTTTAATTACATAGAATTTCAATACTCTGCTATGATGTTTGAATTAAGAAAGCAATAATAATGTTTAAATATTGTGTGTGTGTATCTTTATTAATTTGAGTTATTGGGTTGTGGAAAATAATTTACGAGCAAGATTTGATATCATCCATATATCATAGGCACATACAAAATAGACTTGTTGTGGAATAATACATTTTCTACAATAACAAAGTTACTTTAAAAAATACTTCTTTATGTCGATATGGGAAAAGAAAATCAAATTATATTCCGATGAATAATGTATTAATTAACAAATCTATTACAAGGATATACTTCAAATTATTTTATATTAAATCCTCTGTAAAGATGAAGTAGACATTAACATAAAGAGCTGGCCTTTTGTTAAATATGAAGTTTAAATTCAATCGATACTCCCCGGTTGGCCACATATTTTGTAAAACGTTTGATCGTAGATAGAATCCATCAATGATTTGAGTACCCTATAAAAACGGTATTTAGTGTTAATGGAGTTATCAGACTGATCTAGTCGAGAGTGCTCGAACAGGAAATACCATGTACTGAATTAAATTCATCATTTCGATGAGTACAGAGTATTTTTTGTTGTAATACTTGCCACGTAGGGACATGTGTGGTTGATGGTGGTAAATTCTTTATACAATTTATACACAAGTATTGCAATTGGATTGTATGGCTTCCTCAAGAAACGGCAGGCGTCGATTGACAGGTTATAGAGCCAAGGCTTGTAGCCGCTTTCTCTCTTAAAGAATTGTTCTTCGACAGTTATTTTGTTGACCGGAAATAGTAAAGTTCCATTAAAATTAAACGTCGTCTTATGCCGATTTATAGCCCTCAGTCGGCACTCGTTTATGACAACCAGAGATTTGTTGTAGCTGTGACAATCCACATTCTTCATTTTGAATTCGATCGCCTCCTGTAAACACGTACTTCTTTAAAATTCGGTAAAACATCGGTATTTTCTTACATTTTCATTATAACTTATCCTTAGAGTAACCCACATAAATAATATTCCGAAAACAATCGACGTGGTGCCCATGGCGACAATACTCGAATGACTTCAATATTTGTATTATATTACTTATTGATGTTTAGATTCTAAATGACTTTTAAATTGTAATCACAGAATCGCAATATGAATCTGACTAATCTTTTTTCACAATTAAATCATAATTCAAATAGAAATTATATAAATTAAGAGTAACATTTGCAAAAGATTTATTGCAAATTTTTTGTTTAAATAAATATAAATCGTTTGAATTATTTGGATCTGGAATATAATCTATGACCAATAAATCTACGAGAGTGATGCTGATCAAAAAAAAATTATTCAATGCATTTGAACGACTTGTAAGGTTAATGGTCTCCCTATATGGAAAATATCATCAAACATTCATTATTTTGATGGGTATATTGTATGACAAGTGGTTGAGTGACTATATGATATCGTCTAATTACTATTTGAAAGTGCTTTTAATTGTGATTATTGCGCAATAATCATTAAGTATATATGGTGGTTGATGATAGCAGGAAGGTTAAATATAAGGTTAAATAAATAAAATGAACTCTTCATTTAGTATCCTCATCTGTAATAGTTGCTCTGTTAGCCCACAAAGAGTGGAAGGGTTGGTTTATTTTGAAATTTTCCGTGAAATCTTATACATATTTTATGACTTTTTAATTTAAATTGATATATTAAATTTATTTTGAATTTAATTTATTTTTTAGTTATTATATTTTACTTATATATATTATATTTCTATATTTAGAGGCATATTGGCTACACAAATTGTGTTGGCCCATTAAATAAACGGGAACAATAAAATGCAAAACTAACTGAAATCTGCTGTATTTTGGTTGTAGGGAGGGGAGGGGTTGTTGCTTTGGATAGCCACTAGAAACCAGCACAAAGCCCCATCGTTAAACCGGAACTCAATATAGCGACAAAGTACCTAAAATGCAGTTTGCAAATCGCCAATCTGATGCAAAAATACACACAAACAGATAGTTACCCTTATAGATACACGCAGAATAATATTGTGGCTTAAAATTAAAGTTGCAGTTGTGGAAATCAGGCAAATGGCTGACGTTTTTTTTATTATCATAATTTAATTACTTACTAATGCATTGAATTGAGGATGGTATATTCAAATTATATAAGCTAGATCGAATAATAATACGGGTAACTTTATTGGGGTGGTCAGAGGATATTCTTGTCAATCTGCTAGTAAGCCTTGATATTTCTTCTTCGATAATTCCACTTGAGGTATTTTCTTCGATAATTCCTCTTGATGTATTTTCAAATACTTTTTATTTTTATATTGGCTGACATTCTTGCCGCTCTGAGCTTTAAATAATATTTTTCAGCAAATCAACTTGATTTTCCCATTTTGTCAGGTGTGTTAAAATTGATTACAAGTTTGTAAAAAAAAGAATTAGAATGTCATTGATCCTGTTATTATGTGTTTATTTTGATTAAAATAAAAGATGTAAACGAAATTTGAAGCCAGAATGCACACTGAAATTGCATAATTGATTTCGCTAAGTGTGGCAATGTGTCGCATAGTTTTTGGGGATGCATCGAATATTTTTGCAAATTTTTGGCATATGAAAATTGTGCGCGGTTAAAGGGCAACACATGTGTAATGTGTGTGTGGTTGTGGGTGTGTGCCTTTGTGGGGTAGCTTAGATTATTTTGTTGGCCAAATTTAATAATAATTTTAGGTAGTTTGCACAAAGTGTGGGCCAACTATGAAATTGGTTTGGTAATTTAATCGTTTTTTTGTCAAGCCCCAAAAAGAAATTAAAGAGCTACCCAAAAATAGAAAGCAAAAGAGGAAAATAAAAAGAACAGACACACTTGAATTAATCAGGCGTCAAATTGGCAACAGCTTGAAGGAGCTAATTAAATATTTGCATGCCAATTGCAGTCACACACATACACACACACAAATAAACACATACACACACACACACACACACACACACACACACACACACAGAGTTGGAGTTACAGTTGGTTAAGTAGCTGTTCAACTCAAGATGCGCTAATAATAATAATGAAAAGTCAGCGCTGAACATAAACTGCAGCAGCAAGAAAGGGAGAGAGAGAGAGAGAGAGAGAGAGATAGAGAGAGATAAAAAGGCAGCACAAAATTCGGGGCGCAAATAATGATGAGAAAAGAGCCCGCAGGAAGACGCAAAGAGCAGAGGCAAAGTAGAAGAAGAAGCAGGCAGTAGTCATAAAATGTGCCCAGTTCCACTTTATGGTCAGCGGCAGAGGATGGGCAGCGACACAGGCATCTGCTTAAGCGCTAAAACACGATAAATCTAATAATGCTCGCCGACTCTCTGTGTATGTGCGAGAGAGGGAGAGGGAGAGCACGCTCCTGTCGTCAACTGCTGCTGCTGCTGTCTGCTGGTGTCTGCTGAGCGCCGCATTCGCAAACGCGTCGTCAGCTGGCGCAACTGAACTGACCTGCCTCACGTTGCACTGAAGAGAGCACGCTCTTAAGTCCTGCACGCTCTCTTTCGCTCTCTCTTGCACAGCCGAGGAACTTCGGCTCAGCTCAGCCGAGCGGATGCATTGTAAAATGCCGGCTAAATTGAAGCTTTCCGTTAACTTCCGCTGCCGATGCCGCTGCCGCTGCCGTTGCCGTTGCTGGCGCCGTTTCGACAGCGGCTCTCTCTCCCTCTCCCTTTCCCTCTCTCTCATGCAGTCAAGTGCATATTTTGTTGCTGCTGCATTTTGTTTTATATTTTATATATGAATATTTTTGGTCACAGTCGAAAAAAAGTCCAAACTACAGAATTCGGGGGAATTCCTTCGTTCGAAATTGTTTTAAGTAATAAAAAAATAAAGTAAAAGCAGCGCAGTCGACGTCGCAGTCCCTGACTTGTTGATGAGCAACGACGCCGACGACGACGTCAAGTGCGCATCTAACGGAATTCGTTTACAACAACAGCCCACAATGCAAATTGAGAGAGAGTTTCTCACGGCTCTCACGGTCTCTTGAGTTCGCTCGCTCTCTCTCTCTCTCTCTCTCTCTCTATCGCTGCGTGTAACTCCAATGCAGGCGTCGCGACGTCGGCGCCGCCTCGTGCTAAAGTTTACTATGCCAATGCACTCAACGAAACGCCTCGTCGACGTCGTCATCGTCATCGTCGTCGTCGTCTGGCGCCCTGTACTAACTGCAGTAGCAGCAAGAAGCAGTAGCAATAAGCAGCAGTAGCAGTCAGCAGCAGCAACAGCAGCAGCGCGCCGACGCAGCATTGTGTGTGCTCTCTGTTTCTTTCTCTCTCTCCCTCGCTCTCATTGATTGGCGTTCCACCTTCACCTTGCCGAAGCGTCGCCGCTGCTTTTGTCTGGTGCGCTTTTGGCGTTTGTTCATTTGCCGTTAAACTGCACACAGCAGTTCTCGTTGGGCAAGTCCCCGTCAAAGTAATAGTTTGGCATTCAGTTGAAACGCAACATTCGCCAGCAGCGGTTGTTCAGCTCAAACGAAGCAGCAGCAGCAGTAACAGCAGTATCAGTAGCAGCAGCAGCAGCAGCAGCAGAAGCAGCGCAAGCCACACAAATTTATAGTTGCTGGTTTGCAGTCGAGTTTGGTCGCTCAGCCGCAACGGTCGAACAGTTTGACAATAGAAGCAGAGACAGAAGCAGGAGAAGAAGAATTGTTTGCATGACTTTGCAACTTTTATTGCGAAACGTTGCGCATACGCACTCTGTGTCTAACGGTACTACGCACACACACACGCACGCACAACAAACACACTTACAGTTAGCCAGAGACATTTATTCAAGTCAAGTGTTGCCAAAGCAGAATAAAAAGCAAATACAAATCTAATCAAGTTGCATATTCAAAGTGATCAGCAAAATTTCGTGCATTGAATATCGCTATATATAAATTGAAAAAAAATATATATAAATATATATTATATAGACTACTGATATGTAAAAACAACAAAAACAACAAGCCATGTGTAATCCAAAGCTCTGTTATCAATTCCCCGTTTTCGCCATCTAAACAAAAATTAATAATACTATGAGAAAAAGAAGAAGAAGAAAACTGCAATCGTTGGAAATTCCTAAAATGTTAAAACACATTTAATGACAGGTGAGTGTCTTGAATATGATATTGTATTGAATCCGATACGATTACGATTGTGTTTATGAAATGACCCCGTTTCTCTGATCTCTGACAAATATATAATTGAATAGGTTTGGTTTTATTTCAAAGCAAATATGATGAAAGAGTTTTAGAATCTGAGATTTTGTATACAAACAAGAACTGTTTAAATAGGTAAACAGATAATATTTCATTTTGGTGTATTTCTATACGTATTATATTAAAAACTGTATATATATACCATTCAACTAGCGGCCATTTTTGCTTAATCCAATATTTTGTGTTCACATTAAATGTTTAGGCATATTTCCTCATTCCTTTTCAAAATGACAGCAACAATTTCCCATTTCGCTTACATTCCGCTTAACAACACTATTTTTTCTGACAATTATCTCAGATTCTTTATTCTTGATCTGATTCTGGTGTATTCCTTAAAAGAATAGACTAGAGAACGAAGTCTAATTTGTCTACAAATTAGGTAGAAAAAATCTTAATTCTAAGTTCAGCAATCAACATCGATCAAGTTTGTGAAAGTTTGGTATTGAAATCTGAGAGTTGCTCATTCTGGCCGCTTTTCTATGCTGTTGATTGTTTTTCTGTTTTACTTGCATAAAGAATTGAAAAATATTTCAAATGCTTCGAAAAAATCACAGACTTTTCTTTAGCCGACTTTCTTTCCTCATTCTCTAGTTACTGTTGTCGATAATGCATAATATCCTTGAAACTGAATACATATTTAATGCTGATTGTTCTTCCTCTATTTAACACGCATAAAGTATTCTTGAATATTTCAAGTGCATCGAAAATAGCCAACGCTTTTCTTTTCTGATCATTCCATACATATCTGTCTAGTAACAAAATATCTTCTGCTTGTTATCGATAATATGCCGAATCTGAATATATAATTGTGACATCAATTTAGGTTGTTTTTTGGAGTCTATATCTCGAGTCGAACTAATCGAATAAGCTTTCCAATCTGCCTACTTATTTTTCGACTTTTCATGCAGATTTCTAAAAAGATAGTTGAAAATCTGTTTTATTTCTTTCTCTCAGCGAATAATCCGTTCAATTCAGAAATAGAAACCACTGTTTTTTGTTGTTTTTGTGCCTAATCATTGTGCTTAGTTGCATTTTCAGCAACTCGATTGTTTTTGTGGCCAACGATAAATGGTGTTAAATAGTTCGACTGGAACTTTTGTTGTTGTTGTTGTTGTTGTTGTTCATTCCGACTCGCTGAGTTTTCCCCCCTTTTCATTATCAACTCAGTTTCTCATTGTTGATTGCGATGATTTGCACCATTTGTGTTAAGTCGAAACTTAATTTTCAAGTTTTGCACACTTATTCTATATATTCTATCTTATCATCGTAAATATGTGAAGAAGCTGACGCAGAACGAGAGAGAGAAAGAGAGAGAGAGAGAGAGAGAGAGAGAGAGAGATAGATGAGAAGGGAGACGAGGGAGGGAGAAAGTGGGAGAGGTGTCTCTGTTATCAGCGACTATTGCATTTCCTAATGACAATCTTATTTGGCGCGCATTTTCGCTGCCGTTTCTCGACCAACCACCCTCTCCTAACTCCCCAACACCCCCTTCCTACACCACTGAGTTCGTCTCAGCCGCTGGCGACCCTTTTCTCGCTGATAAGCAAATTAGCTTGCCAACTGGCCTAATAATTGAGTGGGCGGGGAAGATATATGGTGGTTTACCTGATACTGAGCGCTTGATACAGTAGACACTCATTAAAATAAACACGTGTGTCAGAAACGTGAAATTTAATTCGTTTTAAATTCTATCTGAGAAGCGAAAGATCATTTGTTGTTATATTTTCAAGTTAATAAAAGACTTTATATTATCAAATATTAGAAATAGAATATAGAAAAAATCTGGTCGAACTTTAATTTGTATTATATTATAAAAATTAAAAAATAAACGGAAATGTTCTTATTAGTATTTGAAATTGCGAGAAAGCTTTAAGTACCAATTTCAAATGGCTTTCAATAATTCGATAAGCCCAAGTTATCGAAAACTTAAGAAAGAATATAGAAAATGGTCAAAAAACGAATGATGGAATTTTAGATTAATGTGGATGAATAATGATTTTGTTGTATTAAAAAATTATCGTTCCACATAGTTTGCAAAAAAATGTTGATATACCACTGTTTATTGATGTGTTTGTCTGTGTGTGTGTGTATTTGTATGTGTGTGTGAGTGTGTGTGTGTGTAATACACACTGTGTTTATTTTTAGGGGGGGCGTTAACCAGTCGAGAAAACTTCTAAGCGTTTGAGCCGTCGCCGCCAACTGACTGACTGACTGACTGAGTGAATGAATGAATGATTGAATGACTGACAGACTGACTAAAGCTTTTTAGCCACAAGCGGTTCTCACATTTGTCATGGAACAGCAGTAAGCGAGGGGGTGTAGTGGGCGAGTGGTATGGGCATAGGGGGGGAGGCGACATCATAATAAAGAAAAGTGGCCGCAAAGAGTGCTTAAAAAATGGAAATAGATGAGTGTGCCAAGGCAAGGCAAAGGCAAAAGCAAAGAGCATGGGAAAATGGAAGGCGACCGGCAGCAGCCAGGTAAACTAGCCAAAAATGAAAGAAAAAAAATAGAAAAAAGAAATTAAATAGGAGCATGAGAGCACAACACGAAAAAATAGCGCAAAAAAAGAAAAAATGAAGCAAGAAGTAAAGAATTTCTACTTATAACGAGTTTTTATTACAAACGCGCGAAAGCAGCTCACAAACAAACCCAAAAATATAAGAAAAAAATAAAAAAAAATCAGCCCCCCGCCCTCCACAACCCGTTAGCCGAAAATGTATTAAAAAAGTAGTAAAAATAAGTAAAAAAAAAAAAGTGGGCTGCGAGTCTAACAAAATTCCAAAAGGAGTGCCTGGCCGAGTGGGAGGGAGACAGAGCAAGAGCAAGAGAGTGCACATAAAAAGTAACAGCATTTTTTGCCTAGCAGACAAATGCACGGGCAAGCAGACGGACAGGCAGACAGACAAGCGGACAGACAAGCGGACAGGCAGACGAACAAACGAACAGAGACACGAACGGACGGACGAAGACGAAGACTGCGAAAGCATGAAGTAACATTATTCAAAAGAAAGCCAAGTTAAGGCATGCCGAGCACACACACACATAGACAAAAGGAGAGAGAGAGAGCACACAAGAGAAAGAGCGAACGCCGCAGCATAAGTGCAGCAGCGACGCGTTGCAGGCACAATGGCGGATCGCAGTAAGCATTAAACATCAATGCTGCTGCAGCAGCGACGCCAGCAGTGGGCTGACTCCAACAACAACAACAACAGCCGACATTCTTTCATTCGTACAACGACCTCGACTTTGATTTGCAGCAAAGAATTTTTGCGCGAGAGAGCCCAAACACGATGTGCCACCGAAGAGCGAACGAGCGCCGGTGCGCCACACACACACATGCACACACGCGCACACAGTAAGCGGCCTCCAAAAGAGAAATGGCAACCCAAACGAACGGCCTCTAGACGACCTACACGCGTGAGCAGCAACACCACAGACAGAGAGCGAGAGCGAGAGCGAGAGAGAGCGAGCGAACGCACGAGATGACTGCTCGTTTGCTGTTCGGCTTTTTTTTCTGATTTAGCATCGTGTCTTGTCAATCGTAGGCAGCAGCAGCAGCAGCGACGGCAACGGCGACTGAGGCAGCAACCGAGACTGCTGCTGCTGCTGCTATACGCTTGGCAATTTCGTTTGTTCGCCAACTTCATTCATTCGTGCTGCGCGTCTCGTCTGTGCCGGTCGTCTAGCGCTTTCGCCTAGCACTTTCAAAGTTAACATTGCTCTTCTCACACACACACACACAAAGACACAAGCAGTGCTAAAGTGAGAAAAAAAATAAATAAATATGCCGACGCCTGTCTGTGCTAAAAGTCGCCAAAAAGTTAACGCGTTACTCATACAAAATATAAAAAAAACTTGACTATCGCCAGACACAAATACAAGCAAAGAAGACTGAGGCCGGCCAGACGACTCACACCCATACACATGTGCGTCTGTGTATGTGTGTGTGTGTGTGTGCATAGCGGCTTCAGCTAGCAGTTAGCAGCTACAGTTATCAAATGCGGCCGCCGCCGGCCTGTCAACTTGCCCAGACAGCGAGAGAGAGAGAGAGAGAGAGATGGAAAGAGAGCGGAATAGGAGGGAGGAGGGAGAAGAGAACTGAGCTGAGCTGAGCTTTGTGTATATAATATTTCATATGTGCAATGAATGTTTTGTGTGTGTTGATGGAGAGTGTGGAGAGAGTGGAGAGTGGAGAGTCTGTGTATCACAGCTAACCGGATGTTGATTTGTTGGCCTGCTGCACAAAAAACCGCAACAACAAACACAACAAAACTCAACACTCAGCACACACAACATCTTACAACACTGGAAACGCACACACACACACTCACACATCCTTTTCAAACACTGCTGCTGCTGCTGATGCTGCCTATGATGTGATGAAAAAGAATGCGAAATGTGGATGCCGACATTAAAAGACAGACTTCGACGCTGCTCGCTGCTAAAATACATTCAAGCCAAAAAAATACAAAAGCAGACAAAGCCACTCGCTATTAATAAATACGTATGTGTGTGCTTATGAATGTGTGTGTGTGTGTACATACAGTAAAATGGCGAAAGCAAAAAGAAAACCTGAGCAACACCTTATTCCGAGCTGTCAATGCAAACTGATATAGCTGCTATACATGATATATATGTGTATATAGTAAACATAAGCTGTAAATAGGTAAGCCACAAAATAGAAGAAATATAAGCCATGATTTTTATACAAAACATTTAACATATCTGAAATCGGTTATAATCGGCTATGATGTCAATTTGAAGCAATACATATATATCGTTGCTAAATTGGAATCTAGAATTTGAGATAAAAAATTTGTAGTTTATCTTAACTTTTGTCTCTAACTCTTTCCTATCGGATATAATAGTAGTGTTAGTTGTAATCTTATTGTTTTATTCTAATAAGTATAACACACTCTTTCCGAGTTGAAATTGATTGATTACGATTTCATTCTACACAATTCTAAACAGCAGCATTTGTTAAGTTTGTTTAGAATTAGAATTTCCTATATGTAATTGACACTTTGTATATTGTATCTATCTATGTATTGTACCAATACCGAAATAATGCAAACAATTTATAGATATTTCCATAAATCAAAGAACTATAAGTTTTTTTATTTAACATCTCTTAAGTTGTATTTTCCTTATAAGCATCACTCAGTGAAAAATGTATTCTGATTGTCTTTCAAATCTTAAGTCTTATAATGTGTTATTCACAATTTCCACCTTTCTTAATTGTGAACCAAGATCTAAGATATATCAGCAACCCCATAAGATATATATGCAAGGGTATCAAATATTCTTCAAAAGATTCTTTTACTTCATTCTCACAACTATTAAAATTGTAAAGTTTAAGTTAATTGCTGAAAGGGCGTTACAAGCATTTTAAAAGAGCCAATTTCGCTGGTGTTATAGCTTCATCTTTTATTTTAATTACTATATTTAATAACTTATTAGCTTGTATTTTATGGCAATGCACTGTGAAATAGATTTAAGAACATGTGTCCAAACTATATACTTAATCACATAATTAATGACTTGAAACTTGAAGCTGATGTTGAAGCAAACCGAGCAAAGCAATCTAACAATCAAACTGTGCTTCAAAATCAACAAAAAAGTCGCTTGTTAGTTTTGCAGTTTAACATGCAATTCCCAGAGAAGCACATATACACAAAAAAAAAAAGGAGGGGGGGTGGGCTCGTTCAACCACGCCTACCCTCGTGTTTTTGTGATATGCGGGGCGTGCCCCGAAAGCGTGCTAATAAAACATTTAATTAAAACATTAAGCGACGACGACGTCGACGTCACATAATTAAACTGTAGCACCTGAACAACCCAGCGAAGCGAAGCTAACCAGTTGAAGAGAGCACCCCCCAGCCCCCTGCCCCTACCTCCCTGCCCCTCCCCCCTCTCTCTCGCTCTCTCTCTCTGCACAGTTAGGCTGTGTCGACAATTGTAGTAAAAGTTTATCGCCCGCATTAAAAAACCATGGATTAAAATTCTACTTCAAATAAAGAGAGTAAAAAAAAACAAAAAAAAAGTAGCGAAAACCTTTGGCTACCTTTTTTCTTTTTTTTTTGTTAAACATGTAACGGTTTCTTTTTGCTATATATGTGGCAAGCAGCTCCAACCCGTTGCAATAAAGATAAGAGGCGCAGTTAGCAGGTCGCAGTAGACCTGCATTTGTGCGCCAGTGTTGGTTAACAAATGTTGTCCACTAATTGCAGTGCCCAAAAAACATTTCGCTCGACTATTTTCGGCTGCCATTACGAGGGGCAACTGGGTTGTGCTTAGGGGGTAGGGGGAGGGAGTAGAATTTGGGGGCGTGGCTGTGCAAAAAAGTCAGCGCCAGACATGCAGACAATTTCATATAAAATGCATGAGCACGAAACCAATTCAATAGCCACCTCCCCAGCACCGGCAAAAATGTTGAGAGACGATTGCCTGCCTGCCTGCCCCACTGTAGTTGTCGTTAGAGATAGACTCCCAAAAAAATAAAAAAAAATACGAGGAAGCAGCAGCAAATTACTCGATAGGCGATAGACCAGCCTGCCTGGCAAAGTTCTAGATACAAGATACACCAGGACGATGACAAGCGCAAAAGGCATTCAAAAAAATAATGAAAAAAAAAATTGTGTAAGAAATTTTTGTACGAAAAATTAAAAGAGAAGTGTGGCACAAGCAGAGGGTTGTAGAGTGGTTAAGGGATGTGGCAGGGTGGAGAGGTGGTGGGATTTACTCAATCGAATGGAAGCGGCAAAGTTTTCGAATTAATTTATTGATAGCCAAGCGATAAGGCAATGGAAATGCGAACTAAAGACGACAGATAAAAGAAGAGCTGCAGAGTGTGAGATAAGCGAAACATCAAAAAAGGGAGACGACGAGGAGGAGGAGGACATATCTGAAAACTGAACTGGAAGTTTGGTTTTAATCAAATGGGGCACGGCAGAAATTTAAAAGCCAAATGAAAGAGAACAGCGCCATAAAAATGATTTGTGTCTGCAAGTGGAGACACAGAAAAAGAGAGCGAGTCAAACAGAGAGAGAGAGAGAGAGAGAGAGAGAGAGAGAGAGAGATAGCTGAGCTGTGGCGATAAAAAGAGATCGCATGAGTCATAATGCTCATACGCAACGTTTGACAAATACGGCAAGAAAGAACAGCAGCAGCAGCTGGCATTGAAAATACTACAAACATTTCTGCGCATTCGTATTTGTCTTCACGTATTTACTTAGGCCAGTAAAAAAAAGAAACGAAGTCAGAAGCAGAAATGTACGCTTTGTATCTGATTAAATGCGTATAAAACAAGCCAGGCAAGCCGTAAAAATAAATGTTAACGCGTTCGAGAACATTACGACTGGGGAGTTGGGGCAGCAAAGTAGCTAAATCGCCGAGCAAAGTTAAAGCCAAAGGCAATGGCAAAGCCAAAAGACAAACACGCTAAAGAAAATAAGCTTGGAAAATCTTTCAAGTGTGCAAAAATATTAAATACTCTGGCAATTATGGCAGATAAATGCTAATTAAATCATATAATAGAAAGTGAGGGGGAAAAAAACAAAATCATCATTTTTATTTATGGGTTTTGATGCGATAACGTCAGCCTATGTGCGAATTTTTGACTTGTGAACAAACATTTAATGATAAGATTGCGACCTATCCCAAAGCTCAGCGGATTGATGGATTGCTTTGAAGAGTGGAAAGATTTATGGTACTTTTTAGGCAATTGTTTTTATGCATTTTAAATGATATAATGACATATTCAATTACGATGAGAAATGGGTTTTTATAATGTTTAAAAATGAACAAAATTTTATTTTGTTTTGCTAGTGCTGCAATAATAAAATTTAGATTTATTTACTTAAGCATTTTATAACTCTTGAGGACTGTTTATTGTTTGGTGAACTCTTTATAAACTAAATATGTTTTGTTTATATACAAATTATACATAAAAATTAAATAATACAATTTCTATTTAAAAAATTTAAAATACACTCGATCTGGCGCCAACGAAAAACAATTTTCAATTATTGAAGAGTAGTGTTTTCAAATTGGTATCATTTTTATATGAAACGTATATTAATATTATTTATTTAATTGGAGGTTTAATGCAAATACTTAGAATTAGAAATAAATTTAATATTCCTATTTTTAACTCACTTTATGTACTCAATCAAAGCAATACCTCTTGATTTATTCTTCTTTTTTTTTTATATGTTAATGATAAGCATTTAATCTTATTAGCTTTCAATATAAATATAAATCTATACTTAGAAATAGATAGAAGAGAAATCACTTTAGCTGATAACTGTATACATATATTTATGCCATAGCTGTTGCCTTGCTGGCCCGTGTTGCATATAAACTGATAAATGAGGAATACCTTGTTTAAAAGCAAAGCAAGAAACAAGAAACAAGTAACACAAATGAAATACAGACAGCTGCCGAGCTTTCGTACAGTGTGTACTATAAGTATATGCAATTGCTGATGTACATGTTTGTATTTATAGGTTGTATTTGTGTTTGTATTTGTATGCTCTGGTAAATATATGCACATAAGTAAAAAGCATCTTTGCCAAACCAGAGGTGTCTACCACACCCTCTCCCTCCCATCTCTCTCTCTCTCTCTCTCTCTCTCTAGCTCACATCTTTATCTCTTTTGTGTTCAATAACATTTAGCTCTGACTTTGACTTTGCGCATTTCTCTCCTATATATTTTTTTCCTATAGTTTGTTTTTATTGTTTTAACTGCTGCTGCTGCTGCTGATACGCGACTTGAACAAAAAAAAAAAAATAAATAAATAAAAAAATACAACAAATAATGCAAATTTTATTTCGCTTTTTATACGCTTTATGTTTTTTTTTTTTTTGTGATTCGAATAGTCGTTGAGTTTGTTGTTGGTGTTATTTTTTAGGGATTGTCTTTCGGTTTGGATTTGTTTTGAAAAAAACGCTGCTTCGATTTATTTATAGTGTCATTCATGCTGCTCGTTTTTCAACAGTTTCAACTGTAGTTTTGACTATTTGTGTGCTTTGCAACTGTATCTGTTGCTATTGTGTATAACTGTATCTGTAACTGTATCTGTATCTGTGTAATGGCTGCTCTATAAACATTGTATATATATACATATATTTTTGATTGTATTTATTTGTTGTCCTCTGTTTGCTTTTGGCCGCATCGCAACTGCTGCAATTTATTGTTAGTAGCCAGAAGCTGGCACTAATAAAATATTGAAATAACACAACAATTTGTATGCCATGATTTCTGGTTCAAGTTTATTACACTCGCTTCTCTCTCTCTCTCTCTCTCTCTCTCTCTCGCTCTCTCTCTATCTCTCTAGTATCTACTCCCTGCTATCTGCTCATATAAATAACATGCGTTTTGGCTCAATTTTTGGATTAGATAAATGCAATTGGTTAAATTTAATTGACAACTGAAACTGGGGAATTTTGTTAGAAGTTCAATTGTTTGAATGTTTCGGGGATTAGCATTGATATATTGTATACTCTTCAATCTCTATCACTCTCTCTCTCTCTCTCTCTCTCTTCTGCATGTCGCTTACCAAATTGAGTTATAATGCTGTCATGTATTGACCATGCTACTTGTAACTCGGCTTAAATGAGTACCGAGAGATTTAAATAACTACCAAAGAGAGTACTTAGACTAATAAAGAAAGCTTTTGTGGCTGCAAATAAGTGTTGGGGCAAGATTATTGTTTAAGCATTTTCATTATACTACATTTTATTGAAGATGTTGTCACATTTTTTGTTGCTCGCCTATCCGCTTGTTAAACTGTACACGTTCTGGGGCAAACACACAGCAAAACAGCTGTTATATTTACGATTTTGGCACCGTCTTTGGCATAGCTAAAATTTTGATGAGTGCGCCATTTGGCTAAAATACATATATACGTATATATATATATGAATGTTTATACAACTGTAGTTTACTATTTTTGTGTAGCATAGTTTGGGGCGCTTAAGCAACCACTTAACATTCAGCGCTTTCGTTTAGCCAACAAACGACAACAACAACTTGAAAATGTGGCAAACAGCACAATTCTAAAATGTGTGCGGCTATTTTTATGGGCATTACGTCAGTGTCTCTGCCTACTCTGAGAGAGGGGCAGCGGGGCAGATACACATGTGTATCCCATAGATACATGTGTATCTCTGTGCAGGCAGCAGTACCCACATGTTTTTGCTTCTTTTTTATTTTTTGCATATATGCCAATTGGCGAATACGCAATTCGCGATACATAAAAACGGCTGTAAACAAGCCACACACGCCGACCGAGCAGAGAACAAACCAAACATAAACAGAACGGAAACAGAAACAGAAATTCAGCTATATGCGGTATTATGAGAATAAAGCTAAAGTTTACACACATTATCCCCCTAGGCACAAAATAGGCTAACAGTTCAAATGCCACACGCCACACACACACACGCATAAGCAACAGCAACAGCAACAACCAGAAAAGTTGCAATTGTCAGTTGTGTTTGCCATTTTAATATGCAGATTTTATCTCAAATAAATATTACTCATGGCTTCCACCCAAAGCAGTCAAATTCTTGTTCAAATATGTCTTAACACAATCTACACAATCTTTCTTTACAATAAAGACACTTAATCTTTCTATATACCCTTGTATAATTTTGTCTTAAAGCTTGTAATACATTGAAGTAGATATCTGTGAACCCATAGAGTATATATATTCTTTGTTAGCATCACTAATCGTCTGCAATCTTCATCAAACTTGGCCCGAAGCCAACGGGATCAGCTGTCATAGCAACGATCGCTCGAAATATGATTTCTTGTATGAAAAGTTGTGGAAACGTTCCTAAATGTGAATTTTTCGGATTAAATTTCATCATTTTAATGTCGAGTTATTCTAGAAGACAAACCATGATTAGAAAATGTCTTGTTTTTTGCAAATCGAAGCATTTTTGACAAAGTTATTGCTAATTAAAGAAGTACCATTTTTTGGGACAGAATTTGAGCATGAATTTCGAGCCAGAATCGCATTTCTAACTTTTAATGTGGAATTATTTTAGATGTCAAATCAGGATTAAAAAGTTTTGGTTTCAGTTATAGCATTTGAAAGTTTGGGCACCCAGCCCAAACCTTGATTAAAATATATGTAAAATATTTCATTCAATTTAAAGTTGATTTGTTGATCAACATAAAAGTTAGAATAAAGTATGAATCAAAATGAGTTATTGTTTGCAGTTTTCCTCGAGCAAATCAAAATGAGCAACACCTGTCGCCTGTGACACGCCCCTTCCCCCCACCCACAAGCTGTTACTGCTGCTCAAATAATTTGCCTGTTGCTGTTGCACACACACACACACACACAAACACTCGCTATACTCATGCCACTTTTTGTTGTCTTTTGGATTTAATGTTGCCACATAAATTTAGCAAATCAAAAACGCGTTTTATGTTCGTCTTTGCTGTTTCTGTTGCTGCTGATGTGTTCCGTCTGTCTCGCTATCTCTGTCCCACTCCTCTCTCTCTCTCTCTCTCTGCCTATCTCTCTGTCTCTCACTCTCTCTTTCGCTGTTATTATCTGACTGTTTCTGTCCGAATGCTGCTCAAAGTTTTCGCTGCTGCTCGAAGCTAACAAAATTTATTGCACTTACAAGCATATTACAAACGCCGAACTGAGCTGCTCACGTAGCGCGTCTCGTCTCTCTGTGCTTGCCACATTGCTAATGTCCGAGTTGGAGTCGACGCCGAGTATTCCCAGCAGCCACATAAAAAGCGCGTTTGCCACGTCCTGCACAAATTGTGGCAGACGCTTCGCTTGCCACCCTTTCCCCCCAACTCATTTCCCAGTCAGTTTGAAGATTGATGTTGCGTTGAATTGCGGCTGCTGCTGCTCCTCCTGCTGCTTGCAAGGACGACTGAACTGAACTGGACTCACGATTCTTGCTGCTTGCAACTTACAATATGAATTACTCATCGCTCGTTTTTGTAGCAATTTACTGTCATTGTTGTTGTTGCCGCTGCTGTTGCACTTGTTGTTCGCCTATCGTCAATGCAATTTTTCTCAACCTCGCCAGTTTTTTTGCTGCATTTTTATTTTTGTGGCAAGCAGCTTTTTTTTTTTGGCTCCTGAGAGAGATCTATCTATGTCGGCAAGGTACTTTAGTGTTTTTTTTTATTTCACCAGCATATTTGGCTCCAATATATTTACTTAAAAATACACAAAGGACGTCTTTGCAGCAATATTGTGTGGCACATGCCGCATGGGGCAGGTTTTTGGCTAGTTGTTGCTTTAAAGTGGTGTTTGCTTTTTTTGGTTTTTTGACCATTTAAAGCGAATGCCGCAGCAATTACAAGTAATGCGGCAACTGCGTGTTTGCTGCAAACATGGCTGACATCATTAGGCTGCACACACACTTAGGAACACACACACAAACATAGCCACACACACACAGTTACACACACATATGCTGGCTCGGTTGTGCTTCCGTTTTGACCAAGCTTAATTTCCTGGCAGGCAGCACATGGCGTATGTGTAATCAACTATATTGAAGCAGGCTCACCTCTCCTCTCCTCTCTCTCTCTCTTTCCACTCTTTCTATCTCTGTCTCTCTCTCACTGTTTCTCTTTATTTTGCTTTTACTCCCTCCTCTTTTCAGGGTCTCCTTCTTCTGCTTAATCACTGTAACTGCCATTTTTCATCAAAGTAATTACGCGAGACCGTCGCCAGTTTCCCTCTCTTTGCTTGCAGCTCAACTTCAACACACACACACACACACACATGCTGCCTTCCCTTGGCAGCCACGCCTCTGAGACAGCGCCGTCTGTGTTGTCCTGCAAATTAAATCATTTGATATCCATTCAAATTTTATTCGCCATTTAATTTGACAGCTCATCAAGAACAAACAGCAAATTTGACCCATATAGACGGCTCTCAAAATAATATATGATTTTTTTTTCAAGTGTCTGTCTACCTGTCTCTCTCGATTCTTATCTTAGCTATTCCAAATTTGTTGTACAAGTTTACCTTTGGCAGAAAGTTTTATGAGTTTCAAGTGCCACAAATCCAAATATTTTCATTAATGCCCAAAAGCACGCTTCAAATCAACTCATAACAGATTGGTGGAGATGATATAATGAAGTTGTGTAAAGTGTGTGAAAGGCAAAAGGAAGCATCTCGCACTTGGTAAACTACATAAATACATAATTTAATTGCTGTAGCCTTCCATTTGATATACCACACAATATACCTAGCCAGATTATTGATCGATAGTATAATTTTTATTATGATGCGTTCTGCAGAAACACAGATTTTGTTAACCAAAACAAATTATGAACTGCAAGTCTGCATTATATTTGAAAGCTGGGTTCTGCGTATCTGCTATTCTAATCTAAACAAGACAGCTCTACATTTTCTAAGTCTGTCTGTCTAAGTCTTAAGTATGTTGGCCAAAATTGCGTTTTAAATCAATTTCTTCACATTCTCCTCAGCTTTTTTTATGCTGTTAAAAAAGTTAAATTATAGTTGGTAGATTTTGAGCTTGAGCTTTTAACTTTTTAAAAATTATTTCTTTGTATTATGTTTATTTATTTTTTCCTTACTTCTCGTGTGTTGTAAATTTGAACTTGTTTTATTATATTCATATTTTTTCCTTATTTTTTCATAACTTGGCACTTTTTGGGCACTTTTCCTTTGTTGCCTACTTTTGTGCGCAGTTTGCAGTTTTTTAGCCCTAAAAAGTTGCCTTTATTTTTTATTTTTTATAAAATTTATGAGTCTCAGCATTTTGTAAATTAATATTGCAAATATATATAAATATATATGTATATTGGAAAGGGGTGTGGCACAGGTGAGCTCTCTCTCTCTCGCTCTCTCTCTCTCTCTCTCTCTGTTTTTTATGCCATTGATTTGTTTGTCTGTTGCAACAAAACTGAGGCACATGCCTCTGCTGCCCCAAGCTCCCCTTTAGGCTTTAACGAGCCAAAAGTTCCGTTTGGTTTTGCGCAGCCGATTGCCGATTGCCAAACACACAAATTTTGGATGCCACGCCCTTAAAGTGAGCACTGCCCCATGCCCCACGCCCCACGCCCCATTTTGCAAGTGGTGCCAAGGTGGCTGCTTGTTTTTGGCCTCGCTCTGCAACGTTGTGGTTTGGCTTTGCCAATTGGCGTAGGCCGTGGCAAAAACCCGTTTAGCTGACTGACCCTGCCACTGCCCTTCCCGGCCAACCCCCGCCTACCGTTTTGGGTTTGCCACTGGGCTGCCTGCCAGCTGCCACTGCAAGGTTTCCCTCTGTGTGTGTGTTGCATGCATAACCCAAAATACAATGCTAGCTTTGCTGCTTCTTCTTCTGCTTCTCTCTTTTTATGGCCTGTAGTTTTTGGCTCGCTGGCCTCTCGTCATAATTTTTAAGTGACCCAAGAGCGCCCCAGCCGCATGTGGCCGCCGCAAGTCTGTGTGTTGCAAGCACTGCTGGACACACACACACATAGGTATATCTACTGCTAAATGAAATATGGCGCATAATTTGTTTTGCTGCTGCTGCGCAATCAGAAAAGAAAACTATTTAAACTTTTTACCTGCTTTCCGAATTTTTCTCCCTCAATATCTCATTCTCTCTGTCTCTCTCTTTGCTATCATGATTATATTTTTATATATATATTATTTAATTGAGTCTGTTTGTTCCAAGTCTGCCTAAAGAATAATGCAGCTGAAATCAGGTCTGTTGTTCATGTCCTTAAAGCCCAATCTTGTTTTGAGATTGTCGGTCTTCAATTGTGGCTAATATTTGTATGTTAAGCTTTGCTACCTTGGAATGTAAATTTCTTGTATCAAGATACACACTTTTGATTTTAGAATTCTTTTTATTTGCACTTTGCTACCTTTTAGCAATCGCTTTGACACCCTTCCGCTAGCTCTGCTTTATCTCGTCCGCATAATCAGTCCTCTTTTCTTTATAGCTTATCTTATCCCACTTCATTCACCCCTTTTGCTACCCCTTTCACTACCTTTTCCTAATCCCGTCGTTTTTCCCCATTCTCCACAACTTCTCTACCCATTCACAGGCTCTGCTTCACTTCCGCTTCACCCACTTATCCTTAAATAACTGACGCCTACTGATTTCCTGTGTGCGCCGCGGGTGTCCAAATTTTCAAAGCCTTTTCACAGCTGGCGTTTTTTTGAGTTTTCCCCCCACTCGCTCGCTATTCCCCCCTCGCCCCTTGATTAACTTCTCGAATTGCTTGTCAGCTCGGCGAAGAGTTCAAAGTTGAGGGCAATTAACATTTGTTGCCCTGAGGCGGCGACGGCGTCGTCAACTGTTTATTAATATCGTGTTGTTGTTGCTGTTGCTGTTGCTGTTGCTGGGGCAACAAGTCAATTAGCTACTCGAGCAATTCAAATACAGCTTCTGGCTTCAACTTAAAGTCAATAATTCTCAATTCATATTTTGGTGTAGCTCTCTCTCTCTCTCTCTCTGCTTAAGTTGCACACCAAATTTGTTGTGGCAAAAGAAATTTGCGACAGCTGTCGCACTTCTTTTTGTTGCACAACATACAAAGGGATACTTGCAAACAACAAATAAACAAAAAGAATGAAGAAGAAATAACAACGGCAGACATTTCAGACCAGACACATGTAGTTGGGGGCACATTGTTGTCCTGCTACTGCTGCTGCTGCTGCTGCTGTTGTTGCAAGCAAGCACAAAATGCAACGCTGTGCTTAACAACTCGACGCATAGACAATGCGACAGCTTCTGCCTTCTCCTCATCTCGTCTTCAAATGCTCTTCTTCTTCAGCTTCTTCTTTTAGTGTCTGTCCTGCTGTCCAATACAAATGCACACCCAAGTGGTGCATGCCACAAGAGCGATACTACTAGATACTAGATACTACAACCAGCCAAAAACTTTCTTTGTAGTAGGCGTCGTCGTGCGGTCTTAGTTTTTGTGTTGTCCATGCGGTTGTTGATACCCTGTAATTTTAATTGTACAGGGTATAAGAGTGACGCACTTTGGCCGTTGGTTCTCATTGTTAAGAATATAATATTTGGTTAACAAACCGAATTCCTATTTCGGTCGGGCATGGAAGGTGTAAAAATTCCGGTGAGTTTTTTTTTATATTAATTTTATTTATTATTTATTGTATTAATATACACATATTTTTAGACAGCATTTACTTAAAGATGTGTCTTATGAGTATGTTAAAACTTCATACAGAATAAGTCTTAGTCAAGCACTGTCTCTATCTCTCTCTGTCTCTCTCTCTCTCTCTCTCTCTTTCTACAGTGCCTTTACTTTGTTCGTCCTTTGTATTGTTTTGTCTGATTTTGCTTTGCAGTTAGCTGTGCATTTGCAAGTTGTAGTTTTTGTAGTAGTTGTCTAACCCGTTATCGTTTCCCTGCTCCGCAAATGCATGTAGTTTTTATAGACTCTCTGCACTTGTCGCAGTCCATTGTCTTGACACATGCAGAGTGAGACAGAGAATGAGTGAGAGATAGAGAGAGAGAAAGGGGGAGACTTCTATCTCAGTCGAGACGGAGACAACTTGCTTAGTGCTGTGACGTCTGCTGCTGCTGATGCTCCTTTTAGTTACTGTTTTCATGGTCCAACTGTGTTTGTGTGCAACCCCTCGCCCCCTCAGCTCCCTTCTCCCATTCGCCCCCTCTTGTTCCTTTGTCTGTGGCAGGTGTTTCCTTTTTGTGTAGTTTGAACAATGCGCATAAGAAAACATTACCTTTAAATCCACAAAAATAGTAGACGAAAAAGTTTTTCTCTTCGTGTGATTGTTTTTTAGTTTTCTCTTTTTTCGTTGCGTTTTAATTTTAAGCATATTATGAAACTTAAATGCGATGTAATTTGCTTGGTTACTCTAAGGCGGAGGACTTAGCCAGCTTAGTGGCTTAGCGAGTATCTCTTATGAGGGTTTCTTCTTCAGCTCCTTATTCTCCTCTTTCTACTTCTCTGATTGCGGTTGACAGCTGGACGAGAGACAAGGCTGAGGAGGCAGAGGCGCTGGTGTGTCTCTGACAGTTGAAAGTGGGCAATATGAAGTTGCGCCTTTAAAGAGCACCAATGTCATTGTCCTAGAGCTGCCAGAGCTGTTATTTTTTCTCGTTAGCTTTAAAGTGATAGAGATGATAGTGAAATGCTAATGAGATACCCTGTACTTAAGGTGCGTGCATTTATGAATTTAACATAAGCGGCCTAGCTAGCTGGAGTACATTGAAATATGCATTGAAAATTCCCATAAATGGGAAAACATTTTGGGAATCTGGTGGGCAAAATCCTATGATGATAAATATTTGATGTAGGTCTGACAAATAACAAAGGTCTCTAATCTACCTGCTGCATTAGATTTCTAGCTTTGTGTGTTTACTAAATGAATTAAAATATAAATAAATATTAAATACTAAATTAATAAATTAACATTTCATTTTCCTATTGCAGCGACCTCATGGAACTCGGAGACCACAAACGCAAGAGCCACAAAATTTTGGTATGTAGACTATAATATACTTTATAAATATATATATATAAGTACAAGTGTTGATCTAGCTTTTTAATCTGATTACCTTATTGCGACTTGGATCCATTACCATAATTAAGGGGTATCTAATGTTTGTATACTCATTATTAGAAGCTGCAGCTTCTGCTGCTGCTGCGTTGCATGCCACACGCTTGACGTATATGACGTTGCATGCATGTTGACAGCTCGCCTGCAGGGCAACTGCTGTTGCTCCTGCTCCAGCTCCTTCACAGTCATTTCTCACCAGAAGCAACGCATTAATTGCTTGCGGTTTGCTGCTGTGTGCAGCATGAGAAGTTGCCACATCCTTTGGCTCCTGTCTCTTGTCTCCTGCCTGCTGTCTCCCTGTTTAGACCTCTAATGAGGTCATTGCTTGACAATCGCATTTGCCATGCAACATTTGCTGCGTTGGCGTCGCTTCTGATTTGTTGCATGCCCCATGTTGCACAGCAGCAGCAGTAGCAGCAGCAGCGTCATTCATGTCGCGTTGTTGTCAGTTCGCCAGCATCATTCGTTGTCATTCGGCCGTTTTTCATTCTGCATTGCGCGTTGCTTTCATTTCCGTTTCCTGTGAGCAGATCCTGGTGCTCCTTCCTCCTCCTCCTCCTTCTCCTCCTGCTTCATTGCGGTTGTCATTAGGCGCAACGCCCCCGATGCACCCCGTCCACTCAGCACCTATCTAGTCGCTATATTTCATTTGATTTTAGTTCATTTTAAATGTCTTTCCGTCTTTTGTTTTATGCTGCTTCGGCATCTTTGCTGCCTGCCGCTGCGTCGCTTCCATTAATTTCCACAGGCGACGCTGACTTTCTGTGTCAGGGGAGGAGGGATTTGTGGGTGGTTGGGTTGGTTTATTCGCCGCTTCGACATAATTTATGCGACAAGGCGTGCTAGAGATAAATTTCTGTCGTTTGGCCATTTTTCGCTTGCGTTTGTATTCGCTCTAAATAAATTAGAGGCAGCGGGGAAAAAACAACACCAGGCACAGCAGCAGCAGCCGTCTCTAAATGAAGCTCCGAAAACTATTGCAGGATTTTGTCTGTCTCAGTCACCTCTCCCGCCGCCACCGCCCTGCCACTCTCCACTCCACTTCCGCCATGCCGCCTGTTGATTAATGCGCGCTGTTAATTGCAGTGGGCCAAACAATTTTTGGCCAACCACAAAATGGCAAATAGAAAATGGCACAGAAGACTGCAAAAGTAAGCTTTAAGTAATTAAAAATTTAGCACTCGCCTCGACTAAGTGAAAATGAATGAAATAAAATGTTTAATGTGTAAATGTTTAATCTAGCTAATCAAACCATAATTAAAATGTCCTCGGGAATCAAATTCAGTTCAGTTTTGAGCTTGCCACATGTAATTCTTGTGACTTGACTTGAACAATAAACCATTGCTGATAAAAATCGTTTTAGTTTTATAAAAGTTGGACTTGGAAATTTCCTTGCATGCGAAAAATTATAGGAATTGAATTCACAAACAGCTCGCTGATTAAAATTAGTAACTCAAATTTGCATCTAGAAGAAAATCTACTGGGCGTATGTGTAATGCTCAGCAATATAGGCAACTATGGCTTACAGCGCGTATGAGTAATGTGGGCCTTAAAAGCGAAGCTGAGTTTTGCGCGCAACTGCTGCATATGAAATGCGGTTGCTGTTGCGTGCGTGTGTGTGTGTTGGTGTGTGTGCCTTGTAAATTAGTGCGCTCATGCAACACACTCACAGCTGGGCGGCAGACAGCGTATGCCACTTAGCCCAAACTCCAGCTCGAGTTCTTGTTTCGCATTTCTGCAACTCTCTTTCTCTCGCTCTCTCTGTGACATGTCTCATGTAAAATAGCATTTTCGTGCGTTTGTTAATTAAAAGTGTAGCAACGAGTCAGTGAGAGGGGGATAGGGGATTGGGCGGGGGGGAGGTGTCACTGAAAGAGGGTGCAATGCCACAGTTGATGCCACACACACACACATACTCACTGCGACGATGCGTTTCCAACGAGGTAAACCATAAATAATGTATGAAATTAACAACGGCAGCTACAACTCAAGAGCGTGACACTATTGCGTGTGTGTGTGTGATGGGTGTGTGTGTGATGTGTGTGTGATGTGTGTGTGATGTGTGTGTGTGATGTGTGTGTGTGTGGAGTGTGTGTGTGTCCCATGTACGTGGTGTGTGTTGACTCATCCTTTAGTTGCTTTACGAGCGCATTGCGCTTGTAAAAATTCCTTATTTTATTTCTCTTTTTTTTATATTTTTATGATTTAGCTAGAGTAGAAAATGACCCAGACAGTGATATTTCCACACGTCCTTTATTTTTTCATTTCTGTTTTTGTACATGTAATTTGAGTTATGGCGCCATAACTTATGAATATGCTGAATTTTACAGATTTATGCAAATGTAAAACTAAAATGACAATTTATGCACATCAGAAACACACAGAAAACGCAGTAGAAAAACAGTAGAAAAACAGTAGAGCCAAGTTTTCTCATTTATAATCTCGATTGAAAAGAGTTGAAGGCTTATGTTAGACATATTTTAGAAAGCCATATGCAAGTTTTCTATGAAGCAGAGAATTTAGATTTACTTTCAAGCAGGGTGTGTCAAAAGAATTTGTATTTTATTTCCGCTTCCGTAAAGATTATAAATTGATTTAAAATTTGATTTAATATTTGGGTTAATTTCTGTTTCTGAATTTCAGTCAACTGCAGTTCTCGTTGTGGTTTGAAACTTAACTTAAATCCTTTGAGATTTGTATGATAATACTTAATATTTGACTATTATGCTGTTTTGATTAAACTTAAAATCAGTTAGCTAAATTTGGCTTAGTTTTCTTCTAGAGTGATTCACATATATTGAGAAATTATTAGGCCACGTGTAGAACGTTTTCTAAGTGCGTTTTTATTGGCTTACCTCCAAAAATAAGCCAATTTAAATGTGAAACCAATGAGAATGGGAACGCATATAAGTGGCTACGATGATGGCAACCCTAAGACCCGGTTTAAGTTCTTCGCATTGCGCCTGCAATCCATACAAATTGGGAATTAAGTTAATAGCCGCTCACGTAGCTGGCTGGCTTTAACGTCATTTGAATAGCGTCGTTTTAAGTGGCCATAAAAGTGTTGTTCGTGCGTATTTCGACATTTTTTCTCTTCTTTTTCGTGTAGATATTAAACTCAAAGAGAATAATCACTCACCCCATTTGCCCATTACCCATTACCCATTACCCAATCCCCCCGTTGACTTTGCCAGCCCCTTTGTGCCGCCTTTCTGTGCACTTCCGCTTGAATGCGGGGCAAACAAAGCGCATAAGCGACGCATTGAGTTATCAAAAGAAATTGCTGGCAAACGTTGCATGCCCTTGTGTGTGTGTGGGGGTGTGTGAGGGTGTGTGGCACATCGCCCACCCCTTCTATTATGGCGACCAAGCTCAGTGACAGGGCGTCAGAGCAGACACATTATTTATGGGGCGCAATTACTCACAGTTAGAGCGTTTGAGTTTTGTGGGGCGGTGGGGACTGCCCCAAAAAGTAAGAAGAAGAAGCAGCAGCAGAAGCAGCAGCAGTAGCAGCGCAGCAGGACGATGAAGAATTGCTGCATACGCGCACATATATATAAAATTTACTTATTTATATATATTTGCTCAGTTGTAACTCACAGATTGCAATTGGCGCAACTGCAATTTAGATATAAAAGCCGAGATACGACCAAATGTTGGCTCAAGCATGCCAGCATTGCTGACAATAATTTACGAACGCAAACATAAATGCATTTATCTAGCTGAAAGTTGGCTGAGCTGAGCAGTAACACAGCAATTAACATGCTCGGCACAAGAGAGGCAGGCGTAGAGGAGGAGTACAAGTGGGCGTGGCACTCTGGTCAGCTGTGGCAGTTGCTTATCTACGCCTCGCTGCATTTTCATAATAAACAAATTTTGGGTAGCAAACTTCGACTACATTTGCCGCAAGAAGAAACCGAAGCAGAGCAAGAAGAAGAAGAAGAAGAAGCAGCAACAGCATTGCTGTGGTTCGGCTGCCAGCCCTTTTTGGGTCTGGGCCCCTCTGCCCCTCTGCCCCCCGCCCACAACCAAAAAAACTAATGTGCGTTGCACCGGAAGACATTGCTGGCAGGCACATTAAGCATTTCATATGACCTGCCCCCTTTTTACAGTTGACCAAGCATAGCAATTATTTATCTCTTGTTTTTATTTCTCCTGCTGTGCTTTTAAAAAGAAGAGCAACTCTTTCATTCTTTTGGCACGCACTTGATAAGCAACTTAATTGTGTGTGGAGAGTGCGAAGAATTTTATTGAATTTCATTGCAATTCCTTTCATGTTTACGCTTGTTGTTAAAAATACATGGAATTTTCGAAGTTGCCACAAGGATCCTCGGCAGCTCTTAAAGAAATCCCAATATATGTTAAGGATTAGAACAACATTTATTGACTTTCAGTTGAATGGGTTTCATGGTTATGCTTGTAATTAAAGGCACATGGAATTTATGAAGTTGCCACAAGAACTACAACTACTTACAAGCTGAAATATATGAAAAAATCACAACCAACAATTTAAATCCACTAATAATTAGAACAATTTGAAGAAATTCTGTTTGATCACAAGAATTTTTGGGCAACAATTTCTTCAATACAATTAAAGCCCAAGAAAAATAGTTCAACAACGTATTGTTTTCTTGATTTTTGTGCCTAGCTAGGCAAAAACGTGCCACAGAACACGGGAAATGGGGCATGGGCTTGGGGCATGGGGCACGGGCCAGCTGCTTGTGCTATGCATTTTATAGTATTATAGCGAGACAAAAGGCCAAAAACGCAAAGGCGCAGTTTGTGTGGCCGCACGTCCTTTCTTATCGTCCTTTTTGGTTTTCTTTTTTGTTTTGTTTGTTGCTTTTTTGCTTTTGGCCACACGACACGTCGCATTGTGACTTTGGCCCCAAGTAGTTTTCATTGTTTTGCCCGGCTGGCTGCATATTTGACCAGTTTGTTGGCCATTTTGGCCACTCCTCGCGACGCGTCTGTTTTGTTGTGGCCACAAGCAACAAGGACTTCTAATTAGCACACTGTCAGCCTGGTCGGGCCATCCAGGCCTGGTCAGCATGGTCAGACGACAAATGTGCTTAAATGGCCAAGTTAGTCGACCCGTTAAAAACGAGTTGCGCTCCACAAAAAAAAAAACAAAATAAAACACAAAAACCCTAAGCAGAAACGGAAACAGCACTGGCAAATGACAGCAGTTTCGCGGCGAGCTGATGGTGGGCAAGTGAAGGGAGGTGAAGGGGCAGAGTAGAGTGCCTTAATGCGGCTAAAGGACATTACATTTGTTATTGCCATTTGCTTTCGTTGTAGTTGTTGTTGCTGTCAGTTTTATATAAGACTGCATATGCGGCTCTATAAATGTATTTGCCAGCTCTTCGACAGTGGGTTGTAAAAGTTTAGCAACTGTTGAAGGCATATTTAATGTATGCAAAGTGTGATTATATAGAGAGAGATAAGAAAATAAAGAAAGAAGACAGATTTCAATCTATAAGTGACTGCATATTAACGCTTTGGGCTTCTTTTATAAGTAGAGAGTATCTATTTGAGATCTTAAAATTTATTCTTTGATCCTTAACAGTCTTAATTTAGAAATATCTCAAATTCGAATCCAAATTCGGCTTACGTTAAATTGAACTTTTCAAAAATTCCAATTTGTATTTCATTTTTATTTGTTCCACTCAAGTGTACAAATCAGCTCAATTTCAGTATATTTATATAGACAACGAATAGATCTAAGTTGATAAATGTAGAACAGCATTCAATTAAAAATAAATTTACACGAACTTTCAAAAGTTCCTTAAAATAAGAAACAATTTTATTTAAGTTATATTTATGCTACTCTAGCTTGGAAGTCAGATCAATTTCATTATATTTGTTTGTTAGCTCATTTTATAACTCCACATATGATTTTGGACACAATACCCAACAACAAAAAACTAGAAATAAAATTTAAGCGACTCATTGTTGTCGCAGTTGTAGATGTTCATTTGTATTATTACACAAGAACAACAAAGGCAACAGCAACAACATCAACTAGAAATTGGTGCACTGTGTGTTGGCTGTCGTTTTTATTTGCATTTTGATTGCTGTTGCTCGTTCGCTCTAAGTGAGTTTTTCTTTATATATTTCAAGTGCCTCCCTTTCAATAATTTTCTTTTATTTATTTTTTTTTTGCTGGCGCACAAATGTATGCAACACATTTTGTATGCAATGGCCGCAGAAAATCTGCACGAAACGCCAACAGCAGGGTTAAGAAGGGTGTGAGTAGGAAGGTGAAAAGTGGAGTAAGGGTAGCTCGTTGCCACTTCCGTGCTATGGCTGGACGGAAATGGCGGCGTCAGGTCGCCAGACCAACAAACGACACCGACACCAAAAACTGTAATCCGAAGCGATGCCAGAAACACATGCAGCTGGCCAATTGAATAACCAGCAGCAGCAGAAAGTGTGTGTGTATGTTGGAGTGTGTGTGTGTGTGTGCATACTTGGTGTAGCTCTGCTTTCAAGTGCCGCCACTCAACTAGCACTTATTGCATGCGACAAAGGACAAACGACAGCAGCAGCAGCAGCAGCAGCAGCAGCAGCAGTAACTGCAGTAAGCAGTCAGCAGGACGCAGGACGAGTGCGAGGAGAAGCCAACAGTCGCGTCCTGTTCCGGATGCGGTCGCAACTTTTTGTCGTTTTCAATTTTAATTCCTTTTTTTTTTGGTTAGCAGATTTTTTTTTTCTGCCGTATTACTGTCAACCGGAGCGTAGTCATAGCCATAGATATGGCCACAACCATAACCCAGAGTCAGCAGCTTGCGCGACACACTTAAAGCAGTTAGCTCGATGACCATCATCGACATATATCATGCTGTTGTATAGAGAAAAATTCTGCTTACTGGCAGTCGCGACTTAAAGGGATTTCCTAGGGGTTATCTGAAAGAAGGAAAGTATATTAGTGATTTATTTGATGGCTTACAAAGCTTAACTTGTTATTATTATTACTATTGGGGGTAGCTTTATGTACTGCAACATATTAAATTTATAGTGTGTGCCTTCCTGAGCCTACACTTCTTCCATCCCCCATGCCAATCCTGTTTAAGGGTTTCTGTGTCTTCCGAGTTGATCATAAGTTGTCATATGAGACTAAATCAGATGTAGTTGTAAATCTTTCAAAAATTTATTATAATTGCTGGTTTTTTGCAACACTTAGCTCATTAACAACGATGCTTAACACTTGCAGCCATAATATTCCCAACTAGCTGATAAGTTTCAAATCTTAAGCTGGCTTCTGTCAATCAATAAATGTAGCATTTTCTTTAAAAATCGTATATTAAGTAAATAATCAACATTAACCTACTTAAAGTCAGCTGGAAAACTTGTTTAAGTTCAAAATTACAAAGATTTTTGTTTTCTTTACTCAACTTTTGCTCAACGCTTTTTGTATTTTTGTATTGTTCCAGCTCTCTGTAATTAAAAATCTTAAGCACAGCAATATTATTGTTAGTTACTTTTACTAACACCTTTATGCATACATTTCGTTTGATATCAGTTTTTGCAGTTCACAGTTGGAATAGTTGTTGTTCTTTTATTTTCTTTTAACAGTGGCCACGCCTTTGGCTGCAGCTTACTTTTGGTCATTTGCTGCACATGCTGCCCGAATGCGAAATGCTGATTGTATGTGTGTAAAGAGAGAGAGAGAGAGAGAGAGAGAGCGAGCGAGCGACTGTGGAGCATGTCACGTAATTGTTAAGGCAAATGGCAGTAGCAGCAGCAGCAGCAGCAGCATTTCAAATGGCGCACATCACGTATAAGTAATATGCGCGTTACGTATACGCAGCATATGCAGCTGTGGAATGCGAATGGCTGACTGGCTCCGGCTGCCTAAGCAGCACGAGAAGGCAAGATTACTGCAGTTTCGGACAAGGACTCGAGCTGGGTCTCACCTGGATTGCAGTTATTATGGCCATAACCATAACTGTTATCTGATTTCTTTTGCTGGCCCTGTTTTTTTTTTTTTGCTGTTGTTGCTTTTGTACAGCTGCCGCTGACTGGTGTCTGCCCCGAAAAACCGTGTTCGACCGCCTTTGGGGAAATTGTTTTTGTGCTTTCTACAGTTTTCCTTCTCTTTTCTCTTTTTTTGTTGAGTGCTGCTCATAATTTAATATTTACAAAGTAGAGCACACAGCGTCGAGGAAAACTGCAAAATAATAAAACGAAATTACCAGCGACAGCACACCAGAGAGGGCGAAAGAGACAGTAGACAGTAGTAGAGGGGAGGAGGGAGGGACAACGAATGTCCTGTAAATGAAAATCTGTGCTCACTAGGCGTTGCATTAAAAAACGCTTAGAGCAGCAACTTTTGTCGCCTGTCGCCTGCCTGGCGCTCCAATATTGCAGTCGTCGACTGCTGCTCGCTGCCTGCCTGGCTGCCTGCCTGCTGGTCAGTGTCCTGTTTGGATGTCCTGACCAGCAGCAGCAGTCAGCCCCTGGTGCCGCATTGTTCATTGACAGTTTTTTATTTCTCTTATTTTTCCTTTTTTTTTTTTGGGTAGTATGAGAAGGTCCTGTGACTCTGTCGTGCATTTCAGAAATTTGTTTGTTTTTAATTAATTGCACGCGGCGGCGCTGAAGTAAAATTTCATCCCTTATCCCTGCCCCTGCCGCTGCTGCTGCTGCCGTTTTCCTTTCAGCTTTCCACATGTGCTTCAGCTGCGTGCTGTGCTGTGATTAAGCCCGTTGAATGGATCCGAATGTGGTCCGCGATGTGTGGTCTTGAATAGCGTGCCAGGATATTTAGATAAGGTCCTTAGTGCGTGTTTGATGGGCGTGGCTTGTTAGCGACCTGTAGTAGTAGTAGTAGCAGCAGCAGCAGGCAACTAAGTAATATAACTTTAATTTCGATTAATTTGTCCTACTAAAGTATAAAAAGTATATAAAACATGTTCACAGACAGACAGACAGACAGACACACAATTACCAACACCATTAAATGACAGCAAAAGTTGAAATCAGACTCTCTCCGTCTGTCTCTCTGGCTGTGTGTGAGTGTGTGTGTGTGTGTGTGCGGCAATAACCATTTCCTGGGCGAAAATAAAAAACCCTTTTGGGGTTGACAGCACAATTTGCATAAATTTTAAATTTCAATTTGCAAGCGAAAACTGAACTGGAAATGAAATGAAAGCAAAAAAAAGTTCTCCAAGTGAATAAAAATAAGTAAGGAAGTGAAGCAAAAAAAAAAAATAAATAAATAAAGACGAAAAAAAATGACAAGCAACGAAATTAGCAGACAACAAAGGCAACAAAATGTGGAAAAGAGCAAGTAGGTAAAGCAAGGGAAACCCTTTTTCTTACTGCCGAAAGACTAACGCACTTTTTTTTCATTGCTGCGAGGTTTGAATTTTGGATGGTAGCGATTGGGTCAGCAGCTAGTTGACTGTTGGTGCTGCCTTCTGGCTTATGCTCTCTAACTAGAGCCAACTCTCACACGCTCCCTATCTCTGTCTCTCGTTATCTTTCTCTCTCTAGCTGCTCTGTTTGCTGTCCTTCTGGCACTGTGGCTCGTCTTACAAATTCTTACACATCCGCAGCGTCATGTGTGGTTGTGTATTTATGTGTGTGTTCTGCTCCTGCTGCTGCTGCTGCTGTAACGGAACAGGAAACAACTGGCATTGGCAGCCATACGACGTTAAGGATAATCGTGATGACAGCATATTTGGCTATGCCCCCCCAAAAAATCACAAAACTTAAGCCCCCCAGACTCAAAATCAAACGACAAGTTTTTCCCTTATCCATTTTGTGTCAGTTTTGTTTTCGTTAAAACGACATTAAAATGGTCAAATGAGTTTAGAACGCCTGCTTAAGCATCACTTTGATCCCTCGCATTCCTTACACACACACACACACACACACATCCACACACAAAAAGGATATTGAGAAGCCAGCAAAAGTAAAACCAAAGAAAAAAACACAAATCACAATACAAAATGTGGAAAGAAAATGTTCTCTGCACGTCTTTGGGACATTTAATAACGTTTACAGCTTTAGTTTCGGTTCCAGTTTTGTCTCTTACAAGTGGGCGTGGCAATTTCCTAGAAGGATTTTGCTTGTTTTTCAAATTTTACTCACTTGTCCACCTCCTTGTCTTTTTTTCGTTTTCTCTTTCTTCAAGTTTGCGGTTTGCATTTTGATAAATGTGATTTTTATGCTGATTTGAGGCACAGAGCAAAAAGCATACGAACCTTGACAGCAAAAGATGGAACGAGTTGAAGTTCGCTTCTTGGGTTTATTAGAAAACCAAATACTTGACATCATATTTCTTTACAACCATTTTTCTTTCTCTTACAGCCGCTGTTCGAGCTGACGACGCACTTTTGAAGAGGGGGAGACCTCATGTCGGACAATCGAAATGAGGTAAGTTTATCGGTGAAGAAGAAAAATATGAGCACCAAATATTGGCCTAAAATTGTTTATACTGAAATATTTTAGTGAAGAACCATAACTTTGTCAAAGCCGTTTCTTAAAACTCAATGCTTTTTATGCATGATTTGACTTCAAGAAAAGTTCTACATTTAAATTTGAAGAGCGACTTTAACTCGACTGTAATATAACATAAACATAACAAAAGTGATGCGATTTTCAAAAACCTTGACTGGTTCGATCTCTAGATTAATACTTCATTTAAAGTTGAAAATGGTATTACGGTTTGATTTTCATATTAAAAATAAACTCTTAAAAGTTGCATACAATTTCGAAATATTCTAAGTTAATAGCAAATTTTACTTACTTACACTTTAAGAATTAAAGAGTTTGCATGCCCTACAGATAACATAAATTTTAACCATATTTGAGTTCGTATTGGGTGTTTCTGCTGCTGTTGTGCGCCTGCTTATGATAATGTGGTCAAGTTTTTCCTTGGCCACCGCTGCGTATACGCAACGTTGCTAGGGCAAAATTACAACAGCAGCGTTTTCTTTGGGCCGCATTAATTGAACGCTGCTTATTTATGGCTGGTAATTTAAATGCGGCCAAGTGGCTTTCTCCCCCACCCCCCGCCCTCTTCTCTCGCTCACTATGCACGTAAGGGGCGTGGCTCGTAGGTATGGGAAAGCGTGCGCTATAAATTGTGAAGTTCTCGTTGGTTTTTGCTGTTATTTCTCTTTTTTATCATCAACATGAGCAAGAACATGAATAATAATGCATGCACATTATTCCAGTGCTCATTTGCGTGCCTTGTGGAGAAGCACACACTCACTCACACACACGCACACACACAGAGTCGCACAATTGAAGCGGAAGTGCGCATTGTTTCCGCTTTTAATAAGGGCCGTTGTTGTTCTGCAGCCAATTGTAAATGCATTATTGAGTTAAGCCAATCCTCGACCAACAACAGCCCATAAATTGCATTAAATTGCATTTAAATGTGTGTCGGACAGGTTAACAATACCATGCACAACAGTCACACACACTCGCACACACGGAGATAGCACGAGTCCTGCTTGTTATAATTGATTGTAAACTGGAGAGGCCCTTTAAGCCAAACCCAAAGTTCAGCCAACAAATTATTTGCCAAGAAGTCGCCTGACTCGGCTCTATTCTGCTATTCGGCTGCCATTTTCACGCTCCTCTCGCTACTTGAGTTTTTGGTTTGGTTTTAAGTTTCGCATGCAAATTCCGACAAATTCCGAAAATTCTCAAATTGCAAAGTTATGCTTATGAGCATGAAATGGCTAAGCCGTAAAAACTTTTTTGCGCTCGCTTTTGCTCTCTCTCTCTCACTCTCTCTTAAGATTTTTGTAGACCCTCCAGGGACCACCCAGCACGCTAGCAAGGCGACAAAAACTTCAACTTTAGCTTGCAATTTGCGCTTGGCCAACATCGCCTAAAGGGGCTGGTCCTCTTTTTGGCCAGAAAGTACGCGCAGCTAGAAAGTTGGATGTCTGCACTTGGCAGTCCAGTGCCATGGCAAAGATAAGTAAATATTACCCTCAAAGAAGCAAATGTAGTTGCTGTTCTCATAAAATTCAAATACTCGTTAAGTAAACAAAGTAGTGTGAATTACCCTACAAGAAATAAATGCAAATACAGATATATTATATATTTTGAATATTTATTATATATTTTGAAATTGGATAAATACCAATTGTGGCTATAATAAATGCAAATAGAGATTGGACAACCAAAATACACAAAATACAAAATACGAGAAATATGAAATTATTATTACAATTATTACCATAAATGTGTAGAACAATTTTATTATTACTAGAAAACTTGACTACTTTTTATTAGCTAGTTTAGCAGCTTCTATTCTTCTGTTAGACCCCAGTCAGGTAAACAGGGTATTAAGCATATTGCAATTAACAAGCACTCGTTACCAGCACCTCTTCGTGCTGTCAGGACCGACTTTGTTGTGAATGTTTTATGCCATGTATAAGTTATGGCATGCGAATCGTCAATTAAACAAATTCAGCATACATTAATTGTGCCGAAAAGTTTTCGTCATGCGTGTTGCTAACAGCTCCAAAAAGCGAAAAAAAAAACAGAACAAAAAACAGAATAAAACCGAAGTAATCCAGTTTGGTGCAAATTTTGCAGCCATTTGTAATGGCCAGCAGCTGCCATGTCGTATACTTAATTTTTTTGCAGCTTTTATATATATTTGTGTATACATATGCATATGTGGATTTGCACACAGTTGGACCTGACGATGATATATGACTGTTTGCCAACGTCATGTGTGTGTGTGGCAAGTGTGGCATGTGGCAGTCCCAGCGGTAGGTCCTGGCTGGTGGCTCTGCCACTGCCTCAGCTACTGTTTCTGCTGCTTCTTTAAGCTTTTGTTCATCCACTTAATTAGCATTTTGCGTTGGATTGCTCGCTTTTGTTTTGCTCGACTCGCCTGGCTGTGCTGTGCTGTGCTGTGCTGAGCTGCGTTGGTCGAGTACCAGCGCGTGTCTATCGATGCGTGCTAATTGCAAACGCTTCACACGCCGCACACCGCACACTGCACACCCTAACCTGCCTGTCTGCTGCTGCTGCTTCAATTTTCAATCCTTGACTGCATTAGGTGGTGCTATCAAGAGTGCATAGAATGAAACTTTTGCGTACTACTTTCAAGCACAATGCTCAAGCTACTTCTCCTGCTCACTCGCTCTTCCACACACACACACTCTCTCTCTCTCTCTCCCTCTTGCTCTCTCTCTCCTTGGCTGTGCATAACAAGGATATCCGTTTCGAGTGCAGTCTTTGCCTCTCAAATTCTTATGAACATCGAGCAAGGCACTCTTGCAGTTTACTTGAGTGCCTGCCAGGATACCAAGTCCGAATGCGCCTTTCTTTTTTTTTTTATGTATGTGCGTGTGTGTGTGCGTGTGTGTCTATTGGCTTCGAGTGTTTGCGGCTCAAGTGCGTTGTGGCTGGTTGGGTGTCGGGTGGCAATGTCTCAATTGTCGATTGCAGTTGCTCAGCTTATAAACGCTTATTAAGTTACTGTACAGCGCCCTCTTTTTTCAGTCTTCTTTATAATTAAGTTTTAAGAACGATTTTCAATGCTTGATTGATTGTTTGATCGATGGCTTATAGCTGATTGACTTTTGAAAATCTTTTCAATTATCAATTTCCTGATTGAAACGAATATATTTAAGAAAAGTGTAAACAGTTTAAACTCCGATTTTCTAATCAAACAATCAAGTCTAAATCCATTTAATTATCAATCATCATCAAGTACAGCAAAAGTTCAGCACTATAGTAAATATATATTTCTTCAATACCAGCACATTTAATAGAGATTACTTAAATTGTTGAGGAAACCCCTCGAGTTTTTCCCTGATACACTTAGTCTTGGCTTGTGGTCAATTAGCTTCGACTTATGCTACTGGTCATGCACAGTAGAAAAAATGCTCAGCTCTTCAGCAATTTGTGAGGATTTAGCTTAGAGTTTTGCTGTGCGCTTCATCAGCAAAGCACAATGGAACCAATGGAAAAAATGATGGTCTTATAGATGCTTGGGTCGAAAAAAAACTCAACCACAGAGACACAGTCAATAAAAAACGTAGCTAACCCACTGACAGCACCTATCAAAACGTTCAATCAATCAATCAACTGTTGCCAGCAACTAAACTTCACAAAAGGCAGTCAAGAGACGCAAAAAATACAAAAAGAAAAAATGCCAAGCAACAGCACAAAAAATATCACTCATCCGCCCCATTTGTGCAAAAAACACACACATAAAATCCACGTAAATCAGCTTAGGAGTAGCACCAAAAATAAAAAAAGAAATATGGAAGCAAAAGGAAAAATAGGATCTAAAAGCACAGCGGCTACAACTAAAACGTTATAATCAAAAAAACACACACACATAGATATATATATATATATATATATATATATGTATGTGGACACAAATAGGTTATGTGCCCGCATTGATACTAAAGGACATATGGCAGGACATGTTCATAGCGAAACATAAAAAGGAAATACAGTCGGAATTTCTATTTGTGTGTGTGGCGGGTATTTTTTTTTGCTTCTCTTCGACTCTGTGTCACTCTCCCCTCTGTTGACTGACCCAAAGACCTATGCGCCCATTTTTAGGTCGGAAATAACAAGGCAACAGCAGCAACGACGCTTGGCCAACAAATCAGCGCAAATCACACTAACAAAAGCCAACAACTACATTTTCTGGTTGTGTTTTTTTTTGATGTTGTTTTGTTTTGTTGTTCCTTTTTTTATGTTGTTACGTCTGGCTGCTAGTATTCGTTTGTCAAACTGTCGTCAGGCGCAGGACTTCACCTGGCTTTGACAAGCCGCTTGTCAGTTGGACAGTTACTCAGTTCATCACACAGCCACATGTCAACAGAATAGGCGGCGTGGCCACGCCTCGTCTCCATTTTAGAAACGATAACTGTGCAGCTTGTTTGAAGTTAGCTGAGAAAACAAAGTATTGAAAATATTATATCCATATTTTGCAGTCAACGAAATTCGAAAACATCCATTTCAGACTTTTAATAAGTTTCCTCATAGAAAGTATTTTAAATGATAATTTATACAGGAACTTATGAATTTATATAACTAAACTATTCTTTATAGTTTCTTTAAGATAAGAGATCAATTTGATACAAGGCACAATATATTAGATTTTAAGTGCTTAAAATATTTCTATTGCCACAGCGTTTTTTCTTTTTATCTTCAAAACTTTCTGAAAGCATGACGACGCATCTAATAAAGCAATTTAAAGAAGTTGAAAAATACATTTTTGGAAGCATGAAAAATGTTAAATGGAAAATGAGACAAGCTGCAATGAAGCACGAGTCATGAGAAGCGACGCCATCTTGCACATGCATACATTAAATACACACACGCACGCACACTCTCGCACACACAAAATTCGCAAATTCGCAGATACTTTTTGAGGCACTCACACACACACTCTCAAACATACACATGGCCTTTAGATTGCGCCACATATTTGCATATGATGTCTATATGCAAATATAACAGCAGAAGCCAAAGCAGAAGCTGAAGATGAGCTCAGCTGAGCTGAGCTGAGAAGCTGCCGCGTTGCGTCGCTCAACGTGCAGCATTAACATATCAATCATTTCAAGAGCTACCCCTAAAACAAGCCACCCTAAACACCCTGCCCACAGACACACCCTACTCTTTCAACTATTTGTGTATATGCCCTTGGGCGCTGTGCAAACATTTAGTTAATCTTCAGATGAGTTTTCTATCTGTTGACAATACGCTACGCATTCCCGCTCTGTGTCCCTCTCCGTCCACTTTTGTGGCACACGTTGCACGCTGTAAGTTACAACTAATTGGAATATTGTTTGGCTTCTCGCATCATAAATTCCAACAATTGCAACTAGCAGTTTATTGTGCATTCGGTTACAATAAATTAATGCCACAAACTTGCTGTAGTGCTAACGTTGTCAGCGTTATCAACTCTCTCTCGCCTTGGCCATTATTTAAACCACACACACACACAGACACGGCTCGCACAACATTGTCAACATTATGTAATTGTTGTGCTGATTGTTTAATTGCGGCCATTTTGCGTGCACTTCCGGCATTTGTGTTTGAATCTCCATCCGTCCATTCAATTGTAATTTCCCTCCTTGTCCATAAAAATACCATAAAAATGCGTAAAGTATGTTTTCATTGCATAAAATGCCAGCATCTATGGTAAACATTTACACGCATTTGAAGCAGGCAAGTAAATCGTGGATATTAAAATGTATAATTTATTTGAGTCTACCATAGCTCATTCTACAGAGTAGCCTCCAGTCGGGAATTCTACTCTTTTTTTATTTGACTGCCGCAAACAAATTAGCGCGTCAATTTCGTCAACAGCCATTTAAATTATATGCATTCTATGATTTATTTAATTTGATTTTTATTTTCTTTTTTCACACTTTTACGCATTTAATTTACATATTTACATAGATATCCTTGTATGACATTTAAAATTGACTTTTTACAGTTTTGTTGTGCAAACAATTGATGTGTGCATATTTTATAAATTTATTTACATACATTCATTGGTCATATTATATTATTTGCACAAATAATATCATTTTAATAGACAATATTATTCAAAATGTTCAACATTTTTTTCGCTCACACAATTGTACAAATATTTATAGATTTATTTAAATCATTTAAATGGACGCAAACTTATTAATGGCTTAAAGCAAACCACACAAAACATATTTACATGTTTGCTCAGATTCGCAATGAAATTATTTGTATTTGTTCTTTTTTTTCTTTCATTTGTTGTTGATTTGTGCTAGATGATGGTCCCGCATTTTGCGCATGTGGTTTTTACAACGTTTGTTTGTTATCCTTTGTCATTGTGGCTATTAAAAAGCCGGGCTGCGCAAAAGCCCTTTAATTGCCTTTCATTAGAATTTATTAACACTTTGCCACAGCAGCTGCAAATGCGAGTTGATAAATTGCAAAAAAATAATTGCCAATTTAATTTTGTCAAGGTTTTTTTTTTTTAAATTTCTATATTTATTACGCATTTATTTAATATGCTGTGCGTTGGCTAAACTATATAGTATGTAAAGTTGATATATATCATAACTGTTACTCTACTAGTCTCAGAGAAAGTTAGTCAAAGCTGCTTTGTTTTAATATTTAGTTCAACATTTGCTTAGCATGATGCAATGCAAATTCCACGTTTTAAATTCTTAGTCTTAGTCTTTCAGCACAAACCCACTGATGTCATTTTAAATATTTGTGCAATATTTTCAAGCATTGGGCGATGGCTAAATTGCGTCATTGCCTCAGTTGCTCAACTTGCTACAGTTTCTAGCCAGCACAAAAACGAGTTTTGAGCTTGTTTTTATTAAATTTTTGTTTTTGCTGTTGTGATTACGAATTTCTAATGCTGATGCGGATACTGATGCTGATGCTGATGCTGAAGCGGATGCCGTTGCCGGTGCTGTGAGCGTAGTCAACGATGATTATCAATTAAATGAAACTGGATACATGAGAATACCCCTATTGATACTGATACTGCCTTTCGGCTGCCTTTCTCCCGAGAGCGTTTTCACTGAGATTGCCAGCGCTCAGTTTTGTACAATTTAATGAATATGTAATGGATGAAAATACACAAAAAGAAAAAAAAAATGGAAAAGAAAAACCCTGCCGCATAAATTTGAGCACCCCTGCTGCTGCTGCTACTGCTGCTTCTGTCAGAACAAAGGAAATATCATTATCATTGTCTGTGCCATCTTTTTTCTACTTCTCCCTCCAACTTCTCACTTCCTTTGCTTCCGTTTTCTATATTTGCTTTCTCTCTATGCTTTTCTCTGCACTTGGCAGCTGTTTTCCTGCGGGTGCGTCAAAAAATTTCGGCGTGCCAATCTTGCAAAAACTTTTGACGCCCCCTCCCCCTCTCCCTCCCCCTCTTCCTATTTAATTGACGCGTTGCTTCAGGCCGCACTCTGTTTTTTTTTCCTTTGGTAATTGCTGCAAAATAATTTGATTATTAAAATTTAAATATTAATTGCATTTTTGTAAAGACAACAAGCTGCTAAATTTTACCCTGACTGAAGTTAATTTTCTCTTTTGGGAGTTTGTGTTTGTGTGTGTGTGTGTTGTTGTGGGTGTGTTTGAGGTGTGCTGGCTTGTTAATCAATTAGTCGAAAAGCTGACGTTGCATTTAAATGCTATGGTTTGTTGTCCAAGATTTATGCGGCTCATAAATGTCAAATGCAAAGCACGCTCACAACACATAAAACACCTGACCCTCAACGGCTTGTAACTGTCTCATTGATATCTATACCTATATATATATATATATAAACCTCAATTAATCTTGATAATGTTGGCTTACAAACAACTGCTTGACTTTTGCTTGTGGGTGCCCCCAAAGGGGGTAAGTTTTGCATCAATAAATGCCCATCAGCTGCAGCAGCAGCAGCAATTGTGTGGGAATTGAGACAAGTGGCAGGACATATTGAATTCTATGTAGGACATTTCAAATAAAATATTTCATGCAAAATTTACAACACACACACACATGCACAAAACTGTAAAGAAACCATATGTCAATTGCACTCACACACACCAACACACACAACACACTATTGTAATGGGCAGCAGACAAGCAAAACTTGAATGCTCAGATACGTTTTTGCCTCCCTTCACTCCCCTGGGCATACACAATGGCATGTCAAATGCAAAATGCAAAAACACACATTGTGCGAGCTGTAAGCGGCTGTAAGTGGATAGCGGGTAGGGGCAAAGGGGGAGGGGGACTGTGCTACACAATGTTTTTTGTGTGCCTCAACCCATCGCCGAGCAGTTTGCTGCACCTACAACGTCCGGCCTTTGTTGAAATAACCATAAAATCAAGATAAGTTATTGGATTTGCTGGACAGGAAGCAGGGTATAAGCACTTTTGACTTTCAGCAACCCAAACTTGCCAGTGCCTCATATAAATGTGCCTTGTGCCTGTCCTTGTCCACGTCCTCGTCCACGTCCACGTCGTCCTCGTTCTCGTCCTCGTCCTCATCTTTTGTCATTGTGCCAACGTTGTGCGCTGTGTCGTAGATTAATTGCTTTCTTTCTTTTTTTCGGGGTCTTTTTATTTGCAGTTTTTGGTTAAGGACTCAACGGCAAAAAAAAGGCCATTTTTGTGTAATATAAATACTATTTTTTTTGTATATACCCTGTTGCACTGTAATGCATACAAATGGGGTATGATATTTATTTAATATTTATTTTTGAGTTTGATATCTATGATCTATGATATTTACTTGAATCGGCAAGAACGTTTTGCATTGCGTCTTCTATGTTTCATTATCTGTTCTTAGTTCCTGTGAAAACTCAATGTGTATTAAAGCTAGAGTTATGAATGCAGTTATTAAGTTTCTGTAACTCTTCTGTAACTCTAAGTCTCTTCAGGACTTAAAGCTCTGAGTTATTTAGCCATCTAATCTGGACTGAATTCAGGGTATCTGCTAGTTGAGCATTTCCCTCCAATTTATATATATTTTTTTTGTAAATTTCGCAGCCTTGCGCTGTGTGAACTTTTGTGCGCTCGAGCAATTGCCCAGGCGACCTGCTAACTGTAGTTCGCCTTGCCGCGCCCCACCTCGCCCCTGCCGCTATTTCCCTTGCAACCCTCCAACTAGCTTTTCTTTATATATAAATAGTGGCGTTTGCGTTGTCGCTCTTGTGTTTGTTGTTGGCGTCGCACAATGCGCAGCTTAGCGCCTGTGCTGGGCATAGACTCCTTTGCCATGAGCTCTCTCTGTGTATGTGTGTGGCGCCACACAATCAGTTTTCGCACTTGGCTCTCGTTGGAATCGTTGTCGTCGTCGTCGTCGTCGTAGCTGGAGTTCTGGTGGTGTGCTGGGCCCTCTCACTAATGCGATTAAGCCGCTTGTTGTGGCTGTCAACGCGTTGACTGGCTGACTCTGACCCCCCTGACCCACACCCCTCGTCCCTTTGCACCACCTACACCCCTTAGACGGCAACATCTCTGCACCCTAGAAGCAGCCACAGCAAGCTGCTTTTGTAATTCACTTAAGTGTGGCATTTTGGCCTGCGGTAAACGGGGCCCGCCATTGTAAAAGACTGCTCCTCTCGCCTTGCCTCGCCTCGCCTCGACGCTCTCCCTGCCACTGCCTTGATCTCCTTAGCATACGCCCCTGGGCCGCTTGGACAGCTTTACCTTTTGTAGTTGTATGGAGTCAAAGGGGGCTCTAGTTTAATCATAAATTTCATTTCGCCTCAAGTGCTGCAAGTTTAACACAATTCACAATGCTAACTGGCAAAGAGCCCAAACAACACTGAAGCTAAAGCTACTATTTCTATTAATACTACTACTGCTACTACCAGTGCTACTTCTACGGCTACTATCTATCCATCTGAAGTAGTCGTCAGCTCTGCTGTGATCCTTAACCCTGGTTAAATACAATTTATGATGACATTATGGCGTGCTACTCTAATCAGATACCAGAAAGCACAGGCGAGACATACAGTTACATTTAACGGTAAAACTTCTATTAAGTAGCTGTAGCATTAGTCGTTGAAAGGCTGGTAAAAGCTGGCAAGGCTGCCAAGTGTCACAGTGCGACACGCCTTTCGCTTAGATATCCTACAAAAGGGTAGACCATTTCGAGTAACTGCTTTTTGGCATTTCGGAAATCGCTCTAAAAATAATTTCTTAAGCATAGTAATCGACAATCCCAAAAATATGGTGTTGTATTTTGTTGTACAGAAGTATATTTCTTAATAATAGAAAATATGTCCAAAAAGTTTAAATGCAAACCGGAAATTTGACAAATATTTGTAAACTTTTTAAAGCCACAACCTTCAACTGTAGAAATATACTTTCTGAATAATAAAGCGGAAAAAGATGTAAAGAATTTGTAAACTGCATGTTGATTTTTGTGTGAGTGCAGCTAAAAGTCAAAAGCGTCATGTTTATATTTAACAGGATAACTGCCAGTCACACAGCTCAACACTTGGGCCTATTTTGTGTCGCAGTGTGGCACACGCATAATCTACGAGCAGGTGGCGGGCGTGGGGGGCAGGAAATCTTTATGAGCTCACACGCTCATCAGGAAGCAACGGCGCCGGCAATCAGGCAACCCTCCAGGCGGGATTAGAGAGATGGAGTGGGGTATGGGAGTGGGTTGCTGGTATTTCAGGCGTTGCCAATTGGAGTTTATTAATTTGAGGACGTGTGCGTGTTGAGTGCCTCAGCTGTGCCGAGATATTTACAATTGTTGTAAATATTTCCTTTATTATTGTAATTATATTTGTGGGGCCACAAGCAAAGCGGACGTGGAATGTACAACTGTCGTCGAAATTCTCGAAAAATATGCTATTATTTGCTCCCATGCCAATGTTGCGTGTCAATTTTGCCTGCCAACCAGTTGTTTGGCTCCATTTGACTGCTCTTGTCGCATTAGCGGCACAGTTAAACTGATTTTTATTGACCAAAAAGAAAACCAAAATAAACTCCCTACGGCAATTAGTTAAATATTTTGTAAACAATTTTTATGATTTTAATTTGCGTGGCAATTTTGTGTGGCAATTGGGGAAAATTATTTCCCGTTGCGCTGTCAAAATTTTTGAAGTTCTCAACTCCAACTTCCAACACACACACACACTAAAAACTGTTATTATTTCTGTTATTTGCAGCTTGTTTACTTTTGCGCAGAGGTAAAATTTATGCCAAGTGCTTCGTGCAAGGGAGCCAGGGAGCAAGGATGCGCCATGGAGCATACATACTTCCGGCACGTCACAACTTGACTTGACTCCAAAAACTTGGCCACTCTCTTTCTTGAAGAAGAAGGCTGAGCAGAAGGAGCTGGGGGAGTGAAAAGTGGACTAAGAAGAGTAGCTTGCGGAACGTGCCCTGATGTCTCAGGTAATTATGCATATTTAAGCAGTTTTGTCTACAACAGTTTTCGAGCCTAAAAGCGTCATTTCAAATGAATTATTTATGCAAACTCAGCCTAGGTTTCGAGTCGAGTGTTTGTTGGGGGGCGAGAGTAGAAGGGACTCGACTCTAGCTGCTTGGAACTTTGGCATATGCAAACATTACCTCAAGTTGTTGTCAAGTGGATTTTAGGGGGCTCATAGGCCTGGCTCTGGTACGCTGTCGGGCCGGCGCCTTGTTTTACATAATACGTAATGTGGTAATGTGTTTATGCGCTCTTTAAAGCCCATCTACACACACATTCATTGCGGTCTCCGACTGTAATTGGCAGCCCAAAAGCACCAGCAGGCTATATATAAATTTGTTTATTTGTGTTGGGCGCATTGAAATTAATGCCACACTATTAATGTTAATGTTGAAACATCGCTCGTTGCTTCCAACGTCACATTTATCAATGACGCAACATTTTCCTCTCCCCGGGAATACCCAGCATACCACACTTGATTTCAATTGGGTCGATTGGGGGCACGAATAGAGTAGAAGTTGTGACAGTCGGCGTGAGATAAGCAGTCAAAACAATCTACAAAGTTGGAAACAGATTGCGCATCAATCGCATCCTAACTCTAAACTTGATAGAGGTAAAGAAAGTTTTACCAAGGAGACAGAAAGTTGATCTTAAATATTTACTATTTTTGAGAATGCCTATATATAAAATATATGCTGCATTTTAAGTTTAAGAGGCTTGCAAGCTTTGCAATTATAGCCAAATCTGTAAGCCCCAAGATAGCATTTTCTAGTCGATTTTAAAAATTCTTTCATTGATTTATTGAGCACCATAAAATTTGAATTTTAAATAGAAACGTTTCAATATCAATTTATACCTGGCCACAGGGCATTCATCCAGTCAGTCGATTTCATTTGTGCTAAAGCACTCTTGCTTGATCAACTTCAATGTGAATTCATTTCGTTTCATTTCATTTCACACACACCCAAACACTCACACAGAGAAAGAGATAGAAATAGAGAGAGAGAGAGAGGGAGACATTCAATTCACTACATAGCTTTGCTTTCAGCTTAATTGTTTTGCAACTAAACATCAGAGCCAAATGTCTTTCATCATTTTACTAGCCTGGCCAAAAGAAAACCCAATGCCCATTTACAATTTGCCAATTTACGCCGACTCACCTCCCGCCATCTCTCGATTTGGACCAAAGTCTCAATTGTTGTTGTTGCCCAGTCAAAATCGTGTCTAAGTAGCTTTTGTGCAAATGAAAAGCGGAAAAGCACGAATCGAAGCAGAGAGAGAGAAAGAGAGTGAGCGAAGAAGAAGAAAAGCCATAAACTGTAGCACACTTTGAGGCGAAAATCAAAAGCGGCATTCAGCCCGAGTGGGTGTCCTCCTAAATGAGTGAGTGAGTAAGTGTCTTGCCAATTGCCATTGCCAGCTAATTAAAATATATTTAAATGCAGCCCCCTCTAAGCACTAAATCGAGTTGCTAATTTATGCGATTTTAATAGAATATTCCAGGCAAACAACAAATTGGTTTACTTAGGACGTGGCAAGGACATATAAATAGAATAGACCAAAAAAGAAAAAACCGAGCAAAAACAAAAATACCATGTTCGGAAATTAGCATAGTTTTAGGCACTAGCCAAACAATTTTTGGTAGAATACTTTTTGCGGGCCCCCAAAAACTTTTTTGATGTTTTTGCCAATTTCCCGTGCGCAACGATTTACGGCCCGGACCAAAAACAAGAAAAGTCAAAATAAAAAAAAAAGAAGAATAAAAAACAGACAAAGCAAAAGTTCAACTTTAAGGCGCGTTAAATTTATTGATTTTGACTTAAGAAGCAGGAGGCGTGGAACATTTTCATTTAGTGGGCGTTGCACACACTGCTCTTGTGTGTGTGTGTGTGTGTGTAGCTGTGCAAATTTATATGTTTGCCCTAAATAGCAATCAAAGGCTTAACAATGTCTGAACCTCTGAACCTGCCCGCTCCGCTACCATTCACAGAATTGTACACTTAATTGAACTTTGAACCGCATCAATTCAGAATATGTTTTTCGTATTGGATTCCAATTGGAACGGCGAGCTGAGTGCTTCTCGAGTGGAATTTAAATAGTGCGCGGACGCCTAAATAAACTTGGCTACGGCGCCTAAGTAAATTGGTCCCACGCAGTTCAAAAGCTGATCTGTCATTTGTTGTTGTGCTTTGTTGTGTTTGCTTGTCTCTCTGTGTGTGTGTGTGTGAGTGTGTGTGTTTGTTGTTGTTGCTGTTTCAATGTGTTTCGGCTTGATAAATGTGCCGCTAGCCTAGCCCCAGAAACCAAAAACAAACACATAAATCACGAAAGCACGTTGTGTAGGAAATATCTAAGCACGGTGGTTCCTGCTACTTAAGTTAAACATTGGAGAGAAGGGGAGGAGGAATTGTGGAGGGAGGGGACAAATGGGCGACAGCTTGTTAAACTTTAACATTATTATAATTAGGGTATAGGTACAGTTCTTAAGACATTTTGTGGGAGATTTTCAAATTGTTTGCGCTGCTAGAAGCATATTCGAACATCCTTAAATTTCCATCAAGAGTTACATGGTAGCCTTTCTTTTTAACTTCTTTGAATTATTATAACTAGAGCTGGGTTCAGTTTTATAGAAGAAGCTAATTCAGACATGCTTTAATCTCCGTCTGAAATTTCATGGTAGATGAGTCTATCTATCTGTTTTATAAGTTATATCGAACTCCTCTTTATGTCTGTCTTTTCCTTTCCTTACAAATACTTATTTATCTCAACTGTTTCCACAAGATTACCAACTCGAGCAGAGCTCAACTTTGAACCTGTTGTCTTGAACCGGAACCGTTTTTAAATTCTTCTATTTGTACTGCTGTTGCCAACATTTCTTTTCTTGTTTTTCTAGTTGTTTGATCAAACTTGTTAACAGAAAAGCCACTTGGCTCGAAGCACGTGCACAAACGAAATACCAAAATTTGCAAATTGAAAATTCAAAATCCGAAATCCAAGTGCATTCTGTCATTTTGGCAAACAATGCAGTCAGGCGTGAGAATGTATGCATGCCTCTCTCTCTCTCTCTCCCTCTCTCCCTCTCTTTTTGTGGGTGTGTCTGTGTGTGGCAGAAGCCAAATGAAAATTGGCCACAGTCAAGCTGCAGCTGAAGCTGCTGTAGCCCAGTTTCCGCCGCTCTTGCACTCTCGACAGCCTGCCAACCGCAACAGCCAAAATTTATGCCAATATTTGCATTCAATGCCCCAAAAATAAACCGTAAAATGGTTGTTGGCACAGCCCAGGGAGTTAGCCCAAGTATCAGTAGGCCCAGAGAGGGGGGCGTGTGTGTAGTGTGGGGAATGCTGCTGAGCGGCGAGGAGCTGGGAGCAAGATGGGTGGTGAGTGTTATGGTCTCGGATAATATTGGCAGGCTGTGTGCGTCTGCCTTCTATGTAGGCTCAACATTTTCATATTTATGATAGCAAGCTGCTGTGGAGAGGATGAGGTATGGTGAGGGTGCAGAGGGGGTGTGCAGTGTGAATGTGTGCATTGACTGCAATAATTCAATTGCACACCTACGCAATTTACTGGCGCCAAGAGCAGCAACAACACCACCACCAAGAACAACAACAACAACAACAGCAATCAGCTTTATGCTGGCCAGCCATCGGAATATTGAAATATCGCAGGAGTCACTTTTCTCCTCTGTTCTGCTCTGGTCAGCAGTGGGAAAACGTTTAAAGCACTTCAACGCACACAACTGAGGTTAAAACTAACACACGCACACACACACACACACACACGCAAACACACACTTGAGAACACATTGATATGCATAAGGCAAACATGGTCAACATTTAGCATATTCCTAAAGTTAGGAAGCTCGTAGCAGTTCCTGTTTGGCTCGGAGAGTTGGGCATAATTGGATTTGTTTAGCTGTCAATATTATGTCAGAAGTCGACATCAAGAGTTTGACACATGACTGCAAAGCATAGACTAGAGTAATGTAGAGTAGTGGGTGTGTGGCATGTCATGGAAGGGGGCGTGGCGCGACAGACAGGCGGGGCAAAGAGATAGACGAGTCGATAGCCTAAACGAATAGAAAAGAAACAAGGCACTCAGAAATTAGACGGCACAATCAGACAAGCCAACAAGCGAATGGACAGACAGACAGACAGCCAATATGAATAGATAAAACAATCTTTTATCTATATTCATATACCCTGCAGACACCAAAAGTAATGAATAAAGCGAAGGCATGTTAAATCAAAAGAGTTTATAAGAAAAACTAATAATGATAATGTCGGATTCATAAATGAAATTCAGGCATTTTCTTAATGGAACATTTTGATTTATGAATTTTCCTTGAATGCCAAATAGGATTAGTTTGAGCTACTTTATGGCTGCGGAAAATGTTGATCCAGTTCTGTTATTGTACATTTTTATCAACAATATTTAACAAAGAAAAACCTGCAATCTTAAAGCATAAATACCTTAACCATTATATATTTTGGTTACAGGGTATTTATTAATTTAGCACTCTTCCTTAACGGTTTTTCGTTAAAAGGTTTAAGCTACAAATTGACTGACGCCAAGTCAAGTGAATGATTTCCGAATGTTGACAATCAAATGACGTGATTTGAAATCCTTTTTTAGCACCACTCACTGCTCGCGACTATCAAATTTTATGGCATCAAAGAGTGGCAGTGGCATTGGATGGGGTTGAAGGTGGGTGTGGTGCCAGCTGCTATTGACAGCTGAATTTGCTGTTTGTTGTTTGTCAAGGTGTCGAGCTTCAAAGGCACAAAAGGGTAACATTCAAGTCGACACTCGACCAGGCAGAGGCAGAGGGCGGCTTATGGTAGTTCTACCCCCACCCCCATACTCTATCCTGGAGCACATTTTCGATTGTCCTTTCATGTCCTTGCCTTGCGAATTTTACAGCTGATGCAAGCAATTTGCTAGCCAAGCTACTCAAGTAGCCATGGCTGTTGTTGGTTGTTTGTCTGTGTGCGGACTTTTGCTGCCTTGACAAACACATCCGGCTACATATGCTACTAATACTATTAGCCTTCATATCAATTACCAAGTCTTCGTCTTCTTCTTTTTCTTCCTTTTGCTTGCCATCTTCTCATCTTCCCACACTGTTGCCACAGCAGCAGCAGCAGCAGCAGCAGCATCAGCAACCTCTGCAAACATAACGCATACGTCACGTTGTCTGTGTGTATTTTAGCTGGCATATATATTTATATTTAACTTACGGCTCAAGTTAAACACTTAAGTCGTAAACCAAAATTAAAACAAGTGCACATGAGCTGCTCATTAACCACGCCCCCCTCACACACACACACACACACACGCAGTTGCTGCTGTTCATGTGGCACATGAATGATTTACATACATTTATTTTGCTGCTTGGCAACCCAAACAGAGTTTTAATAAAGTATTTGCTCACTCGAGTGCAACAGCAGCAAAAACAACAACAAACAACAACAAACAACAAAAGCAGCAAATGCAAACACTCGAGTGAAGAGTCAGCAAATGTGCTAGACTGTGTTGTACCCTGTAAATAGCTCTTGAATATGCGTTAACTTCTGTATAAGTCTTCTTCAAAAGTCCCTCTAAGCCAAATTGGCATAACTATACTTTATATATTTAAGTCATAAATATCTTTATCTACATACAAATTTTTGCCGACTTTTGATATTTTTCTGCATATAATTTGCTTAGTTTTATTACCATAAATAAACAAGAATTGCTTGGTGCCACCATGAAATAGTTGCATATTAAATTTGCTGAGGTTAGCTGGATTAGATCTGGAGATATATGTAGATGAAATTTTGGTTCTTATTGCAGTCTTGACTATAACATAAATATGCAACAATTTATGTAGCTCTTTGCGTGCAATTTTATTGTGCACAGGGTATATAGAGCTACAAACTCTCAATGCATCCCCCTCCCAAAAAAAAAAAAATAAATTGAGAAAGATATAAAGCTGCTGTAGGAGAGAGAGAGAGAGAGAGAAAGTGTGTGTGTGTGGGGGAAATATATCGGATGGTTTGTAGCCAAAAAGTTGACTCTTGCAATCAACAAGAAGAGCTGCTTCTTCTTCTACTTCCTCTTCTTCATTCGCTGGTGCAGCCTGACTTTGATGGCTGAGCGGCAAATTCTCCAGCTCACTGACTGACTGACAGGGGCTGGAGCAGGGGTTGGTTGGTTGTGAGTTAAGTGGTTGACTTGGCACTGACATAATTTACATATGCCAAACATGCAGCTGAAATCCAACAGGGCAACATCAACATCAACAGCAACAGCAACAAATGAGCGCCACATTGTTGGCACTCACCTGCGAAAAACCAACAAAAGCTCAGCTACAAACACCTTGCAGCAGTTGCAGAAGTCTCAGGTTTATTTATATGAGTGATTAGCCACTGACAGAAGTTGGCATGGAGCAAATGGAGTAGCTAGCAGGACTTACACTAAGAAAAACGTGTGCAGCTATAAATTTAGATCGAGAAACACAAAAACATGTGGTTATAAACGATTGACATAACTGGAAAATATTGAGAAGGATAAGACTTCTGCAACTCAAGCAGGTTTAACAAGATATTATAGGTCATTAAATTATCTCTTCAAAATGCATAAACAAGACAAATAAAAGCATCAGCGATACATTTGTGGGTCGGGTTGCATAACATCTATAAACCTGATTCTGAGATTCGAACATGGATTCAATTGCCTGACAACTTCAAAATAATATTTTCACTTACTTTTATAATTGTTAGGTTGCCTGAAGGCATTCACTTATATTTAGAATTTTTGCAAATTGATGTTGCATATTAAATTAGTAATATGATAATTAGTTAAATCCTTCGTAAGCTTAAGAAATTAAGAGAATGTTTTTAGAAAGACGTTAAAAATGTGATTGGCGAATAGGCAAGACTTCTATCTTTCTATCTTTCAGTCTGTATCTCCACCCTTTTATGACTTATACTTTTTTTTTGGAGTGTAGCTTTATCTGTAACTTCTGCTGCCAGTCGGTTGTCGTGTTTATTTATTACAGCTAGCTGCTGTCGTCAGTGTGTTTGCGTGTGCGTGTATTAGTGTCGGTGCTGGCTGCCAGTCTGTCTGTCTGTTTGTGGCAGGCAAATACAAATAGTTGCAGTTGCCTGCATGCCTGCATGCCCGCACGTGCCACATGCCCCGCAACCACACAGCGCAGCTTCCGCTTCAACTTGAGCTGCCTTTAAATTCCATCTTAAAGCAGCCAAAGAACCCCTTTGCCACCCTGGAACCTTCCGCCATGCTAATGTTGCCTGCCAATATTTGAGTTTATTTGCTGAGGCTGCGGCAGTGGCAGCTTTTCTCTCTGTTGCCGCTTGAGATTTGGTTTTTTATGTTGCACGTTGCACGTTGCACAAACGTCGCAGCTGCCTGGTAATTGAGTTGGAAAAATGTTGTTGACGCCCCAGCCCTGAACGCGGCGACATGCTGCGACAATTGCAACCAGCTTGCAACCAGCCCCTCTGCGCCGCCCTCAATCACACTTTGCATATTATTACGTGAATTCTTTTTCGTTTGTTGCAATTCCTCTGCAGCATTGCAGCATTGCAGCATTTCTATACATATTTCTGTTGTTCGCTGGGAAACATGTGCGAACAAACATTTAAATCAATTGTGCCCCGAACGCGTTCCCCGAGCTGCTGCTGCTGCTGCTTCTACTGCTGGTGTTGCGACTGTTGACTGGCTTTGTCAGCCTGCCAGCCTACGAGCCTGCCTCGTTTTCGCCTCTTTGCCACTTGTTATGCAAAATACGCGACACGCGCGCAAATCAAGCAACAAAATATGCTCAAATTGACACGGCCAACAAAAAATTTCGTTATATTTTACTTGCAACGTGTGTGGCAATATGTAGTCCCAGAATACAAAATGGTGCACGTCAATCGTCAACAGAGGGAACGCCGCGTGTTGCTGCAACCAATTTGATTATATTCATACCATTTAAGCTGTTCAGGTTGAGAAATCAATATGATTTAGATGGTTTGAAATCTAATAAAAGATCAAATTGAAGTTCTTAACTGATATTAGTAATCGATAACAAATTTTAACTTTTCATTCAAATTATCTACATATTTTAAAAATATTTATTAAAATCGTAGATTCTCACACTAGAAAAGAAGTAAATTGAAAAACAATCACAAAATAAACATATTTCTTGTACGGCTCAAAATCTATTCTATTTTGGCAAAAGTTGTGTATTTGAAAGCATAATAAGTTTTTGAGGACTAAAATTCGTAATGGCAAATCCAAAATTGTATATCGCTGAAGAGTTGCATTCGTTTAGCAGCTTTAAGTTTTGGCATCTGTATATATAAATATTTTTTGTAGTTTGGATTTCATTATGGAAATCATTGCTTATCGATTCAATGAGGCGTAAGGGGAAGGGACGCCAACGCTAACTTGTCCAGCAGTTTTCCAATTTCGATTTGGGTAGCGATTTAAATTTTAAGCCGACTGTCGTCGCAATTTTCCTTGGCATTTGCCGTGGCTAAATTGCATAAAAATTTCGCCTTCGTCGACGACTTGTGCTCAATTTCTATAACCGAAGGAAGGAAGGAAATTGTGAGGGAGGGGTGGGGAAAGGGGTATTTGTGGGGGTTGCTTTTTTTTTGTAGGTCTTTCGTGCAGGACTTTGAATGCCATTCGCTGTCTCTTTTTATTTGCAATGGTTGCAAGGTGCACAGTTTCTCACACACACAAATACTCTTACACAGTTGCGAAGGTCGCTGTTGCATGGCATGACATGGCATTATTCGAGGCTTTGGATACATTTAGCTTTACGTAGGCCCGCGGCGACGTACTGTAAACGCAAAAAACAAATCGTATATTTATTTATATATGTATATGTATATGTTCGTTTTTCCAACTAAGCCCGAGCCAAGGAAAAGTAAACTTGAGGCGGGCACTTGAAAGCCAATAATGTACAAGAAAATTGTGAATTTTTCACATTTTGCGAGCGTATTTTCTGTAGGGGAAAAAAGCCATCAACCATTTGGATTTATGTATGCTATGCAAATGATAGTTGCTCATAATAATGATAGTATCCTAAGATTGGGAAGGCTATTACTTAACAAGGCTATTTAAACTAATTATATTATTTCAATTTCTTTCTCTTTTAGAGCACTCAACGAGGCACGCATCCATAAAGAGCAACAAATTGCGAGGAGTTCGCTTTTGATAACTCTTGATTGAAAGACATCTTGTGATTCCAGCTTCGATATCGGGCTAAAGAAGTACGTTTATAGATGAATATATATTTTTGATATTTAGTTTCAAGACTTTATTGTTTTGTTCCAAATACACATATTAAAAGGGTCTTTCATGCTTCTTTCGAGTTGTAAGTTAGTTTTTACCTTTGAAAAGACTTACAATCATCCTTTCAACGTTGAGTTCCTTTATGAAATTATGTATTCTCATATCGTTGAGTACAGTGTATTGTTTGGAGTAATACCTGCAACATAGGGACATGTGTGGCCAAGTAATAATGCTGTTGTCGAGTGAGCTTGACTACGACCCGGAAGCCAATTATGAATTATATTTATAAGGTTTTGCACGCTCAAATATAAGCATGCGTGGAAGTGCTCAAATTTTTAATGGCCACCATAGGATTGAAGGTGTTTCCTTCTGCCCACTTTCTATGGGCTCAGGATATAAGAATACTTATCTTCATCTGGGAGTATGAATTTTCTGAATTCGTGGTATCCGCATCTTGAGTTACATAACATATTATGTTACACCACTGCTCTATAAATGGACATTTACCTTTCAACGACCCGCCTCTTTCGTGTACTTTACTTTAATCATACATTATGTTCTTTAATAGTTTGCGTTATTGTTTTAACGCCACAACAGGGGCAATTAAATTTAATTAGTTTAAGTTAAAATTGCAAAAACCTAATTGCCCGAGATGCGTGCGTCTTAAATCTTTTCCATTTAATTTGCTTTTTATGACAAGTGTGTCTGTTCGCTTGTTATCGTTGTTGCCCCACCAATTTTATGAGCTCGCAACGTGCGAGGTTAAAACACGCCGAGCAGAGCAGGGAAAAGCAGAGCAGGGATGAGCAGAGCATGGAAGAGCAGAGCAGGGTAGAGAAGAGAAGAGCGAAGCATTTAACCAACAGTTTATTACGTTTGGCCAAGTTGGGGTTGAGTTGAGTTGAGTTTAGATTAGTCACAGATATGTCTAACTAAGCTGCTGTATGATTTGCTGCTAATTGGCCAGATAAGCAGCGCTCTTCTAGCCATATTCTAAATGGGATAGCGGAGCCCTACAAACGCTGATGCTTAACTGTAAATTGCGGCCAGGTGGCAAGTGGCAAGTTGCCCTAATCAGAGTGCAAGTTTCTGTTGTTGTTGTTGTGTTGTTGTAGGTTTTTGGTTGTGTGGCACTTGGAAGTTTTTGGGCAACTACTGGCGCACATGCAACTTAAGTTTTTGGCCATATTAAAAGCATAGTTTTTGGCCAAAAACCGCACGACAATGCAATAAAAGTAAACTACTTGCAACATGGGCCAAACAATTGAGCAACTCATTCAAGAAGAAAATCAAAATGCACTGATAGAAACCAATTGAAAGCGGCGGGGAGGAAGAGTTCCTTACGTTGGCGGGGGGTGTGTGCATAAAGACAAAAACAGTTGCTTGTAGAAAAACTTTATCCTTGCGCACATGTCGCACAGTGTCCCGACTCCTTGTTGTATATTGAATGTTTATTTGCATGCAATGAGCCCGCAACAGTCTCCATGTGTATATTTGTGTGTGGTGTGTGGTGTGCGTGTGTATGGCATGCAAAACTTTGGCTATAGTTTAAAATAGGTCGTTGTAGTCAGTTCGCCAAGGCAACAAGGGGTTAACAGCATTCTTAATAACGCATAAAAAAAAAGGAAAAAAAAAGAACAACAGCTACAAAAAACTGCGTAACAAAGTTAAAATGAAACTTTTGCGAAAAACTTTGCAACACTGCTGGGCGCTCTCTTGCCCTCTACTCCCTCCCTCCCTCTCTCTCTCTCTCTGTCTCTCAGTGTATTACATACTTTGGAGATGCTTACGTGCTCAGAGCGACTTAAAGCTGCAGCTTTGTACAAAATGGCAGCCGCCTGGGGAGTTTGACTGTGAAACTGAAGTCAACCCGAGTCGGGGTTGTTATTAAAGCACGGCTTAAGCTCAGCAGTTTCAGCAATTTAAGCAAATCGATAAGCTTGCCGCTTAGTGCGGCACGTGTGTCGCTGCCACTCAGCGAAGGTGCCGCCGCCAGAGTTATGCATTGAATCGCTTGGCTTAGAGCACCCAAATCTTCGAGCAGCAGTTCCCCTATTTTGTGTGGCTTGCGTGTGCAAATTATGCCTCGCACCCCCCAACAATAAATTTGGTTGCCTCATCAAATCTGTTGTTAATATGCTTTTAGCTTTATTTGCCCTACGAGAGAGAGAGAGTGAAAGAGAGAGAGAGAGAGAGAGAGACTAACTTAATTTTGTTTAGCTTTGTGTACTTAATTCAGTTGGGGGTTTGTGGCCTGTTTGGCATTTAATTAATATTAAGTGGCGATTTATTTAACGGTTGCCAAATAAATATATATATTATTCGCAGCACATTTATCTTTCTCCTGGCAGCTTTAATTATGAAAACTAACTGGCAGCTTTATGGCGAAACCAAATTCATTTTAGTCAAACATTTAAGCTAGAAACTTGATTAATATTTCACTTTTCGAAAAACGCTTTTAATCTGCTGGAACACTTGTTGAAAATGCCACAGGCTTTAAGGCAAGGCGCCGATGACTGAATTACGTATACGCCACGTGAACTCTGTCAAAAAGTACAAAAAAGAAAGAAAGAAAGTAAAATCAAAAAGGGTACAGAGAAAGAAAAGGAAGAAGAAATGTCAACAATAATTTTTAATTAAGACTTGTTTTCATTTTTCATATTAGAGCGCAGGGCACACACAACCAAACACAACCAAACACACACACACACACACAGACAGTGAAGGCGAGGAGTTAATTTGAATTTTATAGCAGTCAAGTTTGTGTAATTTAAGAGCCAGCTACAAGACTGAGGGCGTTGAGCAACACATGTTTGCCACCAGTGGGCGTGGCATTGCAAAGGGGCGTACACATATATATCGTGTGTGTGTGTGTGTGCGCTGGTTGTGTGTACTTTAGCGCTCTTTTTTTGTAGACATTTCTTTTGCAGCTGCGCCAGCGAATGCTTCACTGCACACTACACACACACACACACACACACAGACAGAGACACAATGCGCTAGCTAGTGTTATGTTTGTATATATATATATAAAGCACAGTCAGAGATTGCCGGCAACAAAACTCGCAGGAACTTTGCATTAAGCAAAAGAAGAAAAAATAAAATAGAGAACGAAACTTTTTCAATTTCTTCAACTGCATTTTTGGGGGCAATCCCTTCTCTTCTCTTCTTCTTCTGCTGCTGCTTTTGGTTCATCTTTTAGCCTTCTGCACGCTTGTTTGTTCTTGCCATTGCTGCTACAAGTTAATCTGCCCCATAGACTGCAAGTTGCGCTAACTGTCTGCAACACGATGCCCCCACCCTCTGGCATCTCCTTTACTTTTCGTTGGCAGTTCATTTCCTTTTAGATTTGTGCAAGTTTTTGCCTTGGCTGCTGCTGCTGCTGCAGAGCAAAAGTTCTTCTAATTTCGTTACATACTCGGCACAAATTACACATGTAATGCATATGTAAACCAGACAAGCACCGCTTTCCATCCTCTGCCACCCCACCCCCTCCTTTTTAGTGCTTCAAAATTTCTGCAATTTATTAGGCACGAGTCCTACTGGCTATCTGCTGCTCCAGCCACATTACAAGCTCAAGTTTTATCGGACTTGCCGCCAATAAAGCCAAGTTTATGCGGCAATTAAGGCTAAGTTGGACCAAAAACCATTCTCTGGCCAAGTTGCAACGCATGAGAATGCGGCATGAATTCAATATATATGTGCATATATTATATATGCATTTGTGGAAAAGTTGCTTGCAACATTTACTTATTAAATTATGTGCACTCCAAAGTTTACTGCTTTTCTGCTGTCTGGCAATTATTTCATTATGTGTAAGCGACCTAAAACAAACCCACACTGGCCACACCTCCCATTTCATACGCCGCATGCCACACTAGCTGCATTTTTGTCGCCAAGGCGCCTAAAAAGTTTGCATGCAACATTCTTTTGGCCAAAGACTTGGTTCAGGCATTTGCCTGCCGCCTTCATTGTTATTAACATAATTGCATAAAAGTTGCAGCTGAGTTGCGCAAAGTGTGGCAAAGAAATTTGTGAAGACACAGACGCTTAAGCGCTTAATGCCATTTATTTGCTTTAGCCATTGCCTTTGCCTTTGCCATTGCTTTTGCTCTTTCCTTTCCCCATTTTACTTTGCCCCTTTTTCGCGCTGACGTTGCACAATTTCACTCCTTGGTTTTCCTCTATTTTTTTTTGTAAGCAGGAGGTGAACGGAATTCGTTTTAATTATTGTGCCAAAGTCAGCACCAACTGGCGTCGCCTTCTAATTATATTTTCTGTAATTTTCTTAAGCTTCATTAATTTGATATGCAGCGCTTCCCATTTCGTCGCCCGTCTGTCGCAACGGGTCAACGTTGCGTATACGCATCATTAAATGCGTCGCAACACAAAAGCAAAAGCGGAGACCAACACGCAAATTAAAGTGCCATAGAATGTGCTTTACACCCACTCACCCACACAGCAACAACAGTGGCAACAGCACAATGTATCAGAGTGTGGACCTATTAGATACTCTGTAGATCAAATATAAACTAATGAACGAATGAAATTCCTAGTGAAATCATAGAGCAATAATCAGCCTTTTGTTTGTGAACTGAATATATCAAGTTACGAAGACAGAACATACAATATTGACACATGTCCTAATGATGTTTAACTACATTTCATATGTATGCTACAATACATGCTACTATTGCTCACATCTATGAACATAACTTGAACTTACCCATTCAGCATTCGCAGTGTATTTATTTTTTTCTAGCCTTCGGCGCCTTATTTGTGCCGTTCCAAGCGATTTGCTCGTCGGATCTAAGTGATTATAAATAAGAGATTTTCCTTTCGCCTTTTCACCCTGAGCTTCATTCCCCTAATGCTAATGCGCGAACGTGCGTGTGTGCGTGTGTGTGTGTGTGTGTGTCTATGTGCTGGTATGTGTGTCTCTGTGTGTGTGTGGAAAGTTGACTTCATCAAATTTGAATGCTTGGCCGCTCGCTGATTTAGTTGAGGGAGCAAAAGCTTTGGCAACATCATTGATTGCGTCAAATGGGCCGCTAAATGTAGACTTTGCTTTTGAAGTTGCACAAAGAGTCGCAACCCCACCCACTTGCCCGTCCCTCCTCTCCTCACCCTTCTGCCAGGGCCATGACAAAGCGCAACGGAAGCGGAAATGTCCGGCAGCGGCGCTTGATTTATTATGTACCTTATCGATGGGGCGTGACCAGCAACAACTACAACAACAGGAGTAACAGCAACAACAACAAGAACAACAACAGCAGCAGCAGCAGCAGCAGCAGGAATATCAACAGCAGCTGCATTTAAGCATTCACTTTGTATTCGAATTGTATTCAGCAGCCATTCACTCTGTGATTAAAGCTTTTGTTGCTGGAAACTCAACTGTCATGTCATACTTTTATTTTACACGACTCGCTACTGCTGCTGTTGCTACATGTGGCACGCACATTTTATCACCCAACATGACGTGGCACCAGCAAAAAATTGTTGCCTGTTAACGCACAAAATTATGCTATTCTTTTTTCATTTTTCATTTTTTTGCTGCAAACAGCGCAAAACTGATGATTGAGCAAAGAGAAAGGGTCAGAAAACTCATTGAATTGCAAACGTTTCATGATTCTGCCAAATATTTTCTTTCATTGAAATATTGAGCCAAAAAAAAAAATGGTGTAAATTGAAAAGAGCATGAAATCAATTTGAATCAATTTGTTAGAGATCTCTCAGTTAAAATTGAAATACAAATTTTAATAGATTTGTTTTTAGCTGCACAAATTGGCAATTTGCAAATAGAAAACAGCATTTGTCAAACTTCTCAATAAAATCAGTGTTTTTTAAATAATACATATATAAAATATTGTAATCAAACTGGGGGTTAATGATTTAATCTGATCGAACTATATTTCAATCAATATAAATATGTAATTAAGAAATCGACACTTACTTTGCCTCTAAAACTTTTAGAAAACATGCTTCAATTTCATATTTCTTCATATTTCTGTTTGCAAAAACATTTCTTAGAAATAAGTGAATCCGTTACTAAAGAAACAATTGTTTACCAGTTAGTACAATCACCTCAAAATAAAACCCATTAAAATTGTATACAAATTCCATTTAGGGATTTAATATTTCAACGTTCGATGAATGATTAACAAAAATCGGACAAAAAAAATGGATTACAAATGGTGTCAACTGTGCCGCAAGCTGCAATATGTTAGCGCAAAAATCAATCATAGGTATCAATCAAAGGGGCGTGATCCAAGGGGAGGGGATGGGATATAGATTACAGCTTGATCGACACATGGTATTAAAATTATTGACAGCTACAATTTATTATCAATTTCAATTGCAGTGCACAATGAAAACAAAGCACAAACGACACACATTTAAATCAATTGCAGGCAGACAAGGCTGTAAAGTGAAGTCGGCAAGGGTCGGTAGCTAAAAGCTATTGATGAATTTGAAAAACAATTAGAATTTCAAATGAGCCAAGGATTGCAGCAGGGCGAGGGTGGCAGGGTAAGCAGGCAGACAGGTGTAGCCAGAAGCGATTGGTTTGTCAATTTCGCTCTGGCTAAATTTATTGCATATTTAATGATGATTGTGTGTGTTTGTGTGTGTGTGCTTGTCTGCTAGTTAGTATTGAGGTGTGTGTGCACAACACACAGCATTTAAATTTGTAATGCTCGAATTTGTTGTTGCCTTTTGCTGGCCTGTTGCTAACTGGTTTGTGCACTTTGCAAGTGGCCCCAAAATGTGTGTTGGCTTTAAGTTGCGCATACGACGCGTTGTCTCTCATAAATAACAAAATCACATTAATTTAAAACTCATTTCGCGTATCAACACAAACTGCATACAGAATGGGGTCAGTTGGGGGGATGGGTTGGGTTGTGGATTCAACGGATCTGGGTGTTCGAAACTGCATTTTAAATTAAAATTAAAAGTTATAACGCGAACGCATTATCAGTGCCAGTGCAAGGACAATGCCGACGACAATGTTCTGGCACAATGTCCTGCTGCCTGCTGCTGTCTGCTGCTGCTGCTGCTGTTGTTGATGTTGTTGTTATCATAAATAATAAATATTGTGTACGCATACAATTATGGCAGCTGCATACTCGCACACATTGTCATACACACACTTACACACTTAATTCAACACTTTTGGCACAGCTCTTGTTGGCTGTTGTTGTTTTTTCCAGTTTGTTTTGGCTTTGGCCTTGCTGCGAAATTGGCCAGGTGCAAGAGTCTAAAAACAATTAAATGATTAATGACAATTTTACATGAGCAATTTGAAGCAATATTCTGCAAGTTTCATGTTGCCTCTGAATTATGGAATAATGCACATTTGGCGTGCACAGTTGACTGCACCGATTTGCTATAAATGGTTATTGGTGGTAGGCTATAATTTCGAGAATATTGCAGAGTTAGGTCAAGCATGAAACTTAGTCGAAACTTGCCAAAAATTATGACAGAAATTACTGAAAAATATATAAGTGCCTAGAATTTAGTTGTTGAACTAAGCCAGCCTTGACAAAAATGGCAAACAGGATTAAAAATCGTTCAAAAAATCGCCGCAAGGACAGCTTAAAGCTCTGGAAAATGAATTCAACCTTCAACTCGAAAAGTTGATGGATTAATTATTCTCGCTCAATTGGACTTTTTGTGAAGTGGGCGCTTGACAGCCGGAAAAGCGCTTAATCGCTTGTTTTAATCGCATTTTTCATTTAAATTCGAGCCATAGAAATGACAGTTTAATGATGAGCAGCAGCAACAGACTGTGACTGATTTTTAATTAAAAATAAACATATTTATTTCTGATTTTTTAATTAAGTTGATTGACTTTTCAAGCGGCAACCGCAATGCTGCCATTGCAACAAATATTTAACTAATTTCCGCAATAAATGTAATGAATTCGTTTTATGTTGTTTTATTGCAGGACAGCAGCAGCGGGACTTTGGAGAAGCATGCAGCAATAATAATAATAATCAGCTGCGTCAGTGGCAACTTTGCTGGCCTGCCTGCCTGCCTGCCTGCCTGCCTGCTTGCCACTCGAGGGACACATAAAGAAAGCCACGTTCCTTTGGCCGGGTAAGTTTGTTGGGGCGGAGATCCTGTGATTTGCTTTGATTTGCCCAGGCACGCATCATTGACGAGCCGTGGGGCACAACACAAACACACACACAGACACAGACACTCGCAGGCACAATTTTGATGCGGCAGTCAGTCATTAATTTCAATTTTGTTTATTTGACGGCAGCTGCAGGACTTTTACTTGCCCCCAGGACAACCCCAGCGTTTACACACTGCGTATGATTGAAGGGTTCTCTTCCCTGTCCCACTCTCTCCCTCCCTTTCCCTTCCTCTCGGTGTGTGTGTGCCGCTCGGAGACACAAATTATTTATTTACAAGCGTTTTGTGCTGCGTGCCTGCTGCGAAGCGTTTGATTCCCGCAAACGGCTCCTCTTCTTTTTCTTCTCTCTTCTTCGATTCTTGCTGCTCTTGGCCTGTTTCAACTGCTTCTTTCCTTTATTCCCAATACTTGAACTGCTTTTATTAAATTGCAGCTTCTCTTTTGATTCAACTACAGTAGTTCTTCGAAGAAGGATACTTGCAAGATTGTAATAAACCAATTTGAATGCGAAAATATCCATATCAGAAATGGCACTTTTATTCCCAGCAAGTTGGTATCTTTTGTGGAGTGACTACTGTACCTGACCACGAATGAATGCCACAACTGTCTTGCTTCGATTGTTGCTTTGCAATTGCTGCCACAACTAATAACGCTTCAACCGCAGCTCTTTTTGACTGCTTTAACTGCCACTCGGCTCCTTTGCAACTTCTCTTTGATTGCCTCAGCTGCGGCTGCTGCTGCTGCTGCTGGCAACTCGTGCAACGTGATGGCCTGTGGCCTTCGCCAATGCCTTCATTTGGTTTTTGGGCGTATGTTTGGTCTGGCCAAAATAAACAATAAATTAAATTGCCACATTTGATAGCTGTATGCGTTTTGGCTGCCAGCTGCCAGTTAGTCAATATGCCAGTTTGTCAGTTTGCCAGGCAACATACCTGCCTTTGTGTGTGTGTATGCGTGTGTGTGTGTGTGTGCCGAGGGCAGGCAACGTTTTTGATATGCCCCATGTGGCATGCGTCAGTTTGGTTTGGCTAAATGACTAAATGTATGGCCATACATTATGCAGACTGGCTGATGTCTTTGCCACACAGTCATAACATCAATTTAGCCCGGCCTAAAAAAAACCCCTCGATAAAAATACAAAAAATTACTACGAAAACGTCTGTATTTATTTTTTGCGATCATTATTTTGCAATATCACATAAATGCAATTCAAATTCTAGCCACAGTTCACAGGACATTGGAAGAGCACAAGATTTATGTGCGTCGAGGACATTTTTCATGCTGCACAAAAATGCAAACAAAAAAAAACAGATGAAATAAAAATCGCATAAAAACGTTCATTGAAAACACGTTCACTGCCAGCCCGGCCAACACTCGAAATTGCGAATTCAATAAAGCATTACGTAATATTGCCAAGTCAGAAGCACACACACACAGACAACACACACACACACTCACACACACACAGGCGGCATAAGTAATGCAAAGCTGGCCATGTGAGTGCAATAATTTACAACATTTTAATCGAATTAGACGCAGACGCAGAGAATGAGACAGCTAGTCAGCAAAAGAGAGAGAGAGAGAGAGAGACAGAGAGAGTGAGGCAAAATGCATTTTATGTGTTGCAAGTGCGACAAGGCAAGTGTATGTGGCAGGCAACGTGGCAGTCAAACAGTTGGCGCAAGTGCCAATAGCTAAAACCTAAGACATAAAGAAAAAACACGAAATTATACAAATATAATACACACACCCATAACACACACACACCCATAACACACACACACATAACACATACCCATAACACACACTCACACACAGAAACAAGTTATAAAAGCCAAGAGCAAAGCGTTGGAATTTGTTTTGAACATTTGCCAACAAATGCTTTTTTATCGTTGTGGTTTTTGCAGTTATTGTTTTTTGTTTTTTGGCTTGAGAACTTTATTTCCACATCGCATTTAGTTTTTGTTCCTCAATTTACGCCATTTTTAAAGTTGATAGAGCGAAATAAGACTTAAAACTTTCAGCTCTATCGAAAATCCATTGATTTTCTAATCAAAAACTTTGCTGTAATTAAAATTGAGCTTTGCAAAAAAGCTCAAGCTTCTGAGACTTAATCAAAGAATGAGTTGTAAAATGCTTAAAATACAAATAAAAAAGGAGCCGAACTTTTTAAGTAAGATGAGCAAATTTCAGGTTTTTATATCAAATCAGAATTAGATCAGCAAACCAATTGGAAATCCTGTTGATAAATATATAAAAAAGAAGTCCCAATAAAAGAATTCTCAATGAATGCTCTTAGCTAAAAATGAATTCGCTTTTATTAAACCAAATTTAGATTGCTTTTACGACACAAACAGACTAAAATGCTGAGTCTGACTTAAGTTGTGCATATAATTTTAACTGCTTCTCAAGTTAAGCTCAAATAATATTCTTTCCCTGACTTGACTGACGCTTGACTTAGTTTTATGGCAAGCAAAACTAGTTTGGCACTAAATAGTTAGTGGTTGTACTTAATTTAAGTAGTTGAGCAATTGAATTTAGCACAATTAAAGCTAAACCTTTATAATAAACTGCACTTAAGAGTTGAGTTTGAAATGCTGCTGAGGCGATTCTTTAAATGCCAAAATCGAGGGCGCCACACAGAAGGAAGGCCAAAAGTAAATTGTCATAAATTCCAGGCAATAAATTTCTATTTGTTTGCATTTTTAGCCAGTTTCATTTGCTGTTGCGTTTTGTGTTTTGTGTTTTGTGTTCTGCTCTGTGCGCTGTGTGTCCTGTTTCTCCAACGAGCCGCAACAACGCAGTGGCAGCCACAGCCGAAGTGGCAGTGGAAGTCACACTGTGCACTGCTGCACACAATGCACACACATTTATGTATAAATATATATATATATGTATAAATATATATATATATATATATATATATATATATACTATACAGTGGCATATTCACCGCACCACCTTCTTCTGCCACATAATGCGACCAAAAACTGGCAAAGCGAAATCAGCTAAAATTGTGTTACAAAATAAATCGTCAGTTTATGCAACGCTGGAGCTGCGGCAACTGCCGCACATTTATTATAATGTTATTAAGTATACGCCAAGTTGCGCCGGCCAGCCTTTTGGGGCGTATTTTTACCCATTGTTGACATTTAGTAACATTTATTGGGCAGCTGCACGAAACTTGCCACAACTAAATCAATCTAATCGAAGCCTTGAGAACTATCAGCCAGCAGCACGGGGAAGCGGGAAAAGGCAATGATGGAATTTATTTCATTTTCTGATGATTTGTGCGACAATAAAGAACTCAATGAATGGGACGTGTCTCCAAACAGTAATAACAAGTTTCTCTTCCTCATTTCGCCTATCTTATTCTATTCTTGATTGTGTTTATTCGTTGTTACATTGTTAGATATTTGCTTCAGATTTGCTTCTTACTTTACTACAATTCCTGTCCTTACTTGCTTCTCCATTCAGCTTCAGCTTAGTTTTAGCCTCCTTCTACTTGCTTGATTATTAATGCTTATTTCCCCGTGCATATTTAAATGCATAAGTGTAGTTTTATTAATTGAAGCACTTATTCTCGCACTTCTCCCTTTAATCATTGCTACACTTTTATGTGCAATTGTTGCAATTATTTCATGGTTTGCTACTCGCCTCACATCGTTTCGTTTGTTCTTGCCTCACTTTATAGTTTTCTTGCAACATCGTTTTGTTTTTTATTATAATTGTTCGCTCATCATGGAAAATTGAATAAAAAGCGTTTCTCATTACGCTTAGACAGCACTACAATTATGCCACACTTTGTGGCAGTCGCCCCAAATGACAATTTTAGGTGCATGCAACGGCAGCTGCTACTGCTGCTGCTGCTGCTGCTGCTGCTGCTGCTGCTGCTGCTGCTGCTTCTTCCTCGTCTCTTTATGCTGTCACTTAATGTCACTTGCTGCTAATAACTTTTGTCTTTAGCGCCATGCAAGAAAAAATCGATGTGCCTCCAGTTAGAATCTCACAGCTCACAGCTCACAGCTCGCGACATGAGCCGCATTACAAATGATTGGTTTGACATGGACGGGTTTTGGGAGCGTAAGGGATGGGTGGAAGAGGGGCTGTGGGGTGGGTGTAGAGCTGGCTGTTGCTGCCACTCGCCTGTCACAAAATCCGCTAAGCGCCCCAGACAACTCGTGACATGTAATAAACCGCCCACTGAGCTCTTATATCTTTCCCTCTCTTTCCCCCCCTCTCTCTCTCTCTCTCTCTAACTATTTCTCTTCGTGTGAGTCCCTAAGCTTTACCTTATTCAATTTTATTCATTTTGCGCGGCTTTTAGCGAAAGCAATCGGATTGTTCCATTTCCTATACCAGCGCTTACCTGCTGCATCCGCGGAACTAAAGCACAACGTGTCAAAGTGAAAACGCAGCGAGAAGCATTCAGCAGTATACATTAAATTGTCAAGCGAAAAGATAAGCGCATTTACATCTACCAGGATCCGTACAAGTATCGAAGCAAGCTGCTAATCCAAAGCAAATCTGCCGAAACCAAAGCAGGCAGAAGGGCTAAAATAGTTGAGAAGAGTTGAGTCGAGAAGCTAAGCTTTAATTTCGGTGATTAAAAGAAAAGTCGAATATCAATTAATATATAAAGTTAATTAGATATTTTTTTTTGCTTATCTAATATGCCACTAACTATTTGCTTGCTTCTCTCGTTAAAAGTTCAAGTTTTTTAGTTCTACTCTTTTGCTGCTCATTAACTACACACTTCTTATTATTATTCTCTGATTCTTCTTTGAAATCTGAACATACAATTTCCTTTGGTCACCCCATTTTTCAATATTGCCCCAAAAAATGAAGTATAATTTGAACAAGAAAAAAATTAAATTACAATTTACGTTGGCTTATTAATGTTGCCGACTGACATGCGAACGTTGCATTATGAAATGTTATTATAAAATCTTGCCACACACACACACACATAGATATATATATATATATATATATATATCCATATATACAGTGAGTATGGGCTTTAGTGGCACTATTTGTATGCATTTAAACGACTTTATTTACCACAAAATGGCTGCGCCGAGCAGCAACAGCAGCTGTAACTGCAGCCATGGGGCATGCAACAACATGCCAACAAACAATGCCAAACGATAATAATAATAATGATACTAACAACAGCAGCGCCAACAACAACAACAACAACTTGCAACTGGGCTTTTTAAAAGCCAAGCGCTGTAAAGGACTACAATAAAATCAGGCTGTGCCAGTAGCAAATACAATTTCTAGTGGGCGTGTGTGTGTGTGTGTGTGTGTGAGTGTGTGTGTGCACTTTACAGCTATTTAAAATTTAAATAATAGCGAAAAACCGCACGAAATAATAATAAATCATAGGAAATATGCACGCGTTCTCATTCCTTGACTCCATCTCTCTCTCTCACACATACACACACACACTCTCTCTCTCTCTCTATCGCTCTCTCTCTCTTTGTTGGCTGGCCATTGTTGGCGCGTGTGTTGATTTAATAGTCGCGGTCACAAACATTATGGCATGTTCATGATTGCCACAGCTGCCCCCCAACCCGTACCAGAATAAAACGTGACCAGCTAGCAACCCATGCCGCTCTCCACCAACTCTGCAGCTGCCTGTGGCCATTATATGTTACGCTTACGGCTTTCGGCTGTTGTTCTGCTTTCTTTAGCCCCTCCCCCAATCCCAACCCCAACTGCTCTTTTTATATGCAAATTCCCGCTTTTTACTTTATTCGCATATGCGCAGTTTTTCATTATTTATTGTGTGTTTAAACAGATTACGTATACGCCGCATGTGCGTATGTGTAGGTGTGTGCGTGTGTGTGTGTGTGTGTGTATTTTATGTGTGTATGCGTGTATTGGCCATGTGGCGCACCTATGTCTGTTTTGGCCAAAGATTACAACTGATGACGGTCGCAAATTGATTGTGGAACAGGTGAGAAAATGTTGTGTAATCTTTGCCAGATGTTTGCTTAACCAGGAGAAACGAAACGAGATCTTTGTAGCTGTTATACTTAATAGCCATAGTTTACCAGCATATCTTATTAGATTAGATTGGACAGTTTGTTGCTTGGTTGAAACGTGCTAAGAACCACAAGTTTAGTAGAACTTTAAGCAAATGAAAGAAATTGTTCTTGAGTATTTCGAAGGAATATAAAACTATTTGAACTTTAAAGAAGAAAATAATAGTCGAAAGAAAAGCAGCTTAAAACAAGACTAAAATGATAATATAAATTTTAAATGATAATATAAATCGAGAGCAAGAAGCTAACTTTCAAGTTCTTCGAGTAAGAAAAAAGATCCAATACCAACCAGAATTTTGATATCTACTCACATTTAAGCTAAGAAATTTATTTGGTAGCATTAATGGAATGCTGGTGGAAGCTCTTTCGGGTCTTTTATGTCACCTTTTCAGTCCCAATTACGCCAGCTTGGAACTGCCTTATTAATTTCAAAGTCAGGGAAATCAGTTGGTTAAACAACATTTTAATTTAGTCATTGCAGACATTTGAGGTCCTCAAAGAAACCAACTGACACCAACTTCATTTGGCCAGGGTTGTCACACGTTTCAGCACCCAGAAAGTATGCAATGTGAAATTTGTTTTGTTTTCTAATGAATTTCCATTGCATTTGCAAATTGTATGTAACCGCAACAATGGCAAATTCATTCTCGACGTGAAAGGCGAACAAAGCAGCAGTCAAACAACAAGCAACCACAAAAAAAAAAAAGAAGGAAGAAAGAAGAAGAAATATATATAAAAGAAAATGTTGCATGCAACGCAGACATTTTGTTGCTTGCAACGGTTCTGCACTTGTGCATAAATATAAAAGAGCCAACAAATATAAATATGCAAAAGCAACAAAAAGAAGAAAACAGTTAAGCAAAAGAAAGCAAGCCAAAAAGCAATGTGAATAAAGTAAAATAAAATGCAATGCAAAACTCTCGCAAAATGGCAACAGCCAAAATACAAAACAGGGTGCTGCATGGGGTAGGGTGTTGGGTGTAGGGTGTCAGCTATATTTTACATATATAGGGTATATAGTCAGTCAGCCACTTTTGGCGTATACGTAATATACAGTCTCGGGCATAAGCTGGCAGACATTGAGGAGATACTGGCGAGTTGGGGGGTTGGGTTGGGCAGGGGAGAATATGGGCTACGTGCCAGCGCCTGCCAAGATGTAGGTAAATGGTATTAATGGCCAGCAGCAAAACCACCCCAAAAACCCAATCCTCAACCCCCAATCCAAGCACACGCCTCGTCCCTTAGGGGCGGGCAGCAGTTGTTGGCAAGCGTAACACAAAAATTGCTGCAATGCGACTTTTTCCGCTTTGGCTTTGGGGCAACTCGTGCAACGTGTGTGCGATTGTGTGTGTGTGTGTGTGTTGACTATAAACTAAATAACTGCTTTTCGTAGTCAAATATTGCAGCACAAATCACGCGAAAACAGCAGCGAGCTTTGCACTCGAAAAACTTTTCGTTTTCGAAGAATATAAAACAAGTAAAAACTGTTGCACATAAATACATTCTTTTAACTTGGCCCAGCTACCCACTACCCACTACCCCCACCCTCAACCCGCTCAGTCTCTGTTAGCCTTTGTGAGGCACCTCACAAATTGCCTCAAGGGGCGGGGGCGTGGCACACACTCGAGAGCGTCATCAACACATCGTGTACGTGACTTTGCCAACAAAAATTAACAATTTCATTAGTGAGATTCTTCTTTTTGCTGCTATGTTTTTTTTTTTGCGTTTTTTGTTTGTCTCTCAAAGGATCAGGCAAGGATATAGCCGCTTGACGTAGGCTAAAGGCACAAAACGAAAGAAAAAATGCCAGAGCTGAACGAAGTGCAAGCAGCAGAGGCAGCAACAACAAAAATTGCTGCCACTTATCAAACAGACGCTTCACACACACACACAAACATCTATACTTCCTGTTCCTGTCTGCGTGTGTGTGTGTGTGTAGAAACTAACGAACCGCGTCGACAAACCGTTCAAAGCCACGCCCCCTTTTTGGGCCAAGTGCCCTTTTCGCTCACTGCAGTCATTTACAATACATACATCTAAAAATACGTGCATCAAGTGTGCTTCAATTGCACTTCATTGCCTCACCAACACACACACACACCAATACACACACACACACACACACACATACACATAGACACATAAAATGCTTAGACACAAAGTAAATGAAAGAGCTACGATAAAAAAAAAGACTGGCTAAAAAAAAATGGTTAGAAAACTGAAGACAAACTTCAAAAACTCAGACGCCAGCAAGAGCAAGACAGAGGCGGCGATAGTGAGAGAGTGGGACAGGAAGAGAGCTAAAGAAGACAGATATAGCGACACTCTGCAGTTACACACACTCACACACACACACACTCGCACACACACACACTCGCACACACTCACTCGACAATCAATTGCCTAAAGTAGTTTAGTGAACATCAGATAAAAAGCCAAGGAAAAACTTTGGCTCCAAACTTGGTCCACCCTAATGAGACAAGATAAAAAACTATTTACTCTCTCACTGTCTCTCTCTCTCTCTCCTTCTCTGCCTCTCTATTGCTTGTAGCATTTGCTCAAGCAGCAAAATGACATCGTCAAGTGAATGTTTTACTAACTTGTTAGTTATATTTTTAGCTGTTGACTTCATTTTTATTACAGATATAAATATTAACTAAGTCGTGTTTCAGTCGTGTCAGCTAGCAGATCAGGACACGCTCTCCGCTCTAAATGAAAGACAATCTTCCATCACTAATTTGGCTGAGACAGTGCTTAATATTTCGATTTATTTGAGGAGGGAGCCAGGCGAGTGGCTCAGATAAGCTCAGCCTGTGCTTATAACGTGTCTCAAAAGGACGCAATGCAGTCATTTTCCACACACTCACACACACACACACACATACAGAGTGAATTTAAAATTGCCCTGGGTGTGTGTTAGCTGAGCATTCAGTTAAATCTGTCAAACAGAAAATACAAATACAAATACAAATATAAAATACAAACACAAAAGTACAGAGCAGCAAGCACAGCAAGCAGCAAGTACAAATCCAAAGTACAAGTAAATAATAAAATCAACTTGAAATTCCGTTCGGATTGTGTCCTCTCGTAATGTGCCTGAAATTGATTTTCTTTGCTGCCAGACAACAAGGAACAAGACACGAGGAACAGCTAGCAGCTAGTCGAGTAGGGAGCATGTAGGGGAACTCCTTTAAGCACACAAACACACACGTCGCTGGAGTGCATATCTCGAGGGCAAATATTTGGTCAAAATTCGTGAAGGTGTCGAAATGCTGTTTGAACTTCTGCTTCTGCTTCAACTTCTTATTTTTTTTCTTTTTGCCTGAATTTTATTTTTTGAGCACACACTTCTTGTGTGCTGCAAACTGATTTCGAAATTTATGCAGCTATCGACCTAAAAATTATTTTAAGTGCAGACAAAAAACCATGTTATTAAATACGATTCATTGAATTAGTTGAAAAGCCTGCAAAACATTTAACATACATTTAATTAACATCTTTATTTAGCTACGGGCAAATTGGCTTTATATTAATTATAAAAATGCAATGAATTTTTGTCTCAATGCTCGATTTCTATTCTATTCTATTCTCTAGTTGGCTTGAGTCCTGTAATTTCAGATTTGACTTTGTCTCTCCCCGCAAACTTATTGTCTGCCATAATCCCTATGCCAAAAATAAAGAGGAAGCCTAATGCACTTATCCAATAATTCATGGTTTTCATGGTGCTTTTACTTATGCGTTAAGTGAATATTATTGCTGGCCAACCACAAGAGGGACAAGGAAAAAAAACAAGAAAGGAAAATGGAAGCAAAGCCGCTAAATCAATAAAAGTTTCGATGGCTTAATACTCAAACTCAACTCAAGTCAATTCAGGAGCCGGAAAGTATCCTCGTGTCCTCCGTCCTCCGTCCACCGACCTCCTGTCAATGCCATTTTGGCGACAGTCACTAAGTCGCTAAGCTCGACAAAATATGCCGATATTTTTTTTATTTTCATTTTTTTTATTTTTTTTTGACTTGGTTGCATTTTTATTGACTTACTTTCGAGTGGTAACGCGAAAAGTTTTCCCAACTCTGGCGGGCATCTTTATTATTGTGTGTGAGTTTGAATGTGTGTGTGTTTGTTTGCGAGTGTTCACTGTAGTGGCGGCTGCAGTTTTTGGCTTTTTGGTGCAAAGTTCTTAAAAATATATATTTTACGATTACAAATGAGATTTATTTGCCATTTCCGGCTGCATTAGCGGAAGTGCGCTGCCAACTACTCGAGAGTGCGGCCATAAAAATTGCCAAAAAAAAATGTATCCTTAGTCCTTTTCCCCATATCCCTGCTGGCACCACATATTTAGCCGTGCTGCATTTTTGTCGCATTAACCAAATGTTTTTTTCTTATTTTTTGCTCTCTTCGCTAGCCAACACAACCAACTTGTCAACGCAAATGTTGCAGGATGCAGAACGCCATGCCTAATGTAATTTTGATATCACCAAGGAGAAGAATGAGCAGCTGCGGCAGCCATTGATAAATTATCATGCGGACATCAACACCGGCGAGGGAGGAGGTGAAGGGTGGCTGCTGCTGCATCAGGTGCAGCAAATGAACTGGCATGGATAAAACAAAAACTAAAACCAAAATGTTCAATCTATTTGAAATGTGGTCTGATGGTACGGTGCGACCGGATGACGGTTCACAACGACCGTGCTTATTTTTAACTGGTCGGTGGGACTTTCGTCCGTTTGTAACGCCATTTGTCAGCGATTTATCAAATCAGTTTAACCAGATAAAAAATGTATTCGTTTATTTATGAGCCTAACGACGGCCACTTATCGTTTGCGCTATCAAGTAATTAATTAAGTATTAATATATAAACAATTGTAAATTGGTTTTTAATTTGTGTTTTTGAATAAAGCAAACAAAGTTGACTTGATGACATGTTTAATGTGTATTTGGTATGGGTCTGTATGAGAAATGGAAGTAGCGATAAGAAATGAGTTTGAAATAGACCGGGAGAGTTGTGAACAGCATTTATCAGCTGGAAGGTAAGCAAATGACAACCATACAGAATCAGCAACTAATTAAAAATACCCGTTTTCTATTACAAAAAACTCGTGTAAGTAGAAAGAACTTTAAACTGCTCTGTGAGCTGCACTTCGAGCCGAGCTGAGTTGAGCTTCAAAATCAGCGTTTATCAGTGAAAACTCCTTAGACTCACACACTTTTACCTATGTATGTATATGCTTCTCCAAAAAAAAAAAAAATGAATGTTGAAATAGTTTCTATTTGGTTTTTTATTGATTTTTATTTTGTGTTTGCTTTATTTAATAAATTGCATATTTGTAAACAATTGATAATATCGGTTTGTTGTTTTGTTTTCGAACTGAAAATAGCATAACAAGTAAAAACAGATTGGTCGATGCATTTTAAATAGACAATTACATAATTACGTAATTACATAATTTGTTTCTTGGTTTCACATTGACGAGTAGGTAAAATAACAAAATATTTGATGGCTTAGCCTAAACAAAACATTGGATAAATCATCATTATAATATTATTATAACGCATACACTCTATATTATATATATATTATGTATTATTATTATTATTTTCTGACTAATTTGCCAAATGCAAATGGGATAGTTCAATTCAAGTCCCACGCAATGACAACTGACAATTGCACATAATGGCATTTAACATGCAGTTAAAATTAGATAATTGCAATATATATATGATATATGTGTATATATATATATAAATAATTTGACTATTGACTAGGGATAAATTTGTAGTTTTTTCTTGTCGGTTTTTGCTAATTCGCTAATATATATATTTGGAATATATGTGTGTAAGTGTGTGTGTGTGTTGTGAATGTGCATTTTAAATAATAAATATAAATTGGAATGGAAAAGCTTTTCGCACTGGGGCGTCTACTTAAGCATTAATTTTAAGCCGATTCTAAGTACATCTCATAACATAAAAAATTCATTTCAATTTCTCACTGTGCGGGAAGGCGAGATTCGTTAAGTTTGGCCAGCAGCAATTCGCCGTGCGGTGTGCAACTCGGCTGGCGACTTATCTACAGCTGGGTTCTAATCTAGACTACAAACAAATTTCTTCGATTGGCAAGATAATATTTTTTTTCTCATTTTCGTTAAAATTACTTTTTGAGTGCAAGCAATAAATAGCGAGCGTGTGAGAGAGGGGGTAGATAGAGTGAGAAAGGAAAGGAGTATCTAGGATATATAAAGCTCCACGCACGAGTTGCTCACAATGGGCGTGGCATTTTCCGTAACACTCTGGCTGCCAGTTTTCAAGGCGGGCGTCGCGTGGTTTGTGTCCAGGCTGAGCAGGGTTTGCGATGGCTGCGTCGGCGTCACAGACTGAGCAGGCGCAGCGCCCAAATTGCCGTTAACAATAACCACTGCTGCTGTTGTTGCTGCTGCCGACGTTGCTGCTGACGGCGCTACAGTGGTGGCCTGTACAGTAGGCGTGCCTATATGCTTGTTGTTGACATTGGTGTTGTTGTTGTTGTTGCTGCTGCTGCTGACTGTTTGCTGTTTACTGGGCACAAAGGGCACGGCGTTCTTGTTGGGCGTGAGTATCAAGCCGGCATTGGGCGGCGACAACGGTGAAGGTGGAAAAAAGTCCATCGGATACTGTGGTATGTATAATAAACATATATTTATATATTACTAAATAAAAAATAAATATATACAGTTGTGACAAAAATAATAGCACCATTCCGACATTTTTCTTACGAATGAAATAAAGACACCTTTGGAAACATTTGCTGTGAGAGTGTTGCTATATTTTTGTTCGCAACTGTATATATACTCACCATTGCCTGATGCTGTGATGGAGAATGGGCGCCCGGCTGGCTGAAGTAGGTGGTTGGCGAGACGGGCGGACTGGGATAAGGCCAGTAGACGAGCGGCGGCGGATAGAAGGCGGACGCATGATGATGGTGATGATGATGATGGGCGTGATGGGCGTGGCCATGATGGGCACGCGGCGTCGCCAACAACGGTGTGTGAGGTGGTGGCGGCGGCGGCGGTCCACCATAAGCCGGAAAATGGGCACCAAAATGGGCGCCAAGCACAGTGGCACCTAAAGAAAGCAGAAAAGAGAAATTTAAAACAAAATTAACAAAAATCTTAAATAAGTTGCAGAAATTGTCATTTAAGAAAAATCATAAACTTTTGGTAGTCAGTGTTGTGAGTATGGCTTGGGTATACTTTATTTTTCGGGATGGGTTGTTGTTAGTCTTAAAGAAAAGCTAACGGTAATTGCTTGAAGCAACACAAAAAGTAGTTGTTGTTGTTGTATATAAAAAAGGACGCATTGACTTGAGTTAAGATTATTTAATGTTGCTGTTGTAGTTGTTAGGGTTAGTTAGATGGTTAGTTGAAGTTCAAGTGAAGTTAAGTATAATCGTATTCAAAAACACTCACCGTTTAGACATTTGCAAAATATTTATGGTAGAGGAGACATGTATTATAATAATTGGTAAATTTAATATTGAAGATATATATGTATGTAATATCAGTATATGTATGCATATATATATAGATATATATTTACCACTTTACCCAGAGAATATGAATACATTTTTTGCGCACATAGTAAACTTAAAAACATGTTTTATCCCGTTCTTGTTTTTTTTTTAATCCAAGCACCAACCAGCCTTCAAAAAGGTAAAAAATAATATAAATAATATAAAAAGAAACCAAACAAAACACACACAGAGAGCTGGCTCAATTGACAACAACGACGGCGGTATGAGTAAAGAATCGAGTTATCGAATTATCGAGTTATCGTTATAGCATATGGTACTTATACATACAATACATATATGCAAATACAGTTAGGGCCACAGTTCCTTACACAAAAGCAGCAGAGGACCAATTAATGTTATCGATAACATATCGATAGCGTAAACGTTGTTTATTTGTTTATTTGTTTTTTGTTACATACAAGATGCGTGTGTGTCTATAGAGAGAGAAAGAGAGAGAGTAGCACTAGGTGGTATTACGTTTTATGACTTGACAATCCACTTATCGACGTTATCGAGTTGCACTCACACACACACACACATACAATCAAATTAAATATATATCAAAATATATATATATATATATATATATGTATATATATACCGTACAGTTCCAATTTTAATCAAATTTAACAATCAGTAAGTAGTGCAAACTCGCAACGCCGTTAAAAATTCAACCGATGCGGCCACACAAAGACCCGAGCCCAGAGAGGATGCACCTGAAAATACGTATAAAGCTAGACCCAAGCCCAAAATACCCAAGAGTTACAAATACGTGGTGTATATCGGATGAGTGAGAAGGAGAGAGATGGAGAGAGGACGATTAGACAGAGCAGACGGTAACACAATTTCAACTAACAGAAGAAAAAAAAACCGCTGCAAAAGTTATCGATATGATTTATGATTAATGAGATAAACAACAAATATAGATTTCTTATCGATACATTTTGCGTAGTTTTTTTTTTTTAATATGTAATTAAAAATATCAAATTGATAAATTATAGATTCTTTAAAATGACTAAAATGCACACACAGAGCAAGAGAGATTTAATTCAAGTTGAAGTCAAGTTGAAAATCGCAAAGAGAGGGGAAAGAAAATGAGGGAGGATGAGCGAGCATTATTTATAGGTATTTATGTATGTAGAGCGATATGTATATATTTATTGAAGTATAAAAAATTTTTAATAAAAAGTTCGATTGTCTCTAGACTAAGCATTAAAAAATTATGAAATATCAAAAAATATATGTTTGTTTTTTGTTTATGTTGTGCGCTATAAACTAATTAAGTTAATTGAAATGTAAATATTTTATATACGTTTAATTAATATTAATAAACTTGTTTCATAAGTGGCTGCTTATGAATTGTTTTTTTTTCTATTTTTTTTTTTTATGGAAGCCATAGATTGTAAATGTATGTATTGCAAGACCCATGGGGAAACCACTCGATTGCCATATGTGATTTAAACATTAACTAAACAAATAAACTAGTTGCTAAGCTGTGAAAAATTTTCCCATGCTTTTTAATTGATAGACAAATATAATTTTTTCAATTTTGTTTTGTAGAAATACCAAAAAAAAAGCAGCGCAAAAACTGTTTGTTAGACGCAGAAGAGGAGTTAGAATCGGTGGAAATATGTTTTTAGCTCTCTGCTCGAAAACAACTATATATTCTATACATATATAGCTAGACATAGACCCAAAAGACAAAGACAGACAAACTAGAAATATAGAGAATCGTATTTTGAAGATATATACTTAGAGCATAAACCCAAAAAATAACCATAACCAAATTTTTATATATTTATCAGATCAGATCTGTAAGACACTAAAGCGCTAGTGCGTACAAATAATGAAGAAAGCAATTTGACGTTCCCTTCGTAAGATATCAAGATTATACATATTTATATGTATATAGGCAGAGAGCGGCAGACAGAGAGACAGAGAGAGAAGGGGGAGACTACAGACTAAAATTAGTGATGACAGAGAACACACAAAAAGTAAATTCAGATTCAGAATTCCAAATTCCAAATTTGCGACTAACACCAGTTACGCACACTTATTAGCTAAAGATAATACATATAAATATATATATATATATATATATATATAAATAACGATTTACGATTTATATTTATATGCAAAATCAAATTTAAGTTCCAAATTATATATGAGTTGTTGTTTGTTGAGAGTTTGTTAGAGGCTGACGGCGATGAGCATTGCGATCTATGATTAAACCCATAATGAGCAGGATCAGGATTACATATATATTCTGGATATTACATAGATAGATGCGTGAATGTGTGTGCGCGTGTGTTTGTTTCGAATAGATCGCAATGCTCGGCCACAAAACAGCCGTGGACACAGGAAAAGTTTTCTAGTGCTTAGTTTCAAAATATTAATCCAAAATGTTCGTTTTTTTTTTTGTTTTTGTTTGTTTTTGTGTAACCAACCAATTTTACAAGTTGTACGTCTTAAAACTATTATTTTGCCATTATTATTATTAATATTATTATATATATGTATGGTATGTATGTATGTATGTATATATACGTATGAATACGTATTATTCTAGTCTAATTTTCGGGGAATGGGGTTTCTTGATTTGCTGCACACAGTTTAATTTAGCTTTAAAAAATATAAGTTTTCGATTTCTCTTTCCACGCATGAGCCAACACCTGACGCCTTTCAGGCAGTGAGCATTTGTGTGTGTATAGTGGGTGTACAGGGTGTGCGTGTGTGTGTGTGTACCTATGCTTAAATATTAGTTTATAGATTGCACTTGATGGACATGAGACACACTCACACACACACAGTCACACACATGAACGTAGATGTGGACAACGCTCGCTGTCTGAAGGACATTAGCCTCTGTTGTTGAAGTAGCGTATAACACACACTCAATCACACACACACACACAGACACACACAAACACACACACGCACACACACACACGCACACACACACTCTTGCCACACACACACTTGCCACACACACACAAGCAACATACACAATACACATAGTAGAGTTAATTATTAAATAGTTTTGAATCAGCTGCCTTTTTAGTTAACAAAAATTTGGACGTTTCTTTTTTTTCACATTTGTTAGCTTCCCCGTTTGTGTGTGTGTGTGTATGGGTAGAGTGTGCGTGAGTGTGAGTGTGCGATAGGTGTGTGAGTGTGCCGGGTATAATATGTAAGTAATGCTTAGACCTTAGACAAAAGTAGCTTAAAAGTATTTTCGTTTACTTTTTTGCTTGAATTCTTTTTTAAAAGAGACTTACGACTACAAAAAATTTCACTATCAAAAATTTACAATTAAAAAGACTATTTTAAGCGCTAACAAAATATGTCTGGTATTTGTGTGGTGTGTGTGTGTGTATGTGTGTGAGTATTGCCAAAGTTGAGCGATGGTATGAATGATATGGGGTATTTATCCACTTACCACTCATTGTGCATTGCAAACGTTAGCCGGAGTTTCATTTAAGGAGTGCATCAATCAATTATGATTGATTGCTTGGATTAAAAGCCTTGGAATGGGTTTGAAGTTTCGGAGTTTCGATTATTTAAAGAATCTATCAGTCATCATGATTGAGTCAATATAAAAGACTGCTAAATGCTCAAAATTAAAGATGCAGTCAATCGTGATTGATAAAAAAAAATACTCTTCGGAAAGAAAAAATGGTATTTTACTTTAAGATGTCAATCACAAATAAGTAGCGTAACTATCAATCAATCATGATTCGTGATAAGCAAAGATTCATTAAATGTCTACAAAGTCTTGGAATGAAATACGCTTCAAAGTAGTCCGCCAACTACCTAAACTCAATCAATCACCCAATTATGATTGATTCATTTGAATGAATATTTAGACCTACTAAATACCTGGATTGTAGTAGGAATAGACGCTACTTGGCGCTCGAGTCAAAGCCCGTTTGGCAGCACTGGCTGCATTCGCGGCAGCTGCTGCGCCCGTCGGATCCTGCTGGAAGGCATTCTCATAGGAGCGCTTCATGGAGTGCGATTGAAGAAGTGCGGCATTATTTGCCGCATTTGCGGCACTTGCTGCACTCCCAGCGCTACCCGATACCCCCGCACCGGCTGTGCCAGCGCCCGCAAACTGATATCCACCCGCGGTGGCTGGCATATAGCCGAGTTGAAAGGGCTGCAGGTAGGGTCGCTGCATGAACACAAATTGCGGCTGACCGCCCATTGCAGCCGCAGCAGCGGCGGCAGCAGCAGCGCCCGGATGTTGCATATACAGTTGATGCTGTTGCAACATGGCAGCATTTGCATACAGCTGCTGTTGTTGCTGCTGCTGCTGCTGCTGCTCAACGGCCACAGCAGCAGCCGCCTGCTGGCGAGCCAACAAATTCTGCTGGGCAATAAACTGGGCCTGCTGCTGGGCGAGCAGCGCCGGATTGGATGAGCCGACGGCAGGATGAGAGCCCGCCGCTTGTGAAAGCTGCAAATTGTACGGATACCCGGCGTGCGAGAGCCCAGTGCTCGACAGTGAACCGAGCGTTGACGAGTGTGTGGACATTGTGGCAGTGGGTGTGGCAGCCATATAGCCAGCCAAGCCACTGGGCGTGCCCGCCGTGAGGGGAGCAAGTGAGGCAGCAGCAACTGGTGATGTTTGCAGTGCATGATGAGCAGCAGCTGCGGCAGCAGCAGCAGCTGCCGCGGCATATGGTGTGTGCGCATGCGTGTGTGGCGAGTGTGCAAGTGTGTGCGAGGAGTGTTGTGCGTTGTGTGTGTTGAGCGAGTTGAGTGAGTTGAGCGAGTGTGCGTGTGTGTGTGTGTGTGAGCTAATGGCTGGTGCGCCATTGGGTGGCGGCGGCGGTTGTGCTAACATACCCGGTGACAGCAGCGATGGCTGTTTGCCAGCCGCAGCAGCAGCAGCGGCGGCAGCAACAGCAGCGGCAGCAGCAGCAGCCAAATGCGCATGGCCCGGATGTGGGGCAGCGGTGGCAACGGGTGAGGCAAGGCCGCCGTTCAACACATGATTCATATCGTCGCCGGAGCACTGGAACACCTCGATGTAACGGAACTTCTTGCCAAAGACCATAAACTGATTGTGCTTGCGTTGCGCACACAGTCGAGCCGACTCCTCCAAGTCCATTTGGATGAAGGCCTCCCCGCTGGGCTGGCCCTGAAAGATATGTATACACATAAGGATTAGGCAAGGGTTCGTGTATATAAGTGAAGTACACTCGGAAAAAAATCGAATTGTAGATAGTAGTAAAGTATAACTGCATTACTTTATACATAAAATATATTTCTAAAAACTAAGGTTTTTCTTCCCATAGTTTCAGGTTACATTTTTAGTATTTTTAGAAATGCATTTCAACATAATACAAAATATCTCTAAGAGATACAGCAAATAAGAAAAATGTTCAATTTATCAGGTCGATTCTTTTCTTTGAGTGAATCGAAGATGTTCATCTGCTCACCTGCGCATTGATGACCATATGGACGCCCTGGTAGATGATGTGCTTGGCAAAGTCGTCCAGAAAATGAAGGATGTGCTCCACCATGGCCTCGTAGGGAAGGCCGCGCAATCGTATGCAGTTCTTGGTGGTGCCCGAGGTGATGAGGTGCTGTGGGGCATGGGGAAGTTGGGGGCACAGGTTAGCGTGGCTAGCGTTAGCTGACAGCGGGTTGAGGGCGTGGCCACCAGCGGCGGCACCCACCTGCGGCAGCAACGGCAACTGCATGGTGGGCAACTGTGCTATCAACGGCGGCTGGCTGTGATTATTCGATTCGTACGTCTTCGGATCCATCGAACGATTCAGCACCTGCTGTACCTCCGCCGTCGTCGATCTAAAGAGCTCAATGTATCGCTGTCCAATCGATTCACGATGGCGACCCAGCGCCTTGGATGAATCGCATTCATTGGCAAACAGTACGAAGGCATCGCCGGTGGCTCGACCATCCGGTTTCTTCACAAACAGAACACCCTCATTGCCATCGAGCACATGACAGGGTGACTCGCCGGTGGTAAAGAATTCCAGCTGGGCAGAAGATTGGAATCGTTTGAGAAAGGTATTCGTTTCAGGTCATCATCAAACATACTTACCACTTGCTTTGGTGTGCAATCATAGGGCAGTCCACGCATGCGTATTATCACCTGGGCTCCCTTGGAGAGGAAGGCCTGCGCCTCATTCGAAGCGCCGCCGGCAATGGCCAGGAAATCCTCGCCAGAGGCGCGATACACTTCAATGTACCGTGAGCCAATGTGATGTTTGTGGCGTTTAAGGGCCATGTCGCGATGCTCCTGGGAAACAAAGCGTATCAATGCCTCACCGTTGCGCCGGCCCAGCGGCGATAAACACAGAGCAACGCCGCCTCTACAAAGTATGGAGCGGGGGAGGGGAAGGAACCGAGAAAATGTGCGGGGGAGGGGAGAAAAGAGAATGCAGCAACAAAGAATTTAAATATTGAAAAAGAAAAGCCAGGCATATAATACACAGATATTATATATATACATATATATTTTTGCTCTCTCTCTCTCACTCTCTCTTTGTGGCAATCTCTGCCGCTGACCCGCTGAACTTCGATAAGCGGAGGCGCATCTTATCAATGGGTTACGTTCGTCTATTTCTTGATACTCTTGCAGAGAGTACATGCATTTGCTTGGAATACCTTAGTGATTACATTTAAGCTGCGTACAGCGTCCTAAGTATTTCTTGAATAATATCATGATTTACATATGACATTTTTTTGCAGGCAAAACAATCTTTTAAGATCGATTCGATGATGTTAAATAATATATCTGCTTACTATAAATTCATATACTTAAAAGCAAGTTCTAAGATCTTCAATCTTGTACTTAAGTTCACATTCTGCCATGTATATCTGCTAAGGTATTTAATCTTTCTGTCTTTCAATGCAATTTACCACTTACTTGGCTACGTTGAGTCCGCGAAAGAATTTGGCAATATCCTGATCGCTGCTCTGCCAGGGCAAACCACGGGCACGAACAATGCAATTGCCGTCCACCTCGTCGTCAATTGAACTGTAAGAAAAATTAAACAAATACTCAAATAAATGGTGTTCCAGTGAAAAAGTTAGGTGCAGTTTTCAATTTAAGTTTCAGTTCGCAGAAGGTAAACAGATATGGGGCAAATGCATAAATATATACGATATATTATATACTCTACATAGTCTAGAATCTAGCGCTACGATCTGCTTATGCAACAGGCTAGACTTGACATGTGTAGTTTTTGTATTATTTTTTTATTTTTTTTTGGTTTTAGCGTAGTTGGCTCAAGTCACGTTTCAATTTTCAAGACCATAAACATTTTTTGCTGACTTTTCACATAGCTCTCAAGCATATACAGAACCAAAAAACTCACACAAACCGAAGCAGAGAAAACAGAGTCAGACAGTCAAAACGAAAACAAATAAAAACATGAATAATCAAAAGAAAGCCAACGATAGCGAAAAAAAATAATCATATATTGTTTATCTGTGGAATATTCATGAATGTTTTGCACTGATTTGCATTTTACCTGGCGACTAATTGAATTATTTTTAATAGGTTTCTGGGTCTGCAAACTTCAGCTCCATGCAATAACAAAAATAGCACACTTATATGTCTAAGCCAGACAAAGGTATTTTTTATTTTTGTAAATATATATTTATATATAAATATATATATATATATTTCTCTAGCGATAACAATAGTCACAATTCATGAACAATTCAGAATTCGATGCGTTTCCAATTTCCGTTCAACTCAAGATGTGCGAGCAGAGTTCCACACAGTTCTTATCGCATGGCGATCCAATCGTTGACTGCTGGGCGACAAACGACAAAACGACGAGCCGCGATCCAATCCACGATTTGTCGCGCCGCATAGCTTACAGTCAGCCAGTCTGTTAGTCTGTCAGTCTGTCGGTTAGTATCTGTGTATTTTTCTGAGTAATTTTTGTTTAATGGTTTTTTGTTTTGTATTTCACTTTTTTCTCATATTTTTGAGTGACTTTTGGCTGAAAAGACTTGGCGAACCTTAACACACAGAAACTGGAACAGTGCAGCGCTGAATTTATTACGATTCGAAGAGTCTCTCAGTTTTTGAGACCGAAGACTTGAGTTCTACTCAGACTATGCATGCGGTTAGCGTTTCGAGAGCGTTGAGTACAATGCTTGGCAACTCAAAACGAAGGCAGGTACGCAGTTCAGTATTGTCAAGAACTGACACAGTGCAGATCTCGGCAAGGACGCCGCTTATCAGATTATACAACAGATGGGTTAATCACTTGATTTCACATTGTTTAATTAGTACTGAGTCATTCGATTGGATTTCTTCCACCAGCTACAGCTTTTTAATCTAATTTCTAGTTATGCATTTAAGTTAATTCTGGATTCGCATTTAGCAAAACACTTTTATAAAATTATTCTAACTAGCTTAAGAAAAGCTAGGGACTTCTTCTAATCAATCTACTAAACTCATTCTTCTTCTAAGCTAATTCTTCTTCTATTTCATATATATTTTGAGTACCTATGGAGTCATTTCATGTTGCTTGTAAACGTTATCTCTTTTGGATTCTCTTAGTTTTTTTTAATCGCCTGAGAGCGATACATTTAAAAATCAAATATGAAGCTGTTGCTCTAAATATTGCTTACAGAATCTACATGTATCCAACACTGCTTATCTCAAGTCCAGGAAAACAATGATTATTGAGATAACCTCTTTAAAAACCATTCTCAACACGCATAAAGCTATTTTTCGCGATCTCACATCTCGAATACACTCTGTAATCCATTCCAAATCAACACAATTTCTACATCAGTTCCTTAATAAATATCTTGGGCATTCTTTGCTTACCAAATACCAGGTTCCAGTACTAGGTTAACGAGTTCATTTGTTTCAAATTTATGTCCTACAAATATATAGAAATGTTTGCTCATTAGTCTTTAGACCATAATAAAGCTTTTCACTGCACAAACTCACCCGCTTGAAGCAATGTTTGAATCACAGTGACCATATCGCGAGATTCGCGTATATAGAAGTCATTATCTTCCACAGACGTTGCATTGAGCTCTGCAAAGAGTAAATATCATCACACATTAGAATTGTTATCATACACAAAATACAAAATCTCAGCACTAACCTTTAAGCATTTCAGCAATGGACTGTGGCATGGGCAGCACGGGGGACTGCAGCATCTTCTTGATGTCCTTGACCGGAACGAGGGCACGGGATAAATCACCCGATTTGTAACGCTGAAACTCCTTACGCAGATCACTGAATCTATTGTAATAGGCGGGCAGCTCAACGTCCTTGGCGCAGGCCTCCCGATGCAGGCATTGACGCAGCGGCAGCTGCCCATCGGTGATCAATTTGATCTCCGTATCATTGAGCGATAGAGAGCGTAAATAGGCTTCGAACTGTAAGCGAAACATTCACACATATTATTAACTATTAATTAATTATTTAGTGATGCAATAATGATAAAAAAAAAGTTGGAATTTGAATCAAGACTTTTGACCCGTCTCCAGACTAGTAATTTATCATTCATTTTGACAGAAGATTATTTTTTCAAATTTAAATGTAGTCTTAACTTTTGGGTCAAGCCACTATCAAAAAGCTCCCGAATCGTATTAGTTTTGAAATAGCTATGGCCCTGGAAAAGTTTTCCAACTTATACAATTTTCAAAATGCTAATATGACATTTAAATACGTCAGAACAAATAACTGAAAAAATAAACCTTTCGCATTCGGAGGCAGCTGCAAACAGTTAGTCAATTAGATTTAATTGCATTGTTAAAAGTCAGAATTAAATATAGATATGATATGCATTTAATATACCAGATGACGCCGATAAAACTTAACAAATAGCAAAGTTCAACGGTTTAATTATTTAAGTATTAACGAAAGGTTTGTGGGGATTATTTGGCTGAATGCAAATTCTTAGTGCAAACATTTCTAGGTTACAAATTTACAATTTGTATAAACCCGTCTAGTGTTGTTTGTTCTCGTTGTTGTTCTTGCCGCAATTATTGTCAATTAAGTGCAATAAACCGAGCCACCAACAACAACAACACTAGCTTCAGTTTTTAGCAAAGTCATCGTGAGTAAACATATCAGATAGCTTTCTGTTGCACTAGCCGCTTTAAACATTTCTGTGAATGGTTTTTTCTGAAAAAGTTTACTCCTCCAGACCCCCAACTCGTAAATATTTGCTAGCCAAATGCGTTTTGACCAAGCCAATTAGTATGCTAGCCAGGCAGACTCTCTCCCTCTCTCTCTTCTCTTCTCTCTTGTACATTACATCACGTGTCGCTTACAGATCTCTGTAAAAGATGCACTTCTACATATTACTAACTAAATAATATATATATATATATATGTCTACATGTGTAAATATATAATCTGACATCTAATTGGCATAGCCGACGACACAGTCTGTGAAGCAGATTATTTCTCCGTAAGGTGCAGAGTACAAGCAATATCTTAATTATCCAAGTTAGTTAGGCACCCATTTCTACAGATTGCCACTTGCCAAGTTCATTAAGGCGACTCAAATGGAGGTCACGCCATCAATATTTATTTGTTTTAATAAATTGAATACCACGTGCAACAGCAACTAACACTTATGTGGCAGAAAACATTCCCTCAAACTTCCATTTACTCAGTCGACTATCAAAGAAACTGAACAATAATAAAGTTTGGCTCGTGTCGAACAATAAATACCCTTTACTAAATAAATTCTATAGTCGCTAGTTTTTATATATTTGTAAATCCGCTAAAAGTTTTATTTTTAATAGATATTTGTTGAAGGCATTTGTGAGATTTTGATAGCTATCTCTATCTATATTTATGTTTTGACGAGAAACTTGTCACACAGACTGCACCTCTACCATTTTTAAATAGGTAACGCTCCCAAGTTTACATTACTCTTTCTCGATCTTCCAGTACCTCTATCTGAAACATCAACAAGTTGTCCGTCTCTACAATTATTTACTCCCTATCTAGCGTTTACATTTCCCGTAACAAATCGAGGGAGGAGGTGCGGTGCTCAAATGCTCTAGTAGCGCACAACTTTTGCTTATCAGAATGTGTATGTGATAAGATTGAAAAGTCGAACACTTTTAGCACAGAGCACAAACCTCCACAGCCCAGCTCCCAATCAGTGGCGCAGTCCGAGGAACAAAGTGTACCTCACAAAATGCAATCCTCAATGACTTGTCAAATGATGGGACCATCTAAAAGTATTTCCAGTCAGCATGAGTTAATGTTTTATTTATGTGACTTATCTATAAATAATATTTATGTAAGTTTCGAAAGAAAGGCTCAGCTCTTAACTGTATTTCCCATCAGATGGTTTTTAACCCAAATATAAACGTATTATCTTTCTCTATCTCTCTCTCCCTCTTTCTCTGTCTGATTAATCTTATCTGAAG